>NC_139625.1:66694252-67294252 GCF_964638095.1 Poromitra crassiceps
ACAGTAAAAATACAGTAGTGTTCGCTGGGCTTTGTTCAGCCTGTTTGAAGCCTGGCACTGGTTCTGGTTCACACAAAATATTTTTGGGTTCAGATCAGTTCTGCTTCACCCATGGTAACCTGCACCTCCTCACATGTGTCACACCCACCTGCATATTGTGCTGGCTGCACATACTGTATATGCACTGGAGAGACAATGATCTGTAATCTTTCTCATCTGAAAAAACTAGTCACTTTGGAATATTCTAGTCAACTATTATTATTATTACTAGTGACCCGTGGGGACCCCCGATGACATCATCACTGAACTTATAGCCTCAGCCAGGAAGGATGACACTGATGACATCATCACTGATGACATCACTGTTTACATCACATCATTAGGTAATTAGGGCAATTACCTAATTAAAGAATCCGGCTCCCTCAGGTCACCCGCACGGGTGCTCTTTACACTTCCTGAAAGATTCAGCCTGATCGCACGTAAAATGGCATAGCTGTGGCCGAACAAATTTCCGCTCCCACGCACGCACGCACGCACGCACGCACACACACACACACACACACACACACAGACACACACACACACGGACACACACACACACACGGACACTTCTCATTCTTATTAGTAGATTATTATTATTATTATTATTGGTGCCGGCGGTGGTGGTGTTTACAAAGAATAATCTAATCTACAGGTAAGTGTAATAATATGATGTATAGAAGTATAAATACTCTTTATAAGTGATTTTTCTCCTTAATATCTGGTTAGTATAGCCTACATGCCAAGAGTCTCTAAATCTTCAACCAATTCAAGCTGCATATCCCTAATAATAAATAAATATGAAATATGATTGAGGTATCATGAAGCCTACTGAGTCTAAAGAACTGTATGCCACTAATGTCAAAATGCCAGAATTAAATTTGAAAAATATAAAGTATAAATATAAATATAAATATAAGGTGACCGATGCTACTGGATTCTCCAACATTCACCATTCATTACATTAACCTGAAATCAAAATCATGTGCGCGTTGATGTTGCTCCTTCTCTTAAGCAGAACCCACACACTGCAGCCATGCCTCCTCCCGGTGTTTGTCTGAACATCATGGAGGCTCGTCACAAGAAGAACGGCTACGGGAGCCTAGCCAACCCAGAGAGGTTCCTCAACCAAGACTTCCAGCAGCTGAAGCAGTACTGCCTTGCTCGAGGGGTGAGGTACATCGATGACATGTTCCCCCCGGACAAGAACTCCATCGGAGAGGGCACACTGAGCCCTTCCGACCTCGCCAGAGTGAAGTGGCTGAGACCAAGTGTAAGTGTGATGCTTGCTAGCCTGGTAAAGCCATCCTGATAACGTGATCTCACATTCTGTTTCACTCTGTATCAGTCTGGTCTTCCAGCCGCCTCCAGTGATTTCAGTGGGCGGGAGTACTTGCCTTGACAGACAACTCCTTCAGCCAATCAGCGTCGCCAAATCCAATCTAAATCCGCTCGGAACAACTGAGAAAATGTATTTTCCACAGAGAAATTTAGCTGGTGCATACTCTTGCTATTGAGTCTATTTCTGCAATAACTGCACTTATGGCTCTTTACTCCACTAATGATAAGGTTACCACTCATTGCTTCGATATCCCTGCGGTTACGTTGTCAACTACAGCACAGATCCTTGATTGGCCCGGGTACATTCTAATTTCTGTAAATCACTGCACATTGGGGACAGGTGGAAGTCCAGACTGATCAGGATGGTTTTACCAGGCTAGATGGTGGCTACATTTAAAGATGAACTCATAGGGATTCCATATCACTCTCAACGAGAGTGAATCAATGTCCACAAACTCTGAGTTTTTCCGATTTTAAGATGAACAACAATGGCCAAAAAGAAAACCTGACAAAGCCTAGCATGACATTGCTATTTACTGACATGTGAAAGTTGTATTTTTACTATGAAATCATCAGAAATGCCTCGTTTCTTATCAGCTCTCCTTATGTTTCAGAAAATTGTTCAAAACCCATCCTTCATAGTCGACGGCGTCTCCAGGTTTGACTTTGGTCAAGGGATAGTTGGTAGGGGAATTGTCTCATTAATAAGAATCTATATACACTTTACTGACATGCACACATATTAATGTATACCTTTCTGACACAATGATCCCCCCCCCCCCTCCCCCCTCAGGAAATTGCTGGTTTCTTGCCTCGATTGGAGCTCTGACGTTCCAGAATCACATCCTTGAGCAGGTTGTGCCAATGGAGCAATCATCATCATTTGATGAAGAGTACTGCGGATTGTTCCACTTCAAGGTCAGTAGTCACAGCACAACTCATATGAGCACGGCCGGATCTACCATATGGGCAACCTGGGCAGGTGCCCAGGGGCCCTCAGCATGAAGGGGCCCTCAAAAAAACAAAATGCTGTATTGAAGAAGACTTGAAACTAGTGATTGAGACCATAAACTGGTTAGGAAAGTGTTTGCTGAGGTAACAAATCAAGTGAGAAGTAGGGTCATTGTCCTATTGACTTCTATACAATGGGACTTCTCTTTGCAGCCATAGAGTGTAAACGGGTGAGTTTGTCATGAATGAGAGACTAAAACCGATTTTTGTACCAGGGTGTAAACACATTTATTTCTGCTGTACATTTGGGCATTTTAACACATTCACTGCCAGCCGTTTGCTTTTTTACTGTAGGTAGCTTCTGCCAGAGGGTTTTTTTGAGGATTCTGGCTCATTTTACAAGAGCCGAGGATTATTTTCTGCTTGGACTTTGTGAACACAAATTTCACAAAAGTACTAATAGAATGTGTGCTTTCTCTGTCTAAAAGAGTTAGTTTGTAGAGTTAGTAGTTATGTAGATATTAGCCGTTGAGTACAGCATGGTTTCAGCGTCTGAGACTGAAAGCTGAGATAATCGCAGTTTTGTGAAATTCAATCAAACAGGCAGAACAGTCACTTTAACCATTTATTTTTGGCATCAGTGAGAGATCAGACATCTAAACAATATAGTTCTGAACGCCCTCTCCTTCAAACTCCTCCCTCCGTGGGCGTGTCTGGTGGCTTTCAGCAGCATTTGTCACAAGCGAGTTTTCTACTGCCTGTCTGAGCAGTGAGCAGCCTCCCTCCCTGGCGGGTGTGGATGGGGCTCACTCGTTTCTTGGGTTTGAGAGCTTTGATGAAGCTTTGTGCGATTCTAGGCTTTATGCTGCGTGTTTCAAAGTGTGTTTTCCACCCAGTCTATTTTTGGAACCCCCCACCGTTGTGCGCCCGTGTGCACCAGCGTGAAAGCGCTTTCGCCTACAGTATGAGAATGAGGCTCGTTCGTTTCTGGGTTTTCGGTTGAGAAACCCCAAGAAACGGGGTTTCTTTTGCGATTGTGGTCTTATTTATGCTGCATGTTTCAAAGTGTGTTGCACCCATAATCTATTATGCAAATTTGCAATCCCTCACCGCCAGCAATCAGCGCGAAAGCGAAAGCGTTTTCGCCAATCCATTTTACAGTAGGAGAATGGTTTCATCGCGCGTTCCCCTGCAGTTTTGGCTCGACTTTTTCTAGAATGGAGAGCACTGTCGCCACTTAGTGGGTCGGTGGAATGGGTTGTACACGTTCGGTGGCTCCAATATTTTTATAGGAGACGTGGGGGGCGTTGATCCACGTCCCACCGTCAATTTTTTTTTTTTTTTTTTTTGACGACTCAACTCGTCATTGGCAGTCAACCGTTGGATTTTTTTTGACGACTCAACTCGTCATTGGCAGTGAACGTGTTAACATGGGGGTATATGGCGATTTACTCGCTTTTGGAGCCAGCCTCAAGTGGCCATTTGAAGAACTGCAGTTTTTGGTACTTGCACGTTGGTGTCATTTTTCAGAAACGGGGGTTGGGGCTTGGAATGAAGTCATGAACCCATATCATGCTTCACCTTCATGCTAATAATAATTTGATAAGACTTGTTTTAAATAGTGCATATTATATCTCACTTGTACAATGAAACTCATCATATTCTCTCCTTCCTTCCTTATTTAGTTCTGGAGATTTGGGAGATGGGTGGACGTTCTCATCGACGACAAGCTACCGACAATTAATGGCAATCTAATCTTCGTTCACTCCAAAACCCCAAATGAGTTCTGGCCTGCTTTGCTGGAGAAGGCCTATGCCAAGTACGTGATCCAAGTAGTAACAGTGATCATTTGTAAGTATATTGGCCTCTTACCAGGCATAGGATGCAGAAATATGTAACATTCTCCTCCGTCTACTGTCTCAGTCACAAAGGTGTTTTCTTCGTTTATCTTTATTTCTATAGATGGTTTTAACTTGACAACAAAACATTCTAAATTCACTTCCTGTTGCAGTGTTTGCTATGGACATAAAAGAAAAAAAAACATTCAAGTGCAGGACTGACCATTCCGTGAAAACCGTCTATACAGCTGAGCGGCGAAAACCAAAGTAACGATGTCGAGTGAATATTTCTGCAGTTTACCGAATGCTGAGAAAAAGGAAGTGCTGTGGGGTTGCGCAATGGTGAAAACCGTCTATAGGGACAGATACACAACATTAGCAAGAAACATCTGATGTCATGTATCACAACATTTGTAGCCTAAGCTAATTTGCTATGTCTGTCCCTAGATGTTATTCTCTGCACAACTTGTAATAATTGAGCCCCCCACTCCCCAATCAAACGTCACTTTACAGCAACAGCAGCTGGACTCCACTCGTTACATTAAAGTATAGCTGCTATTTCTACCAGAACTTTCCATTACATTTCTCTTGTTAACTACATCGCGCATCGCTTGGACTGTAAATTCTTACTTAATGCCTATTTAACTTGGACTGTAAATTCTTATTTAATGCCTATTTAACTTGGACTGTAAATTCCTATGTAATGCCTACTTAACACTCCTCCTATTCGTGTATATATTGTAATATATTGGACTGCACTTGCAATGTTGTGATTTTGTCCTTTAGACATTTTCCTATTTTCCTTTTATCTCCCATATATTGATATGACCACTACGCTGCATACTTACAGTACACTTAGACAAATTCTTCACATGTAATCTTGCATATAGTGGCAATAAACTTGATTCTGATTCTGATTAAAACATGCATGAAATCTGTTGTTTTTGAAGCACCTATCAAAGTCTTCTATCCACTTGTCAGGGTGTGTGGCTCCTACTCAGACATGAGCGCTGGCACTCCATCAGAGGCTCTGGTGGACTTCACCGGTGGAGTTCACATGTGTATCCAGCTGGGAGATGCACCTCCAGACCTGTGGCAGCTCATGATCAGAGCTGCCAAATCCAAATCACTGATGGGGTGTGGCACACCTCAGGGGGTACGCATACACATCCCACACATGTCAGGTCAAGAAAATACATTTTAATGATACAAACATTTCTCAGAGGTAGAGCCTGTCTCACAAAAAGAGATTAGTGGTTTAGTGTGCTAACTTTGGGCTTAACTCTGGCTTTGGAGGGGCTGGGGTGAGTGAAAAGCTATAGGTCAAGTTTGTTTTGACAACAAACTTTAGAAAAGAGGTGAAACAGCAACACAAGTTTCAGGATATGGTCTGAGATCACTTCTTGCAGGTGTAGAACTGTAGAACACCTCTGCCTCTGAGAAATGTTTTTATAACTGAAGGGTGTGATGCATCATCATCAAATGTCAAGTCAAGTTTATTTATATAGCGGCAAATCATAACAAAAGTGATCGTGTGACACTTTTCATATAGAGCAGGTCAAGACCAGGCTCTATGTTACGCAATTACAGATGCAGCAATCTTCAATTGTCACAGGGTCCCTACAGCGAACCTGCATGGGTTTTGCAGGGGGGGGGGGGTCCTTTAATATACTTAAACTTAACTTAACTCTTAACTTAACATAATATAACAGAACTTAAACAAATGCAACCTCTTAATAAACAGTGTAGATATCATTGGTTTCTCTAAAGCAATGTCCCTTATGGTGGAACAAAGATTTGGTGTGGCAGACAGCTGGCAGCTGAAAGGCATTCGCCAGAGAGAACCAACTGAAGAATGCTGCCACTATAAATCTTGCTCTGTTGTTAACTTGACATATTATGTAGTTACTGTACACTACACACGATAACTAGATAGACCGGTTGAAAATTAACTACTGTATGGGTAGGTTCCTCAAACTATTCAGTCTCTGGATGTCCGAGTAGTGCAGCAGTAGATTCATTGCCTATACCAACAAAAAACAAAAAACATTTTTGCCAACGGCTTGGCCGGGCGTTCATAAAGGCACAATTGGCCGTGTCTGCGGGTGGAAAGCCGGATTAAGGGTATGTGTCCTGGTCGCTGCCTCCTCTGGTCGGTCGGGGTGCCTGTTCGGGGCGGGGGGGGAGGGGAACTGTGGCAACAACCGGGACAGGGGAGAAAATGGGGGGAAATTCAGGGGGGAAAAACTTTATCAAAAAAGTCAAATAAAAAAATAAAAAAAATAAAAAATGTTCACTGATTCAGCATCTCGTCAACTAGTAACAATACATATCTGTGTCTTGTAGGATACATCTGCCAACACGGTATTACCCAACGGGTTGGTGCAAGGCCACGCCTACACTGTCACTGGTGTCAAACAGGTAAACACCTATATTATTGCATTGTCAGTGTTGTATCATTTCTATTACATTTCTCACATGGTGATGATGCTAAAATGTCCTATTCCCAATCCCAGCAGCTTGTGCTGAAATTATTCTTAGAATAATTAGAATAATTATTCATAGAATAATTTATGTTATTGTTGTTGTTATTGTTGTATGTTATTGTAAGGCCTCATGTGCTGTGCAGGCCTGTGTATACTATTATGAGTCTATTTCTATTTGATCAGTGACTCTAAATTAAACTAGTCATGGATAAATTCAGTTAAAGCTGTGTGGGGGGGGAAGGCAATCTAAAAAAAATCCATAAACAAGCAGTGTTGGGGGTAACGCATTACAAAGTAACGCATCACATGATAATCATATGATAATCACATTACATTTATCTGTAATGAGTAGTGTAAGGCATTATGGTTCCTAAATCCAGTAATCACATTACACTTACTAAATCAAACACTGTCATTACTTGCATTATATACTATAAATTCTTCAATTATCTGCAGGATCAGGATTGAAACTGCAGGATTATGGAAAAAACATCAAAGGCCTGGTGCTTTTTCATGCACGATTGCGCAACACAACAACTGACTGTTAAAAGGCAAGCTGTTAATTGCAAGAACGAGTGATTGCGATTGACGATTGGTTGGTTCAGGCCAATCAGAGTCAGTCATCCCTCCGGCCAATCCATTGTAGCACCAACTTTCATCAGAGTTTGAGACAGATGGGGTGGGAATGGCAGCGTGGTCTACAACTTGGTAGAGATATGCACATTACTTCACATCTCAGGCAATGTTGCGGAGTAACGTAAAAGTAATGTAACAAGTAGTGTAATGGATTACTTTCTCCAGGGAGTAATTAGTAAAGTAAGGCATTCTTTTTTAATGTATTCTGTAATGTGTAACATATTACTTTGGTAACACTTTATAATAACGTTCAGTCGTAAGTAATTTATAAGCTTTTAGTTAATGATGAACTAACCATTTACAAAGCATGAATATCCATTTATAGATGATTAATAAATGTTATGTTAGCATACAAATGTGTCATCTATAAACCTTTAGTAAATTAAGTGTTCCTCACCTGTTGTAAATGATGTGTAAATAATTTACAATTCATTTACAAGGCTTTCTGCATCCCCTAATCTAAAGTGTAAACCATTCATCACACATACATGTGTTACATTCAAGGGGGTAGCTCTGTTTGTCAAAATTGAAGCCAATGCAGAAGTGTCCTCTTTGCCTGCAGGGGGCGACCCATTGGTTTGTGGACTTCTGTTTTGAAGGCTCAAGTATGGCCTCAGTAAACACTTTCCTAATGTGTTTATGGTCTCAATCGCTATATTCAGATTATGTTTTGAGGCGTGATTGACAGGTCACTTGTCCATTGATCACACAGCTCGCCGATCAGTCACTGACCAATAGCAGGGGGTGCTCTGTGGGAAACCCCTGGACTTGTGTCGAGATCCAAGATGGTAATGACCAAAATGCCATACGTGAGGCATCAAAAACAGAAGTCCACAGACCAATGGGCCGCCCCCTGCAGGCCATTCGAAAGAATGCAATTTTAAGTGCACTTCCGCATTGGCTTCAATTTTGACAGAGCTACCGCCTTGTATGTAACACATTTATGTGTGATGAATGGTTTACACTTTAGATTAGGGGATGCAGAAAGCCTTGTAAATTAATTGTAAATGATTTACACATCATTTATAACAGGTGAGGAACACTTCATTTACTAAAAGTTTATAGATGACTTACACACATTTATTATGTTAACATAGCATTTATTAATCATCTACAAATGTATATTCATGTTTTGTAAGTGATTAGTTCATCATTAACTAAAGGCTTATAAATGACTTACGACTGAACGTTATTATAAAGTGTTACCATTACTTTTTTGAGTAACAACCCTCAACACTGCAAAGAAGACATGGATAAGACTTTAAGATCTATTTTAGCCTTGATCGAATTGGATTTGGTGATCCATTTAATGGCAAGCAAGGTGATGCTTTCTCCACTGATGATAGCATGTTGATTTCTGGTCAGGTGATGTGCCAGGGGAACGCAGTCAATCTAGTTCGTTTGTGGAACCCCTGGGGAAAAGGAGAGTGGAAGGGGGACTGGAGCGATCAGTAAGAACCTCTCCCAATCAGTGATTGTTTCACTAAGCACTTGCTCTGATTCTTTTTTGCAGCTGATGAAATATTGAGATAAAAAATCCTAACATTTTTTATTATTTTTTTGACAAAAATGCATGGCACAGTGCCTAAACATGTTGCACAGTCTCTTTGAATGGAATAGAGCTCAACAGTCACGTGACATCTCCTGGTCCAGAAGAGAATTCCCCATTCATTTTCTCCATAGACATTTTGAAAAATCCTTATATATAAGCCTGGAACCAAGCCAGCCAGCGGCATACTGAATCATGAGTGGCCATAAAATAATTCATTTTGAGCAACAACAACAACAAAAAGTGAAAAAATCGTAGATTCTTTCTCCCCACGTTTATATTGGCCAGGCTTAAAACTCGTTATAAGGATTGTTGCATTCTTCCGTACCAGGAGACATCACGGAACATCATGTGACTGTTGAGCTGTATTGGAGTGCTGGATGTCTGATCCTCTGTGAGTCTGTCTTACTGTAAATCCTCTGGGTGTCTGTCTTACTGTAAATCCTCTGGGTGTCTGTCTTACTGTAAAGTCTTCTGTCTTCTTGCGTCTATTAAAAAGACCAGCCCGTTCTCATTCCGAGGACATCAAACATTCTCTAACTTTAACCAAGCTGTTGTTGTTGCCTAACCATAACCATAACACAAGTTGTCGGCTATGGTCTCATGGAAAAATGTCGGAATGCAGAGTTGAAAATCTACGAAAAAGGTGCAGAGTGCGTTAAAAAGATACGCCAAGGGGTGAAATGTGATGCCCAGGGAATGAGAATGGGTTGGTATTTTATTTCTCAACCAGATTCTGAACAAAACCTGGCAATGAAGAGAGAAATTCAGCTAGCTATCAGAAATGTGATGCCCTGGGAAAGAGAACTGTTGGGTCTAAAATAAAGAGCACAGTCTTGACCTGCTACATGAAAAGTGTCACGGGATAACTTTTGTGATCATTTGGCGCTATATAAATAAAGATGATTGGACTTGACTTGAGAACAGGTTGAAAAGACACAAAATGATGCCTTCAATTCTTAGTATCTATGTCACTGTCACGTACAAACCCTTTTCTTTAGGGTGCATTTGAGCATGTTTGCATTGCTGCCTGTAGCCCAAAGCCTATACAGGTTTCCACAAGAAGCAAAACATGGATGCATCCAATTGATCTTTTTATGTATGAACTCTTTGTTAGTAATGCACACTTGTTCTAATTCAAAATACACATGGGAAACTTGTAATGCAGAAAGTAAGACAACAGTTGACATTTCTTCTGATAGCTATCTCTCATTGCCAAATGCTACATTGCCAGGTGTGCATGAAGGCAACATTCCACAGCTCTCTAACCCATGTTTCAATAAATACATGTTCTTACTTTCCCCTCTTCCTATTCTTTTGTTTTGTGTTTTTGTCCAATGTGGGAGCCTTTGTTTGTTTTCCAACCGTTTGCCTTTTTGTTCTTGCCTGAAAGAGGGATTGGCACAAACCATGAGAATCTGACCTAACTGTCTCATGATAATCCCCTCCTGACCCGATCATCAAAAACCGGTTGTGCGATGCCTTTGTTATGTTACAAAAGGCTAATATTCCAGAGCGGCTTCTTGCCTTACAGGCAGCTAAAGATATTAGTTCCACACCACACCGACAAACAAGCCAGATAATCTTCACATGTCACAATATGCATGCTAGATGAGGAGAAAGTTAAAACAACTTTAGCTTTACCTGTGCTGTAACTTTAATAATAAATAGGCATCTCGCACTACGCGCACTCAATTCCTAGGCTCGTCCGCTGCACGGCCTCGCCTGCCTGCAGCTCGTTGAGCTGCCCCTGCAGCTTGCATACGCCCCTCGGCTGTGGTGCAGCCTGCCCGCCCTGCAGCTCAACCGCTGTGCGCGTTCACTTGCTCCCGCGCCCGGCCTTCAAATTCTTGAAACAGAGTCCACATTGCCAAATTTATACTAGCAATCTCGCGCGCCATGCGTGCACGATTCCTAGGCTCGCCCGCTGCGTGGGTTCGCGGCCTCACCCGCCCTGCAGCTCGGCAACTGCTCGTCACATACGCTGCTTGGCCTGCAATAGCCTCACCCAGGAAGGATGACATCACTGATGACATAATCGCTGATGACATCATCATTGAACTTATAGCCTCAGCCAGGAAGGATGAAATCACTGATGACATCATCACTGATGACGTAATTAGGGCAATCACCTAATTAAAAAATAACAATATCACGGATGACATCACTGAGACATCATCACTGATGTCATCATCACTGATGACATAATCGCTGATGACATCATCACTGAACTTATAGCCTCAGCCAGGAAGGATGACATCATCACTGATGACGTAATTAGGGCAATCACCTAATTAAAATAAATAAATAATAATAATAATAATTGATTGTATTTATATAGTGCCTTTCTAGATACAGTACTCAAGCCCTTCACATATCAGGGGAGGGAGCAGGAGGGAACCTAACTCATTCACCACCGATGTGTAGCACCCACCTGGGTGATGCACGGCAGCCAGTTTGCGCCAGAACGCTCACCACACATCAGCTATCACGGTGGAGAGTAGAGGACTTTATTCTTTAACGCTGATGATTTTGATAATGGCATTTTGCATCGCTAATGAGCTCCTTTACATTTTGTCTTCCAAGGTCTCCTCTGTGGAAAACTGTGAGTCCTGACGATCGTAACATGTGCCTTCAAGTGGGTGATGACGGAGAGTTTTGGTAAGCATGGTGAAATTACACTGAGCTTAAACCTAATCGACCTTTCTAACAGACCCAAATATGCAACATATTGTCTCCACCTACCCACCCGCCCACCAACCAACACACACACACACACACACACACACACACACACACACACACACACACACACACACACACACACACACACACTCACACACAGACAGACACACACACACACACACACACACACACACACACACACACACTCACACACACACACACACACACACACACACACACACACACACACACACACACACACACATGCACTCACACACAGTGTTGGGCAAGTTATCTTTCAAAATGTAATATACTACATATTACTAGTTACTTTCATTTGAAAGTAATAAGTTACTTTACAATATTACTGTCTGTGTAGAGTAACTCATTACTTATTACACTACTTTTATCTACTACTATCTATATCTAGTTTTTAATTCTGTGTTCATTTTAAATAGGAAAACTTTTAAACGGAAATTCAATTCTCGTATCTTTGATGATTCTAGTGCATCTAAATGCTCCTCCTTATTTTTACCGGCTATTGAGTCCCTCGATCTCCTTTCTAATCCTAATGATCTACAGTAGTAATCTGTTTTAACAAGTTGTGTACTGATGTTTTAGACAAGGTTGCTCCCCTCAAATGTATTTCTAAATCCAAGCCCCCCTCAACTTCTCCTTGGATTACTGAGGCAACCTGCTCCTTGAAAAAAGAGTGTAGAAAGGCAGAGAGACTGTGGAAGAAGACTAAATTGCCGGTTCACCATGTTCATTTGAAACTCCTATTACAGTCTTTTAACACTGCAGTTAGAGATGCTAGAGCTAAATACTTCTCTGATCTCATTACCTCTAACCAGTTTATGCCCCAGTGTCCCTATTAGTTCAAATGCAGAGTGTGAAAGGTTTTTAAAAAATTTCTTGGATAAAGTTGACGACATCCGTTTACAGATTACACCCCCCCCCTCGGCTCTGCACCTTCCTCATTACCTTGTCCTCTACGAGCGACTTTATGTTCTTTTCAGGAGGTCACTTTGCATGATTTAACCAAAACTATAAAGCACATGTCACCTTCCTCTCCCCTAGATATGTTACCCACTAAACTCTTATTGCAGATTCTTGATAGTGTAGGTTCCGTTCCGTCCACTACGTTCCGCTACTGAAAGATTCCTTTCACTTCCACCACCCAATTCACTCACCAGGCTCTTCTCCTCTGTTGTTCCCCGGTGGTGGAATGAACTACCTAACCCTGTCCGTACCGCTGACTCCCTTACTACATTCAAAAAAAGACTTAAGACTCACTTATTTCAGGTCCACTTCCGTACTGACGCACTTGCACAAATTCATCTCACAGGCACCTTTTCAATGCACTGATTGCACGTCCAATAGCACTTTATATTTTACTATGTTTTAGATTATTCTGGTACTGTGTATACTGTATATTGCTTGTATTGTTTCTTTTTATCTTTGTTGTACGTCGCTTTGGATAAAAGCGTCTGCCAAGTGAAATAAAGTAAAGTAAGTAAAGTAGGTCCTGTTATCCTTGCTATCGTCAATAACTCTTTAATGTCTGGCATCGTCCCTGATCTTTTTAAATCTGCATGTGTTCAGCCTCTTTTAAAAAAAACGGGTGCTGATCCCTCGGTCCTTAGCAATTATAGACCTATCTCAAAGCTTCCCTTTCTATCTAAAGTCTTAGAGAAATGTGTCTCACACCAATTGTTAGAAGTCTTGGCCAGCAATAACATCTTTGAAAAATTTCAATCGGGCTTCCGGCAACAACATAGTACGGAGACCGCTCTAGTCAGAGTCACCAATGACCTTTTAATGAAAGCAGATGCGGGTGAATGCTCTGTGCTGGTTCTGCTCAATCTTAGCGCTGCGTTTGATACCATTGATCATACCATTTTAATAGAAAGGCTGAGAACCTGGGTGGGTATCTCCGGAAATGCCCTCCTGTGGTTCTCCTCGTACCTCAAAAATAGAATGTTTGCTGTGTCTGTTGACGGTTTCTCCTGGGGCCCAATTGGGCCCAATCTTATTTATTCTCTACCCTGGGCCTCATTATTAGCCAGCATAACATTTATTTTCATTGCTATGCTGATGATACGCAATTATATCTTTCTTGTAAACCGTCTGACCCGGCTTTACTCTCACCCTTACATGACTGCCTTACCTCCGTAAAAAACTGGATGGCCGAAAATCTCCTCCAACTGAACGCTTCTAAGACAGAAATATTGATCATTGGCCCTCAGCATGCTCGCGATCAACTTCTGCCTGGACTCGGCACTTTATCTCTTAATTCAGTCTCCACCGTCAAGAACCTCGGAGTGATTTTAGACCAGAACCTCACTCTCGAATCACATGTAAAGAAGGTATCACAGTCTTGTTTTATCCAGCTGAGAAACATTTCCAGAATTAGATCTTGTCTTTCTTTTAACGATCTTCATAGAATCATTCATGCTTTTATTACTTCGCACCTTGATTATTGTAATGCTCTTTTTACCTGCATGAACCAAAATACGATCAACCAGCTCCAGTATGTGCAAAATGCAGCCGCCAGACTTTTAACCAGAACTCGAAAATTTTACCACATTTCCCCTATTTTAGCGTCCCTTCATTGGCTGCCTATCCGTTTTAGAATTGATTTTAAAATTTTTGTTTTGACTTTTAAGGCCCTCCATGACATGGCACCTAGCTATCTGTCTGAGCTTTTAAGTCTTTACTCCCCTGCCCGTGCCCTGAGATCCTCGGGAACAATGCTTTTAACTATCCCCCAGACTAATTTGAGGACTTTTTCGTCTGCGACCATGTGCTGAGCGACACTTTCTAATAAGTATAAATTAAGCTTAAGGGTGACAGAGCCTTCTCTGTGAGAGCCCCCACCCTGTGGAATAGTCTTCCTGAGGATCTTAGGCTTTTAAACTCACTGTCCATTTTTGTCTTCTCTTAAAACTCACTTTTATCGTCTGGCATTTTATTGATTATTGTTCTTCCTTGTTTCTTTTATTAGCTCTTTTATGTTTTTTATTGACTCTTGTATTGTTTTATGCTCTATGATTTATCTTTCTGGTTTTATTTTATTTTTATTTGGAGGATTTTATCTGTTAATCTTGCTCTGTTCTGTGACATTGTTTATGTTCACTTTTATAACTGATCTGCCTGTGAAGCACTTTGTACCTGCTGTTTTGAAAGGTGCTATACAAATAAAGTTATTATTATTATTATTATTATTATTATTATTATTATTATTATTATTATTATTATTATTATTATTATTATTACTTTTGCATCACTTTCACCAAAATAACTGCAGTGGCAGAATGACTGACATCGGCGCCCCGGAACCATCCCGAAAAATAATTTAAACCGTCTTGAAGTCAGTGTAAACCATCCAAAATTCTAAATGTTATCCTTTTCCTTTGTTATTGTCATCTATAGTGGTTATTTGCATAAAAACACACAGTTTGATTATGAAATGATTTAAATATGTGCTTTGATTTAAAAAAAGTAACTCAATTTGTAACTTGAGTTACTTGACAAAGTAACTGGTATAATATTACTATAATCCTATAAGTAATAAGTTATATTACTGAGTTCTGAGTTACTGCTAAAAGTAATATATTACATGTAATATGTTACTTTTGTAATGAGTTACCCCCAACACTGCTCTCTCTCTCTCACACACACACACACACACACACACACACACACACACACACACACACACACACACACACACACACACACACACACACACACACACACACACACACACACACACACACACACACCTCCAAGTAATTGTATTAGGTTTTCAGGGAAAACTTTTAAAAATTATTGAAAATTAACGATTCTTCTTCCATCTTACAATTCATTTGTCTAATGTTTTTCTATTTACACATTACATTTAGACCACTTTTTTATCCTTCTAATATTGTTTTTATTTAGACCCCATGCAGCAAGTGTGCTAAGCTCAAAATAATGCAAAGTCCACCCTATATTAAAAGAATAATAATTTTACATTTTCATTCATGAATTCAGTATTCAGTCCAAATTGCTCATTATTTAAAAACATAGTTATGAGATGGAATTATTTCCAATGATTTACAATGTGTGTTCAATGTGTCCAATAGGATGGCCATGGAAGACTTCTGTAACTTCTATTCAGACCTTGACATCTGCTCTCTGTGCCCCGACTTCCTTGATGGAGAATCATCTTGCCATTGGAAGTCCTCCTTCTATGATGGCAGATGGGTTGCAGGGACCACTGCTGGAGGATGCGCAAATTTTCGTGGTACTTACAGAATATCTGGTCTTGAATTTAGGACCTGTGCATTTTGTTGTATATTTGTTGTACTTTCAGGTACGATTTTGAAGGGGGGAATATCTGGTCTTGAATTTAGGACCTGTGCATTTTGTTGTATATTGGTTGTACTTTCAGGTACGATTTTGATGGGGGTAAATAACACCCATTTAATCAGTCTAAATCACAAATAAGGCTGCAACAGAGAAGATACTCCCATCCCCAGTAATTGTGACCAATAGATACACCCTATTTACCAATTTAATTTCAGGCACCGCATCAGGTTTTTATTTAATATTTATTTAAGCAGGAAGTCACAACCTGATCACAACCTGAACTAACCCTAACCCTATTTAACATTTATTTAAGCAGGAAGTCACAACCTGATCACAACCTGAACTAACCATAACCCTATTTAACATTTATTTCACCAGGAAGTCACAACCTGATCACAACCTGAACTAACCATAACCCTATTTAACATTTATTTAACCAGGAAGTCACAATCTGATCACAACCTGAACTAACCATAACCCCATTTCACATTTATTTAAGCAGGAAGTCACAACCTGATCACAACCTGAACTAATTCTAACCCTATTTAACCAGGAAGTCACAACCTCACAACCTGAACTAACCCTAACCCTATTTACATTTAACCAGGAAGTCACGAGGTTGAAACCTCTTTTGCAAGTGAGACCTAAAAGGTATGGTGAGACCTAAAAGGTATGGACACTTGTGATAAATCAGCTTGATACAAAAGAGTAAAATACAAAAGTATATCTGCTGCCAGTTGAGGTCGCAAAAATTTACCAAGTGCAGCTTTATATTTGACAGCCATTTATAGAAGCTATAGAGTTGCAGGCACCAATTCTACACTAGGGTCTACCAATGTAAATATTCTTCAAATTTAAAGGGAGAAGTGCAGACCGGCCACGTCAGACAAGTAGATCTGTCTGCTGCTGCAAACGGGTCCATGGCAAAAAAAAAAAAAAAAACAATATCCTGCATGCCTAGTTTTATACAGTCTCTGGAAGAATTTCAGAGAGATCTGCTGGAGCTGCAGGCTTCACCCTACTCTTGCCGAAATGTTAAAATGTGAACCCCCCCACCCCCTCTCTCTTGCCTTTCAGACAGTTTCTGGACAAACCCACAGTATCGTGTCAAGATTGAAAAAATGGACGAAGACTGTTCTGAGAAGCAGGCTGACAAGAACATGCTGGTGTCTCTCATGCAAAAGCCTGACAAGAGAAACAGACACCTGGTCAAAAATCTCCATATCGGTTTCTCCATATACGAGGTAACTATTACCCTTTAAAGGCTGCTGTTACCTGCTGTACATTTTGGTCATGCCAAACACTCATGTGGAAGCTATCACTTTACTAAGTAAACACTCATGTGGAAGCTATCACTTTAGCTAAGGAGAAACACTCATGCTAAACACTCATGTGGAAGCTATCACTTTACTAAGTATAAACACTCATGTAGAAGCTGTCATTTTAGCTAAGTAGAAACTCATGTGGAAGCTATATCACTTTAGCTAAGTAAAAACACTCATGTGGAAGCTATCACTTTACTAAGTATAAACACTCATGTGGAAGCTATCACTTTAGCAAAGTAGAAACACTCATGTGGAAGCTATCACTTTAGCTAAGTAGAAACACTCATGTGGAAGCTATCACTTTAGCTAAGTAGAAACCCTCATGCTAAGTATAAACATGGGAGCTATCACTTTAGCTAATAAACACTCATGTGGATGCTATCACTTTAGCTAAGTAGAAACACTCATGTGGAAGCTATCACTTTAGCTAAGTAGAAACACTCATGTGGAAGCTATCACTTTAGCTAAGTAGAAACACTCATGTGGAAGCTATCACTAAGCAAACCTGATGCAGAAAAACTGGTTCATTCCTTCATCAACTCCCGTATAGATTATTGCAATTCCATATTCGCTGGCCTTCCATCCAAAACCATCCAGAAACTTCAATATGTCCAAAACTGTGCCGCCCGGATTCTCACAAAAACACGCAAGTCAGAGCACATCACCCCGGTTCTGCACTCCCTTCACTGGCTCCCAGTTAACCACCGCCACATCACCTACAAACTTCTCCTGTTAACATACAAGGCCATTCATCACACCGCTCCAACCTACCTCCAAGAACTAGTCACCCCTCAATCCTCACTCCGGACACTCCGATCATGCAGCTCCAACCTCCTTTCTGTCCCTAGGACCAAACTGGCAAGCATGGGTGACCGTGCCTTCTCCTCACTGGGCCCCCCGGCTGTGGAATCAGCTCCTAGGACCACTCAGGGCTACGGACTCTTTTGATGTTTTTAAATCAAAATTTAAACCCCACTTATTTATTTTAGCTTTCCCCTAGGGTCCTCCCTCTCTCTTCACACATGTTATATTTTTATGTTTTTATCCTTTTATGTTTTTATCCATTTAGTAGCTGTTTTTATTTTTTTACCCCCCCCCCCTTGTTTGATTGCTTGATTGCTTTTATCATGCATCTGTAAAGCACCTTGTGAAGTCCTTGGATTTTAAAGTGTGCTATATAAATTGAATTTATTATTATTATTATTATTATTACTTTAGCTAAGTAGAAACACCCATGTGGAAGCTATCACTTTAGCTAAGTAGAAACACTCACGTGGAAGCTATATCACTTTAGCTAAGTAAAAACACTAACGTGGAAGCTATCACTTTAGCTAAGTAAATACACTCACATGCTATCACTTTAGCTAAGTAGAAACACTCACGTGGAAGCTATCACTTTAGCTAAGTAAAAACACTCATGTGGAAGCTATCACTTTAGCTAAGTAAAAACACTCATGTGGAAGCTATCACTTTAGCTAAGTAAAAACACTCATGTGGAAGCTATCACTTTAGCTAAGTAAAAACACTCATGTGGAAGCTATCACTTTAGCTAAGTAAAAACACTCACATGGAAGCTATCACTTTAGCTAAGTAAAAACATTCACGTGGAAGCTATCACTTTAGCTAAAACACTAATTTGGAAGCTACTTTAGCTAAGTATCAACACTCATGTGGAAGCTATCACTTTAGCTAAGTATAAAGACGGCACGGTGGGTCAGTGTTAGCACTGTTGCCTCACAGCAAGAAGGTCCCGGGTTCGAACCCCGGTCCGTCCCAGGTCTTTTCTGTGTGGAGTTTGCATGTTCTCCCCGTGTTCGTGTGGGTTTTCTCCGGGTGCTCCAGTTTCCTCCCACCACCAAAAGACATGTATGTTAGGGTTAATACTCCTGTCAGTGCCCCTGACCAAGGCAATGGCAAAAGAGTTGGTTCCCGGGCACTGCACTGCGGCTGCCCACTGCTGCTAGTCCTCAAGACATAAAAACACAAGATAAAAGACAACATCAAAACATAATACAGTAGAAAAAATCCCATTAGAAACATGTGGCCAAATGGACATAATAATGGTGCGTTAAGCTAAAGTGCGCGGGATAAAAGTGCAAAATTACAAAAGAATAAAGTGCAAGGGTAGAGATATACGACGGCTAAAATAGTTATGGTTGCAGTGTTGATTTATTTTGAGCCATTCCTTGAGGTTTATTTTGAAGGTTGGATATGAGGGGCATTCCCTTATTGCAACTGGGATACTGTTCCAGATTTTCCCACCAGTGATAGATAAGACATTGTTACCGAAGGCAGTGTGCGTGCGGGGAATCTCACAGTCATCACTATGACATCATCAGTGCCTATGACATCATCAGTGGGACAAACATTGAAACAGAGAACAGACAGTGGGACAGAGATTGCCCACTTGCCCTTTTTATAAGATAGATAGATAGATAGATAGATAGATTGATTGATTGATTGATTGATTGATTGATTTATTTGATGAATTCGCTTTTTTAAGATTAGGCTGCCCCCTAACCTCTTGAGCCTCTTTAGCTCATTATACAATTGGTCAGTCTCACAAACGTATCTTGTTTTTGAAAGGACAGTAGACGATGATCAGTGAGGCAGTCTCAGGTCATAGTTGAGGGACAGTCAGTCTTTCCATGCAAACTATCTGTGGGTAAGACAGTAGTTGGCCAGCGAGTCTAGTTTGAGTCCAGTCTGGTTTGCATATTGAGTGGTTATTTGCATGTAGCCTATCAGTCATGTTATTTCACTTGAACAATTATTTGAACTAATTGCCCCCCTAACATTAATTAATTTTCTCTTTCATTTCTTCCAAGGTGACTGAAAAAGTAAGTACTTTTTTCCCAAACCTTTTACACAATTGCTTTTTACACATTTTACACAGTACACATCCCTCAGCTTATGTACAGTTGAAGTCTGAGGTTTACATACACTCCACAGATTTTATGTGAACAAAATAATAGTTTGGCAAGTCAGCATTGGGACATCTACTTTGTGCATGACACAAGCCATAACTGTAAGCCGCCACAGACAGTTTACAATCACATACAGTTGATTGTGCCTCTAAACAGCTTGGAAGATTTCAGAAAATGATGTCATGGCATTATACTTCTGAGAATTGACATAATTTGCATCAATTGGAGGTGTACCTATGGAAGGGTTAGGGTGGCGTTAGCGTGACCCGCATTGGCATTTCTAAATATAAAAAATACAGTGCACCTGAACGCAACATGCACAAAATAGTGTTTGCAAACATTGTACTGACCTAGATATGACTCCCTCCTCCCTCCCCCTCTAAGTAAACAAACACCGTTCAGTCGCATATTGGAGAGCAGCGTCTAGCAGGTTTGTGTGTGTGTGTGTGTGTGTGTGTGTGTGTGTGTGTGTGTGTGTGTGTGTGTGAGAGAGAGAGATAATGACTGAGTGTGAGAGAGTGTGTAAGTAGGATATTCATCTTAAGTTAAGTTATCAGTTAACTTAATTCGCCAATAGTCAACTAATGTTGTAACATTTACATTTTTCAACAATCTTGATTAAATCTGCCTAAAAGTAATCTCATGTGTATAAATTAAACTGATTTTGAACTCACTGTTCAACACTGAGGAAGTGTCCAATTGTTCATGTTCAAGTCATTCTGGCAATACTCCATTTCTGTTGTAACATTTCAGTCTGGATTCTGGAATATTTTTCAATAATCTTGATGAAATCAGGCTATATGTAATGTCATGTGTAAGAAATTATTGTTCAACACTGAGTAAGTATCCAAATGTTCATGCCATTCTGGCCAATGGTCCACTTCTGTTCATCTGGAATATTTTTCAATAATCTTGATGACTAAAAGGCTAAAAGTAATCTAATGTGTAAGTAATTACTCTTCAACACTAGGAAGTTCAGTCACATCACAACCATCTAATCCTAATGTTAATTTAAAATGAGATATTCCTCTAAATCTGGCTTCAAACGGCCAAAATATCACCCAACGTCCATCCCCACCCACCCCCCACCACGTGGACGTTTGGCCCTCGGCCCTTGGGCCTCAGCATAATTTGGCCCTTGGGGAAACTAATTGGGACCCCTGGGTTAGGGTTTAGGATAAACAATTGTCATGCACAAAGTAGAAGTCTGAACCGACTTTCCAAACTATAGTTTGTTAATGAAATCTGTGGAGTGGTTACAAAATGAGTTTTAATGACCTAAGTGAATGTAAATTCCAACTTCAACTGTAGCTATGGTGATGGGTATATAGACTGTATAAGAATGAAATATCCACTTCTTATTACAGTACCAGCAGGAGAAGGGGAAGTTCCCAGCATCTTTCTTCAGCTCAAACATGCCTGTGGCCCAAACCAAAACCTACATGAACGGACGTGAGGTCATGGAGCTCTTCATGCTGAAGCCGGGGGACTACCTGATCGTGCCGTCCACCTTCAAGCCCAACGAGACGGCCTCCTTCATCCTATCCATCCTCTCCAAGGGAGAGACCCATGTCCAGTAGGCAGTCTCTCCACCCACAGCTTGTCTCAATAAGACCCATGTCCAGTAGGGAGCCTCTCCACCCACAGCTTGTCTCAATAAGACCCATGTCCAGTAGGCAGTCTCTCCACCCACAGCTTGTCTCAATAAGACCCATGTCCAGTAGGCAGCCTCTCCACCCACAGCTTGTCTCAATGACACCCATGTCCAGTAGGCACAGTCTCTCCACCCACAGCTTGTCTCAATGTTCTGCATCCTCTCCAAGGGAAAGACCCATGTCCAGTAGGCAATCTCTCCACCCACAGCTTATCTCAATGTTATGAGTGTATGAAGCGATGGCAGCTATGAGAAAGACAGTAGGAATGTGAAAACTTCAAGTGACATAAACAAATATCTCTGCAGTACTTAGAAAAACAACTCTATTATATGGAGAAAAAAAGGCATGCTAAAAGTTTTTGTCTTTCCCCTCAGTGAGAATTCTGGCGACCATGGCTATGGCCGCCAGGACAGTGTGGACATTGCTGAAAAGGTGTGCACAATTTTAGAAATATTGTTAATGTTGATAATATTTTGATGTAATATTGCTGTTGTGTTGTCTGAGAAACAAGTATTGCATTTAGCATTTATTAATTGGAACTTACTTAATGTTTCTTTTTTAATTTTCTACCCCAAGATAGAGAATGGATCTGAAGACGAAGAAAATAAGAAACAGCTGTTCCGTCAATTCTCTGACCAGGTATTTTGTGTCTCACTGTAAGTGTACTGCTAGAGCCATGGGTTTGAATCCCACTGGGGGCAATATCACTGACAGAAAGCGTACTAAAGTCAACTTGTCTTAATATCACTGACAGGAAGCGTACTAATTAAAGTAAACTTGTCTTAATATCACTGACAGAAAGCGTGCTAAAGTCAACTTGTCTTAATATCACTGACAGAAAGCGTACTAATGTCAACTTGTCTTAATATCACCAACAGTGACAGAAAGCGAACTAAAGTAAACTTGTCTTAATATAACTGACAGAAAGCGTGCTAAAGTCAACTTGTCTTAATATCACTGACAGAAAGCGTACTAAAGTCAACTTGTCTTAATATCACTGACAGGAAGCGTACTAAAGTCAACTTGTCTTAATATCACTGACAGAAAGCATACTAAAGTCAACTTGTCTTAATATCACTGACAGGAAGCGTACTAAAGTCAACTTGTCTTAATATCACTGACAGAAAGCGTACTAAAGTCAACTTGTCTTAATATCACTGACAGGAAGCGTACTAAAGTCAACTTGTCTTAATATCACTGACAGAAAGCGTGCTAAAGTCAACTTGTCTTAATATCACTGAGAGAAAGCGTACTAAAGTCAACTTGTCTTAATATCACCGACACTGACAGGAAGCATACTAAAGTCAACTTGTCTTAATATCACTGACAGAAAGCGTGCTAAAGTCAACTTGTCTTAATATCACTGAGAGAAAGCGTACTAAAGTCAACTTGTCTTAATATCACCGACACTGACAGGAAGCATACTAAAGTCAACTTGTCTTAATATCACTGACAGGAAGCGTACTAAAGTCAACTTGTCTTAATATAATTGACAGAAAGCGTACTAAAATCAACTTCTCTTAATATCACTGACAGAAAGCTTACTAAAGTCAAGTTGTCTTATATCACTGACAGAAAGCTTACTGACAGAAAGCTTACTAAAGTCAACTTGTCTTGCCCGTCCTGGGGCTCACCTCGTAGCAGGCGTACGACGGAGGCTTGGTCCTTCATGTCATCCCCTCTCTCTCCCCACCTTTCCTGTCTGACTACTGTCCTATCTAAATAAAGGCCAAAATGTAAAAAAAATAATAATAATAATCTAAAATAAGAAGTCTACTTGTCTTATTTTCATTTCTTTTCCAGTATCAGGAGGTGGATGCTGAGCAGCTCCAGAGGCTCCTGAATCAAAAACTCCTGGAAGGTGCGGACTGAGAAACTCCACACGGCAACACGCACACGGCAACACCCACACGCACACGCACACGCGCGCGCACGCACGCACGCACGCACGCACACACACACACACACACACACACACACACACACACACACACACACACACACACACACACACACACACACACACACACAGATAAGCTTCACTTTACTTGCAGGGTGGATGTAAATAGATAAGCTTCACTTTACTTGCAGGGTGGATGTAAATAGATAAGTTTCACTTTACTTGCAGGGTGGATGTGAATAGATAGTTTCACTTTACTTGGAGGGTGGATGTAAATAGATAAGTTTCACTTTACTTGGAGGGTGAATGTGAATAGATAAGCTTCACTTTACTTGCAGGGTGGATGTGAATAGATAGTTTCACTTTACTTGCAGGGTGGATGTAAATAGATAAGTTTCACTTTACTTGGAGGGTGGATGTGAATAGATAAGTTTCACTTTACTTGCAGGGTGGATGTGAATAGATAGTTTCACTTTACTTGCAGGGTGGATGTGAATAGGTTCACTTTACTTGCAGGGTGGATGTGAATAGATAAGTTTCACTTTACTTGCAGGGTGGATGTGAATAGATAGTTTCACTTTACTTGGAGGGTGGATGTGAATAGATAAGCTTCACTTTACTTGCAGGGTGGATGTGAATAGATAGTTTCACTTTACTTGGAGGGTGGATGTGAATAGATAAGCTTCACTTTACTTGCAGGGTGGATGTGAATAGATAAGTTTCACTTTACTTGCAGGGTGGATGTGAATAGATAGTTTCACTTTACTTGGAGGGTGGATGTGAATAGATAAGCTTCACTTTACTTGCAGGGTGGATGTGAATAGAGAGTTTCACTTTACTTGGAGGGTGGATGTGAATAGATAAGCTTCACTTTACTTGCAGGGTGGATGTGAATAGATAAGTTTCACTTTACTTGCAGGGTGGATGTGAATAGATAAGTTTCACTTTACTTGGAGGGTGGATGTGAATAGATAAGTTTCACTTTACTTGCAGGGTGGATGTGAATAGATAAGCTTCACTTTACTTGCAGGGTGGATGTAAATAGATAGTTTCACTTTACTTGGAGGGTGGATGTGAATAGATAAGCTTCACTTTACTTGCAGGGTGGATGTGAATAGATAGTTTCACTTTACTTGCAGGGTGGATGTAAATAGATAGTTTCACTTTACTTGCAGGGTGGATGTGAATAGATAGTTTCACTTTACTTGGAGGGTGGATGTAAATAGACAAGTTTCACTTTACTTGGAGGGTGGATGTGAATAGATAAGCTTCACTTTACTTGCAGGGTGGATGTGAATAGATAAGCTTCACTTTACTTGGAGGGTGGATGTGAATAGATAAGTTTCAAGTTAATTGCAGGGTGGATGTGAATAGATAGTTTCACTTTACTTGCAGGGTGGATGTGAATAGATAAGTTTCAAGTGCAGGGTGGATGTGAATAGATAGTTTCACTTTACTTGCAGGGTGGATGTGAATAGATAGTTTCACTTTACTTGGAGGGTGGATGTGAATAGATAAGTTTCACTTTACTTGCAGGGTGGATGTGAATAGATAAGTTTCACTTTACTTGCAGGGTGGATGTGAATAGATAAGTTTCACTTTACTTGCAGGGTGGATGTGAATAGATAAGTTTCACTTTACTTGCGGGGTGGATGTGAATAGATAGTTTCACTTTACTTGCAGGGTGGATGTGAATAGATAAGTTTCACTTTACTTGCAGGGTGGATGTAAATAGATAAGTTTCACTTTACTTGCAGGGTGGATGTGAATAGATAAGTTTCACTTTACTTGCAGGGTGGATGTGAATAGATAAGTTTCACTTTACTTGCAGGGTGGATGTGAATAGATAGTTTCACTTTACTTGCAGGGTGGATGTGAATAGATAAGTTTCACTTTACTTGCAGGGTGGATGTGAATAGATAAGTTTCACTTTACTTGCAGGGTGGATGTGAATAGATAGTTTCACTTTACTTTCAGGGTGGATGTGAATAGATAAGTTTCACTTTACTTGCAGGGTGGATGTGAATAGATAGTTTCACTTTACTTTCAGGGTGGATGTGAATAGTTTCACTTTACTTTCAGGGTGGATGTGAATAGATAAGTTTCACTTTACTTGCAGGGTGGATGTGAATAGATCAGCTTAACTTTACTTGCAGGGTGGATGTGAATAGATAAGTTTCACTTTACTTGCAGGGTGGATGTGCATAGATAAGTTTCAAGTTAATTGCAGGGTGGATGTGAATAGATAAGTTTCACTTTAATTGCAGGGTGGATGTGAATAGATAAGTTTCACTTTACTTGCAGGGTGGATGTGAATAGATAAGTTTCACTTTACTTGCAGGGTGGATGTGAATAGATAGTTTCACTTTACTTGCAGGGTGGATGTGAATAGATAAGTTTCACTTTACTTGCAGGGTGGATGTGAATAGATAAGTTTCACTTTACTTGCAGGGTGGATGTGAATAGATAGTTTCAATTTACTTTCAGGGTGGATGTGAATAGATAAGTTTCACTTTACTTGCAGGGTGGATGTGAATAGATAGTTTCACTTTACTTTCAGGGTGGATGTGAATATATAGTTTCACTTTACTTTCAGGGTGGATGTGAATAGATAAGTTTCACTTTACTTGCAGGGTGGATGTGAATAGATCAGCTTAACTTTACTTGCAGGGTGGATGTGAATAGATAAGTTTCACTTTACTTGCAGGGTGGATGTGCATAGATAAGTTTCAAGTTAATTGCAGGGTGGATGTGAATAGATAAGTTTCACTTTAATTGCAGGGTGGATGTAAATAGATAAGCTTCATTTTACTTGCAGGGTGGATGTAAACCTAAGTTTTCTGTTTCACACAGGGGACCTGAAAGCTGGAGGCTTCAGCCTGGATGCCTGTCGCAGCATGGTGGCTCTGATGGATGTATCCTCCAATGCATGAACTAGTCATTGTGATTTGGATCCAACTAAACCTTTAATGAACACCTTAACTTTTGCTTTCAAAGACATCAATCACTGGCAAGCTGAACAGCAGTGAATTTGTTCGACTGTGGAAGAAAGTCAGCACATACAAGGTGATGAGGATGATTCTAGTTGAAGGTGGAGAACATGCTAGATGTTAGAACATTTCATGCTGATGTTTACACGAATTAGGAAATAAATTACTTTCTTAAAAGACTAGCTGATTTTATCTTTGTTTGGACAATTATTATTATTGTTATTATTGTCCTTTATACATGGGAGCCTCACTAAGAGCAATGCTCTCTTTTTCAGGAGGGCCCTGGTAAAATTACATACATCATATGCTTACGATACACTGCATATCTTTAGACTTTGGGAGGAAACCCACGCAAACATGGGAAGAACATGCAAACTCCACAAAGAAACGACCGGGGTGGAGGTTCGAACACACAACCTTCTTGCTGTGAGGCGACAGTGCTAACTACCCAGGCACCGTGCCGCCCTAGCCACTGTGTTGTATTGCCATGCGGTCCATCCAGATTTATGTTTAGATTTCCATGATCATGATTTGTGCTTTCTTGCATTTTTTACCTTTTTAATTTTTAACATTTTTAACAATCTTCTCTTTCACCAGGACATTTTCTTCAAGACCGATGTTTCCCGAACAGGAACTTTGTCACTGAGTGAGCTGAGGAATGCGATCATGGCCTCAGGTAGACTATACACACAATACTCTCTCTGGACAGAATCTCCATTCAAAATTAAGATTATTCTTTGGCACCCCCGCATTGTTTAGGAAAGTCAAGAACATGCGATCCACCATGTTTGATAAAGTAAACTCTTCCCCCCCAAAAAAGACAATCTCACTGGTCGGCTCCAGGAATGTAAGGTGCTGAAGTACAAAATGATATCCAAAGGTAAAGCATCAGCCTGCTTCAGGCACTGACCTCACACTGAGACAAGGTGTAAAGGTTCAAAAAAGCCTTTATTCTCTAGGGCATAATAAAGTTAAAATGATCACTGCCGACCGGTTTCAGCCTCGCAGGGCCTTCTTCAGGGCGTGTAGGAAAGCCCAAACCAGTTGGAAAGCAAAAATACCTCACATTCCACTAATAAATACCTTCCAGGACGATAACAGTGTTGTTGCATGTTTTAGCCCATTGACTCCATGCATGCACTACTTTACTTACTCCCAACTATTGTCCAAAGTTCAAAATGTTATATACTGTCCATTTTTGATACATAATACAACATTTTTCAACTGTGTATCTTTATTTTTAAAGTGAAGTACATGGGTACTGACTTGCCAGAAAGTTGTAAAAAATTCTTCATTTGTAACTCTAAAGTTTACTCTATAGTAGTAAGTAGAAGTAATAACCTTCACCTACCAATGTATCATACATCTAGGGGACAGTATTCGTTAAAATACCATGGAGCCAAAGTATGGAATAAGAACTTGCACCTACTGATTCTCTGTCTTTATCTCTATACAAAAAGAGACTTAAAAGTATTCTAATATTGAATAGAAATTGCATTGAATGATCCAGTAAGTTTCTACACTCCTGAATTCTTAAATCTATCTTGAACCTCTCAACATAGTGCTGTTTTTGTCTTTGTTTTTGTTCTAATCATTTTACACAAATACGAACTAATATGTAAAATTGATACAAGTTAACTATTGTTATCTTGCATTTGCCAGTATGTATATTTCTTGTCTTTAGGTGAGATTTCTAGATAAACCCGTAGTGGGTTTCTATCTCACCTGCACATGTTTTTTTATTTCTTTGTATACATATTATTTTCTGTTTAACCTGTTTGCTTTTAAAATGTGCAAATAAACAAACAAACAAACAAACAAAGCATACCATGCCATTTTTAGATTTTATGGCCGTACATTCTGTTGCGTGCGTGTCTCTGCATGGAAAGCATTTCTGAGTTGAGAGAGAGGAATGGTGAAATAAACAAAACATTTTCGATCAGCTATGTTTTGAGCACCACTACTCTTCCTCAGACTGGTTTGGTTTGGATGTGCCAGTAATTACCAGGCGTAGGATGCCAAGCCAAACGAAACCCAGGTCTACATTTTAAGTGTTTCATTTTGATTTGTTGTGGGAGACAAGATTCAATAGATGACAGGTATATGTTGCACAGAAAGGTGCGGCACTGAATACTATTGTGCTCCCGACCTTTTATTTAAACCCCTCAGGAGTTATATAAGGGTGGTGCTTCACTCTTGTCTGGCTAAACTAACAACCTGATATCACGCCAAAGCGTCTAATAGACCTGCCAGGGTAGCGTGCAAGTGTCATGTTTTGCCTCAGCGCGTCAGTGTCACGACAAAACATTACGTCGGTTGCTTGTTATGGTTGAAAACGTCAGTTGCTTATGGTTGTGTCGGTTAATTTGAATTACGTCCATGGTTGCGTGCCAGTTCATTTGAAAACATTGAATTGGTTGGTTGTAACGGTTGTGATTTCAGGCATTTTCAGGCAGACTGGTTTTGGTTTGGGTTAAAAAAGAAATACACGGCGGGACATGAACCTGGCTCGCCTGTGTGAAAGACAAGGGCTTTACCAGTCCACCAGTCCACCAATCACTCCCCTTAAAGGAGAACTTTATCGAAAAACAACACTGATTTATTTTTGCACATGATCTCACACATGATCCAAAAACTGTAAACAGTTTTGCAGACATTCATTTAGTTTGACAGTTATTGAGAGTTGATTTGAGTTAAAGTTGATGTGAGTTCTGCTGGACTACCCTGCGCACCCTCTGCTGGTACAGTACCTTCATACATGCGTGTACGTTTCACACCTAGCCCAGCCAAAATATGAGACTGACACGGTGCCCCGGCAGCTTTAATATTAAACGCTTTGGCGTTCACACCATACGCCAATCCCACGCCAATCCCAAGCCAAAGCCACGCAGTTTCATTTCAGCGTCCTTGTTAACAGGCGAGTCCATTCACACCAGCCGCACGCCACGCCACGCCACGCCACGCCACGCCGCACGCCACGCCACGCCACGCCACGCCACGCCACGCCACGCCAAAGCCACGCCATGCCAAAGCCACGCTGATCCGATAGTTTCAGCTTCTGTTCTATTTTCCAAGCGTGCTGCGCGCTGATCCTGAGCTGCCAGGCATAAAGTCAATGCAATTTGTGAGGGGTTGGAGGAACAGCTCCGAACCCAGCGCTGAGGAAAAGAGACTGCTCCTGGTGTGACCGGTTAGGTGACAGATCAGATCTTGAGCTTGAGCCTGCCTCAAGCTTCAGTTCTGCATGGCTGTATGGTGTGTTCGGGCTGTTAAGCCCTTTTCGCATGGGACTAGTATTACCTGGGAAAAAAAAGTAGAGCGCGCACATCCACTCAAAATGCAGGTGCAGGACAAAAGCAATGAAACATATAAAAAGAAATAGAGTCCGCACACTGCTCGACTTGCTCCCAGTTGATTTATTTTTAACGTTTCGGTCAATCCATACAATACGCCTGAAATGAATGAATCAAATCCACGTCTCATACAGTATGCCTGACAAACCGCTTGCGTGATAGTTTCTTTTCGCAGGCCACGAGACTCCATCTCATTCTATTTCATATTTAATACCATACTACCTATTTATTACCCTTCGTATTTTAGTGTTGCCACAACTGCCTTACTAGTTAACTATATTGCCCTATTGTTGCTGCTGTGATTGTGTTTACTTTGCTGTGATTTTGCACCTATTTAAAACTGCACCTTGTCTGTAATGGAGCCTACAGCATAAGAATTTCACACGTGCGTACTTGTACTACGGAGTGACAATAAAAATCTTAAATCTTGAATCTTGAAATGAGTGAATAAAATCCATGTCTCATACAGTATGCCTGAAATGAATGAATCAAATCCTTGCTCTGTGTGTTGGACAGGATTGAGGGTGAGCGATGACATGCTGAACTTGATGGCTCTGCGTTACGGAGCCTCCACTGGAGACATGACGCTGGAGAGCTTCGTCAACCTGGTGCTCCGCATGGACTGCATGAGCAGTGAGTCAAGTTCAATCAAACAACTGATGACAAGGATAAGATGATGAAATTGCAATTTTCTTTTCAATAGAATTCTGAAAGAAAATCTCTGCTGGTTCTAATTATTGTTTCTAAAATTGTCCCAAATCCAACCACAAAACAGATCATGTTTTGTTGTTTTTACCTATAGCAGAGTGTGCCATCACCACCACTGATTGGTGAATGGTATATTACAGTTACAGTAGTTACCTTTAAGTATCTGCCACTCAAGTCTACCATGTCACTAAAGTACACCCTTCATCAGTACATGAATATACAGTAGCCTATAACTGTGCATTCACACCAAGACGGGAAAAAGCTTTGCTCATGTGAATTTAACAAATGATTCACCAAAGTGGAAACAATTCCAAGCGAATGGGTGATGAAGCAAATATCACGTTATTTGCGTTGCAAAATTTTGCGTGTTTTCATTGACTTTGTATGTAGCCTAATCCCGTCGTGCGAATTTGTGAGTTTTGCCTTGGTGTGAACACACAGTAACAGACACATCTAGTCGTTACCATTCCCAATTCCTGCCTTCCTTCTGTTTCTTTCCCAAATAACGCAATTCTAATTTTTCCCAACAGAAATCTTTAAACAACTCTCGGATGGAATGGCCATGTCTCTGCGAGAATCAGAGGTACTGTAATCAAACTTATTCCAGTCCTGCAGAGCCAGTCAGGCAGAAACTGTACTGTTGAAATGCATTAATCACCCATCTCCTTCTTTATTTCCAGTGGATGTATATTTCCATGTACACATAACCTAAGCCACAAGATGGACTGAAGAACGCAGTTGGAGGATAAAGCCAAATTGTACAATAAGGGATTTATTTTCTGCTTTGCTTTGACAATGTATGAATAGTGAATAGTGGTCAATGACATCTGTAGAGCTGCAATGATGAGTTGATTAATTGATTAGCCTCGTCGATCGACAGAAAATTTATCTGCAACTATTTTTTAGAATCGATTACAGTAATCGTTTAGACAATTTTTTAAGAAGAAAAAATACAAAAGTTATCTCGTTTTAGCTTCTAATGTGAATATTTTCTGGTTCCTTTACTCTTCTATGACAGTAAACTGATTCTTTGGGTTGTGGACTGTTGGTCAACACAAAACAAGGCATTTGAGGGCATCATCTTGGGCTTTGTTTTATGACATTTTATAGGCCAAACAACTAATCGATTAGTTGAGAAAATAATCGTTAGTTGTTGCAGCCCTAGACATCTAAAAACTTTATGAGTTTAAAATAATCTCAAAGATTTCAGTTTCAGTCTCTTTGATGACACGTATTGCGATGAGATCCAAACAGTATTGCATCATCTGTGTCTCCACAGACACCCAGTTCATAAAAATACTCCAATACTGAAAATGCAAAGGCATCCTTCAATGGGCAATAGCCTCAATCACCATTGTGTTAACTCATTTGGTGATATAGAGAGTGACTTAACATTTATTTACATGAAAATCTTTGAGATTATAACTTTAACTATCCAATAACACATATCTTCATTACTTTTTTTATGATTATATGTTATTCCATATGCCAGGGTAGTGTAGGTCTTCATTACTGCATCATTTCCGACCAAGATAATCTGTATGAGTTATTTTTCTATAGAATGGGTGACAGATTTATGGCACGATCATTACTGGTTTTGATACAATATATCGATTAATGTTCATAGTGGTTTTTATCTGTCAAGGTAACATGCAGAATGGAGTAGAGGGAATCTCAGCACATGTTAAATGTTACAGTAAGTTACTATATTGGATGTTTTATTACATATTATGTGGGTGAATATCTTATTACTTTGTGGGTTACTAAATAAACAATTTCTCCAAATACTCTTCATTGTCAATTGATATTACCTTCACCTTAGCGAATACCTGCAGGATTCTAACAAATGATATATGTATATATACAGTATATATATATATTAATGGAATATATATATATATATATATATATATATATATATATATATATATATTATATATTATATATATACACACACACACACACACACACACACACACACACAAATGCTGAATTCCTTTTTAATTTGTTCCATGATTGAATTTGCTCCATGAGAAATAAAAACAACACCAGAGATTCTCTAGTACATATTTATTAATGGAATAACTTAGATTATATAAAACATTAGAGGAATGCCTTCATTTGTAACATTCATCAGCTTCTCTTCATGTTTATTGGCCCAGTTTCAATGAGAAATTCTCAACAAACAGTCGTTTGTAACATTTAATTAGCTTCATGATTGTGAGTCATTTTTGACACCGTTCCTTTGAGAAATTCACAATATACTGTACATAGAATAAGCTTACATTCCCAGATGAACATATTGCTGTTGTGCTAAGTAAAGAGGTAGAGCAGTACAGAAAAGATAGTTATGTTTTTTAACACAGATAAATCACAGAAACAACCAAATTAAAGAATCAGAGTCAAAGTGTGATTATTACTTAAACCCAGAGAGTAGATTGTTAGTAGGATTTTGAATATATTTTGGCTGGCTATTGCAGTATTTGCAGGACAACGGTCAGTAGAGCAGCCAGGAATATGGATGCTGGGTGTTTTGCAAGATCTGCTCCCCTGCTTAGGATATCTAAAATAAGAGCCAAAAAAAATCTTTTAGACTATAATTTCCTTTTTTAACATTAGCAATAGTTATTGTATTTTTCTTGGCATGGGACATTTCTTAGCAAACAGACTAAACTAAACCATGAAATCATTTACGGTAGTATATTTTGTAGAGCCCGACCCTTGCGACACAAACACACACACACACACACACACACACACACACACACACACACACACACACACACACACACACACACACACACACACACAGAGTGTATGTACGTACATAAATAAACAATTTTTTTGCAATGACCCCTCAAATATCAAACACTTGTGACAAAGATATGTAATGGAGGCAGGATATTTTATAGTTTAACAAGAAACGTCCAAAATGACATCAGTGCACTGAAACAGTAAACTTCACTGGGAATTTAATAATTATAAGTAACTATTAAAAAACACATGAATGGAACAGCAAATATAAATAACTTCAATTAACAAAAAGGATCAAATATACATAACATGCTGCCTATATAACTTTAAAAAATAAAAAATAAAAAAATCAGCGCATATTGGACAACACGGCAATACCGATATACCATCTGCGATATAATGGTCGGGCTCTAATATTTTGTAACCCCTTGCATAGGATTATGCACATACAATGACAATTAAGCATTATAAACTAGAGTGGGTGAATTGGTGTACTATAACATAGTAGTATATTGTAAATGCTTACCATCTGTTGTCACTTCTGAACCTGGGTTGCTCGTGGTTGTGCTTGCTGTGGATGGGAATGAAAATGGATCAGAGTTGGCTTGTCGGACATTTGTGAATAGTCCATGTAAACGTAGGGTGTTGGTAAGTTAAGTACCATCTCAGCCGATATACCAAGTATTTTTTGGCTCGAAATCTAAACTAATTGAGTGCAAGGGTGCGGAATAAAAAAAAATGATGGTGGACATTCTCAAAACTTGGCATATTCCTTTAGAAGATAAAGGCATTAGCTAAACTAAAGTATAGCTAAGGTCTTTCCTGGGCACAGGAGGCTTCAAAGTCACCATTAAAGGAGATGTATGTTTACCCTGTTTAGTCGTAGGCGCTGCAGTAGTGGGGTTGGCTGTGGTGGGAGTGACTCTGGTGGTGGTTAGGTTCAAACCCAGCAGGTCGAGGTCTGACTGTAACTGCAAGTTGACCCAGGTATTAACCACTGTCTCATTCTCAAACGTCTTCAGATCCTGCAGGTTGCTTCCCAGGAGGCCTTTCACGTCAAGCACCGTCAAATTCTGTGGGTTTTCAAAGACATGGACAAGAGGGAGTCGCTCTAAGGGTTTAGAACATTGGGGGTGAGAAGCAACAAGGCATACAGAAGGAGAATGAAAGTACTGGAAGGGATCAAAAGCAAAAGGAAAACATCTTTGCTTTCAAGTCAGTCCCACACTAATTGATCCAGTGAGTGCTGAAGGTCCCAGACCGATGATGCCATCAGGACCACATCGTCCGCGAAAAGCAGAGATGCAAGTCTCAGCCCACCGAACTGCAACCCCTCCCCCGTCTATGCCTCAAAATCCTGTTGATGAATATTACAAACAAGATAGGTGACAAGGCCCAGCCCTGGCCGAGGCCAACCCCCACCGGGAACGAGTCTGACTTATTGCCGAGAACCCGGACACAGCTCTCACTTTGGGTGGACCCCAATCACCTCCCCTCCCCCCTTCCTACCCCCCTTCCTCCCCCCCACCCCCCGATCACCTCCCCTCCCCCCTTCCTCCCCCCCACCCCTCAGCACCCGCACCCCCCCCCATTCCCACCTAACCACCAACCCCACCCACCCTCCACCCCCCACAGACCGCCCCCTCACCATCACTGAGGATGAAGTGTGCCGGTCGTTCCTGCGTATCAACCCACGCAAGGCGGCCGGCCCGGACGGCATCCCTGGGCGGGTCCTCAAGGCCTGCGCCCACCAGCTGGCAGCCGTGTACACAGACATCTTCAACCAGTCCCTCTCCCTCCGACGAGTTCCCTCCTGCTTCAAGGCAGCAACAATCATCCCCATTCCCAAACAGCAAAAAGTGACCAGCCTCAATGACTGGCGCCCTATAGCCCTCACACCAATAGCCAGCAAGTGCCTTGAAAAGCTGGTCATATCAAAGATCCGTCCCACACTCCCCCCGGACCACGACCCGCTGCAGTTTGCATACCGCCCCAACAGGAGCACAGCGGATGCAGTGGCACACGTGCTCCACACCGCCCTGTCCCACCTGGAGGGGAAGGACACCTATGTGAGAATGCTGTTCGTGGACTACAGCTCAGCATTCAACACCATAGTACCCTCCAGGCTGGTAAGCAAACTCAGGGACCTGGGACTAAACACAGCGATGTGCGACTGGATCCTGGACTTCCTGACAGACCGCCGCCAGGTGGTGAGGGTGGGCAACCTCACCTCCTCCCCGCTGACCATCAGCATAGGAGCACCCCAGGGGTGCGTCTCCAGCCCCTTCTGGTACGACCTCTACACCCACGACTGCGTGGCGACTCAAACTTCAAACACCATCGTGAAGTTTGCAGACGACACAGCAGTCGTGGGGCTGATCTCGGGGGGCGACGAGACGGCCTACAGAGAGGAGGTGAGGGTCCTGGAACAATGGTGCCAGGACAACCACCTCTCTCTGAACGTCTCCAAGACCAAGGAGATCATTGTGGACTACAGGAGAGGGGGGGGCACACCCCCCCCAATCACCATCAACGGCACAGTGGTGGAAAGGGTGGACAGCTTCAAGTACCTGGGAGTCAACATCCACCAGGACCTGACCTGGGCCGGCCACAGCGCCACTGTTGTCAAAAAGGCCCAACAGCGAATACACGGACTCAGGCGCCTGAAGAAGTTTGGGCTAAGGAAAGAAATCCTCAGGGACTTCTACAGAGGCACCATTGAAAGCCTGCTGACTGGCTGCTTCACCGCCTGGTACGGGAACTGTACCACCATGGACCGCAGGGCGCTACGGAGGGTGAGGCGCGCGGCCCAGCACGTAACAGGAGACGAGTTGCCAGAACTGCACGAACTGTATAACCAGCGGTGCCTCAGGAGGTCCCTGAAGATCATCAAAGACACAAACCATCCCCACAACAGCCTGTTCTCCCTGCTACCCTCAGGGAGGAGATACAGGGTTCCAAAAGCACGCACAAATCGCTTGAGGAACAGTTTCTTCCCGCAGGCCACGAGACTCCTTAACATACACAAATAGTGTAGTAGTCGTACCGTACCGTACTGCAGCTGCTACCATTATGTATGCCTAATGTTTAATTGTATGTCTAACAAGGTACATGCTATTTGCACCTGTATGTCAATTACGTCGAATTTAAAATGTCTGAACACGTCTAACGTATGCACAATGCCTAATGTTTAATTGTATGTTTAATAAGGTACATGCTACTTGCACTGTAATGTATGTCAAATACGTCGAATTAAAATGTCCAAACACGTCTAACGTATGCACATGACGTGCACCTATGTGCAATGAATATGCCACTGACTTGTCTTATCGCTATTCTGCCGCATTGCCTATTGCTGCTTAGTATTGCTTATTGATGCCTATTTCTTATTGCCTATTGCTCATTGCTTGTTGCCTATTTGTACTATGTCGAAAACGGAGTCCACAGCACAAGAATTTCACACGTGATACTTGTACCATGGAGTGACAATAAAAATCTTGAATCTTGAATCTTGAATCTTGACAGAGATTGGAAGGCCCCCTACCCGATACTCCCACAGCACCTCCCACAGTATCTCCTGGAGAACCTGGTCATAAGTCTTCTCCAAATCCACAAAACACAGATGGGATGAGCATATACTCCCAGGCTTCCTCCAGGATCCTTGCAAGGTGAAGAGCTGGTCCGTTGTTCCACGACCAGGACAAAATCTGCATTATTCCTCTTCAATTTGAGATTCGACTATCTGCCGGACCCTCCTTTCCAGCACCTTAGAGTAGACTTTCCCCAGGAGGCTGAGTAATGTAATGCCTCTGTAGTTGGCACACAGCCTCTGGTCCCCCTTTTTGAACAGGGGAACCACCACCCCAGTCTGCCACTCCTTTGGTACTGCTATGTTGATGAGACGTGTCAACCATGACAGTACGTCAACACACCCCTTCAGCATTTCTGGATGGATCTCATCAACCCACGCTCTTAGTCACTGAGGTAGTCAAACAACTCCACAGTGGCAAAGCCTCCTCTTAGATCCCCCAAATCCCTTTGATGCGCTAATGTCAATTCATTTCTTTCTTATTCATTGGCTCTTTTCACGTGATAAGTAATTACATAACCTGACTGCTAATTTTTACTGTCTCCTGTCACTATTCATGACCATATCGCTTAGCCACACTATATTCTATCTGTTCTGCTCTTCTCTTCCCCCCTTCCTCTGCTCCCTCCCCACCTCCCTTTCCCTGCTCTCTCCTCCCCCACATTCCCTGCTCCCCACCTCCTCCCTTTCTCCTGCTCGCTCCTCCCCCACATCCGACCCTCTCTCTCCCCTGCTCCCTACGCACCTCCTCCCTTTCCCTGCTCTCTCCTCCCCCCCTTTCCCTGCTCTACCCTCCCCCACATTCCCATGTTCCCTCCCCATCTCCTCCCTCCCCTGTTCTCTTCTCCCCCATATTCCACCCACCTTTTCTCCCCTTCTCTCTGCCTTTCTCTATCTAAGATTGTTCAATCTTGTTATTATTACTACTGTAATTGCCACTGTTGTGTCAGCTAGATTTAGCTAGACATATTTTCTGTGAAGTCCTCTGAGACATGCTTGTGAATTAGGGCTATACAAATATACTTGACTTGACTTGACTAATGTTACTAATGTTGACTAATGTTGGTCAGGTTCCAAACCTCTCACCGCTCCCTTCGCTCCTCCACTAGTGCAGGACGCCTGGCCCCTCCTTCGCTACGGGGGCTAAAAAGTCGCTCATCCCGATCGCGACTCTTCTCGTCCCTGGCACCTCAATGGTGGAATGAGCTTCCACCTTCAGTCAGGACGGCTGAATCACTGCCGATCTTTCGGAAAAGACTAAAGACACACTTTTTCATGCTCCATCTGGGCCCTTCTTGAACTAACTTCTTTCTCTCTCTTAAAAAATAAATAAATTACTAACTTAACTTTACCACTATTCCTTCAGATGTTGTAGTTGTCATAGACTGTGTTGCATAGTTGATCGCTCTATTGCTGACAAAAATGTGTTATTGTAAGTCACTTTGGATAAAAGCGTCTGCCAAATGACGTAATGTAATGTAATGTAATGTAATGTAAAAGCTAAGTCTTAATGAGGCATCACCTGCTGTTATTGCTTATTATTGCATTATGTCCCAAATCCATTTTAACCAACCAACTCCTCAACAAGTGTCCTTACAGCGATCACATTGGAGTCCAGACTCTGGAAAGTGGCAATATCCATACTGACGTTCTGGGTCGACAGCGCTCTTATGTCCACCAAGGCTGCGCCACCTAGCAGAAGAGGAGAAAGTAACAGAACATTTACAGAGGGGTTTTATGAGAGAGGGAGACAGAGAGACAAAGACAGGTAGGATTCATTCTTACCTAGATAGGACTGGATAAACTGGTAATAGGTGATGGCACTGGTACTGCTACGTTGTGAGCTGAAGGAGGACTTTGCGATGCTATACAGGGCCGTCTTGTGCTCAGCTGAACACGACGCCACATTCAGGGGGTCAGCGTTCCTGACAAGGTCCAAGAACAAAGAAAATGTACAGTAGATGTAGTGACCCCCCCCCCCCCCCCCCCCCCGCCCCTTGATTTTTTTTCTTGTGAGCACGGGCTGCTTTCCTTCTGGGTGAGCAGGGTGGGAAAGGAGAAAGGATGTGAGGACTCTTAACTCAATGTCGGTAATAAAAAACAAATGTTTGTTTTATAGCTGACAGTGGCAGTGTGGATCCATCCTCAGGCTTATAGTCTGACATACCTGATACTGTCTGAGGTGATATTCTTCAGTGTAATAACGTCTAGAGAACACACATCAGAGCCAATGCTGTTGAGCTCAGTGCTGCTCAGGGAGTTGCCGGTAGTATTCAGATACTTGGTGATGATTGCCTTGCTCTACACAACACAAAATAAAACACGTCTTAGGTAAGCAAGAACACCTCTTTTGGGAAAATGGATATTAATATCTTAGAGTTATTAGATTCTTAATTCTTCTGAGGTTCTCATCCCCCTGCAATACCTGTGCTGTCTCCCATGATCCATCGTTAGAGTCCATGAGTGCCGCCAGGGTGTCAACTTTGGTGATGCTCCACTTGGAGATGTCGTCGACCGATGCCACACGAGACACCGAGCCCAGCACCTGGACCTGCTCATCAGCCACACCTGATGGGTACGCCTGGAGAAGAGTCAAGAAATAAATATAGGTCCATTCCAAACCGTAAAGCAAATGGGCAGTAGATCCATAGGTGTTATAGAGTCGGGATACAAGGTGTGGGTAGGTGAAGTGGCTAAGGGGATATGGGTGGTGTCGCAAGGAAGGGGGGGGGGGGGGGGGGGGGGGTGATGGAAAAAGAGGCTGTAGGGTGAGTGGCACCATGGGCTTAAATGTTTGCGCTTGTTTTTACTCCTTTTGGGCTGAAAACCATCAACGAATGCAATACATTTGATGTTTTACACACTTAAACTATTTCTGTAAAGTGGCCCATTTGTAGAATTCCCTTATATCTCCTTAGGACCTCAGAGAATGAGGTTGTCTGCAGTACACACAACAATTCCACGATATTCCAGAAATTCTGTGAGCAGTGGGAACTCGGTGTATGGCAAATCCATACTGAATGAATATGAATACAGTATATCACATAGACTTGAATAGACTGTTTCTCTCTCTCTCTCTCTCCCCCTGGTGTTGGTACAGTACTACTGAACTGCAGCTGTAGCTTCCAAATATAGCTACATTATCTGAATATTGGGTTTTATCAAAGCTCTGCTGAGATACTGTACCGTGTTTCATACACAATATGCAAATACGTCGAATTTAAAATGTCTGAACACGTCTAACGTATGCACATGACGTGCACCTATGTGCAATGAATAAGCCACTGACTTGTCTTATCGCTATTCTGCCTTATTGCCTATTGCTGCTTAGTATTGCTTATTGATGCTTATTTCTTATTGCCTATTGCTCATTGCTTGTTGCCTATTTGTACTATGTCGTAAACGGAGTCCACAGCACAAGAATTTCACACGTGATACTTGTACCATGGAGTGACAATAAAAATCTTGAATCTTGAATCTTGAATCTTGGTATAGAAAAAAATACCTGGTTTAATTTCTGCAGAATGATTTTCTGGAAGTCGTTGTCATCCACTTTCTCACAGATGGAATTGAGGTTGTCCTTCAGAACAGGTACGTCAAGGCAGATGTCAAACTGGTTCACGTCGTAGCCGAAGGGGAAGGAGCCATCGCTAACCGTCACCTGAGTGATGTTGCCCACGGTGCAGCCTTGTGAAGAATAGACCAGTCAAAGATGTCTCTCCAATCTACAGTGTGTATCTTCTCTCTCATATTATGTATTGATGCATGTCATATTGTTTGTTGGCTTGTTGTATTTTGTTTGCTTATGAAAACCTTTCAAATCCCCATTGGATCAACTCAAAAATGCATAGTGGTCAAGCTAAAAGCAAGGATGTTCTTCTTATTTGTTCATACTGAATATCAATTAACACTTTATTTGAACGACTTGTCCTTCAGCTCAGAGCACACAGATATCACGTCTTGTACAAGCCCTGAAAAATTAAGCCAATGCGGAAGTACCAAAAACTGCAGTTCCTCAAATGGCTACTAGGGGCTTGTTGCAAAAGCGAGTAAATCCCCATAGACTCATGTTAAAATGGCCAACTTTACAGCAGAAATATTCATGTTTACAGAGTTTACAGAATAGTTATATAACTCGCCCAATTATAGTCTATATGGCTGCAAAGAGAAGTCTGCTTGTATAGAAGTGAATGAGAAAATGACCATACTTCTCACTTGATTTATGACCTCAGTAAACACTTTCCTAATGAGTTTATGCTCTCAATCGATAGTTTCAAGTCTTGGGTTATACAGCATGATGTTCATCTTCATCAAATTTAGAGCACTCCATGTCTCTGTCTCTGTGTCTTACCTGCTCCACGTGTGGTCCTGATGGAGTTAATCTGTCTAAACAGCCTCTTAAGCTTCCTCTTCTGGGTCCTGATTCTCCTCAGGCTGGGCATAAAGGACTTGAGGAACCTTTTCTTTGGCCTCTGTCAAAAAAAGAACAGAAATTGGCTTGTTTTATGTCATTTTATGTTAACAAACAAGCAAGAGGCAACAGGCAACAGGCAGGCAACACGTACCCTTTTGAAGTTGCCCCAGAAATGTCTAGTCATGTACAGAGGCAGGGTCCCAAGGTTTTGCAGTGTTTGCTGGTTCCAGGTGCTGGTGTTTCTGAAAACACAAGATGACGTGCAGCTTAAGAGCTGAGTTTGATGCCACAAATGAGACATGAAGAGTAACATCAAGACTCTTCTTCACATCTCTTCTCTGCTCTTCACATCATTTGCAACCTGTTTTAGCTGGAACCTGAGTGTAGCCAGGTGCTCGAGGAAGAAATCGGGCATGTCCAGCTGCACATATGGCTATATTTCAGCTAAAAACAGGGTGTAAATGATGTAGCCTATTTTCAAGTCAACTTGGCATCTCAGGGCTTGTGGAGACTTGGATTACGCCAGGTGAACAGTATGTAAGCTTTTTTTCTGTTGTTTTTTTTACATTTTTGCTCATGCACCTATTCACACTCAGCAGACAGCTCTAACTGGCCTGACGCAGCCGGTCTCCATTTCTCCAAACTGGGACCACGTCGGCTGCACTCTACTGCATGTATAGTACTTTATTTTATTTGACAGGTACAAATTGAAATACAATGTACTAGTCATTCTCAACCTGGGGTACTTGCGCCCCCTGCTGGTGGTACTCGGAGGGATCCCTGGAATCTCAATGTTATTTTATGTGAAATAAACCCAACTTTAAAACATGTAGCCTACAGTAATACTATCAAAATACTAGGCTACTATTCATGAAAATAAGCTTGAGAATTTAAATGGGGTTTAAAATAACTTCCACATTCTTGTTTTTAGATTTAGGGGGAAAAAAAAAACTGACGTTTCTGACGGACACTAGCCTACTACCTGTTGCGCGTACACAATTAGCTGCTAACATTACAAGCAAGAAGCTATTGATTACAAGAAAGCAGGCATGTTGCAAAATTGGCTGAAAATGAACTGGAAAGAGACGTGTGGAGGAGTCCCGCAGCAATGAAGTTCAACAAGTGAACGACGTGGACAGGTCAGTGAAACGAGCACAAGCCAGAAGCGCAAGAGCGGTTTGCAGCCACACGCTAATAGCGTTAGCGCTGATATGGATGTGCTCTGTCAGCGCAAGTGCGGAATCCACAAACAAACGACACAAAACGGTGCGCAAATACAACTCCAATTACGGATTCAGCTGCGGTGGGACGGAGGAAGAGCACAGGCAGGCAACAGTGCGGGCTGAGCAGGAGAGTTTAATAGAGTTGAAAACACTGAAGCCTGCTTTCAAAGTTGTTGACTTTTGGATAAAGCAACACAGAGAATACCCTGCCCTGTCTGACAAAGCTGTGCGCTTTCTCCCTCCTTTTGCGACCACATATCTGTGCGAGAAAGGCTTCTGTTCACTTGCTGCCACCAAAACCAAATAGGCTACAGAAGCAGGCTACAATCAATCAATCAATCAATCAATCAATCAATCAATCAATCAATCAATCAATCAATCAATCAATCAATCAATCAATCAAAATTCACAGAGACAGGCACAACCTTCACAGTAGGCTTATGAGTTGTCAATGGACATCAACATGCTCTGTATGTGTGTGTTTGAATGTTTGAAGTACAATTGTTTGCTGTGTGTGTGTGAGAGAGAGAGAGAGAGAGAGAGTTTGAAGTACATTAAACTACTGATGTAAAATTCTAAATTTTCTCACTTGCTGTGTGAGAATGATAGTTATGTTCTCATTTACTGAGGTGCATTGTATGATAATTGTGTGGAAGAGTTTGCTAGTTCTAGTGCTACCCCTTTGTACATTGTGCCTGTGGCTGACAAAAGTTAACAATAAATAATGTTATTAGGAATAAATGCACCTCCTGCTTAAACTGTGCAGCTGAATAGACTGTATTTTAACATCGGTCATATGGTGGTAGTACTTGGAGAGCCAACTCATTTCTCAGGTGGTAGGCTACTTGGTGTAAAAAGGTTGAGAACCACGAATCTCAAGGAATAACATCAAGGATATAGCACAATCAAGTCAAGACTTATTTCCATTGTGGTCCTTGCTCCTTGGTCTTAAACAGATAAAAAAAAGCAATACTATCATGTATTACAATCAGTACACTGACTGTCGGCAAGTACCTCAGACAAAAAACCCACATCAAAAACCCAAACCATAAAGTAATATTCCTTTGTGCTGTTACTGTAAAACATCCCAGCAGATTTCTCACCAAATCCGACCCATAGAGAGCCCCAGGGATGACGTATTTTTGTAGGCTGAATGCGGAAGTCCCGAACTTCCTGGTTCTTCACTGTTTCTGTCTATGGGATTTTTGAATGGGTTTTTGCCGCGATGCTTCAAATACGGTCTCTGGGCAATGCAAGATTAATCAAACGCGAACCAGAGTTCCGTCAGATAATCTTCACACATGAGGACCACTTTCATGAGTTTTGTAGCGTAAATGCGAGCCCTAGAAGTAAAATGCTCGAGCTAAGCTAATCCAGAACTACACACTGTCGCATAGGCTTCCACGTCACGTCAGCACTCAACCTGGACTGTTGTTGGATGTGTGCACTGATTACCCCGGGCTGAACTTTAGGTTAAGAAATTAACCCCTGTTCTCTGAGACATTTGTGAGGTATCTCACTATGGGAACACGCCCTCTGCGCTGTTTCCTAGAAGCATTTATTGCATTACGCCAGTCCTGACTGGCTGACGGACGTGACGTCTGCTCCCTAGGGGGAGGGACCTTCCCCTACTATAAGAGCCTGACGTCACATCCTTACCCTCAGTCTAAGCAAGCACAACCTCTTCCTCGCTCCAGGCAAGGAGGGCTGTCTGGTGAGATACCTCACAAATGTCTCAGAGAACAGGGGTTAATTTCTTAACCTAAAGTTCTCTTTCAACATTTGTTTCGGTATCTCACTATGGGATATAGAGACTCCCGTATTGTCAGACAAGCTTACCTCGAAGACCGAGAATACAACCAGTTACGATAGTCAACAGGGACAGTTGGTGTCTCAACTCACGCTCAGCACTGTGTGAGACAGTGTAGGCGCAGTGACATCCAACCTATAAAATCTGGTGAAGGTGTGAGGCGTTGCCCAGCTGGCAGCCGCACATATCTCCTCCACAGAAATCCCTCGAAACAGAGCCCATGACGTGGCCATTCCACGCGTGGAATGAGCCCGCAGACCCTCAGGGGGAGGAATCCCCCTACTATCATACGCCATGGTAATAGCCCCCACGATCCAGTGTGACAAACGCTGCTTCGTGAGAGGCTTCCCCAAGTGTGACGTAGCCCACGACACAAACAGCTGTTCAGACTTCCTGAAGCCAGCTGTCCTGTCAATGTATATGCGTAATGCCCGCACCGGGCAAAGCGCATTAAGCCGCTCCTCCTCTCCCGAGGAAAAAGGAGGGGGATGAAAAGCATATAGCTCAATAGGGCGATATGGCACTGCCGGGTTGAAAACCTTAGGCACAAAAACGGGATTAGGTCTCATTACCACCTTATCCACCCCTGAAAACCGCATGCACGCCGGATTCACCGACAATGCATGTATGTCACTCACGCGTTTAGCCGAAGCCAAAGCGAGCAACAGAGTGGTCTTAAAGGAGAGTATTTTAAGCTCTACGTGATGTAAAGGCTCAAAAGGTGGGCGTGATAGCGCCTCAAGCACCATAGCCAAATCCCACGGGGCAGCCAAGTCCCTTGAAACCGGGCGCAGGCGTCGTGCCCCTTTCATAAACCGACAAATGAGAGGATGCTGACCCGCCGTTTTGTCCCCAAAGCCTATGTGACACGCCGATATAGCGGCTAAGTACACTTTGACAGTGGAGAAAGCCAAGCCTTTATCCAGCAGCCCCTGCAGAAACGTCAGGACCACCGGTACGGGGCTCTGAAAAGCCACCTCCCCGGCTTTTACGCACCACTCCTCGAACGCGCGCCATTTACCATCGTATGCGCAGCGTGTAGAGGAGGCTCTGGCGCTCTGAATAGTCTCAATGACACTTCGTGGAAGCCCGACAGTAGTCAGATTTTGCCTCTCACGGGCCAGGCCCATAGGGCCATGCGCTCCGGATGAGGATGGAAGATCTCCCCGCGAGCCTGCGTCAGGAGATCTCTGCGGAGAGGCAGAGGCCACGGCGTGCCGCACAGCAGCTGAATTATCTCCGCCAGCCAGGTTTTCCCCGGCCAGCGTGGAGCTATCAGGATCAGAGCATGGCCCCTCTCTCTCACTCTGGCAAGAGTAGGAGTGATCAGCTCTAATGGGGGAAACGCGTACAGGGGGACACGCGGCCACTCGTGTGCCAAGGCGTCCAGCCCCATCGGCGCAGCCCGACCGGTCAGGGAATAAAACAGTGGGCACTGAGCATCCTCTTCCGATGCGAACAGGTCTATCTCCGCCCGACCGTATTTCATCCATATTTGGGACATCACTTCGCTGTGAAGTTTCCAATCTTTGTAACGGGGGTTGCCTCGGGACAGCAAATCTGCCGCCCGGTTCAATATCCCCGGCACATGGGTGGCTCTCAGTGACAACAAGTGAGAGTCGCTCCACACAGTCAGTCTGTGTGCCAACATGTGAAGTCGGTAGGAGCGCAGCCCACCCTGTCTGTTGATATACGCCACCACCGTGGTGTTGTCTGTTCTGACCAGGACATGCCTCCCCTTCAGGAAGGGTAGGAAATGCCTTAGTGCCAGCGAGACCGCCTGGAGCTCCAGCAGGTTTATGTGAAACCCCCTCAGCTGTGAGCTCCATGTGCCATTCGCCAGTCTGCCCTCGAACACGGCTCCCCAGCCTGTCAGAGAGGCATCTGTCGTAACGACTTTTCTTGCCAGGATCGTCCCCATGGAGACGCCCGTTGTCAGGAAAGCTGTGCGTCTCCAAGGACGCAGGGCGAGCGCGCACGCCGATGAGACGGAGACCCTGTGGTGACCGTGGTGCGTCGGACTCAGGTTGAGTGACGTCACCCACCGCTGAACCGGCCTCATGTATAACCGGCCGAGTGGGATCACCACAAGCGCTGACGCCATCAGGCCCAGCAACCTGAGACACATCTTGAATTTGAGCAGCGCCCCTCTGCGAAAAAGTGTCAGACAAGCCCGAAAGGCTTCCTCCCTTTCCGCCGACAGACGTGCTCTGAAGACAACTGAATCTAGATGCAGACCTATAAAAGTGATCTTTTGAGTGGGGGTCAAAACACTTTTCTCCCAGTTTATTGTGAAACCCAGGGCTCCCAGATGCAGCGTAAGCTGTCTGGTCTGCGCCTGGATATGCTGGGGTGAATCTGCCAGTATAAGCCAGTCGTCTATATACGTTGCCAAGCGAATGCCCCTCTCCCTCAGGGGGGCGATCGCTGCCTCGGTGCATTTCACAAATACCCTGGGACTCAGTGAGAGTCCGAACGGGAGCACCATGAACTCGTAGGTTATTCCTTTGAAGGCAAACCTGAGATACTTTCTGTGAGGCGGATAAATATGGATGTGAAAGTAGGCGTCTTTCAGGTCTATTGATGCAAACCAATCGCCCGGACGCACACTGCGTAATACGGCTGCGTTTGTCAGCATTCTGAATCTGTACCGTCTTAGGTATCCGTTCAGAGCCCGCAGATCCAGTATCGGTCGCAGACTTCCTCCTTTCTTGGGGACCAGAAAATACCTCGAGTAAAACCCGCTGTGGTTCTGTTCTGATGGTACCATCTGAATAGCCCCTTTCTTCTGCAGCGAGGTTATTTCCTCCTGCAAAACACGGGCTTTTTCCCCACGGGCCTGTGACTGCAGTATCCCGTTGAACCGCGGTGGTGTTGATGCGAATTGGAGCCTGTAACCCTTTGTTACAGTCTTTATGACCCAATCTGACGTCACACACGCCCGCCACTGCTGAGCCCGGTCCGCAAGCGGGCCCAAAGCCGGCCTCGTTGCTAAACCGGGCTGAGCAGGCACTGTGAGATGAGCCTTCGCGGCACCCGTACTCACTGTGTCTTGCTGGCTTGGTCGTTGCACCACAGGCAGAGCAATGGCTCCCCCATGCGGCGTAACGAGGACTTGCCCGCTCATGTTCCAGGCTTGCGCCACATTCATTATTTTTAATGTTTTTTCTTTTATTGTTTTCACAATATTGGGCTGCGCCCTCGGCTCGTGGCCTGGATGCGCGCCTGTAAACATCTTTAATGAACGTTTTACATTGGGAAGGGAGGGACACTGGTATGTGTTTGTGTAACATTTGAACTGTGTTACACTTTTGCGATACAGCTGTGGCTCCACCGAGCTCTCTGCTGGGCAAACCCTTCTCTTCTTCCCGTGGCTGTGAACTGTGAGCGCCGATGTGGCCTCTGCACACCTCTTGGAGCCGGAACATGCTCTCTGGAACTGGTTTAGGAACAGAACATCCCTCGGGGGTAGCGAATCGGTCGTCTGACTGGACCCGTCGTCTTCCCCCGGCAACAGCGCACTAAGTACGCCTCTTCTTCCTCGCCCCCGTCGTGGCGGGAGGACCAGCCTGGTCTCCCTGCGTCACCACGGCGGCGAAGGTTTTCTTCACCCACGCGCCTCTCTGTTCTGGCGGCTTGCCGTGTCCCCGTCCGCCCGTCTGGGGTGGGCCGGTGGAGGGCTGCCGCTTGGAACCACCGCGGTAGCCTGGTCGGGCGGCGGCCTGGGCGTACTGCCTGGGTGCAGCAGCGGGGTGGGGAGGGGGTGGCGCTCTCCTGGGCAGGCAGAGGTGTAGCGCTTCACCTTCCTTCTTTTTCTCCTCACAGCGTTTTTGCATGGAGGCAACGGCTGGACCGAACAGGCCCTTAGGGTCCACGGGGACGTCCAGGAGCTGGGTCTTCTCCCTCTGGGACAGGCTGGATAGGTTAAGCCATCTAGCTCTCTCCTGAGTGACCATCATCGCCATGGCACGTCCGGATGATTGAACTGCGCATCTATGCAGACGCAGGCAGAGATCCGTGACCACACACACCTCATCCCACACTTGTGTGGAGGGTGAATCTCGCATGTCGTCCTGCAATTCGGCCTGGTAGGCTATTAGCAGGGACGATGCATTCAAAGCCTTCACTGACGTGGCGACACACTTGTACGCTTTCTCCGTCAGTGATGATTGAAAACACTCTGCCTTGGAGGGCAGGCCTGGCCCCGCCGAGGCCATGGTGCTTTTCTGAGTGGGGTGGAGGTGGGACGCCAACACCGGTTCGACCGGCGGCAGGTGGGCGAAACCTTTCTCTTCCATCCCGGCCCAGTCTAACGACGACCCTCCCAGGACGGGGTTCTTACACGTTAGGGGATTATCCCATGACCGGGTAGCCTCCTCCAAGCACTCAGGGAAAATCGGCAGCAGCTGCTTTGCCGAGGGCTTTGGTTGTGGGCAGTCTCCGCCCTTCGTAACGAGACCTTGCGGTTTCGGCGAGGGCTTCGGGCCACACTATGCCTAGCTTCGCAGCCGCTCTCTGGCAAACATCGTGCAGGTCCGTGCCGGCGGTCGGGTCTGGAGGGCCGACGCCGAAGAATCCCACAGCCATCGGCTTTGCAGCCGGTGCGATGTCAAACGGCGCGTAGCCGCTGTCCTCCTCATCGTCGGAGCCCAAGCTGACAGGCTCGTCTCCCGACTCAGAGGCTTCGCCCAAGATGTCGTCTTCCCCGGCCGCGAGGCCGTCGTCAAACTCGTCTCCGGGGCCGGTCAGAGGGATTAGCTCGTCGACCTGGTCGCCCCAGCTCGCCCCCGCGTGAATGTCTCCTCGGGGGCTCTCAGTTAGTTCCTGTGGTGGGGGAGTGGATACCCCCATCATAGGGTCCGTCGCTGGCATGCTGGCTTGGCGTGCCAGCCTGCGTCTGCGAGTTTTGTTCGAGAAGCGTGCACAGTGCTCGCAGGTAGTCGGGGATAGCATCGCGTCCTGGGCATGTTGCAGCCCGAGGCACGCTGAGCACACTTGGTGAGTGTCTGCTCCCGAAATTTTATTGCTGCAAATGCACGTCCTCGTCGCCGGAGGGTTGGCTTTACCCGTGGTGGGGATAATTGCCGGCTCCGACATCGCTCAGGCTAGTATGATGGCTAGCCGTAGCAGCTAACGTTTGGGTACGAACTAGCCGCTAGACTCAGAAAGTGGAACCGTACCGTGTCGGGATAGCGCTCGTTGACCGAGGTGTAAGCTCGCTCTGTAAGCAGTGATGCTAGTCCCTCATCCACCGTACTGTCCTTCCGAGGTATGCTTCAGGAGCGAGAAGAGGTTTTAGACTGAGGGTAAGGATGTGACGTCAGGCTCTTATAGTAGGGGAAGGTCCCTCCCCCTAGGGAGCAGACGTCACGTCCGTCAGCCAGTCAGGACTGGCGTAATGCAATAAATGCTTCTAGGAAACAGCGCAGAGGGCGTGTTCCCATAGTGAGATACCGAAACAAATGTTGAAAGAGAACGGGCTGAACCAGGTGAGGGAAAGAGAATTTCCGTGTTCGCCCTTTGCAGTGGTGACGTTATTGACGTATATATCCCCATCGACTCAAAAGTGTAGTCTCATTTAGCCGTTTGCTAGCTAGCCGTCCTTTTAACGGCACGTAAAAGCTTCAAAACTCATAAAAGTGGTCTTCATGTGTGAAGATGATGTTACTAAACACTGGTTCCTATAAATAGTGTAGAGGCGGACAATCTTCTTACCAACAAGGCCGTGGGAAGTGAGGGTGCACCCTCTGGTGGAAGTATAGGATGAATCAGCGTGACATCACTGCCACCCAAAAATGCGTAACCCCGCGGCAGTTAACTAGTATGAGTTGTGCCAAACAAACGTTAATATCTCAAAAAGTATACATCGCATCACTTATATTTTGACATTCTGAGTGAGTGCAGAATTAGCTCAAGAGTTTAATGTATAATATTTGCATGTCGTCTTAAAGTTGTTTGAACTGTCGCAGTCTTTAAATTGTAAACACGGTCAGCCAGCTAGAGTGAGACGCTCAAACTCAGGGTCCATAGGGTTCCATTGCCGTTGCCACCCAGTGACGCGGTTTGTTTACCAAAATGCTTCTCGGCTGATCCCTCGTATTGCAGGTTTACAAATGAAAATAAAATAAATAGTTTAAAAAACATTCATTAAATTTTTGTTGGTTATGTTCATATTCTAACAATATTTTGACTTCAGTAAGTGGGCGTGGCTAATAATGGGACTTAAATTTAAAGAAATTAATCATTTCAATCCAATTTTACATCCCGTCACGCGAGACCACACGCGACATGACACGAAAACCAATGCGGGCAGCATTCAAGCGTGCACACTGACAGTGTAATGACAGCACAGTGAATGACAGAGCACAGCGCACATTCTACTCAGCACAAAGATGATGGCGTCATCAAAAAAAAGCAACAAAGGAGAATTTCTGATTTCTTTGTGAAACCGGCAGCGGCAGCTCAAAAAGGGCTAAACTTTCGACAACAGCAACATTGATTCGTAAGGTTACTCTGGTTACTTCTGGTCTGTTGTTGCTACGCAACGGTAGCATATTGCCCCATTCATCTGTTTTCCTGTTGTTGATTTTAGATAGCGTTTCTTGCGGAGTGCAGCACCTGCTGCGACTGCAAGCGGTAGCAGCAGCGCCAGCCGGCCAAGCAGCAGCACTGATGCTAACGCAGGTGGAGAGGACGACGAAGATATTTCTCCAGTCTCACCCACCACTAACGGGAGAGGCGGAAGCTACTGCTAGCCATGCTAGCAGCAAACCTGAAGAAGAATCACCAGAAGACGACCATGTCCCAGTAGAGGCTGACACACCTGACCCTGCTCCATGTTCACGGAGACATCGTGGAAAAGTTGGACATCCCAGACATGATGAAAAGTTTTCATCATGTTTTTCATTGAAAACTTTCATCAGTGTTACTCGCGAGCGAAATAACACGTTTGAAGTACTATCAGCATAAGGTAAGACACATTTTTCATTCACTGCCGCCGTGCAGTATGTATAAATGCACATGAGCTGTCTATATAGCCTTCCTACCCCATGGCACTGTGTAACCATGCGTAAAGACGCGCGGTGTACGCATGGTTACACAGTCACCGCGGCGGGGACGCCATGTAAACAAACCACATATCAGCTCTAGTCTGCGCTCTCCTGGCAGAGTTAATTAATTGTTAGTTTGGTCATCTTGACCTTGCTTTGCTTGCGTGAATTATATGTCAATGGTTGATGCTCTTATCAAGATATTATGTGAACGTGGCGGTGGCTTTGCGTAAAGGCACACGGTTACATCAGCTGCTTTGCGACTATAGTGTCGGTGGTCGCTGTGTGGACGTTGTTTTATATCAATCAGTGCCCAGCTGCTGTTGACCTGTTGTATGTGTGTGTGTAGCCTACCTTTGATTTGTGAGTAAACGACAGCGTCTGTTGCTGTTTTATCATCATGGTTTATTATGTAAATCTGGTTCCATGAGCCAGTACCCATTGTCGCTGTTTTATCATCATCGTTTATTATGTAAATCTGGTTTCCGTGAGCCAATATCCAATGTTATGTGTGTACCATATATTTTGATTTGCGAGTCAGTGTCGCCCACTGAAGGGGGGCGGGGGGGTTGGATGTTGGAGCGGCATCTCCACAGCACCCCCCACTTAAAACTATTTCCCAATGCTCTAACAATGTTAATCACACCAATCTCTCACAGTTAATGTGGTAATGTGCTACCTTTAAAGAGCACCTTAAATAAAATTGCTGTACCCGTAAGGCGTTGCCCCAGACAGCAGCAGCGTCTCCATGCCGGCCACCTGGCTATCAGAGAAGTCCTTGCAGACCTTGAGTTTCTCCAGGATAAGAGGATCCGAGCTCTGGATGTAGGACTGTGACAGAGTGCAGGCCATGTTCCCCAGCACCTCCACATTGTCTCTGCTCAGACTCACACCACTTATACCCTAGACAGAGGAGGATATGTCTTTGAGATGAACAATAGACAGAGGAGGATACTGTATGTATTTGAGATGAACAATGCTGCAGTTACCCCTTTTTAACTTCAGTGTAGCAGGAGGGTAAAACGAAGACAAGGATTACATTTTGTGATACTGCATTGATCCTTGAAGAATATTTTTTCATACAAAAAAATATATAATATAAGAAGAAGAAGAAGAAGGTTCTGTTTGTCTAGAAGAAGAAGAAGAAGAAGAAGGTTCTGTTTGTCTAACAGAATGCGTATCTATAGTCGGATGCTGTTGTAATACAGAACGATAATGCGACATTACAACATATCTGATTTGCACATGCTGTTTATTTTTTATTTCTGTACTATTTTTACGGGTTGTGTTTTTTGTTTGTGAGTGTATACCAAATTTTAAATTGAACGTTTGAAGATCTGCAAAGGAAACAAAAAAAAATGGGGGGATGATAACAATATCTGCACATCTTTGGGCTGTGTTTTAGTTTTTTAGTTTTATTATTTGCCACCTTTGAAGGAAGCCATAATTTAAAAGTTGCTCACCAAGCAGCTCTTGGCATTGTCCAACAGAACTGAGTTTATGTTCAACACCCTAGAGAGCACAGAGAAGTCTGCAGTTCCCACTGCAGTGAAGTACGACCTGCAATTGGCTCTCTCAATGTTGTTGTAGCTGTAAATAAAGATAACAAAGACATATGATACAGCTGGGGGAAATCGATAGCTAATTTACACTTTAGAGAATTTTGGTACAATAGAAAACATTGGGAAAGACTCACTTGAAGTAAAGCAACATGTCTGCGGGGTGGTCTGTGAAATTCTGGGAGAGGCTTCCAGATAGTAGATTGTACATGCAAGTCAGCTGTAGAAAAGGATGAGAATAAGATACAGTACCATTAGTTGAAATAACAACTGGACAAAAACAACTGATTCCGAGTTGCCTGATTTTAATCATTTGCACAAGTCCAGGTGATGCCTGAAAACTGTGATTCTGCTTATGATGGAGTATTTTAATACAGTATTTACATCAGGCACATATAGTACTACTGATTGTATTGCCCTGTTTTACATTGTAAACAGGGTGTAGCACATCCAAAAATACTTTTTCAGGTGCTGGATCCAAAATCAAACTGAAGTGAAGAAACAAACAAAAGATCCGCACACTGTGGAAGCTCCCAGTAAATTCAATGGAACGTTTTGATCAGAGATCATCGCACATGAAGATCTCAGAATTTACGGAGGTACCACAATGTGCAGATATTTTATTTGTTTCTACTTCTGTTTTACTTTGTAGCCTATTGTCCATGTGCTCTCCTGTTTTCTGTTGTTTGGATTGCACGCACCATAACCCGAAGAAAACGGTTTTCATTTCACGGTGCACTTGTGTAAGAAAGAATAATGAACAATGCCATTGCATTGCATTATGAGCTTGCATGTCTCTGTAGAATAAACATTTGCCTATAGGAAAATTATTGATTGATTGATTTTATTTATGGATATAGCAGAACAAAATCCAAGGGATAGACATGTAAAAGTGTGAACACTTATTTCCAACATGGTCCCTCAATAATAAAGTAAAAAATAATATGGGTTTTGATTTTTTTGCTGTTGCCCTGCTAAAATAAAATAATGTGTTTTAATCATAGACTATACATTATAGACGTAGCGACTGTGACGTCACCCATCGGTTTGTGGACTCCCGTTTTGAAGCCTTGAGTTTGGCATTTATCGTCTATTTTACTCTCAATTGGACTACAATTTACACATGAACATCATGCTCTATTGAACAAGACTTTAAACTAGTGATTGAGACCATGAACTCATTAGGAAAGAGTTTACTGAGGTCATAAATCAAGTGAGAAGTAGGGTCATTTTTCCATTCACTTCTATACAATTGGACTTCTTTTTGCAGACATATAGGTCCCTATCGTTGCATCGGCGCTGTTTCTAGGCCGATCGCCTGGCGCAGCTCAAATCAGTGGGCGTGGACCAGCGCACTTGATATCGTCGTGCTGGCGCTAGACGCAGCCTCAACCATTACAACCACGCCTTTTAAGCGTAAAATTATGCACCGTCATGCTCATTGGATAACTGCAATAAACGAATCGCACGCTTGCCTTTTTAGCTCCAATTCCAGTGATCCCGCAAAACCAGACGAAAGCCAAACGCTCTGCCCCCCCCCCCCTCCCTTCATCCAGTCTGTCTGTCTGCATTATAGGCTATTATTCCATATTATTATGCTTCTCAAACCAATCTAACTGCAGTTTCAATACTGCAAGCATGTAAATACGCTACACTATAGCAAGATCAAAGTGAAAATAATGTTCTAAACGCATCAGCTAGAAAAATATAGCCTATTAGATTGGTGAAAGTTTGTCCAGAAAGATATCATTTTCTCTCGCCTGCTGCAGGAAGGATGATGCACATAAATATAGCCTACATTATGTAAAGTCATTGCATAAATGTGTTTTTATTGTAAAACTAAATGTGGAGTAGGGCCAAGTTATTGGAGCGGACATCACAGTATAGCAGATGACAGTAGAAGCTTCCGAAGCGCGTTCCGCTGTCACTTATCTAAATCACGTTAAATCGACAAGGGATATTTATAGCCCCAGTAGGACATATTATGTTTCAAATAGGGTGGTGTTTTCATTTCGATGTTTTATTTGGTCCAATATTGAAATGTTCTACAATTGGAGGTTGTCTTACCATTACACATTATTTAGATCCTCCCTTAATATAGGTTTTCGGCTCATTTGGTTGCTATTTAGTAGCGAAATGGAGAAACACAATGCATCTTGGGACATTCACATTACAGTGAAGTTACAGCTTATTTTTTCTATGGGACTCTGAGCGAGGGAGTCAGAGACAGTCGGTATTGTGCCTGTCAGACTGAGGAGAGAGGGAGAGAGGTGACACAGAGAAGGGTGAAAGAGGAGAGAGCCAGAGGGGAGGGAGAGAGCCAGAGGGGAGCGCTCCAAACAACTGGCCCACTGAATAGGCCTGCTTTTCAAAGGCGCAAGGCGCTAAATTAACGCCAGGTCAGAAGATAGCAGTACGCCGGTATTTAGCGCCGACACGCCCACTTTGGCCCATTCTGGGACTGCGCCACGGCCATTCGGCCTAAAGCGCATTTGGCAGCCTAAAGCCATATTGATATCGTCCCAAAACAGGCGCAAGGCACATTTTTTTGCGTTTAAGGCCTGTTTTAGCGCCGAAGGCTTGTGGGAGAATAGGGCCCATAGACTGTATTCCGGGTGAGTTACGGTATAAAAAAATTCACCTCCTGTACATATCCACTCATCCGATAAATAAAAGGCAAAAAGTCTTCTAGTCAGGATTATTTATTTCCACATTTCAACTACAGCAGGCAACTAGGCAACAATCAATTTTGTAGTAAGTAGCAAGTGTTTCTAACTCATGACTGGTGTTTTATGACATTTACTATATCTTGATTCTCACTCACAGCCAAAAGTATGAACATGTGGTTTGGTCAGTATTTATATGGTAAACTGGACTTACCTGGGTCTCCTTCAGCACCACCTTGGCCCTGCATGGTAAACTGGACTTACCTGGGTCTCCTTCAGCACCACCTTGGCCATGCATGGTAAACTGGACTTACCTGGGTCTCCTTCAGCACCACCTTGGCCCTGCATGGTAAACTGGACTTACCTGGGTCTCCTTCAGCACCACCTTGGCCCTGCATGGTAAACTGGACTTACCTGGGTCTCCTTCAGCATCACCTTGGCCCTGCATGGTAAACTGGACTTACCTGGGTCTCCTTCAGCACCACCTTGGCCCTGCATGGTCAACTGGACTTACCTGGGTCTCCTTCAGCACCACCTTGGCCCTGCATGGTAAACTGGACTTGCCTGGGTCTCCTTCAGCACCACCTTGGCCCTGCATGGTAAACTGGACTTACCTGGGTCTCCTTCAGCACCACCTTGGCCCTGCATGGTAAACTGGACTTACCTGGGTCTCCTTCAGCACCACCTTGGCCCTGCATGGTAAACTGGACTTACCTGGGTCTCCTTCAGCACCACCTTGGCCCTGCATGGTAAACTGGACTTACCTGGGTCTCCTTCAGCCCCACCTTGGCCCTGCATGGTAAACTGGACTTACCTGGGTCTCCTTCAGCACCACCTTATCCCTGCATGGTAAACTGGACTTACCTGGGTCTCCTTCAGCACCACCTTGGCCCTGCGTTGCCTGTGTCTGCAGGCACGGACCAGCCTCCGGATCCTACGGGCCGTAAAACTCTGCACTGAAGTGCACGTGAAGCCTTGCAGCACAGAGGGGGAAAGCCTGTGGGACAGAAGATAGTAAACACAGACATTTAAAAAGTAGGAATGATGTTCCTTAAACAAAACCAAATCAAGGGACTGGTTCATGGTTCACTCACTCCTCAGTATCGAAGGCCGTGTTGGCCACTGTGCCAAAGAACAGGGCAGCCTGGGGGAATAAGAAATGACAGCACAAAGTCAGCTTGTATTGGACTAGAAAGTCATATGTTGGCTGATATTAGCCTTTTCATAAATAATGGATATTGGCCAATCGGTGACATCCTCCTCTGATATGATAGAGGTACATAAAAACAGTTTGTAAAACCTTCAATGAAATTCTGTTGTCTTTGTACATTACATTTATTAGTTTAATTGTTGAACAATGTGCATGTAAAACCACATGCAGACCTGATTGTGGTTCCAAGTCTTCTTGTTGATCACAGTCACGTCCACAGTCTGCTCAGAAAACACCAGCATGGGCCGTGGGATTTTAGTGGCGAGAGCATCAGGGACGTTCAGTACTACGGTGGCTGGGCTCTGGTTAATGGTTATTATCTACAGGGAATTCAGAGCAATACAGTCTTTATTATTAATATGAAGTGAGGCAATAATCAGCAGCAGGTCAAACATCAGTCACACATCATTTCAAAATGCCCACGAGAGAATATTTTAATTATCTCTCTTTTCCCCACGGTGCTGGGCCAGCAGGCCTCGCCGGGGTCAGAAAACGCCAAAGTCAGGACACCCAGTCACTTGCTCAGTCACTCAATCACTCAGTCACTCATGAATGTTTCGTGAGTTTAGTGGAGGGGGCGGGGCTAGGGAAGATGGGTCATAGCTAGGGATGGGAACATCGTAAAGAGTCGGGATTCGAGGGGTGGGTAGGGGAAGTGGCTAGGGGGATGTGGGTGGTGGTAGGGGGTGTGGTGCTATAAAGCTGGATGGCCAAACCACTGCACCCTGGGCTTAAAGGTTTGCGCTTGTTAACAATGGAACTACCTTGATAAAAAAAATAATAATAAAATGACTTCTGCTACTTTCCTACTATCTCAATAAAGGATATAAAAGAAACAGATGTTAACTTCATACCTTGTTGATGTAGGTCTGTTGGAGAATCTGTGGGCTTGCCAGCATGTTGGTAACAAAGGTGGTGCTCTGAGAAGTGCTGAGTAGCTGAGCAGCTGAGATGCTTTGTATGGTCGACGTAGGAACACCCCCAACAAGGGTGCCCAGGGAGATCAGTGAGGATGCACTGTTGATCTGCTCAGTGAATTTGCATTGATCAAAACAGAAACAGTCCTTGTCATGTATTTTCTTCAAGATCATTCATATTTAATCAAATCACATCAAATTCCTGATCAATCATGCACCAAATATGGAATATTGATGGCTTGGTAGCAGTGAATATTTCAGATGAAAAGAAAAACATTTTACATGTTGGATATATATATATATATATATATATATATATATATATATATATATATATATATATATATATATATATATATAGTGCCATAGTGAGTAGATGAGGAGGTAGCGCCCTCACCTGGAAGCCTCCGGCAGTGATGGTGTGGATGATGGTGCTGAGCTGGCCCTGGTTCCAGCTGCTGACAGAGCCCATGGTGGGCAGAGAGGACACCAGGGCTGTCGAGGAGATGGAGGAGATCTGGCTGGTGGTCAGACCGGCACTGGACTCACCCAGAGCCTGGAGCGTCTCTGCTGACAACTCCGAAGTCGGGAAGTTGGACGCCAGAGCAGCAGATACCTACGGAGGACCACATTTGTATTTAGGAAACTTGATGTCTTATCCTCGATAATTTTAATTAATGCATGACTGATGGCTGTGCATTATTTTGGATGATCAAACAAACAATGAATAAGCATACAGCTATTACAGAAAATAATTGAGAACATTTAACATTTTAAGCATTGAACTAACTTAAAATAATATTTTTTAACTTATTAACAATACTGTCAAACTGAACCAAAAATGACACTGAACCAAAATTTGGCATGTGATTAATTCAGCTGGACCTGGCCAAACTCAAAACCATCAGGTCGATGCAAAAATGTCAAACTCTAATTGCAAATTTGCGCAGCGAGATTACATACAGGACAAAGTCAATGCAAACGCGCGAGCAGACGCCGGGCAGCGCAAATCAGTCGATTGAAGCACAATTTCACGGTTTGAATGAGATGAATTTCGTGTCATTCGCTCGAGGTGAAATGTTTCAACTTTAGCAAATAATTTGCCCGGTCAAACTCGAGCGAGTAACGACATGTTCGCTCTTGGTGTGAACGTAATAACTGTGGAACTTCGGTCAGTGTTACCAGCCGTGACAGCAGGGCTGGTATTGTTTTCACCGTGTGTGTGTGTGTGTGTGTGTGTGTGTGTGTGTGTGTGTGTGTGCGCGCGTGTGATCATGGTCAAATGTGTTCCTGGAGACACCTATTGTAGCAGGAACTACCACAGAAGCCGTTTTTGAGTACTTTGCCACATGTTTATGTCTGTCTGTCTGTGGACAGATTTTGTTAGTGTGATGGCATCAAAACAGTGCAAGATATAGTCACGAAACTTCATTCAAGAACATTCAAGTCATAGAATTAACCATTTATTGCATAAATGAATATAATGCGTACAATTATGTTTGGCGTTGAAGGCTCCGCTCTTATAATTAATTTAATATTTAATTTAATATTTAATTAATTTAATTCTCCCTGAACTCGGCTCAGCAGCATGCTACGCCGAGCAGGGAGAGCAAGCAAAATCCCCCATGGGAATAAAATATTCCAGATACATTTAAACCATAGAAAGTAAAAGAGGGAGCCTAAAAGCAAGACATGGAAACATGTTCATTTTTTGAGCCATGCAGACTCCAGAGCTACAATAGGGGAGAGTGGGGTGAGTTGTGCCACTTTTTACTTGAGGTGTCTTTAAAGTGAGGGCATGACAGTAATGCCTCCAACTACAATATGTAAATATATTTCAGGATGTTGTGCACCACTGGGAACACTCCCTTTGGATCTTAAATAAACTGTTAAAAAAATATGGCTATTCTTAAAAAAGTGGTCTCTTGGCACAACTTGCCCCCGGTGCGGGGTAAGTTGTGCCTTTGGAGAGAATACGTTGGGGTAAATTGTGCCATTGATTACTGAAGTAAAACAGAACATTTTCATCTCATATACTGTAATGCTATATCAAAGCAAGACAAAATAAAGATAACACTAAAGTCCAGTGTACTATAACAGGGTTAAACAAGGCTAAACGGTAGCAGCAGTTGACCTACATATTTAACATTTTCAGAAATAAAAATTATGTTCAAAATGAACAAAATCAACTATCACAGAGCCAGGCTACACTTGCCAATACTGCAATATTCTTCAACAAGGTCTATTTAAACATTTAAGAACAAAATTAAATAAAATTTCACTAAATCAACTGCAACTGCACTGGCACAACTTAACCCAGGCTTTTGGCACAAATCACCCCATCCCCACCATTTTAACAAACTTGTGTCATATAGCTGGTTTGGAGCTAACATCATGCTAACAGTATAGCCTCATATTGTAGCTTACTAAAACACTAACACATGTGTGAAATGTTTTCAAGCTTGTCTATAATTGTTCAGACACAACAATCAATAAACCTTGATCATAAAAAATTTACTTTGAGAGGCAAAAAACAGTTTTTTGAACTTAAATGTGCTTAGCTCTTGTGCCATCTGCCTCCCTTCTTTGCAGAGTGAGTAAAATGGATGCCTCTTCAAAAATGTGTGGTCACATGACCAATTTCTTCTATGGTTTTCTAGATACAAGGGGTGGCACAACTTCCCCACTGGCACAACTCACCCCACTCTCCCCTACATGATAGCATTTGATCTAAAAGGTGGAGGCTGGGGTGGAGGGGGCAAAGCGTTGCCAGCAGCCGCAACGATCAGCAAGGTGGGGAACAGATCAGTGAGTGAGAGGCTGCCATATTTAAACGGACCGCCTTGTTGTGAGAATGACTGTGATTGGAGAATTGGTTAAACGGTGAACCAAACAGAGGCTGTCAGCTGGTACAGCTGGGGCGTAGCCTATGACATCATGTCTTGAATGAACTAACGCAGGCTTCATTTTACATGGGTGTATTTTACATCAAAATGAAGATCTGAACAAGGGGGCCGGCCCCCTGCACTTTGGCCCCACACTTTACGTCCCTGACTCACATTCGTTTTAAGTCGTGAGCATTGTGGCTAGTGTGATTCCATCGCAAGATGGTCTCTACCTTGATCATTCTGATCTATCTAACCATATCTGGTTTCATTCTGAGCTGGTACCTCAGGGTCTTCTGTTCCATTGCAGAACTGCTTCAGATTGCCCAAGATGTGTTTGGCATTAGCAGGACCCAGAGAAGAGAAGGCAGAACTTGGGATCTCACCAAGGCACAGGAAGAAACCAGGAATCCTAAATAAAATGTGACACCTCTTTCACACTCTGGAAAACATCTTTATACCCATTCAGTAAAGTATATAAAACATGCATCTTTTAAATGCTCTGTATAAGATGTACAGTATGATATATGGATGTAAGAAACCATGACACATTTTCTCAACAAATATCTATTGTGTTTTCAGTTTGGTAATAAAATAATACTCACATGACAGGGCTGAAAGTTGGGTTGTTTGTATAGAGCTGTGTGATGTAGTAGTCGGTTACATTCTGTGGAATGGCTGTGTTGTTAAAGAGCTCAATGTTGGCTTGGTTCTCCAAGAACACATTGATCTTCAAAAAGAAGAAAAGAAATAAGGTCAGTGACTTTACCTATAAAATGTGCCTCATAACTCTCCAGAACAAAAGAATATGTAGAATTCCAGCTACATCTAAAACAGTGGTTCTCAACCTTTTTCATATCAAGGACTCCTAAGTTAGTCGACTAGGTCCATTAGGGCCGCAGATCCCCATTTGAAGAGATTTTGGGCTCTATCTTCCCACCGGCGGTAATTTTGCGTCAGCGCCCGTTTTGCGCTGGAATATCGCCGCGCAAAGCCTTAATTGTGGGCGTGTCGGCCCGCTGCGCTTCACAAGGTGAGATCACTCCCCTTAAAAGCCACAGCGTCACCGCCATCACGTCACCAGCTTCTTTCTTGCTGAGAGCAAGCAGAGAAACAGAGAGAGAAAAGAGAGAGGGTGAGAGAGAGTGAGAGAGAGAGGGGGGGGGGGGAGAGAGAGGGGGGGGTTGAGAGAACAAGAGAAGGAAGAGAGAGAGGGCTGCCGCGCAATTACGCAGTGATGTCCCAAAGCGTGCGCTTACTGTAATTAGACGTTTCGTTCATATAGGCTATAACAGGGATACTCAACTTGCTTTGCCCGGGGGCCACTTTCGTGAAATGATAGAAGGCCAGGGGCCAGTTAATAAACAAACAATTATACATTTTTCTGTAGCGGATTGTAGGTTTTTGGGGTGTCAGCCGGAGTTTAGTCTGACAATGTTGTGCACACCGGATAGTTAGTTAGGTTAAGTACATACATAAGTGCCTGGGTAGCGAGCAGACGGTGGTATTTGACAATTTAGCAGCTAAATCATAGATTATTGAAAGATATTCCATATTCCAGACTGAAATGCTATAAGTAGCATTGGCCAGAGTATTGGCCAGAATGACATGAACATTTTGACACTTATTCAGCGGGTATCTTGCATGTTGCGTTCAGGTGCACTGTCATTTTTTTTTTTTTTTTTTTTTTGCAATTCCATCGCGGGCCACACAGGGGGCGCCCGCGGGCCGCCAGTTGAGTATCACTGGGCTATAACATAGGCCTACACATCTAAAAATATTTGTTTCTTTAATAGGGTAGGAATGTGTGAGATTTTACTTCTAGCCTTTTTCAATAGCCTGTGTCAGAATTGTCCACTCTGGTCAAGCCATTGACTGCGGTCACGCCATCCGCGCTGTGGAGAAGCTGGTCTTGCATGCATGCAATTGCAGGGAAAGAGGTTACTGTACTGGCCGCACACTACGGGTCGGTCCCCTGGGTGTTTTGGGCCGGCCAGGGTGGGGAGAGGCAGCTTGGCACAACACCGTCACAACTTTCTCAAAAGCAATCTACTGTTACCTCACACCACAAACCTGTATGGTCGGGAATTATGTAGCCTAATAAAACCATGACAAACAAATTCTCATTTTTAAATCAAGGTGTGTTTTTTCTGCAATGTAGGCTATAGTTGAAAATCAACGTGGCATTCCGAGGAGAGAAGAGTGTGTGCAGGCGCGAGTGGAGAGTGACATCCATGCTGTGCGTAAATGGATCCAAGCAAGGATTTCCTGCACTGCACGGAGATGTGGAGACTGTCTGCGCTCAGGCGTACGTCTGCGTTTGCGCTAAGACCAGCTATTTCCTGGCGTTAAAATTGAGAGCACCCAAGGCGATTTTTTCTAACACATTCCGCTGGAACGCCCATTTTGGAATGGGCAATGCCCAGACCTCCCTTTGCGCTCGGAACATACCGACGGTATCTTGCCAGACCGCTAAATGACACTTGCGCGAGACCGGTGATAGGCTAGAGGCCCAGGGACACGCCTGGGCCTCGCCTACACCTGCGTCATCCCAGCGCAAAACTGGACGGTGGAGGCAGACGATAGCTTAAGATGCTGGGAAGATAGCAATAAGAGGCACGCAAACGCAGCGCAAACGATAGCGCCGTACGATGATAGGGCCCTTTGTCTCTCGGACCCAAATCTGAGATTTTTTTTTTGTTAGATTAGATATTATTTTGTCCAGAACTCCATGACTATTTGTAGGTATAGAGACATAACAGTGAAACTATAATGAAAATAGCCATTCTTCTACATGCTATAATTGTTCTTGTAAATGAAATAATGAAGTTTAAAGTAAAGCTGAAATTGGATTCCCAGGGTATGTGATTTCTTATCATGACATACTGTATTCCGAATGAAACAAGGTACAGTAGAGAGGCGGGACATATTTGGAGGAGTTTGATTTGACCGTTGGAAAGTGGGCGGGTCTGGGATGAGTGACTGACTGAGACTGAATGTGGAGGGTGACGCAACGAGCCTTGAGAGGCGAGTGATCTGTGCCTCAGAACAGCGTGAGACAGCAGCTGTTCGCAAAATAATGTATTTTACGAGACAAATCACATTTCAATAACAGTCTACGTACAAACAAACGTAGCCTACATATTCTGGTTTTAAAAGTAAAATGCCAACACTTTATTTCTGGTTCAAACAGATTGAATTAAGTCTGCAGATCCTCATAGATACACTATTTTGTTATCATATTTCCACAAATGAATTAATACAATTCTCAATAACTTATTAATATTGAAATTATAGCCTACTATTTTATTAGTTGGCTGGTTTGCTCAGGAGTCACTGGAAAATGATTATAACATAGTAGGCTACTATAGGATAGTATATTCAAATGTACGTTGATATTGTAGCCTACATATTCTGGTTTTCAGACAAGTAAAATGACAACACTTTATTTTGGCGATTGGGTTGCTTCATAATCGGGAGATTAAACTATCCCATGTGGTTGTCGTAGTGTCGTATTTCCAAAAATCTATGTGCCGACAGCCTGCAGTGCCGACAGCCTGCAATGCCGATAGCCCACAAGCAGAACCAGCTGAGCGAGGCGGTGTGCAGCGTTTCTGCTCTAGTCTGATTTTAGCCTGAACACTACAGGTCTACAGCTTACAGTTAGGCTGTAGCTAATCTATCACCTAACCTAAGCTATTCTAACCTACCTGCAACCCTCGACCAGTGATGGAGAGCACCGATGCCCCCCACCATGGCCCCCGCCCCCACACACATAAGGCGTGGGAGAGAAGGCCAGGTCGGGACACAGACGCCCCGTCAACACACCACCCCGTCGGGAAACGAGAGGGAATTTCACCAAGCGCCCCCAAAATAAGTGTTCTTTCTGTGACATTATGACTGACTTGAGTGAGTGAGTGAATGAATGAATGAATGAATGACTGATGCTAAAGAGGCTTGTCTTGACCACGCGCTGCGCTTGCTGCGCACGTGGTAAAAATATTCCTGGAATGCGAATTAACAGTTACAGTATGCAGTTACTTTGCATTCTACATTAAATGAAGACATTTGTTTTATTTTGTATGTTACATACTTATTGATTTGATTTGATTTGATTTGATTTTATTAGACGTCAATCATAGAAAAAACAAGTTACAACAAGTTTATCAGAGCGTCAGGGATACAGACACATGAAAGTCTTTCGACTTATTTCCACTGTGGTCCCTGGACTGGGACAAACAACATAGTAACAAATACATACAATACACCAATTAACACCAATAAATAAAATAAATAAAGCATCCTAAGCTACACTACTGTACCTACAGCATAAACACACCAAGAGTTAATACTAAAAAAGGTGACCATTCTATTCTGAAACATTATCTAAAAGCCATGCTTTGACCTTTATCTTAAAACTGAGATGGCTGGAGATGCTCTTTATAGCTAGGGGTAGAGAGTTCCAATTAACTGCTCCCCCAAACTTAAAAGAGCGTTTACCCATTTCGGTGGTGAATGTGGGCACGGTCAGGTCTGCAATACTGGCTCTGGTGAGGTGTGTGTGGGCTTCACTACGTTTCTGGAAGAGCTTACAAAGGTACGCAGGGGCTCTGTTGGTATAGATGCTGTGCACCTGGTTCAGCTGTAGTTGAACTGACCTGGCTGCCAGAGGGAGCCAACCCAACTGCCGGAAATGCAGCTTACCAACATGGTCCATCGCAGACAGCCCCAAGACAAGCCTAACTAGCCTATTCTGAGAAGCCTGCAGCTTCTTTTTTAGGGCTATGGTTAAGCCACCGTACCATGAGCCAATCGCATAATCAAAACAACATAAGACCAGTGAATTTGCTAGTAGGTGAAGGCTATCCGGGTCCAGAAACTGCGCTTTTCTGGCCAAGAACTTGGTTCTGCCATTCACCTTGCTTATCGTCTTAAGAGCCATGGATTCGCCGCCCAGACTGCGATCTAGCAGACAGCCAAGGTAGCTGACTGAGGGTTTAGCAGTAAAGGTCTGGCCCCCAAGAGAAATACTGGGTGAGCCAAGTTTGTGTAATCTGGGCTGGGAACCAAACAAGATATATTCAGTTTTGGCCGTATGAAGGGATAGCTTGTTATCAGAGAGCCAGGTCTTAACGTTGTTGAATTCTCTGATGAGAGTGGCATTCAACTTGACCACATCCTCATCTGAGGCTAGGATGGCTGAATCATCTGCGTACAAGAACAGATTTACAGAACAAGCAGCTTGGAGGTCGTTTATAAAGATTCCACTAAGTTTGCCAACTTCCATTTCGGATCTGATAAAATCAGTCAGGTATAGAAGACATGAGTCAGTTGAGTGGGACTTCCTGAAGCCCGACTGGAAAGTATACAGTAGTTTGGAGTCACTGATGTACCCATACAGTTGTTCATGGATTACTTTCTCTAGTACCTTGGAAGTGACACTAAGTATGGAGATGGGTCTGTAGTTTCCTGGGTCAGATCTGTTACCCTTCTTAAAAAGAGGGATTGTCTTAGCATGTTTCATATCTAAGGGAACAGTACCTTGCTCAAGCGACAGATTGACTATGTGTGTGACACATGGTGCAATCAGTTCGGCTGCATCTTTTAAAAACCTTGCCGATATGTTGTCAAGCCCAGTGGCCTTGTTGGTGTCAAGGCTCTTTAACATTTTAGTTATGTTGTCAACTGAAACTGGCTTGAAGGAAAAGCTGTTTGGACTAACACCAAGGCGGTCGTAGAAAGCTTGAAGTACATTCTGCCCATAGGTGACAGGGACTACAGGCAGACATGCAACAAGTTTCTTGGCTATAGAGGTAAAAAAGGAATTAAAATGATTTGCAATCAGGTTTTTGTTGTACACCCTATTACCATCAATATCTAAGGAGATACAAGGACTCTGAGCTTTAACTTTGGTAGTACAGCCCAGATTAGACAGGGTTTTCCATAAGGATTTGGAGTTGTCCTTGTTTTCCCTGATTTGTTCAGAGAAATAACTGGACTTGGCCTTCTTCACTTTGCGCTGAACCTGGTTTCTGAGCCTTCTAAAGTGAAGGAGGTCATTGCCCAAGTATATTAACATTTATGGGCTAGTAAAGTCCGCCCATTTTCTCCTATAGCCACGAAGATTCATTTTTCATTTCCGCTCGACTTTAACAATTCGTCAATTTGCTGGGGACCCCCTGGGATGTCCTCAAACACCCCTGGTGGTCCCCATATCCCATGGTGAGAACCACTGATCTAAAATATACACCACTGATATCCGGACATACTTCACTGGTGGAGACAAAGGTGTTGAGATCCTCCAGAGTCAAGAAAGTCACAAAGTTGCCGATGTTATTGAGGAACCAGGCAGTAGAATTTAGTTCTTCGTCACTGGCATTGTAGCATCTGGCTCCAGAGCCTTATGGAAACCGGGAAAACCAAGACAAATGCCAACAAATTCACTAATCAATTATTTTGTTATGTCCTCAATATGATGTATGATGCTTCAAATATTAAAAGACCAGAGGAGTTGTGTTCTTTTGGATAGAAAGTTTGTTGATTTTTATGTAGACACCTTACCCCGCTAGCCGGGCGCTTCTCACTCATATTGAGCATTAGCGAACGTCAACGCATTTCCCATCAAACAATTGTGCCGCTCTCACGTCTAGGTATAAAAGCCAACCCTTACCTGAGCCAAAAACGTGAAGTGAAGACGCTATCCGATGCGCAACATCCTCTTCTTTTAATGACATATAGTTGACTCTTCCAAATTGTTGCATAAAATCCACTTTTCTGTCTTTGAAAAACCGAAAATCATTCATCTGGAGCAACCTGGAACAACGACTCACTGTTTACTCACTGTATACTCACTAATGCCCCCCACACTTCCGAAATGGTATTGCACCTACATTTTCGACAGAAAAGTGGATTTTATGCAACAATTTGGAAGAGTCAACTATATGTCATTAAAAGAAGAGGATGTTGTGCATCGGATAGCATCTTCACTTCACGTTTTTGGCTCAGGTAAGGGTTGGCTTTTATACCTAGACGTGAGAGCGGCACAATTGTTTGATGGGAAATGCGTTGACGTTCGCCGGGCGCTAATGCTCAGTATGAGCGAGAAGCGCCCGGCTAGCGGGGTAAGTAGGCACCCAGCTTTCAGTGATAACAGAGATTCACCCTACTTGCCCAAATCCCAATTATGGTTATGGTCAAATGCCTCGTTCTTGTTGCCATGGACCTTATTCACCCGCTGGTTGGGAATGCAACAGGACTCTCATCCAAACCCCTGTCTGAACATGGGAGCAGTAGACCAAAAGTTTGAGTTCTGTCACACCAATTTCGTTTGATCACATGATCGATAAATGGGCAGATGAATGTGTACAGGATTTAAAAAAAGGGCTACAGCAACTGGATCGAGTCTTATATCCACGATATTCAAGGAAGCGCAGCCGATGGTCTAAGGTCGCTTTCACATATGTAAGGGTTAATGCCCGACGAGGTGTACATTATCACTTTTTAAGGGACGACGCGGAGGCGTGAACCGTCCGAGGCGAAGCCGAGGATGGTTTGCCTCCGCGAAGTCCCTTAAAAAGTGATAATGTACACCTCGAAGGGCATTAACCCGCTTATACCATGGTCACTTGCCAACAAAACAATAAGACCAGTCATTTATATTTCCATGTGTAATAAATAAAGCAATCTAAATGGCTAAATGTCTGTTATTCATACTGTAAATCAGTCTTCCACGAAATAAAATAGTCCCTCCCACCTCCACCAATCTCCGTTTTAAAGCCGACTCAAACGTTAACTTCATCACAGGAATGCAGGTTTAACGATGTTTTGCGTTCTACATTAAATGAAGACATTACCGTTTGGCTGCTTGCTTTATTTTGTATGATAGATACGTATTGGCCAAGTATATTAACATTTAAGAGCAAAGAGTTTCAGGAAGTGAAAAGTGCAGCGGGGGCTCGCACTGCATGCAACTCTCTCTCTCTCTCTCTCTCTCTCTCTCTCTCTCTCTCTCTCTCTCTCTCTCTCTCTCTCTCTCTCTCTCTCTCTCTCTCTCTCTCTCTCAAAGGGCTCGCCCCCGCTCGTGCACGAGCCGAGGGAAATATCCTCTTTGTCGCCGAGAAGAGCCTGGTGACGCGAGGTTAAAAATCTCCGAAACGAAAATCAAAATTGTAAATAAGAGTTATTTTTGATAAACTGAGCACACAGGGGTGATTTAAATACTTACTTTGACCGAGTCAATTTTTTTCTCAACATCCAAAATTGTCATATTAACCCTTAACGGGGGTATAGAGCTCAAACTGCTCTCCTGATAACACTGATGAAACTATGGCGCATTGATATGAACGGTGAACAGACCATTTAGCTAGGTGTCCATTATCACTGTACAATATCACTTTTTAATGGACACCTTGCAGCCAATCAGAATCGAGTATTCACCCAGACCATGGTATAAAAGCTGTTTAGTCCGCTTTAACCGCGTCAGAGTTCGTTTCCTCGGATAGTGCGCTTCGTTTGGGGTGGTGTGAAAGCGCAAACGAACTCTGGGGTGGAACAAACAAACAAACTCTGGTCCGCTTGAAAACGTGGGTCTCGGTTCGCTTCCAAGTGAACCCTGGCTCGGTTTGTTTGTTGTGTGAAAGCAAACCGGATTAAACACAAGATCGCCAGTGCATCTGATGCACTCATGCAGTGCATCATGAGTAGAAGACGGTAGTAGAAGGGAGCAAAACAAACACTGCAGCATGCACACGTGTACAGTACCTGCGACAACACATCATTTCTCAACAGCTGGCTTGCCTATCTCCTTCGGTACGTAGGCTACTCGTCTCATCTGCAGAATGAAATGTTCAACAGCTTGCTGCCTCATCTGCTGCTCATATTGGGCACATTCTTGTCAAATATCTATTTGATAGTAACATCAAAGTAAACCAGAAATCCCAATATCGCAGGTTTGTGTTTTGCGGATTCACTTGTGTTGTTCAGTCACCCCTGCTGCCAGGCAAGAAGCCTGCTGAAGAGAGGAGAGATTTCCCTTCTCTATTCTGTCCAATAGACGAGTGACTGTTTTGACCACGTGACATTGTTCAGAAAGTTTGGTGCGCTTCACAAATTTCTGTGTGAAAGCGAACCAGACCAAATGAAAATCGCAACAATGTTGCAACTTCACCCCCCCGAATCGCACCGAGTCCACCAGCTTATACGTGAAAGCGACCAAAATTGTAAACTGCACTACACCCTCGCACCACTGAGCACCGAACCGATACATCTGGTGCTGTGGAGCAGTTGAACCCGAAATAACACAGTCGAAGAAGTTGTGTTTGAGCTCACCACTGTCATGCTAACCTAACTAGCGAAGGTGCTAACGCTAGCGTCAATGTTAGCACTACTAAAGTTGTCAGAGGTGTCACTTCCGACACAATATTATTATCCAAGATTTTGATGCCATGGTATTCCCAAATATTGCGTAGTTTCACATGTATTCACATGCCAGTGCCTAAGGGTGTATTCACACCTGTAGGTCGTTTGCTTTGTTCCGATTCAGGTCCTTAATTGATACAATTGTTGCATTTGTGCCTTGGTTCGTTTGTGTTCACACAGCCGCCAATCAACCGGTCCAAATAGTACTGCCAAGCCTCCTGGATTGCAAGGAGACACTCCGGTAGGTTAACACGTTCACTGCCAATGACGTGTTGATACGTCAAAAAAAATCCAACGGTTGACTGCCAATGACGTGTTGATACGTCAAAAAAAAAAAAAAAAAAAAATTGACGGTGTGACGTGGATCAACGCCCCCCACGTCTCCTATAAAAATATTGGAGCCACCGAACGTGTACAACCCATTCCACCGACCCACTAAGTGCCGACAGTGCTCTCCAAACTAGAAAAAGCCGAGCCAAAACTGCAGGGGAACGCGCGAGGAAACCATTATCATACTGTAAAATTTCGCGCATTATCGCGCTGGGAGCTGGCGGTGGGGGATTGCAAATTTGCATAATAGATTATGCGTGCAACACACTTTGAAACACGGCAGAAAGCCCACAATCGCACGCAGCTTCATTGCAGCTGAGCTCACTACCGAAACGACTCATGCAGACTCGCCCAAAGAGCAGCCGCCAGCAGCCAGGCAGCACAGACAGGCAGAGCCTCGCTTGTGACAAACGCTGCAAAGCCACTAGAGACACACCCACGGAGGGAGGAGTTTGAAGGAGAGGGGGGTTTCCTGCTGCTATGGAGTAAATTACTGTTCAAAACTATTGTTTAGATGTCTGACGTCTTACGCCAAAAATAAATGGTTAAAGTGACTGTTCTATCGAATTTCACAAAAAGCCATTTATCTCAGAATAAATTTTCAGACGCTGAAACCATGCTGTATTCTACTGCTAATGCCTACATAACTACTAACTCTACAAACTAACTCTTTTAGACAGAGAAAGCACACATTCTATTAGTTCTTTTGAGATCATTTGTGTTCACAAAATCTTAGCAGAAAAGAAGAGAAGAAAAGGGGCAGTGGTGGCCCAATGGTTAGAGAAGCGAGCTTGTGACCGGAAGGTCGTCGGTTCAATCCCCGGGACCGGCAGGATAAATCTGGGTGGGGAAAGTGAAAAGGCAGCACTTGCCCCTCCCTCATTACCACCACTGAGGTGCCCTTGAGCAAGGCCCTTAACCCCATCTGCTCCAGTGGAGCTGATCAGTGGCCAGCAGATCAGACTGTGGTTGTACTGGTCAGCTTCCAGGTATGAATGTGTGTGTGAATGTGAACAGGGCGCTCCTGAAAAAGAGAGCATTGCTCTCAGTGAGACTCCCCCTGTATAAATAAAGGTTAAAAAAAAATAAAAAAAAAAAAAATCCTCGGCTCTTGAAAGATGAGCCAGAATCCTCAAAAAAAAACCTTGGCAGAACCTACCTACAGTATTGAAAAAACGGCTGGCAGTGAATGTGTTAATAGCCTCTCGGGATGGAAAAAATAATTCCCAGAGATTTTCCTATATGATTATAAGAATGCGTTTTGTTAGACCTACATTGTAGGCTACGTCAGGCGTGCCCCGTGCGAGGAGAGAGAGAGAGAGAGAGAGAGAGAGAGAGAGAGAGAGAGAGAGAGAGAGAGAGGGATCAGGAGAGAGAGAGGGAGAAAGTTATCTATTTATGTAGGCTATGTAGCCTATGTAAACCTATGTATTTATTTAGCCTATTTAGGCTATCGGGAATTTGGAGATAGAAGATCAAAGACCCTTGCAACTTCAATCTGCTATTACTATCACAGATACTTCAGAGGATTAGCCTACACATAGGCTATATGAACACCTGTCCTGTCAGGAATAAAATATTAATAAATCATTTAATAATAGCCTACGGACATTTCGAGGAAGACATGCAATCAGTCTGATTGTCTGATTGAACCAGACAATCTTATCACAAAGAAGGCTGGCTCTGATTACCACGACTTGTTTTCATTTATTGAATGGAGACCAGAGGTAAGTTGATTGAGTTAAAACTGCTGATGTGATGATCCAAAAATCCCCCAAAGTTTATCCATGCAAGTCACAAGTCGCCAAAACAGGATCTGAATGAAGATCTTGGCCTCTATCTTCCGACAGGCGCTATCCCTAAATAGCGCTTTGCGCACTGTTTGCACGTGCCTTAAGGCACGGACGATAGCATTCCGCCTTGCGCTGTCCGCCAGGTGTTCTGCCGAGTTTTGCTCCCCCGCCGAGCAGCAAACAAAAACATTCCCACCTCACGGGAGCTACTTATACTGATTTATACAGAAATGTAACTGATTCAAAGTGATATAATTGTCTGGTAGACGTGACCTCCCTGATTTCTAAGTTAAAACAGCCCCGAAATATGTTGAGGATGCAATTCTCGGCGGGCATGCGGAAACGTTCACAGCACCTGTCGCAAGCGCAAATTAGAGCCGAGCCAATTCTGCCAAAAATCATCTGCGCCCCAAAATGCCTGCGCAAACGGGATTTTGGCGGTCTTAACTACCAGAATTATTCACAGGCATGGCCAGGCAAGGCTGGGCATTACATCAATCAAAACCAATCAGACGGAGTCTCGCAATGGTTGTTTGCGCGAGGTTGCCTCGCCGAGGCATGCAATATGCTGTAATTCTCTCCATGCGTAATAGAGTGTACTCACTCGTGCGAGGACAGAGGGAGCTTATTGACAGATCGTCTGTGGTGCCAATGACCCTTCGGGTTATGAAGGTAAATAGCCTATGTCCATTGTCCCACAAGTTTTCTCAATTAATTTCCCTCTTTGCGATGTGATAAAAGTTTCTCAGTGAGTTATAGTTGATTGTCTCACTGAATTATCTGCTAATACCCAATTTTAGCAGCATAATTTGATTTCTTGGCGTGGCAAGGCTGTGCGTAATGACATATCCAAAAGGAATTCCACTTTCCACTCCACAAATACCTCTCTGCGCTGGGAGCGCAGCCGTAATCTCCGTGCAGAGCGCCCAGCGCAGAGAGGTATTTGCGTGTAAGAGGTCCTTTTCAAAGCTCTTAGCGCAAAGTAATTGCGCGCTGCTGACGATAGGGTAATGCCATCTATCCCACATTTTAGCGCTGAAACGCCTGCTTTGGCATGGGGCCGCCAATGCCCAGTACAATTATCACAGGCATACGCTTGTGTCCGCCCCCAATTTGCATTGTGCATGATGTTAAACGAGCGCAAACGCAAAATTAGCGCTTTTGGGAAGATAGAGGCCGTTGTGTTTTAAACGATAAAAATGCTCGTTCTTCAGGGCATTACGCACAGCGCAGCTGACTACAGCAGCTAGTGTATCAAAAAATGCGCACTGTTTCCTGCAGTTGTGGCGGATCGAGGTCGGATCACGTTCTCACCACAAACAAACTGCACCAGAGTTCCTTTAAAGCGGACCGAGACCACCCTTTCTTGGCGATCTCGGTCCACTTGTTTTGTCCCGCATCCAAGTGCGATTGCTGTGTTCACACTCCCCCAAACAAACCGCACCAAGGGGGAAAACGCTCTCTGTTTCGGTACAACTGCTCCAAACGAGATCCTACCCTTCTTCGGCTGTGTCATTTCGGGTTCAACTGCTCCACAGCACCAGATGTATCGGTTTGAATTGGTGCTCAGTGGTGCGAGGGTGTATTGCAGTTTACAATTTAGACCATTGGCTGCGCTTCCTTGAATATCGTGGATATAAGACTCGATCCAGTTGCTGTAGCCCTTTTTTTTATCCTGTACACATTAATCTTCCCATTTATCGATCAAACGAAATTGGTGTGACAGAACTCAAACTTTTGGTCTACTGCTCCCATGTTCAGACAGGGGTTTGGTTGAGAGTCTTGTTGCGTTCCCAACCAGCGGGTGACGTCATCCCAAGATGGCCGCACTGTGAATAAGGTTCATAAGGAGACACCGACTTAATCAATTGTCTAATTCAGCCTTAAGTTTGAGCACATAATACATCACACAGGTTATTCAAGCTATAATTTTGTCGTATCTTGATTATTGTCCAGTGGTGTGGTCTAGTGCTGCAATGAACAAGCTAAGGAGACTGCAGATGGTACAAAATAAAGCAGCTAGGATTGCACTTCATTGTGATAATAAAACAAATGTGTCAGCCATGCACAGCTCCTTGGCTTGGTCATTTGTAAAAAATAGACTACTCTACTCATTTCTTAAGTTTATGTGGAATATTCTTGACACTAAAGACCCCTTATCTCTGTATGAAAATGTATCTCTAAGTCATAACAGGCACACATACTCAACTAGACATGCTACTGCAGGAGGTTTTACACTTCCAGTAGTTAGAACAAATGCAATGAAAAGAACTGTCATGTTTAGAGGTATGCAGGAATGGAACACCCTTCCCACATATATTACACAAAAGAAAAGCAAAAAACATTTTAAATTCTTGGTAAAACAGCACTTACTACTGTGATAATGCTATGTATGTGTGTATGTATGTGTATGTATATATATATATATATATATATATATATATATATATATATATATATATATATATATATATATATATGTGTGTGTATGTGTATGTGTATGTGTATGTGTATGTGTGTATGCATGTATGTATGTGTATACATATGTATATAGAGCATATTGAAGCATGTACTGTACATAGCTAATATATATGGTGATGGTAATAGTTATATGTATAATTATATATATAAGATATGGTAATGGTATATATATAGGTATACATAATATGTGATGTAGTTGTATGTATATTCTACACATCTGTAATGGTATGTAGGTAATTCTGACTATGCAATATCCTGAAAGGTACAGTATGTATGTATGTATGTATGTATGTATGTATGTATGTATGTATGTATGTAATATCTGAAGTTGTACCGTTTGTACAGAATGTATTTTTATACAGAATGTAAATTTTGTATGTGATATCTTGAAACTATGCAAGTTGTTTGACCCCAGGAAGAATAGCTGCAGCTGTGCTGTAGCTAATGGGGATCTTAAATAAAGACAAAGACAAAGACACACAAGGGGCAACATACGGTTCTGAAAAAATAAGGTCAAAGCAGAAGTTCCTTAAACCTGCATTATTTTGAATGGCCTGCAGGGGGCGACTCCACTAGTCCGATTGTAAGTCCGATTGTAAGTCAATGGGAAAATAACTACTCTACTTCTCACTTGATTTATTATCTCAGTAAACACTTTCCTAATGAGTTCATGGTCTCAAACTCTAGTTTCAAGTCCTCTTCAAAACAGCATGATGTTCATTTAGCAGATTATGGTCCCATTTAGAGTAAAATAGACAATAAAGCAAACTATGGTTTGGGGGTGTAATTGACAGGTTGCCTGTCCAGTGATTGCACAGCTCGCTGATCGTGGACCAATAGCAGGTGGCACTGTGACTCTTTGGGAAACCCCTGGTCTCGCACTAGCTGCTTCTGTCGATAGCGACATCCATAATTTCATATGACATCTTACCAGCACTCAGGTAGGTCTTTATGGTGGCGTATATATCACCCTCTCCAAAGTCAGAGCTGTTGTATGTGTAGTTCCTTCCCATAACAGAGACCCTAATGAAAGTAAAACAAATACAAAATTGCATATCAAGTAGTCTAGCTGTGATATTGCCTGGTCATCATGTGGTGACCTGAAACTTTCAGAAAGAGACTTACAGTTTCTGGAAGGCAGCGCATGTGGCGTTCTGCACGTCGGTGGAGCTGACAAGGTTCTTGTTGAGGTATCTGAGGTAGCTGCTGAGCCGCAGGTCAAACCAGGCTTCAGCGTCAGACCTGCTGCTGCTGCTCAGGGCCAGGGGCCAGACACAGGGCAGGGTCACCATCTTCACTGCATTTGGCACGTCCTCCTGTTGACACACACATGCATTCAAAATAAAAGATGTGAGCTGTGAATTAGTCTATTGCCTATGTATGGTGACACTTCTAGAGATCACCAGGAGGCAGTTGTTATGACAACATTGGCAACTGCATCGCGTAGCCATAGCTAATCAAGTTTACCACAGCTTCTCAAACATCAAATGGAGGATTTTTCAAGGAATTTCCAGGCACAATTCCCTCAAATTCAAGGACCCAACACGGCATAGTTTGATCAAGGTTAATTACTGTTTCAACATTGACAGTTTTTATAATGAGAACTAGCAGGCTTTACAGAAGCTCACAGACAACAATTAAAAAAGAGAGAGGCTTGAATGTGTGCACACTTCTCAACTGTACTTTGTTACACCTCAAGTATAAAATATATATAACTAAGGACTTCAAATTCTATTCTTGCACAAAATACCTAAATCCATGCACTTTCAACAACCATGTCTCTTTGTCTATTTTCAAAAACTTTCAAGGCCTTTATTTTTTTCTCAAATTCACGTAGGATCCCGGGATAATGCGCTGATTATTGGAACATTCAGAAGCAGGACATACAGTTTCTAGGAAAGCGGGAGTGTTGTTGTAGTTGCTGAAGACGATGCAGATGTCAGAGTCGTTGACGACGACATCGGGTTGACTGAGGAACTGACTCAGCTCTGAGGTGCTGATGGTACTTAGGAGCTGAAGGGGAAAAAAGCTCACTGATCATTCACATCCAAAATCCAGAAGAATAGTCTGAATATTCAAATACTGCTACAGTAACAGTATTTGAATAAGAAGCTTTTCGGTGTGTTGTAAAAAGTTTGCTGTACATTTTACAGTAACTTACTGGCAGCTGGATACCAGTAAGAATACTGTAAAAGTGTTTACAGTATTCTTACTGTATCTTCCTTTACAGTATTTTTTGCTGTAGTTTCATTCACAGTATTCTGCATTTTCATTTATAGTATTTTTACTGTAATTTTACAGAAAACACTAACTACTAACTACTATTATTATTATTATAACTACTAACTACTACTAACTATTAATACTAAACATATTACAGTAAGATACGTTTCAAATTACAAGTGGATTTACAGTAGAGATTAATTACAGTAATTATACTGTATACACTTTACAGTATTTTACTGAACATATTACAGTAGTATACTGTCCAATCACACGTTGTTTTACAGTAGAGACAAATTACAGTAGTGACCAAATATTTCTCCATAATCCTTTACTATTTACAGTAATACACTGTATAAACATTTTGCAGTATATCACTGTACATATTAGAGTAATATACTGTTAAAATTACAAAAATATGTTACAGTGTAACAGTGTTACATTGTAGTAACAGTGTTACTACAGTATAACACACAAAAAGCTTTTTATTGTCCTGAGCTAATTTATGGTACAATCCAATTTCACAATAGTTCACAGGAGATGGTGGAAATTGTGCCGCTGTGTCGTTCGTTGGTTCGTCATTCTTAGAATTAGACTGACCACGTTTGGTCAGAACGTCCTGTCTATAAAAGGCAGCCAAACGTGGAATAGTCTCCCCGTCTCCATAAGGGACAGCCCCACCCTTGCTACTTTTAAAGGTAGACTTAAACAATGGCTGAAGTCCAACCAGTCATGTGTCCACAGGTAATATGTTTTCTTTTCTTTTTTGTGTGTATTGCTACTATGTATTTTTATTTTTTGTAAGTGTAATTGCTGCTATGTATTTTAGAGTGTATTGCTGCTACCTATGTTTTACGTATTTTTGAGTGTACTGCTGCCTGCTACTTATGTTTTACGTATTGCTGCTACTTATGTTTTACGTTTTATGTATTCTATGTTTTATGTCTTTCGGGGACAACGGATGGAAATTAGCCTCGTGCTAAATCCGGCAATTTTTACACTCTTATTATGTTCCAGGTGATTGTATCTGCTTCATGGTTTTTGTGTTCATTGATTTTGCACTGTCCCGTCCAAATAAACAAATAAATAAATTCAACCACTGACGACTGATGACCAATGAAAGAATGTCCATACAGTACATGACTATGGCTATCCTGACACAGCATCCGACATACAACAGTGCCAGATTTCTGGATTGTTAAAGCTGTTATTGGGTAAAAATAACACTGTTGATAATACTGCGCATAGTGTCTCCATAAGGAGGGATGAAGGAGGCAAGACAAACGACACAGTGATAACCGTGCAAGATTTTAACAAGGACACTATTGGCCATAGAGCTGAGTAGCTTTCATTTATGTTCACTTCTGAAATTATGAATGAGATCCGTAGGAAGATGTCTGCTTTTACTTTTCCTCAAATGGACGTCAGTGTTTCAGGAAGGCACTCGGATATTCCAACAGACAAAAGTTTCAAAGAGCCCAGGTCAGGTTGGTGGGAAGTTACAAGACCTGTGCCGAGAAACTTCATTAAATTGGTTCAGCTGCAGTGAGTGCTTAGTTCTCTTAGTGCTCAGGCCCGTGGCATTAACTTCCCTAGCAAGAAAACGTTTGAGAAACCGGTAAAAATATATATTCTTTATGAAGCGCTGATAATACTGTATATTAGATCTGTCACAGCTTGCATATAGGCCAGGGAGGAGGTTGAAGCTGCTACACTTACAGACTCCTCACATTTAACTGTTAACTCTGTCGACTCTACAAGGCACATTTCCCCTTAGGAGACAATTAAAATAGAAGTGAACTGAATTCCTGCACTTGGGCGGATCATTTCTGCTCTTCAGTCTAGGCGTGAAGGTGGGCTGTGATTATCATCACATACTGTATTACCTCTGAGCGGTTTGCCGCTGGCATCAGAGACATGAACATGGACAAGTCTGGAAAGCCAAAACTGAGGAAGGTGTTTCTCAGATAGATGTAGAAGCTTCCGCCGGTGTAGCACTTGAGGAGTGTTGGACCTGTGCAAAACACAAGAACATTACACTTTGTGTTGTAAGAAATATGATCAATTTACTACAGTTAGGCAACTACAAACTCTCCATGCATGGTAAGGCTATGTCTGATACAAACCTTGCTGCAAGAGAAGGGTATTTGTGTAGATCTCCCTTTGTGTGTTGTTGTTGAGTGTTGAGCGTAGTGAGTCCAATGTTGTAACCCTAAATTCAGATTAAAATTAGTTTTGTGCAGTTTAAAAACAGTATGTATAAAATACTGAAATCTAAAGCAGTGTTTCTCAAGGTGGGATCCGGGGACCAGAAGGGGTCCTCGACGGGGTTCCAGGGGGTCCCCAGTCAAATTCATAAAATGTTAAAACTTCACCATTTCATTTACAAGAGGTTAACACAATTAGAGAATGTAGAATAATGACTGTTTTGATCATAGTTTCACTGTTGTCTCTCTAACAATACAGATAGTCATTCATGGAATTCTGGACAAAATCATATCGACACGAGAAATCATCTTAGATTTGGGTCAGAAAAATAAAATCTCATCAAATGGGTGTCCGTGGTTCTAATGAGGACTAAAATTATGGTCCTTGATATGAAAAAGGTCAATAATCATGAATCTAAACAGTTATAGAACTTGCATTTCTGCAAAAAGTGATCACAACAGTTTGCTAATCAAGTTTCCTTGCTCCACATAGATAACCGTTCCTTTTTTACCATCAACTTTTCATCAACAATGACAATCCATAGCAATTTTGCAGTCTAACGGTAGAAAATTCTTACATTTCTTGGCTGCTATTGCAACTCCTGTCCTTTGTAAGGTTGAAAAATGGTGCCACCAGGTTGGGAGAGAGGTTGACCAGGAGGGGGCGCAGTCGAGCCTGAAGCCACAGCAGGAACTCTGTGTCACTGATAGCTGGAGAGTCCAGATTCCCTCTGTCAAACACCGCCTGGAGGAAGGCAGACTTCACCTCCTCTGTGTAGTTAGCTGGGTGGGTCTGGAGGAATTACACACATTATCAATAAAGCTTTGATATTTTAAAATTATGAATGCGCACGTTGAAAAGGCTAAAAAGTGGTCTTTAGCCAGTTGCATTGACATGTAGTTTATATGGCCTCTAGAGCTGGGCTTACTCAAATCTGTTTAAATTCACATATAATGTAATTAATGTGGCTTAAGTAAGCTACTATTACTCAACATAGTGTATGCTAAAGTGTTGGAGTGCCTGAGCAAATTATCTACTGGGGACACAGATGAATTTTTGATCTCTGAGTGTAGAAAATGTGTTTTATGCATGCATGCAACAAAAAATACGTACAAAAGAAAATACTGTTTTCATGTTAGCATTAAGAATAATTATTTCATGATTTTATTATTTTTTAAACGAGTAAATCGCGTAATGAGTTATATATAACTTTTTTGTGAGAAACAAGCCCAACACTGTTCCTGACTAAAGCCTCTTGTTGGCTTCATAAGGTGGGAATGCATCCAGTACTATGAATATCACCGGGCAGAAGAAAAGTGAGAGAGATTGTACCTCAATGGCGGGTGAGACTATGTCAAAGAACGATCCAAAGTCAGCAGGGCTGATGGCTGTCATGATCTTTGTCACGTCTTGCATCCCCTTCAGCTGTGAGGGGATTGTTGACAGCTGGGCCAGCTGGGTCTGAGTGAGGAGGTCTGCCACCTCCACCTAAGGGTTACAACAGCACATTTCAGTCAGGAATCACTGGAAGGAAGCATAGAAAAAGACTCCTGTGCTACACAGTGTGCTCATTCGACAAATACAGCCATTAGTGAAAGGGCTTGCTACTGGTGATTATCCATTCACACAACTACCACCATGTAAACAACATAGTAGACATGCATGACAAGTTGACAACTGGACATGTGGTTGAATTTCCCACAAGTTTTGTGTTTTATTTTGCATAATCCTCATATGCGAAGAAAAAGAAAAACCAATAAAAACTTGGTCACATTTTGTTTTTCATAACCTAACCTATCCCTGTAACAACATTGTTCTTATAGTTAGATTTAGTATTGCTATGCTCGATTTACAGAACCATACATGTCACATCCTTTATATCCATCCATCCATCATCCATCCATCCATCTCTCTACCATTGTCTACTGTGTGAAGCAATTTTCTTTTATCAATTCCCACCCAATTCACTCATTTTGTGTCTAAAACATTCATGAGGGTTTCCAACTTCCAATCCATTTGGTGATCCAGTGCTGGGGCCCTCCTTAATGTTTTGGTTGCACCTCTGTTACCTCCTGCCTTTTAAACACAAAATGGGTGAATTGGGTGGGAAGGGAAAAATGTTAACGTTCCCTGGTGTGTTAACTTCCTTTGACATTTAGTCACTACCTCTAATTGGAAGCTAGGTGTCACTAGCTACAAGCTTTGGCCAGTGCAGTTAGAGGTTCTCTCTCAGGTGGCATAATGTATTTTGGCCTCAGGCCTGAACAGTCAGCCTCATAATCAGACAATGATAAGCTAGTCCATCCGCAGAGCTCATCAAGGAAGGCCAGCAGCTTTGCACTTCCATATTTTCCTACCATTTCACACAAAGTCCGAGCTTTTCTTTTTCCAAGGCAAATCTGCAAAGCCTCTCCATTACCATTGAAAACTCCTGCCTAGGTGACCAAGAACCTTACGATTTCCATAACCAACTGTAATGTGAGGGCCACATTACACACACAACCCGATCTGGCAGGTTTTCACTCAGCAAAATCTGTCAAATCAAGACTTCCTCAATTGTGTCTCTATTCAGCTCTTACTCAAGCTTTTATCATCTGCAAGCTTACAATGTTAATCCTTACTTAACAATAGTTGTATGCCCTCTTTCGCCGGCCCTCTTCGCTGTTGCGCTCGAGCCTCTTGCCCTAAAAATACGTAGCCTACATAATTCAGAAAAGTCGATTCCCCCTCTCCTAGAATTAATCACCTCTTTCGGTGAGCTGTCCAGGTACACAATTAACTGGACAAAGAGTGACTTTATGCCTCTCTCCGATGTCTTCACTCCTGGTTTCCTGGATAATCTCTCATTCAAATTGGCAAAAGACCGTCTCACCTATCTTGGCTTGACCATATTCAGAGATCCTAAATTAATATTTAAGTTGAACTTTGCTGACTTTGTTTTAAGACTTAAACAGTGTATATAAAACTGGAAAATCCTGCCCCTCTCCATGATTGGCCATATAAACTCAGTTAAGAGTTAAGAGGTTTCTCTTCCTACTGTAGGTTCCTTTATCTTTGTTAAAATCTTTCCATCTTTCTCACATCAGCCTTTTTCAAAGAACTGGACTCCGTAATTCTGTCCTACATCTGGAATTATAAGAACCACAGAATTTCTAAAATTCGCTTGCAAAAACCCAAGTCTGAGGGAGGACTGGCCGTACCAGTAGGGCTCTGATGTATTGGCAGCAAGGGACTCCAGGTAACTTAACTTCCGGGGCCCCCCTGTGGCTGAAAATGGAAGCCAGCTCTATTGCAAAGTCCTCCCTGCCAGCCATGTTGTTTTCCAAGTTAGAGAGGTCCGGGTCTTTACAGAATTTAAGTTTCATTGTGAAAAACTCTGTCAGAATTTTAAATCAAGTCAGGAGTGTCTTGAGCCTACCAGACGTTTCTGTCCACATCCACATGCCAATTTGTTTCAATCACTCTTTTTTGACAGCCGGCATGCTCCACAGTCCACATCTACACCACCAGTCCATCCCGGTTCATTCTCTCCCCTGGGCCGCCCGGCTGTTCGGCTGCCTCAGCCTCTCGTCTTGCCCGCTCTGCTTCTAAAGCCTGTAGTTCTTCCTCAGTCTGGTTCAAATAGATAAGGTTCGGGGTCTTGGTTTGTCCAGTAGTAATCGTCATCATCCTCTCTCACGAAGTCCGCCATGATTAGTAGTTATCGTAGTTGTCCTTTGTTTTGGTTAGATTGGTTTCCATGGTGCTTGAGGCGCTGTGTGAGATCAGTGCGCAGGCGCCCGGCGGCCATGTTTGGAAAGTAGTGCCATCTCTCTATTTGCCTTCCAAAAACACCGATACGTGCATTTTGGATTGATATTTCATCGTGTGGTGAGTCCCCGAAGCACAACATGTATTTCAGCGCCGTGAGATGCGTGTTTTAGCAGATTTTTAACAGCGATACCATTGGCCTCCATTCTATGGCGATAACTAACTTCACGACTGTATCTCACTGTATACTGCTTGGACAATGCCGGTAAAGGCAGGGGGTATCTTGTCTATGTGGGGGGGATGCGGCAAATGAGCTAAACTTAAAAAAAAGTGGTGTATCCCTTTAAATAACGCGCTGGCTAGGATCGGCCAGAATATTGAGCACCGATGTGAGACTGGGAAGCATTCATATTTGTCCAGAGCTTCTAAGAGATGTGAGCTGTGACAAGCAATATGTTTTACCTCAGAGTTTTCCTGAGAAGCGTGTAAGTTTCCAGACTAACGCGTGTCTTAAAAGATCTCCCCATAACCTATCACTCACTCGTTAAGAATGACCAGTGACTGAGGTTGGGGGTGACGGATGGCTCGCCCAGCTGGTATCTTATGGACCCCTTGCGTGGGATCCCTTGTCCATTATCTCCTACAAGCACATAAACACTTTGTACGGCTGGTAGCGCCACGTTGTAATGTTAAATGTTCATGATGTATGTTTTTGTTTGTTCTTTTCCTATCTTATGTACTTTCTTTTCCTGTGTCTGAGCCTGTTTGTTTTGTTCGTATATTGTTCTAAAAACACACACACACACACACACACACACACACACACACACACACACACACGCATGCACACAAACAATAGTTTTATGATTGTATGACAAATAAAGTGAAACATGGTTCTGAAGAATGAAACTCAAAATGTCTTGCCTATTTTTCCTGAGCTATTACAAACTGTGGTCAAGATAAGAAGATGCCAGAATTTGTGTTGCAATGTTGATTCTTGTTCAGAGAGAATATCCTTATAATAAGAATGTGAAGTGGGTGTCTGACTGTCTGTGTGTGAGTGAGCAGAATTTTGTTCGGCCACAGCTATGCCATTTTACGTGCGATTGGGCTGAATCTTTCAGGAAGTGTAAAGAGCGACCTAACGGAGCCGGATTCTTTTAATTGGGTAATTAGGGCCGATTGCCGATTAATTGCCGAATGCGCAACTTGGCCATGCTGCGCAATGGCTGCTGCTGTCAACAGTGATGTCACTCAAGGAATTGTGATGTCATCAGTGAGTGAAGTCATCAGAAATTATGTCATCGGTGAGGTGATGATGTCATCAGTGATGTCACTCAAGCAAGTTCGCTGCTGAGTTTCGCCTGTCTGATTTTAGTGGCAGATCTCTGCTTTGTTCAGATCAACAGTGGTCAACCCAGACATACCTGAGGCCTTTCGACTGAGGGCCTGGTATGACCAGGAGGGCTACGCTTAATAAGAATGCGAAGTACAGTCTTTGACACAGGGGATAATTGTAGCAAAAAAACTAATTTTGAAGGAATGGAAGTCCTCCTCTTCACCTTCTTTCCAACTGTGGTTGATGGACATGCCCTCTGTTATACGGATGGAGAGACTTAAGCTTAATTTATACTTATTAGAAAGTGTCGCTCAGCACATGGTCGCAGACGAAAAAGAAAGTGTCGCTCATGGTGTTGCATTTATACTTCAGTGAACGTTCGCCTCGGTTCAACGGTCACGTGACACTCGAACGCTATTAAATGCTGACAGCCAAGAGAAGAGGGAGAATGGAATGCACAGTGAAACCACGTCGGAGGCAAGATGTAACGTACTTGACTGCAGCCGCATATAAACGACACACAACTCACCTCCTCTCGCTCTGGGAAATGCACAATGTTCTTTGTGATTTTCACGAAGTCATACATCAAGGACAGGTTGATAAAAATAGCGGAGACACGTTCATTCATTTCAATCGAGTGAAGACCAAAACAAGGAAGTCAAACGCATGCTGTCTATAGCCAATCAGACTTGCGCGATACTATGACGTAGTCAGCGACACTAGACATTTCACCAGGTAGCAGACACTGCTCGCCGACACTTGAAAGTGTTGACTCAAGTCCTCATTTCTGTCGGCGACCGTTTCAAAAGTGTCGGCAGACAAAGCATAAATTGGGCTTTAGGTTCCTGAGGACCAATTCACTTGGGGTGTTTTTAACCATTTGGGACCCGTTTCTAGCCTATCTCGACAAGGTTAGGGGTGACGGGTGACTCGCCTGGCTGGTCCCATGGACCCCTTGTGTGGGACCCCAGACACAATATCTCTCACAAGCACATAAGCATCTTATGCGGCTGTGGCTGGTAATCATGTCCTAAATGTTGATAATGAATTAATGTTGATCATGATAATACATGTATGTTTTCTTTCTTTTCCTGTGTCTGAGCATGTTCATTTGTCTTGTCTGTGCATTGTTCGGAAAATTTTAAATAAAAAATATATAAAAAATAAGAATGCAAAGTGTGTCTGTCTGTGTGTGTGTCTGTGCGTGTGTGCGTGTGAACAGAATTGTGTTCGGCCACAGCTGTGCCATTTTATGACTGGTCCACTAGTAGTACATGAGGCAAATGACTGGATATCACCAAATTCATGACTCACTCCGTTGAAGTTGTTCTTCAGGGTCACAAAGTCTATGAAGGAGGCACGGATACGGAATTGGCCAAAGTTCTTTGCGAGCCAGTCTCTGTCGTCATTCACCGACTCAACACAGGAGGCACCTGAGAATCAAAAACGCATTGAATCCAACATACACTGTACCAATATGGATCTATGCACACTCACATTCACAGACACGGTTACATACATAAGATATATGCCATCATCCAAGTTACCTGTGGAAGTCTGATCCCCCAAATAATTTCTGGTGAATGCAAAAACCTCTTGGGTCTGCCTCTCGGAGAGGTCAGTGAAAACGTTGTTGCACCCCTTGACGCTGTCCGGGAAACAAAAACAAGCTCCATTCACATTATTCTTATTCTGATCAGTATGAGGAAACAACAGAGGTGCCACTCACGTGTTGACAGGATGCACATCTGATATTTAAAACAGAGGTGCCACTCACATGTGTAGATATAGGAGGCACAGCTGATATTTAAAACAGAGGTGCCACTCACATCTGTTAATATGGGTGTGGCACAGCTGATATTTAAAACAGAGGTGCCACTCACATCTGTTAATATGGGTGTGGCACAGCTGATATTTAAAACAGAGGTGCCACTCACATGTGTTGATATAGGAGGCACAGCTGATATTAAAACACAGGTGCCACTCACATGTGTTGATATACAGTAGGAGGCACAGCTGATATTAAAACAGAGGTGCCACTCACATGTGTTGATATAGGAGGCACAGCTGATATTAAAACAGAGGTGCCACTCACATGTGTTGATATAGGAGGCACACCTGATATTAAAACAGAGGTGCCACTCACATGTGTTAATATGGATGAGGCACACCTGATATTTAAAACAGAGGTGCCACTCACATGTGTTAATATGGATGAGGCACACCTGATATTTAAAACAGAGGTGCCACTCACATCTGTTAATATGGATGAGGCACAGCTGATATTAAAACACAGGTGCCACTCACATCTGTTAATATGGGTGAGGCACAGCTGATATTAAAACAGAGTTGCCACTCACATCTGTTGATATGAGGCACAGCTGATATTTAGTGGGATCGTGTCAAATGTTCCTGGCTGAATGCTGGGGAGGAACAGAGGCAGGTAGACCTGGAACCACAGCCTGAAGCCCTCAGCATCCAGGGTGGATAGTTGTGGGGCGAGCGCCGTGAGTGTCAGATTAAAGATGGTGTCTCGCATGCCTGGGGCAATGCTTGTCAAGTTTTGCTGTAAAAGAAAAGCATATCATGGTTCTTATAAAGCAAAAGGAATGCACACTGTATAGCTTTAAAGTTTGGTGGACAGATTTTGGCGAAGAACACAACAGTATAATGCTATACCTATGTCCACTCCCCTTCTAGTCTTGCTCAAGAGAAGAAAAACAGTATGTAATATGATTAGGGCTGCAACTAATTTTCATTATCAAATAATCTGTAGATTATTTTCACTAAATCTGCTATTCACATAAAATATTCAGATTTAAGAAGCTGGAACAAGAGAATTTTAGTATATATATTTTTCTTAATTAGTCTAAATGATGAATCCAATTATAACAAATATTTGGCGATTAATTTTCTGTCGATCGACTAATCGATCAATCTTTGCAGCTCTAAATATGACTAATGTGTTTAAAAAAAGACCCACCTCTGCAGCTCCACTTGTGAATTTGTCAAAGAAAGAGCCAAGCTCTTCAACATCTGAGGTCTCAGTGAGTTGTGTGAACACGAGCCTCACTAAAGTTTCATTTGACAAGCTGTTTGATTCCAGAAGCAACTCAGCTTTCTGCTCTGCTGAAAGAGAGTCTATTACTGTCACCTAAGAGAGGGATTTAGAACAGATTTGAACATTTTCATTCATCTAAAATCTTTCACATATTAATTTCTTTTGGATACCATCACCAAAATAAAAGTATCACCACCACAACTACTAGATAAGATTGAACAAAAGCTTTACCCCACTGATGTTAAAAGATGTTAGATCCGTGTATGTCGTGTGCACAGAGAATGCACCCAAGTTGGCTGCAATCCACTCGGCATCAGTGTCAATCCTGCCCCTGCAGGCTGAGAGAAGAAGATTAACAAGACTTACTTCCAAATGAAAGGGGAAAATTGTTGATGAAAACAATGAAATTATATTGTTTTCATATCACACTGACGGAAAGACACACACATTAAAAGTGTAATACCAATACAATTAAGTATTCATATGTGTTAATGTCTGGCACAGCTTAGTTGATATTTGTGAGCATGGAAAACTTTCTGCCACACATGGAACTATTCAATCCTGTGATGTAATGAAGATGTACAACAGCTCCTCCAAAGACAGTGAATGGGAGACTGCTTTTGTGGACCCACAGAATGCTAGTTTGTGTTATTACGCCCACATAAGCTTTACTGTATCAATGGTAATTATTTACTTTACAATGGCCTTATTCCAGTGTATTATTCTTTGTACATATTGGTATCACTGGATAGGTCCTTGATGAAAATCTCACTACTGTAATGTATAGCATCATGTACTATAATACTGTAATGTACTGTAATGTGTAACATGTACAGTAATGTATAACATGTGTTGTCTAACAATTGCTGCATAATCCAGGTGGATGCTCTTAGAGTCACCGGGCCCTATTGTCGTACAGGCGCTTATGCACCGTTTTTGCGCGCCTCTTATATGCTAGCTTCCCTGCGTCTTATGCATAGGCGCCGGAAGCGGGGGGGGCAAGGGGACATTTTGCCCCCCTAAATATGAGAGAGATTGGGGGGAAAAGAGAAGAATCCGCAGCCAGCGCTCCGAGAGCGAGCGAGCAACCCAATCCCCCCGCCCCCACCCGCGCCGACTCGCTGCTCGGCTTTCTTCGGCAGCCTACTACTAATACTTCTTCAAGTTACAGAGAGCCCACTTTACACTGTTTACACAGCCTCTGATGCTTGTTAAAGCCGTGATCGTTGTGGGATTATTACACCTGAGAGACAGACAGACCCGGAGAGAACTAAATTTACTACTACTGCCGTGGAGCTGTCTCTCCCTCCCTGCTCTCTCACCGACACCTCCATGGCAATAGTAGAGAAAGCAGCAGAGGCGAGCCGGTTAGCAGCAGAGACGGAGACAGTCATCTCATCTCCACCGGTCACCCGGGGGTTTTAATGCAGTGTTGCTCTGATAACTGAGAGCTAAACCAAATGGGTGTTTTGTGTGTCTGGGATACACTTCCTCAGTACTTATTTAAGTTCAGTTTTATTTATTCGAAAATTGTGTCCATTTTAAAGTCAAATGCTTCAATCTGGTGCACTTTGAGAGCAAAATTAAGAGGCTAGATCTATAAAGAACTACAGACATCATGTTAGATTAATATCCTCTTTACTGTAACCTGACGCTGCCAGATGGACGGTATAGCTCCACATAGTTTCACTAAACCAGTCGATCTGGGAATGCAGTAACCAGACCCGCTGACGGAGGTGGGCACTTTTTCCAAGCTACTTGGCAGGTGATTGGATGACCCATCTGTCTATCACTGCTGGTGGGTGTTAACTTCAACCAATCAGATCGCCGAAGTCGCCTGTGCCTGATCTCCGTGGTATTCATTGATTGAGTCCTCACGGTCGTAAAGTCACCTTCGAAGCATTTAGTTAGATTATAACGAACTAGTTGTGTGGCTTAGCCTTCCCAAATGTTGAGGGTCGTTTTTTAGAATTTAATACATAGAATTGGGAATGTTACATTCAATTTCATTCAGACCGCCTTCCGCGGCGGCAGCCATGTTGATGAGTGAGAAGAACTACAAAGACCATGTACCCACTACTTGCCCAGACGAACCTGAGCCCGCCTACGGCTGCCGCTGATTCGTCGGGCCGGCATGGTTCGACCAATCATCTTAACTGCCTGTGCATGACAAGATGGATACGTCGAGAGAATCTCTTTTGATCTCGCGAGGTTATCCATCTTGCAAGCAAGGTTATCTTTACTGTGCTGTTGCTTTAAAATGATACAAAAAATAAATGTCTCCCCATATAATATAATTTATATTCTGCATACAGGTCACATGGCAGAATACTGCTCAATTAAATACAATGGCCCATCTACACAAACATCACTTACAGGGGAGTTACTTACCCATTCACTTCAATAGAACTGTCCCATAAGTCTAGCCCCTATCTAGCCCCAATGCAAAATTTGAAAGTTGTGGTGAGTTATGTCTCTTCCTTCTATAGCACACAGAGAGGAAGCAAATTGTTGCATTTCTGATCAACTGTCATATATCATGTTATTTATGAGGGCTTTAAAACATCAATGACAGATGAATAGATCTGAGGGCCGGGGCTAATAAAAAATAAAAGGTCATGACCTCGGTGTCCTCAATGGTAGCTACGGGCCTGACTACAGTATAATCCTAATGTTAATTTAAAATGAGATATTCCTCTAAATTTGGCTAAAAATCATCCAAACGTCCAAAAAAAGTCAAATCTTTTTTTATAACTTCTGTATGCTACCTGCTGTGTTAATTTGAGCCGCAGATTCCCTCAGATACGCCAATAGCACTTGGGCCATTTCCTCTCTTCTGGCTGGTGTCATTCTGTTGAACGTGCTGGATAATCCGTCCACCCTGGAATTATGAATGTAATAGTAGCATCAGCATCACATTTGTATTCATGTCATCACAGCATAGAGATAGCATCAGTTTAAAAAAAGATGCAAATATGGCCATAGATTTGGAAGGGGAAAAAACAGCTGTCTCACATGAAATAGTGAGCAGTATCTTAAGCCCAGACTTCTTGAGGCAGAGCAGATTGTACATTTTGGGGATCTTACGGTGCCATGGGAGGAAACAGTGGATGAGGCACACTAAAGGAAAATGGTTATAGGCTACTAAACTGGCAGCGATGGAGCACTGGGTTTGGGACTTAGTCATGTGCTAACGGGTTGTCGCATAGCTACGATAGCTATGGGTGGAGCTTAAAGCAGCTACGAGCAACTTTTTCGATTGTTATTAAACAGTATAATTACAATATTGATGCATCACATCTTACTTATAATAGTAGCTGAGACCAAAGCCATGTCAATCGGAGATTGCTCCCTTAGGTGATTATTAAGTCTGTGTCTGTCTAAACTCGCGTCAACAGGGGGCTCTCTCTCTCTCTCTCCTACCGCCGGACCGGCTACACCCGGAAGTGAAACGCGGAAGTGAAACCCGGAAGTGAAACGCAGCTGCCTGCCTACCCCGTTCGCGCTGCCTAGCAACATAACATAAACAATGTGAACGCCACGCATACTCTCGGGAACATCTCTCGTTATATTCTAACAGGTTTTTTGGAAGTTATTTTGTGGTTATGGCCGAAGTGGCTGCTGCAAACCGTTTCATTTCACTTCCTGATCTGCCCTGGCCACAGACAGACTAACACTGGCCGATTCACTCGGGGTTCAAGCGAGACTACTCTGCGTTGGTCTCGTCGACTATTAGAGGTAAGATGTGATGCATTGATATTAAATTTATACTGTTTAATAACAATCGAAAAAGTTGCTCGTAGCTCCTTTAAAATAGACAATCAAGGCTACAGGTATATAGCTAATGGGAGCCAGTGAGCTGGGAGCTGTGGCTGAGGAAAAAGCATATTGACTGGGCACAAAGTTGCTAAAGTTAAGTAGGCTACCTTTGAGTGTGACAGTGTAACCTTGTCAGATGCGCCACTTGTCCCTACTGATACTTCCACCACTTACTCTGGAGATGATGCGCCATTTGTCCTCTTCTCCCTACGTATACTCCCATCACTTATAAAGCCTCAGCCAGGAAGGATGACATCATTGATGATATCACAATTGCACAAGTGAGATAACTGATGACAATGACATCACAATTGTGACACACACACCGCCACCCACATGGGAATGTGTGTGCTTCAGTAGCCTATTTTCTTTGGGTTCAGTCAGTGAGAAGTGGCCTATTAGTAATAATATGGACCACTATTTGACTGTTTTGTGGAGATTACGTAAGGGATAATGTATTGTGAGCCGGTGATTACTGGCAAAATAATGACCGACAGGTGAATGATTGAGCCCGACGCGCAGCGGAGGGCTTAATCATTCACCTGAAGGTCATTATTTCCAGTAATCACCGGCTCACTATACATTATCCCGCTTAGAACACGGCCTACAACTAAATCATTCAATAATCTGACAAAAATAATTATTCAAATAGATTTTTTAATAGCGTTTTCAACGACAAAGCGGTTTCATTCGTAATTGGCACACAAGACACCACAGCTGCAACTGGTTGGCCTAATTAGTAGTGCTTGCTGACAAAAGGCTCTTATCAACTGATTAATCCAGGTGTGGCAGAGCAGCGGTCGGTTGTCGAGAAATAATGACCGGTGAATCTTGTTGATTGACCAATCAGAATCGAGTATTCAAGAGAGCCTGTTATAATTATTTGTAATGTTCATCTAATCTTTTGCATATTTAATCATAACAGAAAATGTGTAATACAAAAAATTATTGTCTTAATGTAAGTAATGAATTGGGGAAGGTTCATGGTGATATCTATTCAGCTGTAGTGTCTCGCCTTAGCAATAGAGCTCAACAGGCACGTGACTTTTCGTGACGTAATTTGCCCCGGAAGTAAGTTTCGCATTCATTTTCTCCATAGACATTTCAATAAATCCTTATATAACAAGTTTTAAAGCTCGAACCCGTGACCTACTGAATCGTGAGTGACCATAAAACATTTGGTTTAAGCAAGAACAAAAAATAGCAGAGGGGGAAATCAATTTATTTGTTCTGTAATTTTTTGTTCTCGCTTAAATTGAAAGACATTGCCCACATTGCCAAATTTATAGATAGATAGATACAGTAGATAGATAGATAGATAGATTCCTAACACTAGAACAACCGCAACGCGGACTTATGCCTCCGCCATTAGTTCATTCTTGAGTCCAAATCGCCATTTGAGGCAAATTTGAAGAAATTCCGTCAAGGCGCTCCTGAGATGTTGCGTTACAGAGCTTGGAAATTGGGTGTGTGAGGTCACAGTGACCTTGAACTTTGACCACCAAAATTTTGGCAAATTCGAAGAAATTCCATCAAGACATTCCTGAGACATCTCGTTGACAAGCTTGAAAATGGCATTCGAGAGGTCACAGTGACCTTCACCTTTGATAACCAAAATGGAATCAGTTCATCTTTGCGTCCAAGTCGATGTTTGAGCCAAATCAGAAGAAATTCTATTAACTCATTCACCGCCAAAGACGTCTTTGATGTCTTATCAGAAATAGCCATCCACGCCAAAGACGTGTTTGACGTGTTTTTGTTTTTATTACTGCAGCGCGTATTTCAAACACTTCCCCAGCCTCTGACATAGTATCAGGTCCCTACCATCTAAGACAACACGTGAACAAACACATACCGCAGCTGTTGTTTTGAAATTGAGCAGGAGGAATATCAGAAAACGGATAAGGAGCTTGCCTTGTGCAGACAGGAGAAACGCCATTGAAACGCCCCTCGCGCGCTGCAGGAGCTGGTCGCTTTCCTGTGTGCCAGCCGGAGAAAACGGGAGAAAGTTCCAGAGATGCGTTTGATCATCGGAGGAATGAGGAAATGATCGATCAGTTTGACGGGTAATCCAGAGGGCGGTGAGGAAGTGTTGAATAGCCGAGGGGAAAACGGGAACGATCAAACAGCAGGGAGTATAGGACAGGGAGGCAAGAAGACAAGCCAGAAGCGGCAGTCACAGCAGCCCGCTGTCCTTCTCAAGAGCTATTCAGTTGGTTCATGAAATCGCTGGGCTGCGTGCCCTCCAGTGTTGCTCCTGGCCAATCCCGGCGCCACAGGGCGTGGTTATTGCTTATCCTATGTGGGGTTAGAAATCACGCAACGAAGGGGGATCGTGTGTGTGTGTGTGTGTGTGTGTGTGTGTGTGTGTGTCTGTCTGTCTGTCTGTCTGTCTGTCTGTCTGTCTGTCTGTCGGTGTGTCTGTCTGTCTGTCTGTCTGTCTGTCTGTGTGTCTGTCTGCACACTCACTCACACTGCTGTATTGTTGAATGTAAAAAAAAAAGCACTTCATGTGTATATATATATATATATATTTTTTTTTTTTTTTCATTTGTGTCATAACGAATAGTATTTACATGTCTGATGTCAATACAGTTCAAAATAAAAGAATTGAGAGCGAGTTCTGCTTGAGAACGTGTATTTTACAGAAATTGCCTTTTCTCCTGTTTGTCATCTCAGAGAGACCTTTTGGGCTAAAACAGGGTGTATATAAATGGATATACAGTAAGTAGAGTACAGAACATGCTAAAAGCTCACTTTTTTTTTCCTGGTGAACCCAGAGACATACATCTTCATTTTGAGGTATTGCAAATCACTCTGGTGCTAATAGATAATTTACTGTGGGTCTTGAAAGATGACCAACAATTATGAAAATCTTTGGCCTGTGCTAAATATTGGCAGTCCTAAACTGGCCATGAATGAGTTAAGCCGTTCTTGAGATATTGCGTTAACCAACTTGGGAATGGCATTCGTGAGGTCACAGTGACCTTGAAGTTTGAACACCAAAATGTAATCAGTTCATCCTTGAGTCTAAGTCGATGTTTGAGGCAAATTTGATGAAATTCCATTAAGGCGTTCCTCATATATTGCGTTAACGAACATCATACGGACGGACGGACGGACAACCCGGATCCATAATGCCTCCGGCCTGGCTATCGCCGGCGGAGGCATAAAAAGGGGTGTGCAGACCACTGAGATATATGAATGGAGGGAGTGTCCCTATCTCCTCCCTGTATGTTTATTGAAGCCAAAATCCGGCCAGATCAGTGGAACCAGATTATGCGCAGTAGCTCCGTTGATTTAGAACCTCTGTGGGCTCCCCGCCCCTCTGAACTTTCTTATGTAGAGCTGCTGTTTCTAGAATGCGCACAGTGCGTTGTGTATTTATATACAGTCTAGCTCTCTAAATATGGCACTTTAAGTTGTAATATTTTTTGTCTCGCCAAAACTAACCAGGAAGATTCCCACATGAGACCAAAAGTGGAGGCATGTATGCTCCTCTCGGCCTCACTGGGGAAATTATCCGAAGCAGCCTAATGTTTCCGTGGCATTTTGATTAACTTTATGATTTAATTCCTTTTGGAGCAAATGTTGGTTTTACAAATCTAACCTTGACGCTTTACTCTACGTTGTTTACTGATAGGCTATAGTGTGGGTAGGGCAGCAACGTTGTAACGTTCCATTTAATATAGCTCAGTGGTAACGTTAGCCTAGCTGCCTAGTCTCGTCTCTGTTAACTATATCCTTACAACAGCTAAGAAAGGAGCTTGTGAAGAACGAACATCCCCACAGTCAAAGCATTTCTCTGAGATATCCATATAAAAACGTTTGTTGCTTTAACACCAAAAATAAAACCTGTTTATGTGACGCTAACGGCTAACCAGTTAGCGATTAGCTCATGGCTGGTGCTTGCGTATTAGGCCTCATCTTACACCGGGACGGGAGTTAACGTTATAAAACACATTTCCTGGCAGTTGGACAACCTGGTAAGTTCTGAAAATATGTGTATAGTATTGTGTTATTCCAGCTATCGTTATCGGTTGTTAAGTTATAGTATTGAGCCGATAAATAATGGACCTCAAATGGTGTCCATCTTATTTATGTCGATGGTGCAGACAAGTTGATGACAGGGCTGGATAAAAGTAAAATCTTTGCATGAAAACGCAACTTATATTCTCCAATTTGCAGTAAGATTCTCAATACTCACACGACATGGTAGTTTGTGCAGTTGATGTTTGAGGTTACGCTCTTGAGCATCACTGGATTGAAACTTGGGAGGACAGGCATCAGTATTACTCGGAACCAAACAAACCAGTCGTGTCTTTCAAAGCCCGGAAAATGGGGACTGATGATCGTGAAGGTCCGATTCATCACAAGATCTCTCACAACAGGTTGGATATCAGGGACCTGCAAAAGTACGACATGAGAGGATAAGTGCTGGCTCAGTTTAAAAGCCAGGATTTTCCTTTGATCAAAGTGGAGGTGTAGCCCACCTCTCCATTTGCTGTCAGTTGCGTCAGGAACTCATCCACATTTTCCAAAGCGTTACCCTGTTCCAGTCGCTCAAACACAACATTGATCAGGTCTGTGTCATTCAAGGCTCCTGAGCTCAGTGTCAGCTGTGCCACCTGGGTAGGGGTAAGCAGTGACAACGCACCTGCCTACAAAAGGAAATAAAGACAGTAGGTGCAAAGCCGTAGGTGGACCTTTCAATGAGGGCCACTAATACTCCTGTACAATCACACCAGCCACTTACAGTGGAGAAGTGTGGATTGATGGTTTGCAAATCCTGCAGGGTAGCAAAACCAGAGAAGTTGCCAAAGGTTATCTGTAGCCACTCTGCGCTACCGTTGATGTTTGAGACACAGCCAGGATCTGAAATGAAGACACAAGCAAAGACGTTAGCAGGATATCAATGCCACATGGTATCAAGACTTTACGGAGTTGACCCCCGAGTCTCTGGTTTTACCTGACGAGTCATTTCTTGCGAGGAATGGATAGATGAAGTCAGTGAAGACTGCTCGCTGTGTTTTTCTGTCCATGGACGCCATTTGGCTGCTGAGAGCCTGGATGCTGAAATGTGAAAGATGACCTTTAAGATCTAATCTATTTGACAACTGCAGGCTCCTCTGCCATCCTTTTTTCACATTGGAGCAAGGTTTACTTACACAATTCGGTAGGTCTGACAGCTGAAGTTCCTGGAGCTGAGACAGACCAGGAAGTTGCGTGATGGAGCAGCCAAGAATGGACGAAGTTTCCCCTGGAACCACTTGCTGACAAAGCTCTGATTCTGCAGTTGTGCCTGGCTGAAGTTACCGATTTTCACCTCTCCAAGTGCCTCAAGGACATGTGACAGGAATGGGCCACTGTTGTTGGGGGCCTGAAATGGCAGAAACCATTTTGGTATGACACAAAATTCATACAGGAAAACAACAGTTCTCTGAGATTATGGGATTGGGTTTACCATGGTGGAAAATTCCAGAAGAGCCTGGTCTAGCGCAGGAGCTGCCTTTTGGAAGAAAAGCTTCCAGACCTCTACTGGATAAGTCCTTTGGCTTCCCAGAGGGCATCTAATCAGTGTGACCAAATTGCTGGGTCTGAGATGGGTAGCCTTGGAAAAACAAAATGATACAGAGTGGGGGGGGGGGGGGGGTGAGGTTTCTGTGTGTCTAAGGCTAATCAACTCAAGATACTGGAGTAGGAGCCAAATGATTCACAGACACTCTCAACGTAACAAAGCTTACCGAGGAACAGGCGTGCTCAATGATGGTAAACTTGCACAGGGCTCCAGAGGAATTACCAGAAGACAGGAATTGTTCAAGTCGTGAGCTGAAGGAAACATTAAAAGGAAAGCTGTTGTTGTCTCTATTGGATGGCTCAAAGCACATTTGCCTATCCCAACTCTGAACAAAAAAGTGATGTGCCTACCTGTTGACTCCACCACAGACACGGGACTCTGCCAAAAATAAATGAATGTTTCAGAAGTTGTAGCATAATTTTGAGAATTTTTTGACCAATTTCAGATGTCTGCATTTTCTTTTGACTTACCATCAACCGCTGTTTCTTTGCACTGGCGAAATGCAAGACATAATTGTAAGTTTTTATGACATATTAGACAAGGTAACACAAACTTATTGCAGCCCCCTTAACAACTTTGCCATGCCTAACTTCCGCATTGTGATTGATAGTGCACCATCCAACAAAACACAGCCATACCCATACACCCAAGTTGACTGAACTTACCAACAAAGGTCTTGGTCTTGGGCAGCCTGTTTGACAGAAAATTTAATTGAAGCCATGGCATTAGTAGAGCTATTTTGTATAGTAGTGGATCTTGGCTTTCCAGAACAATTGTGTCAAAAGTGCAGTTTGCCACATACGTTTGAATGTCTCCATTAGTGACTCGATGCTTGATCTCACACCCTCTGTGAGATACAGTGGCAGGGATTCCAAACTTTGCTGAAGACCAGTGAGTCTGAGGGAAGAAAATACATGTTATTGCGGTCTGTCTGGAGTACCAGTTCTGTTATGCAGCCTCGTCATGTGTGTCTGTGGACTTCAAACTTATCATCTCTTACATGGCATTGTAGGATCTACAGCTGATGTTACTGGGGATCACAACCAAAATGCCAGGATGGATGCTGGCAATCACAATAACCAGATTGACCTGGAACCACCGCTGGAAGTCTCTTGGCTCAAAGTTGTGGAATTCAGGAGCAAGAGCTGTCAAGGTCAGGTTCAGGATGGTGTCTCTTACGGCTCGATTTTGGATGGTGGTGATGTTTCTCTGTAAATAAAATGATTTGTGGTTTACTTAAGAAGGGCATGCTACCGTTATGGTGATCATAGCAGAAATTAGATTAATCTTGGTGGCACATAATATTGTACTTCAGACCATCAGCAGTGGGTATCAAGACATCGCAGGGATTAAGTCATTCCAGGAGTATACTGGAAATTCATCATTACAGGTCGGCCCAATTTAGGTCCCTAGGAGGCTTATAGCAAATGCCCTTCAGCCGAGGAGAAGTTTTACATGGACTTTATATCAACTAATGGGAAAACTTGACAAGCAAACCCACACTTAAGCATTTACCTTCATAGCGAGTCCTGCAAAAGTCTCGAAAAACTGATTGAGCTTTTCTTCATCAGGGGACTCTGTCAAGCTGCTGAACACATCCCTCACAATGGTCTCATTGTCCAAAGCGTTACTGTCTGGATCCAGGATCAGCTCAGCTTTCTGATTTGGTGAGAGGGAGTCCAAAACTGCCACCTAAAGACAAGAACAAAGTATGAATCACGATTTCTCCTTCACAATGGTAAATCTACGAGCAGACGTGAAAAGGTTATGGACATTGCGCTTTGCTTGAAAGGAAGACTGTGAGCGTAACGTATGATTTACCCCAGAGATGTTGAAGAATGCCAGGTCAGAGTAGGTTGTGTATTCGGAAAAGGGACCCAGGTTGGTTTCGATCCACTGTTTGTCACTGCGTATTCCCTGCCTGCAAGCTAAGACATATACATGGACATTAGCATATTTACAAAGTAGCAAGCACTATCTCTCATTATGACCCATACATGCAACAGGCCAAATCAAAAGTTACCATACAATTAAATGGTTGGGTCAATACTCCGTGCAACTTAAGCATACGTTGCCATGGTCTGAGGTCAATGGGCAAGCCCAACTAAGCAGCGGTGGGGCACAGTCTACTCTGTCAGCCATACCTGGTGTGTTGATAACATTGGCAGATGTCTTCAGGAAGTCCAGCAGAACCTCTGCGATCTCTCGCTGCATGTGCAATGGTATCGCATGGGAAGCCTCAGTAAACCCACTCACACTGCAAATGGTGAATATACAAACTCATAACCAGTTCTTCAATCACATTTGGTACACCTGAGCCATACATGCAATGTCGTCCCTCTGTGTAATGCAACTCACACGACATGGTAGTTTGTGCAGTTGATGTTTGAGGTTACGCTCTTGAGCATCACTGGATTGAAACTTGGGAGGACAGGCATCAGTATTACTCGGAACCAAACAAACCAGTCGTGTCTTTCAAAGCCCGGAAAATGGGGACTGATGATCGTGAAGGTCCGATTCATTACAAGATCTCTCACAACAGGTTGGATATCAGGGACCTGCAAAAGTATGACATGAGAGGATAAGTGCTGGCTCAGTTTAAAAGCCAGGATTTTCCTTTGATCAAAGTGGAGGTGTAGCCCACCTCTCCATTTGCTGTCAGTTGCGTCAGGAACTCATCCACATTTTCCAAAGCGTTACCCTGTTCCAGTCGCTCAAACACAACATTGATCAGGTCTGTGTCATTCAAGGCTCCTGAGCTCAGTGTCAGCTGTGCCACCTGGGTAGGGGTAAGCAGTGACAACGCACCTGCCTACAAAAGGAAATAAAGACAGTAAGTGCAAAGCCGTAGGTGGACCTTTCAATGAGGGCCACTAATACTCCTGTACAATCACACCAGCCACTTACAGTGGAGAAGTGTGGATTGATGGTTTGCAAATCCTGCAGGGTAGCAAAACCAGAGAAGTTGCCAAAGGTTATCTGTAGCCACTCTGCGCTACCGTTGATGTTTGAGACACAGCCAGGATCTGAAATGAAGACACAAGCAAAGACGTTAGCAGGATATCAATGCCACATGGTATCAAGACTTTACGGAGTTGACCCCCGAGTCTCTGGTTTTACCTGACGAGTCATTTCTTGCGAGGAATGGATAGATGAAGTCAGTGAAGACTGCTCGCTGTGTTTTTCTGTCCATGGACGCCATTTGGCTGCTGAGAGCCTGGATGCTGAAATGTGAAAGATGACCTTTAAGATCTAATCTATTTGACAACTGCAGGCTCCTCTGCCATCCTTTTTTCACATTGGAGCAAGGTTTACTTACACAATTCGGTAGGTCTGACAGCTGAAGTTCCTGGAGCTGAGACAGACCAGGAAGTTGCGTGATGGAGCAGCCAAGAATGGACGAAGTTTCCCCTGGAACCACTTGCTGACAAAGCTCTGATTCTGCAGTTGTGCCTGGCTGAAGTTACCGATTTTCACCTCTCCAAGTGCCTCAAGGACATGTGACAGGAATGGGCCACTGTTGTTGGGGGCCTGAAATGGCAGAAACCATTTTGGTATGACACAAAATTCATACAGAAAAACAACAGTTCTCTGAGATTATGGGATTGGGTTTACCATGGTGGAAAATTCCAGAAGAGCCTGGTCTAGCGCAGGAGCTGCCTTTTGGAAGAAAAGCTTCCAGACCTCTACTGGATAAGTCATTTGGCTTCCCAGAGGGCATCTCATCAGTGTGACCAAATTGCTGGGTCTGAGATGGGTAGACTTGGAAAAACAAAATGATACAGAGTGTGTGGGGAGGGGGGGGTGAGGTTTCTGTGTGTCTAAGGCTAATCAACTCAAGATACTGGAGTAGGAGCCAAATGATTCACAGACACTCTCAACGTAACAAAGCTTACCGAGGAACAGGCGTGCTCAATGATGGTAAACTTGCACAGGGCTCCAGAGGAATTACCAGAAGACAGGAATTGTTCAAGTCGTGAGCTGAAGGAAACAATAAAAGGAAAGCTGTTGTTGTGTCTATTGGATGGCTCAAAGCACATTTGCCTATCCCAACTCTGAACAAAAAAGTGATATGCCTACCTGTTGACTCCACCACAGACACGGGACTCTGCCAAAAATAAATGAATGTTTCAGAAGTTGTAGCATAATTTTGAGAATTTTTTGACCAATTTCAGACGTCTGCATTTTCTTTTGACTTACCATCAACCGCTGTTTCTTTGCACTGGCGAAATGCAAGACATAATTGTAAGTTTTTATGACATATTAGACAAGGTAACACAAACTTATTGCAGCCCCCTTAACAACTTTGCCATGCCTAACTTCCGCATTGTGATTGATAGTGCACCATCCAACAAAACACAGCCATACCCATACACCCAAGTTGACTCAACTTACCAACAAAGGTCTTGGTCTTGGGCAGCCTGTTTGACAGAAAATTTAATTGAAGCCATGGCATTAGTAGAGCTATTTTGTATAGTAGTGGATCTTGGCTTTCCAGAACAATTGTGTCAAAAGTGCAGTTTGCCACATACGTTTGAATGTCTCCATTAGTGACTCGATGCTTGATCTCACACCCTCTGTGAGATACAGTGGCAGGGATTCCAAACTTTGCTGAAGACCAGTGAGTCTGAGGGAAGAAAATACATGTTATTGCGGTCTGTCTGGAGTACCAGTTCTGGTATGCAGCCTCGTCATGTGTGTCTGTGGACTTCAAACTTATCATCTCTTACATGGCATTGTAGGATCTACAGCTGATGTTACTGGGGATCACAACCAAAATGCCAGGATGGATGCTGGCAATCACAATAACCAGATTGACCTGGAACCACCGCTGGAAGTCTCTTGGCTCAAAGTTGTGGAATTCAGGAGCAAGAGCTGTCAAGGTCAGGTTCAGGATGGTGTCTCTTACGGCTCGATTTTGGATGGTGGTGATGTTTCTCTGTAAATAAAATGATTTGTGGTTTACTTAAGAAGGGCATGCTACCATTATGGTGATCATAGCAGAAATGAGATTAATCTTGGTGGCACATAATATTGTACTTCAGACCATCAGCAGTGGGTATCAAGACATCGCAGGGATTAAGTCATTCCAGGAGTATACTGGAAATTCATCATTACAGGTCGGCCCAATTTAGGTCCCTAGGAGGCTTATAGCAAATGCCCTTCAGCCGAGGAGAAGTTTTACATGGACTTTATATCAACTAATGGGAAAACTTGACAAGCAAACCCACACTTAAGCATTTACCTTCATAGCGAGTCCTGCAAAAGTCTCGAAAAACTGATTGAGCTTTTCTTCATCAGGGGACTCTGTCAAGCTGCTGAACACATCCCTCACAATGGTCTCATTGTCCAAAGCGTTACTGTCTGGATCCAGGATCAGCTCAGCTTTCTGATTTGGTGAGAGGGAGTCCAAAACTGCCACCTGATGACAAGAACAAAGTATGAATCACGATTTCCCCTTCACAATGGTAAATCTACGAGCAGACGTGAAAAGGTTATGGACATTGCGCTTTGCTTGAAAGGAAGACTGTGAGCGTAACGTATGATTTACCCCAGAGATGTTGAAGAATGCCAGGTCAGAGTAGGTTGTGTATTCGGAAAAGGGACCCAGGTTGGTTTCGATCCACTGTTTGTCACTGCGTATTCCCTGCCTGCAAGCTAAGACATATACATGGACATTAGAGCTGTCGCGATTCCTCGAGTACCTCGAATAACTCGAATAATTAAATTGATCGAGGCCAAAATGATTCGCCTCGACACGGCATTTAGAGAGACTGTTTCTCACGGACGCTTACTGGTGTGGCACAGCGCTCTTCCTGTGTAAACACGTGAGGACACAGACAGACCAGAGAGCAGCTATAGCAACTAGCGAGCGGACCCCGCAAAATGGAACGAGGCGACGGAGAAAGCATACAGGAGGAGCCGGGAAGGGAAGAACCAGGGCCGAAAAAGCGACCGAAACTGTCTAAAGTGTGGGATCATTTCACGCTGAAAAAGGACACGAACTCAGTGGTGTGCAAGTACTGTAAGACGATCCTTGCATATCACAACAGTATGTCGTCAATGCTTCAGCACCTGAACGGTAAACATCCAGTCTACGCATCCACCAGCGCATCAGCATCTACGTCGAGCGGAGCAAGGTAACGTAACGTTAACTATACACAACGCTAATGTAAATGTATGCTAATGATTGCTACTTGATATTAAGACTAGTAGTAGTTGTGCTGCTGGCTTGCCACGTTGCCAATATGACTATTAGTAACTGCATTCACGCTGCATTTTTTTGATGTGGCTTGCCGTTTTCTGAAATACAAATACAAAGCTCAACCTAACCTAAAATGTTAACCTAACGTTAGCGGCTAATTTAACAGCGTTGTGTGTGTGTGTGTGTGTGTGTGATCACACTAGCCTGTTGGTGTGTGAGAGAGAGAGAGAGTGAGTGTGTGTGTGTGTGTGTGTGTGTGTGTGTGTGTGTGTGTGTGTGTGTGTGTGTGTGTGTGTGTGTGTGTGAGAGAGAAAGAGTGTGTATGTGGAGAATGTACATTTACACACCCTAGACCGGTCGACTCTTCTCATGATGATTGCAAACAACTATTTAATTGGTGCATTTTAGGCTCCAATTATTACACCACCTGACCTGTTATCTTGCTATTCTGATATTTGTGTCAATAATAGGCAACAGGTCTAGGGTGTGTAAATGCGCATTCTCCAGTTTTGTTATGAACTTACCTAATAAATATCAATATTAATTATTATTTCACCTCTTTTTCAGCGGATCACAGCGTACAATGGACAGCTTTATAAGGACGGGTCCATCATGTTCAAGTGAACAAGCAGCTGAGTTCAGCAATAGCATCTTGAATATGATTGTGACAGACATGCGCCCTCTGTCCATGGTGGAAGATAAAGGATTCAGAAAGATGATTTCGAGTTTCAACCCGAACTACACACTTCCCTCAAGGACCTTCTTCACGAATAAGATGGAGAAAAAGTATGAGGAGGTCAAAGGCAAGTTGATCGAGAGGCTTAAGACGCCAAACATGATGGCACTCACTACTGACATTTGGACAAGTGTAGCGACAGAGGCCTATATGGGGGTGACGTGTCACTTTCTGAGAGAGGATTGGGAAATGGAGTCCCACTGCCTTACAACCATGCCCCTTGAAGAGAGACACACGGGTGCACATATTGCAGAGTGGATTGAAGAGGTTATTGCCAAATTCGAAATTCCACCAGAGAAGATCAAAGCTGTTGTCCATGACAACGCGTCCAATGTCATATCAGCTGTGGCCATTGTGGGGAAAAAACATGGATGGGCATCAGTGCGATGTGCAGGTCACACCCTAAACTTGGTGGTGCAGGCTGGTCTCAAGAGCAACCCAGCTATCTCCAAGACTGTGGGTGCTTCAAGATCCCTTGTCGAACACTTCAAGAGAAGTGAACTGGCATGCACCAAGCTAAAGGCTAAGCAGAAGCAAATGGGCTCAGGGCACTCCAGTGATGAAAAAATGTTGGTGCAAGATGTAAGTACTCGCTGGAACTCTACTCATAAAATGTTATCCAGGCTGGTGGATCAAAGGTGGCCAGTGACTGCTACACTCTCCGACCCAGCAGTGACACAGAGAGGGAAGCACTACCTTGACCTCAACAACGAACAGTGGGACCTGATTGGGGAGCTGAGCGAGGGCCTTCAGCCATTTGTTGGAGCTACCGAGTTTCTGAGTGGTGAAAAATATGTTACTATCTCTGTTCTTCCAAAGATGGTGCAAGGCCTTACGAAATCCATCAAGAGTATTGCTTTTGAGACTACACCAGTAAAGGCATTCCAGGCTCATGTGGTATAAGAGATCGCAACACGATGGGAAACAAACCAAGAACTATTTAAGTTTAACCCTCAATCGCCAAACACAATCCTGCTCGCTGCTGCTCTGGACCCCAGGTATAGAAAACTGAAGATCTTGCCTGATGACGTAGTCTTCAAGGTCCAAAGCACAGTGCAAACCATGGCACTTGCTGCCAAAAGGGAAGAAAGGGCTCCGCCCTCCGGCACAACACAAGAAGACGGCGACACAGGGGCACGTGCCACTGCCAAGGATGCACCATCCTTCCTCGATAACATACTGGGATCAGACTCCAGCACCAGTGATGAAGAGGATGAGCAGCAGCAGTTACACCAAGCTGTGCAGAAGGAGGTCTTGATGTATTTTGGAGAACGTGCCCTGGCCAAAAAGGAGGATCCGCTGTTATGGTGGAAAACAAACGCAGCACGGTATCCAACGCTGGCAATGCTGGCAAAGTCCCTCTTGTGCATTCCAGCAACATCTACGCCATCAGAGCGCCTGTTTTCTGCAGCAGGAATCATTGCATCAAAGCGCAGGGCAAGCCTCAGTGCTGAGCATGTCGATATGCTCACGTTTCTTCATTGCAACCACGCATTACTTTAAAAGGTTACACCAGAGAGTGTTGTGAGGGACTTGGATTTTTTTTTTCAATATTTTATATATAAAAAAATCAGCCCTCAAAGTCTTGGGACTTGACTTGGACTTGAGCTGAAGAAGACACTAGTTTAATACACACCAGTATGTGTAGAGACATTTATTTTTATTTATTTTATTTTTTAGGCACTGCTTAGCAAGGCCCAGATTACGTCACCTCGCTCAAATGTACAAGTCTTTAACAGTGTCAAATTTTGATCTTGTTCAGGTACACTGTAGTGGTGAAGGGCTAAAGGAAGTAGGCAGTGAAGGAGAGAGGAAGTGAAGTGGTGAAGGGCTAAAGGAAGTAGGCAGTGAAGGAGAGAGGAAGTGAAGTGGTGAAGGGTTAAAGGAAGTAGGCAGTGAAGGAGAGAGGAAGTGAAGTGGTGAAGGGTTAAAGGAAGTAGGCAGTGAAGGAGAGAGGAAGTGAAGTGGTGAAGGGTTAAAGGAAGTACGCAGTGAAGGAGAGAGGAAGTGAAGTGGTGAAGGGTTAAAGGAAGTAGGCAGTGAAGGAGAGAGGAAGTGAAGTGGTGAAGGGTTAAACGAAGTAGGCAGTGAAGGAGAGAGGAAGTGAAGTGGTGAAGGGCTAAAGGAAGTAGGCAGTGAAGGAGAGAGGAAGTGAAGTGGTGAAGGGTTAAAGGAAGTAGGCAGTGAAGGAGAGAGGAAGTGAAGTGGTGAAGGTCTAAAGGAAGTAGGCAGTGAAGGAGAGAGAGTGTTGTGAGGGACTTGGATTTATTTTTTTTCAATATTTTATATATTAAAAAATCAGCCCTCAAAGTCTTGGGACTTGACTTGGACTTGAGCTGAAGAAGACACTAGTTTAATACACACCAGTATGTGTAGAGACATTTATTTTTATTTATTTTATTTTTTAGGCACTGCTTAGCAAGGCCCAGATTACGTCACCTCGCTCAATAATGACAGAAAAAAGAAAAAAAAGCACTGGTTGGGTTCATGTTAAAACTAAAGCAGTAAATATGTGCAATTACCTTGAGTTAATAAATACAGTTTTCTACAATTTAACTTGGTTGTGGTTTCCCCCTTTTTGCATGCAAGTTTGAAAGTGTTCCAATATAAACCACTAATGTGTGTACTCTTCCATTTTCCTTTGTTGTGAAGCTATCATACAGCGACCAGCGTGCTTGTGCACAGTTTACTGACATCACATTACAGGATTTCTGGGTCTTAAAGTTCAAATGTTTCAGTTATCTCCCGCTGCCATTTGGAAGCAGCAATGTGTGAAGTTGCCTCATGCAGCTGTAAGGTAAATGAACGATGTAAACTAGCTAGTAAGCCATTCATTCATATTATTTAACGGTTGCTGTACACTGGAAGAACTCAAACGTCAGGTTGAAAAGATGACACTGCCAGTTCTATGCAATTTAAAAATAAAAATGTTGTTTTTTCTAAGAAAGAAACTAATGTAGTTGTTTATTTGAAGAGATTTATCTTATTTTTTGGTGTATAGTTACGATAAGCCTTTGAAAACACAAAAAAAGGTTCTTATCCGATTACTCGATTAATCGATGGATTATTCGGTAGAATACTCGATTACTAAAAGAATCGATAGTTGCAGCTCTAATGGACATTAGCATATTTACAAAGTAGCAAGCACTATCTCTCATTATGACCCATACATGCAACAGGCCAAATCAAAAGTTACCATACAATTAAATGGTTGGGTCAATACTCCGTGCAACTTAAGCATACGTTGCCATGGTCTGAGGTCAATGGGCAAGCCCAACTAAGCAGCGGTGGGGCACAGTCTACTCTGTCAGCCATACCTGGTGTGTTGATAACATTGGCAGATGTCTTCAGGAAGTCCAGCAGAACCTCTGCGATCTCTCGCTGCATGTGCAATGGTATCGCATGGGAAGCCTCAGTAAACCCACTCACACTGCAAATGGTGAATATACAAACTCATAACCAGTTCTTCAATCACATTTTGTACACCTGAGCCATACATGCAATGTCGTCCCTCTGTGTAATGCAACTCACACGACATGGTAGTTTGTGCAGTTGATGTTTGAGGTTACGCTCTTGAGCATCACTGGATTGAAACTTGGGAGGACAGGCATCAGTATTACTCGGAACCAAACAAACCAGTCGTGTCTTTCAAAGCCCGGAAAATGGGGACTGATGATCGTGAAGGTCCGATTCATTACAAGATCTCTCACAACAGGTTGGATATCAGGGACCTGCAAAAGTATGACATGAGAGGATAAGTGCTGGCTCAGTTTAAAAGCCAGGATTTTCCTTTGATCAAAGTGGAGGTGTAGCCCACCTCTCCATTTGCTGTCAGTTGCGTCAGGAACTCATCCACATTTTCCAAAGCGTTACCCTGTTCCAGTCGCTCAAACACAACATTGATCAGGTCTGTGTCATTCAAGGCTCCTGAGCTCAGTGTCAGCTGTGCCACCTGGGTAGGGGTAAGCAGTGACAACGCACCTGCCTACAAAAGGAAATAAAGACAGTAAGTGCAAAGCCGTAGGTCGACCTTTCAATGAGGGCCACTAATACTCCTGTACAATCACACCAGCCACTTACAGTGGAGAAGTGTGGATTGATGGTTTGCAAATCCTGCAGGGTAGCAAAACCAGAGAAGTTGCCAAAGGTTATCTGTAGCCACTCTGCGCTACCGTTGATGTTTGAGACACAGCCAGGATCTGAAATGAAGACACAAGCAAAGACGTTAGCAGGATATCAATGCCACATGGTATCAAGACTTTACGGAGTTGACCCCCGAGTCTCTGGTTTTACCTGACGAGTCATTTCTTGCGAGGAATGGATAGATGAAGTCAGTGAAGATTGCTCGCTGTGTTTTTCTGTCCATGGACGCCATTTGGCTGCTGAGAGCCTGGATGCTGAAATGTGAAAGATGACCTTTAAGATCTAATCTATTTGACAACTGCAGGCTCCTCTGCCATCCTTTTTTCACATTGGAGCAAGGTTTACTTACACAATTCGGTAGGTCTGACAGCTGAAGTTCCTGGAGCTGAGACAGACCAGGAAGTTGCGTGATGGAGCAGCCAAGAATGGACGAAGTTTCCCCTGGAACCACTTGCTGACAAAGCTCTGATTCTGCAGTTGTGCCTGGCTGAAGTTACCGATTTTCACCTCTCCAAGTGCCTCAAGGACATGTGACAGGAATGGGCCACTGTTGTTGGGGGCCTGAAATGGCAGAAACCATTTTGGTATGACACAAAATTCATACAGGAAAACAACAGTTCTCTGAGATTATGGGATTGGGTTTACCATGGTGGAAAATTCCAGAAGAGCCTGGTCTAGCGCAGGAGCTGCCTTTTGGAAGAAAAGCTTCCAGACCTCTACTGGATAAGTCCTTTGGCTTCCCAGAGGGCATCTCATCAGTGTGACCAAATTGCTGGGTCTGAGATGGGTAGCCTTGGAAAAACAAAATGATACAGAGTGGGGGGGGGGGGGGGTGAGGTTTCTGTGTGTCTAAGGCTAATCAACTCAAGATACTGGAGTAGGAGCCAAATGATTCACAGACACTCTCAACGTAACAAAGCTTACCGAGGAACAGGCGTGCTCAATGATGGTAAACTTGCACAGGGCTCCAGAGGAATTACCAGAAGACAGGAATTGTTCAAGTCGTGAGCTGAAGGAAACATTAAAAGGAAAGCTGTTGTTGTCTCTATTGGATGGCTCAAAGCACATTTGCCTATCCCAACTCTGAACAAAAAAGTGATGTGCCTACCTGTTGACTCCACCACAGACACGGGACTCTGCCAAAAATAAATGAATGTTTCAGAAGTTGTAGCATAATTTAGAGAATTTTTTGACCAATTTCAGACGTCTGCATTTTCTTTTGACTTACCATCAACCGCTGTTTCTTTGCACTGGCGAAATGCAAGACATAATTGTAAGTTTTTATGACATAGACAAGGTAACACAAACTTATTGCAGCCCCCTTAACAACTTTGCCATGCCTAACTTCCGCATTGTGATTGATAGTGCACCATCCAACAAAACACAGCCATACCCATACACCCAAGTTGACTGAACTTACCAACAAAGGTCTTGGTCTTGGGCAGCCTGTTTGACAGAAAATTTAATTGAAGCCATGGCATTAGTAGAGCTATTTTGTATAGTAGTGGATCTTGGCTTTCCAGAACAATTGTGTCAAAAGTGCAGTTTGCCACATACGTTTGAATGTCTCCATTAGTGACTCGATGCTTGATCTCACACCCTCTGTGAGATACAGTGGCAGGGATTCCAAACTTTGCTGAAGACCAGTGAGTCTGAGGGAAGAAAAGACATGTTATTGCGGTCTGTCTGGAGTACCAGTTCTGTTATGCAGCCTCGTCATGTGTGTCTGTGGACTTCAAACTTATCATCTCTTACATGGCATTGTAGGATCTACAGCTGATGTTACTGGGGATCACAACCAAAATGCCAGGATGGATGCTGGCAATCACAATAACCAGATTGACCTGGAACCACCGCTGGAAGTCTCTTGGCTCAAAGTTGTGGAATTCAGGAGCAAGAGCTGTCAAGGTCAGGTTCAGGATGGTGTCTCTTACGGCTCGATTTTGGATGGTGGTGATGTTTCTCTGTAAATAAAATGATTTGTGGTTTACTTAAGAAGGGCATGCTACCGTTATGGTGATCATAGCAGAAATGAGATTAATCTTGGTGGCACATAATATTGTACTTCAGACCATCAGCAGTGGGTATCAAGACATCGCAGGGATTAAGTCATTCCAGGAGTATACTGGAAATTCATCATTACAGGTCGGCCCAATTTAGGTCCCTAGGAGGCTTATAGCAAATGCCCTTCAGCCGAGGAGAAGTTTTACATGGACTTTATATCAACTAATGGGAAAACTTGACAAGCAAACCCACACTTAAGCATTTACCTTCATAGCGAGTCCTGCAAAAGTCTCGAAAAACTGATTGAGCTTTTCTTCATCAGGGGACTCTGTCAAGCTGCTGAACACATCCCTCACAATGGTCTCATTGTCCAAAGCGTTACTGTCTGGATCCAGGATCAGCTCAGCTTTCTGATTTGGTGAGAGGGAGTCCAAAACTGCCACCTAAAGACAAGAACAAAGTATGAATCACGATTTCTCCTTCACAATGGTAAATCTACGAGCAGACGTGAAAAGGTTATGGACATTGCGCTTTGCTTGAAAGGAAGACTGTGAGCGTAACGTATGATTTACCCCAGAGATGTTGAAGAATGCCAGGTCAGAGTAGGTTGTGTATTCGGAAAAGGGACCCAGGTTGGTTTCGATCCACTGTTTGTCACTGCGTATTCCCTGCCTGCAAGCTAAGACATATACATGGACATTAGCATATTTACAAAGTAGCAAGCACTATCTCTCATTATGACCCATACATGCAACAGGCCAAATCAAAAGTTACCATACAATTAAATGGTTGGGTCAATACTCCGTGCAACTTAAGCATACGTTGCCATGGTCTGAGGTCAATGGGCAAGCCCAACTAAGCAGCGGTGGGGCACAGTCTACTCTGTCAGCCATACCTGGTGTGTTGATAACATTGGCAGATGTCTTCAGGAAGTCCAGCAGAACCTCTGCGATCTCTCGCTGCATGTGCAATGGTATCGCATGGGAAGCCTCAGTAAACCCACTCACACTGCAAATGGTGAATATACAAACTCATAACCAGTTCTTCAATCACATTTTGTACACCTGAGCCATACATGCAATGTCGTCCCTCTGTGTAATGCAACTCACACGACATGGTAGTTTGTGCAGTTGATGTTTGAGGTTACGCTCTTGAGCATCACTGGATTGAAACTTGGGAGGACAGGCATCAGTATTACTCGGAACCAAACAAACCAGTCGTGTCTTTCAAAGCCCGGAAAATGGGGACTGATGATCGTGAAGGTCCGATTCATTACAAGATCTCTCACAACAGGTTGGATATCAGGGACCTGCAAAAGTATGACATGAGAGGATAAGTGCTGGCTCAGTTTAAAAGCCAGGATTTTCCTTTGATCAAAGTGGAGGTGTAGCCCACCTCTCCATTTGCTGTCAGTTGCGTCAGGAACTCATCCACATTTTCCAAAGCGTTACCCTGTTCCAGTCGCTCAAACACAACATTGATCAGGTCTGTGTCATTCAAGGCTCCTGAGCTCAGTGTCAGCTGTGCCACCTGGGTAGGGGTAAGCAGTGACAACGCACCTGCCTACAAAAGGAAATAAAGACAGTAAGTGCAAAGCCGTAGGTGGACCTTTCAATGAGGGCCACTAATACTCCTGTACAATCACACCAGCCACTTACAGTGGAGAAGTGTGGATTGATGGTTTGCAAATCCTGCAGGGTAGCAAAACCAGAGAAGTTGCCAAAGGTTATCTGTAGCCACTCTGCGCTACCGTTGATGTTTGAGACACAGCCAGGATCTGAAATGAAGACACAAGCAAAGACGTTAGCAGGATATCAATGCCACATGGTATCAAGACTTTACGGAGTTGACCCCCGAGTCTCTGGTTTTACCTGACGAGTCATTTCTTGCGAGGAATGGATAGATGAAGTCAGTGAAGATTGCTCGCTGTGTTTTTCTGTCCATGGACGCCATTTGGCTGCTGAGAGCCTGGATGCTGAAATGTGAAAGATGACCTTTAAGATCTAATCTATTTGACAACTGCAGGCTCCTCTGCCATCCTTTTTTCACATTGGAGCAAGGTTTACTTACACAATTCGGTAGGTCTGACAGCTGAAGTTCCTGGAGCTGAGACAGACCAGGAAGTTGCGTGATGGAGCAGCCAAGAATGGACGAAGTTTCCCCTGGAACCACTTGCTGACAAAGCTCTGATTCTGCAGTTGTGCCTGGCTGAAGTTACCGATTTTCACCTCTCCAAGTGCCTCAAGGACATGTGACAGGAATGGGCCACTGTTGTTGGGGGCCTGAAATGGCAGAAACCATTTTGGTATGACACAAAATTCATACAGGAAAACAACAGTTCTCTGAGATTATGGGATTGGGTTTACCATGGTGGAAAATTCCAGAAGAGCCTGGTCTAGCGCAGGAGCTGCCTTTTGGAAGAAAAGCTTCCAGACCTCTACTGGATAAGTCCTTTGGCTTCCCAGAGGGCATCTCATCAGTGTGACCAAATTGCTGGGTCTGAGATGGGTAGCCTTGGAAAAACAAAATGATACAGAGTGGGGGGGGGGGGGGGGTGAGGTTTCTGTGTGTCTAAGGCTAATCGACTCAAGATACTGGAGTAGGAGCCAAATGATTCACAGACACTCTCAACGTAACAAAGCTTACCGAGGAACAGGCGTGCTCAATGATGGTAAACTTGCACAGGGCTCCAGAGGAATTACCAGAAGACAGGAATTGTTCAAGTCGTGAGCTGAAGGAAACATTAAAAGGAAAGCTGTTGTTGTCTCTATTGGATGGCTCAAAGCACATTTGCCTATCCCAACTCTGAACAAAAAAGTGATGTGCCTACCTGTTGACTCCACCACAGACACGGGACTCTGCCAAAAATAAATGAATGTTTCAGAAGTTGTAGCATAATTTTGAGAATTTTCTGACCAATTTCAGACGTCTGCATTTTCTTTTGACTTACCATCAACCGCTGTTTCTTTGCACTGGCGAAATGCAAGACATAATTGTAAGTTTTTATGACATATTAGACAAGGTAACACAAACTTATTGCAGCCCCCTTAACAACTTTGCCATGCCTAACTTCCGCATTGTGATTGATAGTGCACCATCCAACAAAACACAGCCATACCCATACACCCAAGTTGACTGAACTTACCAACAAAGGTCTTGGTCTTGGGCAGCCTGTTTGACAGAAAATTTAATTGAAGCCATGGCATTAGTAGAGCTATTTTGTATAGTAGTGGATCTTGGCTTTCCAGAACAATTGTGTCAAAAGTGCAGTTTGCCACATACGTTTGAATGTCTCCATTAGTGACTCGATGCTTGATCTCACACCCTCTGTGAGATACAGTGGCAGGGATTCCAAACTTTGCTGAAGACCAGTGAGTCTGAGGGAAGAAAATACATGTTATTGCGGTCTGTCTGGAGTACCAGTTCTGTCATGCAGCCTCGTCATGTGTGTCTGTGGACTTCAAACTTATCATCTCTTACATGGCATTGTAGGATCTACAGCTGATGTTACTGGGGATCACAACCAAAATGCCAGGATGGATGCTGGCAATCACAATAACCAGATTGACCTGGAACCACCGCTGGAAGTCTCTTGGCTCAAAGTTGTGGAATTCAGGAGCAAGAGCTGTCAAGGTCAGGTTCAGGATGGTGTCTCTTACGGCTCGATTTTGGATGGTGGTGATGTTTCTCTGTAAATAAAATGATTTGTGGTTTACTTAAGAAGGGCATGCTACCGTTATGGTGATCATAGCAGAAATGAGATTAATCTTGGTGGCACATAATATTGTACTTCAGACCATCAGCAGTGGGTATCAAGACATCGCAGGGATTAAGTCATTCCAGGAGTATACTGGAAATTCATCATTACAGGTCGGCCCAATTTAGGTCCCTAGGAGGCTTATAGCAAATGCCCTTCAGCCGAGGAGAAGTTTTACATGGACTTTATATCAACTAATGGGAAAACTTGACAAGCAAACCCACACTTAAGCATTTACCTTCATAGCGAGTCCTGCAAAAGTCTCGAAAAACTGATTGAGCTTTTCTTCATCAGGGGACTCTGTCAAGCTGCTGAACACATCCCTCACAATGGTCTCATTGTCCAAAGCGTTACTGTCTGGATCCAGGATCAGCTCAGCTTTCTGATTTGGTGAGAGGGAGTCCAAAACTGCCACCTGATGACAAGAACAAAGTATGAATCACGATTTCTCCTTCACAATGGTAAATCTACGAGCAGACGTGAAAAGGTTATGGACATTGCGCTTTGCTTGAAAGGAAGACTGTGAGCGTAACGTATGATTTACCCCAGAGATGTTGAAGAATGCCAGGTCAGAGTAGGTTGTGTATTCGGAAAAGGGACCCAGGTTGGTTTCGATCCACTGTTTGTCACTGCGTATTCCCTGCCTGCAAGCTAAGACATATACATGGACATTAGCATATTTACAAAGTAGCAAGCACTATCTCTCATTATGACCCATACATGCAACAGGCCAAATCAAAAGTTACCATACAATTAAATGGTTGGGTCAATACTCCGTGCAACTTAAGCATACGTTGCCATGGTCTGAGGTCAATGGGCAAGCCCAACTAAGCAGCGGTGGGGCACAGTCTACTCTGTCAGCCATACCTGGTGTGTTGATAACATTGGCAGATCTCTTCAGGAAGTCCAGCAGAACCTCTGCGATCTCTCGCTGCATGTGCAATGGTATCGCATGGGAAGCCTCAGTAAACCCACTCACACTGCAAATGGTGAATATACAAACTCATAACCAGTTCTTCAATCACATTTTGTACACCTGAGCCATACATGCAATGTCGTCCCTCTGTGTAATGCAACTCACACGACATGGTAGTTTGTGCAGTTGATGTTTGAGGTTACGCTCTTGAGCATCACTGGATTGAAACTTGGGAGGACAGGCATCAGTATTACTCGGAACCAAACAAACCAGTCGTGTCTTTCAAAGCCCGGAAAATGGGGACTGATGATCGTGAAGGTCCGATTCATTACAAGATCTCTCACAACAGGTTGGATATCAGGGACCTGCAAAAGTACGACATGAGAGGATAAGTGCTGGCTCAGTTTAAAAGCCAGGATTTTCCTTTGATCAAAGTGGAGGTGTAGCCCACCTCTCCATTTGCTGTCAGTTGCGTCAGGAACTCATCCACATTTTCCAAAGCGTTACCCTCTTCCAGTCGCTCAAACACAACATTGATCAGGTCTGTGTCATTCAAGGCTCCTGAGCTCAGTGTCAGCTGTGCCACCTGGGTAGGGGTAAGCAGTGACAACGCACCTGCCTACAAAAGGAAATAAAGACAGTAAGTGCAAAGCCGTAGGTGGACCTTTCAATGAGGGCCACTAATACTCCTGTACAATCACACCAGCCACTTACAGTGGAGAAGTGTGGATTGATGGTTTGCAAATCCTGCAGGGTAGCAAAACCAGAGAAGTTGCCAAAGGTTATCTGTAGCCACTCTGCGCTACCGTTGATGTTTGAGACACAGCCAGGATCTGAAATGAAGACACAAGCAAAGACGTTAGCAGGATATCAATGCCACATGGTATCAAGACTTTACGGAGTTGACCCCCGAGTCTCTGGTTTTACCTGACGAGTCATTTCTTGCGAGGAATGGATAGATGAAGTCAGTGAAGATTGCTCGCTGTGTTTTTCTGTCCATGGACGCCATTTGGCTGCTGAGAGCCTGGATGCTGAAATGTGAAAGATGACCTTTAAGATCTAATCTATTTGACAACTGCAGGCTCCTCTGCCATCCTTTTTTCACATTGGAGCAAGGTTTACTTACACAATTCGGTAGGTCTGACAGCTGAAGTTCCTGGAGCTGAGACAGACCAGGAAGTTGCGTGATGGAGCAGCCAAGAATGGACGAAGTTTCCCCTGGAACCACTTGCTGACAAAGCTCTGATTCTGCAGTTGTGCCTGGCTGAAGTTACCGATTTTCACCTCTCCAAGTGCCTCAAGGACATGTGACAGGAATGGGCCACTGTTGTTGGGGGCCTGAAATGGCAGAAACCATTTTGGTATGACACAAAATTCATACAGGAAAACAACAGTTCTCTGAGATTATGGGATTGGGTTTACCATGGTGGAAAATTCCAGAAGAGCCTGGTCTAGCGCAGGAGCTGCCTTTTGGAAGAAAAGCTTCCAGACCTCTACTGGATAAGTCCTTTGGCTTCCCAGAGGGCATCTCATCAGTGTGACCAAATTGCTGGGTCTGAGATGGGTAGCCTTGGAAAAACAAAATGATACAGAGTGGGGGGGGGGGGGTGAGGTTTCTGTGTGTCTAAGGCTAATCGACTCAAGATACTGGAGTAGGAGCCAAATGATTCACAGACACTCTCAACGTAACAAAGCTTACCGAGGAACAGGCGTGCTCAATGATGGTAAACTTGCACAGGGCTCCAGAGGAATTACCAGAAGACAGGAATTGTTCAAGTCGTGAGCTGAAGGAAACATTAAAAGGAAAGCTGTTGTTGTCTCTATTGGATGGCTCAAAGCACATTTGCCTATCCCAACTCTGAACAAAAAAGTGATGTGCCTACCTGTTGACTCCACCACAGACACGGGACTCTGCCAAAAATAAATGAATGTTTCAGAAGTTGTAGCATAATTTTGAGAATTTTCTGACCAATTTCAGACGTCTGCATTTTCTTTTGACTTACCATCAACCGCTGTTTCTTTGCACTGGCGAAATGCAAGACATAATTGTAAGTTTTTATGACATATTAGACAAGGTAACACAAACTTATTGCAGCCCCCTTAACAACTTTGCCATGCCTAACTTCCGCATTGTGATTGATAGTGCACCATCCAACAAAACACAGCCATACCCATACACCCAAGTTGACTGAACTTACCAACAAAGGTCTTGGTCTTGGGCAGCCTGTTTGACAGAAAATTTAATTGAAGCCATGGCATTAGTAGAGCTATTTTGTATAGTAGTGGATCTTGGCTTTCCAGAACAATTGTGTCAAAAGTGCAGTTTGCCACATACGTTTGAATGTCTCCATTAGTGACTCGATGCTTGATCTCACACCCTCTGTGAGATACAGTGGCAGGGATTCCAAACTTTGCTGAAGACCAGTGAGTCTGAGGGAAGAAAATACATGTTATTGCGGTCTGTCTGGAGTACCAGTTCTGTCATGCAGCCTCGTCATGTGTGTCTGTGGACTTCAAACTTATCATCTCTTACATGGCATTGTAGGATCTACAGCTGATGTTACTGGGGATCACAACCAAAATGCCAGGATGGATGCTGGCAATCACAATAACCAGATTGACCTGGAACCACCGCTGGAAGTCTCTTGGCTCAAAGTTGTGGAATTCAGGAGCAAGAGCTGTCAAGGTCAGGTTCAGGATGGTGTCTCTTACGGCTCGATTTTGGATGGTGGTGATGTTTCTCTGTAAATAAAATGATTTGTGGTTTACTTAAGAAGGGCATGCTACCGTTATGGTGATCATAGCAGAAATGAGATTAATCTTGGTGGCACATAATATTGTACTTCAGACCATCAGCAGTGGGTATCAAGACATCGCAGGGATTAAGTCATTCCAGGAGTATACTGGAAATTCATCATTACAGGTCGGCCCAATTTAGGTCCCTAGGAGGCTTATAGCAAATGCCCTTCAGCCGAGGAGAAGTTTTACATGGACTTTATATCAACTAATGGGAAAACTTGACAAGCAAACCCACACTTAAGCATTTACCTTCATAGCGAGTCCTGCAAAAGTCTCGAAAAACTGATTGAGCTTTTCTTCATCAGGGGACTCTGTCAAGCTGCTGAACACATCCCTCACAATGGTCTCATTGTCCAAAGCGTTACTGTCTGGATCCAGGATCAGCTCAGCTTTCTGATTTGGTGAGAGGGAGTCCAAAACTGCCACCTGATGACAAGAACAAAGTATGAATCACGATTTCTCCTTCACAATGGTAAATCTACGAGCAGACGTGAAAAGGTTATGGACATTGCGCTTTGCTTGAAAGGAAGACTGTGAGCGTAACGTATGATTTACCCCAGAGATGTTGAAGAATGCCAGGTCAGAGTAGGTTGTGTATTCGGAAAAGGGACCCAGGTTGGTTTCGATCCACTGTTTGTCACTGCGTATTCCCTGCCTGCAAGCTAAGACATATACATGGACATTAGCATATTTACAAAGTAGCAAGCACTATCTCTCATTATGACCCATACATGCAACAGGCCAAATCAAAAGTTACCATACAATTAAATGGTTGGGTCAATACTCCGTGCAACTTAAGCATACGTTGCCATGGTCTGAGGTCAATGGGCAAGCCCAACTAAGCAGCGGTGGGGCACAGTCTACTCTGTCAGCCATACCTGGTGTGTTGATAACATTGGCAGATCTCTTCAGGAAGTCCAGCAGAACCTCTGCGATCTCTCGCTGCATGTGCAATGGTATCGCATGGGAAGCCTCAGTAAACCCACTCACACTGCAAATGGTGAATATACAAACTCATAACCAGTTCTTCAATCACATTTTGTACACCTGAGCCATACATGCAATGTCGTCCCTCTGTGTAATGCAACTCACACGACATGGTAGTTTGTGCAGTTGATGTTTGAGGTTACGCTCTTGAGCATCACTGGATTGAAACTTGGGAGGACAGGCATCAGTATTACTCGGAACCAAACAAACCAGTCGTGTCTTTCAAAGCCCGGAAAATGGGGACTGATGATCGTGAAGGTCCGATTCATTACAAGATCTCTCACAACAGGTTGGATATCAGGGACCTGCAAAAGTACGACATGAGAGGATAAGTGCTGGCTCAGTTTAAAAGCCAGGATTTTCCTTTGATCAAAGTGGAGGTGTAGCCCACCTCTCCATTTGCTGTCAGTTGCGTCAGGAACTCATCCACATTTTCCAAAGCGTTACCCTCTTCCAGTCGCTCAAACACAACATTGATCAGGTCTGTGTCATTCAAGGCTCCTGAGCTCAGTGTCAGCTGTGCCACCTGGGTAGGGGTAAGCAGTGACAACGCACCTGCCTACAAAAGGAAATAAAGACAGTAAGTGCAAAGCCGTAGGTGGACCTTTCAATGAGGGCCACTAATACTCCTGTACAATCACACCAGCCACTTACAGTGGAGAAGTGTGGATTGATGGTTTGCAAATCCTGCAGGGTAGCAAAACCAGAGAAGTTGCCAAAGGTTATCTGTAGCCACTCTGCGCTACCGTTGATGTTTGAGACACAGCCAGGATCTGAAATGAAGACACAAGCAAAGACGTTAGCAGGATATCAATGCCACATGGTATCAAGACTTTACGGAGTTGACCCCCGAGTCTCTGGTTTTACCTGACGAGTCATTTCTTGCGAGGAATGGATAGATGAAGTCAGTGAAGATTGCTCGCTGTGTTTTTCTGTCCGTGGACGCCATTTGGCTGCTGAGAGCCTGGATGCTGAAATGTGAAAGATGACCTTTAAGATCTAATCTATTTGACAACTGCAGGCTCCTCTGCCATCCTTTTTTCACATTGGAGCAAGGTTTACTTACACAATTCGGTAGGTCTGACAGCTGAAGTTCCTGGAGCTGAGACAGACCAGGAAGTTGCGTGATGGAGCAGCCAAGAATGGACGAAGTTTCCCCTGGAACCACTTGCTGACAAAGCTCTGATTCTGCAGTTGTGCCTGGCTGAAGTTACCGATTTTCACCTCTCCAAGTGCCTCAAGGACATGTGACAGGAATGGGCCACTGTTGTTGGGGGCCTGAAATGGCAGAAACCATTTTGGTATGACACAAAATTCATACAGGAAAACAACAGTTCTCTGAGATTATGGGATTGGGTTTACCATGGTGGAAAATTCCAGAAGAGCCTGGTCTAGCGCAGGAGCTGCCTTTTGGAAGAAAAGCTTCCAGACCTCTACTGGATAAGTCCTTTGGCTTCCCAGAGGGCATCTCATCAGTGTGACCAAATTGCTGGGTCTGAGATGGGTAGCCTTGGAAAAACAAAATGATACAGAGTGGGGGGGGGGGGGGGGTGAGGTTCCTGTGTGTCTAAGGCTAATCGACTCAAGATACTGGAGTAGGAGCCAAATGATTCACAGACACTCTCAACGTAACAAAGCTTACCGAGGAACAGGCGTGCTCAATGATGGTAAACTTGCACAGGGCTCCAGAGGAATTACCAGAAGACAGGAATTGTTCAAGTCGTGAGCTGAAGGAAACATTAAAAGGAAAGCTGTTGTTGTCTCTATTGGATGGCTCAAAGCACATTTGCCTATCCCAACTCTGAACAAAAAAGTGATGTGCCTACCTGTTGACTCCACCACAGACACGGGACTCTGCCAAAAATAAATGAATGTTTCAGAAGTTGTAGCATAATTTTGAGAATTTTCTGACCAATTTCAGACGTCTGCATTTTCTTTTGACTTACCATCAACCGCTGTTTCTTTGCACTGGCGAAATGCAAGACATAATTGTAAGTTTTTATGACATATTAGACAAGGTAACACAAATTTATTGCAGCCCCCTTAACAACTTTGCCATGCCTAACTTCCGCATTGTGATTGATAGTGCACCATCCAACAAAACACACCCATACCCATACACCCAAGTTGACTGAACTTACCAACAAAGGTCTTGGTCTTGGGCAGCCTGTTTGACAGAAAATTTAATTGAAGCCATGGCATTAGTAGAGCTATTTTGTATAGTAGTGGATCTTGGCTTTCCAGAACAATTGTGTCAAAAGTGCAGTTTGCCACATACGTTTGAATGTCTCCATTAGTGACTCGATGCTTGATCTCACACCCTCTGTGAGATACAGTGGCAGGGATTCCAAACTTTGCTGAAGACCAGTGAGTCTGAGGGAAGAAAATACATGTTATTGCGGTCTGTCTGGAGTACCAGTTCTGTTATGCAGCCTCGTCATGTGTGTCTGTGGACTTCAAACTTATCATCTCTTACATGGCATTGTAGGATCTACAGCTGATGTTACTGGGGATCACAACCAAAATGCCAGGATGGATGCTGGCAATCACAATAACCAGATTGACCTGGAACCACCGCTGGAAGTCTCTTGGCTCAAAGTTGTGGAATTCAGGAGCAAGAGCTGTCAAGGTCAGGTTCAGGATGGTGTCTCTTACGGCTTGATTTTGGATGGTGGTGATGTTTCTCTGTAAATAAAATGATTTGTGGTTTACTTAAGAAGGGCATGCTACCGTTATGGTGATCATAGCAGAAATGAGATTAATCTTGGTGGCACATAATATTGTACTTCAGACCATCAGCAGTGTGTATCAAGACATCGCAGGGATTAAGTCATTCCAGGAGTATACTGGAAATTCATCATTACAGGTCGGCCCAATTTAGGTCCCTAGGAGGCTTATAGCAAATGCCCTTCAGCCGAGGAGAAGTTTTACATGGACTTTATATCAACTAATGGGAAAACTTGACAAGCAAACCCACACTTAAGCATTTACCTTCATAGCGAGTCCTGCAAAAGTCTCGAAAAACTGATTGAGCTTTTCTTCATCAGGGGACTCTGTCAAGCTGCTGAACACATCCCTCACAATGGTCTCATTGTCTAAAGCGCTACTGTCTGGATCCAGGATCAGCTCAGCTTTCTGATTTGGTGAGAGGGAGTCCAAAACTTCTGTCTGAAGCAACATGGAAATACTTAATTTTTATTCATCCTTCATGCATTCGACACACCAATTATCATGTTTATGTCTGCATTTAATACAAATTGTTGTGATCGTTTTAATTACTCACTGCAGAGAAATTGTCATTTATTTTCTTCAGATCTTCAAGACTTGCAAAGCTTGCAAATTCTCCAAAGTTTGTCAGCAACCATTTTTCACTTCCTCTCACATCTGCCGTGCACCCAGGGTCTTTATAATGTCATGTGAAACAATGACAAGATTTAGATAATTATGTTTACTACTATTGCAATATTTAAATATTTAAGGTTTCTGCTTCCAACAATGATTGTGAATTCTGTTTGGTGTCTGTTCCCCTCCTTCTGAAATTTCTTATTCTTATTATTGCATGGCTGTAGACGCCGTCGGTGTGTGAATGCGAGTTTGAATGGGTGAATGTGAGGTAGTCAATAGACAATATAAAATGCGCTCAATAAATACAGTCAATTTACTATTTATTCACGACATAGACTCAAAAGCTTTTTATTTACTTAAAATATGAATTTTTATGCCTCCGCCGGATTGGAATCGGGTTGTCTGTCTGTCCGTCCGTCCGTCCGTATACATACGTAGGTACATACGTAGACGTATGTACATCCGTCCGATGTTTGTTAACGCGTTATCTGAGGAATGCCAAGACGGAATTATATCAAATTTGCCTCAAACGTTGTCTTGGACTCAAGGATGACCTGATTAGGTTTTGGTGGTCAAAAGTCAAAGTTCAAAGTCACTGTGACCTCACGAACGCCACTCCCGAGTTTGTTAACGCGATATCTAAGGAACGCCTTCACGGAATTTAATAAACTTTTCCTCAAACGTCGACTTGCACTCAAGGATGAAGTGATTAGATTTTGGTGGTCAAAGTTCAAGGTCACTGTGACTTCACGAATGCCATTTCCAAGTTCGTTAACGCGATATCTCAGGAATGCCTTGATGGAATTTCTTACAATTTGGCTCAAACGTTGACTTGGACGCAAGGATGCACTGATTAGATTTTGGTGGTCAAAGGTTAAAGTTTAAGGTCACTGTGACCTCACGACCGCTCTTTTCATGCTCGTTAATGCGATATATCAGGAACGCCTTGACGGAATTTCATCAAATTTGCCTCAAATGTCCACTTGGACTCATGAACTGATTACATTTTGGTGGTTAAAGGTAAAAGTTCAAGGTTACTCTGACCTCACAAACCCCATTTCCAAGCTCTTTAACACGATATCTCAGCAACGCCTTGACGGAATTGTTCCAATTTGGCCCAAACGTCATCTTGGACTAAAGGATGAACTGATTACATTTTGGTGGTCAAATGACAAAGGTTAAGGTCACTGTGACCTCACGAATTCCATTTTCAAGCTCGTTAATGCGATATATCTCAGGAACGCCTTGACGGAATTTTTTCCAATTTGCCTCAAACATCTACTTGGACTCAAGGATGAACTGATTATATTTTGGTTGTCAAAGTTCAAGGTCACTGTGACCCCACGAACGCCATTTTCAAGTTCCTTAGCGCCATATCTCAGTAAGACTTTGACGAAATATCTTCACATTTGGCTCATACGTCAAAGTGTCGACAGACATGGATGTCGACTGCTCACTTGTTGGCGGAGGCATATATCTGCGGTGTGGTCATTCTAGTTTTAACTTCACTTACCATGTCCTTTCTTTTAAATAACATATGAACGTATGATTAAACTTGTATGTTTTATCTTTTTACCTGGTAAATTCTTCCTGAAGAGGTAGACTTTAATGAAATCTGTGTAGATTAATCTTCTGTCCACTCTGACTGCAGTCACCCGCTCCTCACTCATGCCTTTTATCCTTGAAAAGATAGATCCATTATTCTTTCAGGCAGAACCACAAATGACACATAGATTTACTAAATAATAATAATAATAAGAATAAGAATATATTTTAATTAACGAGCACTTTGATCAAATGATCAAAGAAAACAACATTAAAAACATATCACACATTAATCACACATTAAAAGCGGTTCTAAAGAGGTGTTTTGACGAGAGATTTGAAAGTGCAGGGCAGATCAGTGCAGTCACGGGTGTGTTTGGAAAGGGAGTTTCAGTAGGAGGGTGCAGCTATTGAGCTATCAGGTCATTTACAGTAACAAGTAACTATTTATAGCTATCCCCACAATCAAAATCTGTCGGTGGTAGAACAGGTATGATTATGTGACAACATAACTTATTATCTTGCTTTTGTGCCCGCCAAACTGGTTTCCTATAACTCAATATTCCTCTCAGCTTCCAAGTTCATACACTGCAATTGTCACTGTCATCATCAGGGGTACAGGAGCAAGGACAGCGACATCCTGGTGATGTCACTATCATTGGACTGTCATTGCAATCCATGCTAAAGTTTACTGAACTCCCTCAGGACTGTCTGTTTACACCATTGCTCATTACATACTGTATACCCTCCCTCATACAAAAAACGCCAGGTTGCCGAAGGTGCAAACAAACAACTTAATATGGTATTGCAGAATCATCACTGTAATTGATAGTGGCAGGACAGTAAACCAAGTGGGTTTTAGCTATAGATAGATAGACAGACAGACAGACAGACAGACAGACAGACATATAGATAGATAGATAGATAGATAGATAGATAGATAGATAGATAGATAGATAGATAGATAGATAGATAGATAAGTCCAATTACAAAATACAACTACAAATTTCCACAATTCTGTCTGGATACTCGAAATAGGCAGTACTAAACTCTCACTCAATGGGATTATTATTGGAGTTGTCATCATGTAAATGGCTTAACTAATTTGGCCTTGGCAGCATGTTTGAAGTGTTGCATATTCTGTGATTCTGCACACGCTGGACAAGAACATCGGTTGTCTGACTTCTCTCCATTACGAAAATGGCTGTGCACCATGGTTTTCCAGTAGCCTACATGGAATGAGAGGAGCTGATCTGATTGTCCATGATTGACTCCAGCTCCATCACCTACTGATAATGTATTCCTCCTAATCCAAACCCTTTTACAACTTCCCCACTGGCCCCATGCCCAAGTGAGCTTGTGAGAGACCTTGATTCAAGAAAATGTGGCCTGAAGAGTTAGCTCTAGTGCATCTTTACCATATACGATGACTGTAATAATATCCACTTTGACTTGATCAGTCTTATTACTGTGGTCAGTAAAGCACAATGAATTGACTTACAATTCCTGGAAGGAGCTGCAGCTGAAGGTCTGGCTGCTGAGCTGGATGAGGAAGTTTTTGTCCACATAGGGTAGAAGAGGGGCCATCTTAATCGAAAACCACAATCTGATGAACTGTGGATCACTGTGGTTACCCAGACTGAGGCTGTCCAAGACTCCAAAGATATCCAGAACATTGAATTCAGATTGATTGGTGCCCTGTTTCAAAACAAAGTTGCCATCAACCATTTTCTGTTGATTAATGTGGGAACATCAGATATACATAATGCATAATTATGGATGACCAACAAGGCATATTAGGTACTTCTCCCACAGCCCCAAACCAACAAAGGCCTCAGATTGTTGGTGGTTTCATGAAAACAGTTAAAGGGACACTCCACCAAAAAACAATGCTATTTTATTTTGCACATGATCTCACACATATCTGAAAACTGTAAACAGTTTTGCAGGCATTCATTTAGTTTGACAGTTATTGATTGTTGATCTGAGTTCATTGTCGACCAGTGATGTCATTTGTGCATGAATCAATTTGTGTCCATGCAGTATATTTATGATGGATTACAGGAATCTTACTGAATGGAAATGCTTTGGAAATATTGACAACTTTTGTACCAAATTAAAGAAGACATTTAAAGTGGACTCCACAATCCTTCTGAGGTTTTGTTCCAACATCCTGGACTGGTCTTGTGGCAAGCTTGTGCCATTGCCCCTGTCACAGTATAGTTTACCAGTCAGGGTATCCACAGTGTCTGATATCTGGAGAGAAATTGAAAGTATAGGCATGGGTTAATTTGGTAACTGAACACAAGAGGGTGTCATTTAACACATTTTTACAACAGTGATCTTTTTTCTGGCTTTCAAAAATCATACAGGTTATTATTAGGTTCACCAGGCTTTTAAATTCCACCATTATTACTGAGTGAATTCTGAAAAACTTACAGTGGAAGTGACATCTTTCAGGTTTACTGAATGGCAAGTTCCCTGGTATGTTGGATTTGGAGAGGTGGCATTGTTTGTTGTTCTTTTAGAAGAAATTAAAATGATTAGTGTTCATTTTTCTTTTGAGCATTAAAATTAACTGTTTAATTCCTTAATAAGTGTATACATATAAGTATTAATTTGCATACTGACCTGTTTTCATAAGTCGGTGAGCCTGGACCTAAAAATAACAAAGTTGAAAATGTACAGAGAGTGACCACTTTAATTCATTAATTACTCCATAATTCAATTATTTTTCATTGTTCAGTTTATTTCATTGTTACTATGAAAAGTGATGCTATTTTTGATAAGATTAAGATTTCCCTTACTTCTTGTTGTGTTGCTCTGAAATGTAAAGACATAGTCCTGTGGATTAACTAATGTGTATTTTGAGCAGAAACAAACAAGACACGTACAACATTAAGCATTATACATAGTGTGACAAAAAAGCAGATAGACTTACAGTGGCAGCGATCAGCGTTGATGTACATACTGAAGGAATGAGAGAAAAATTGAAATTTGGTAGATATTAAAAACAAAATATTTATTATTTGCTATATGCACTGGACTCAGATGTTTTCTATTTATATACAAGATACTTTATTACAGGTTCAGAGCATTGTTAATTTTGGCAGCTATTTTAGATTTACTCTTAGTCTTATGGTGCTTTCACACTGGCGCCCAGGTACCGTCCCCGAGCACACGTGTTCCCAAATTGACCCCAGTTACGGAACATTTGATGAGTGTGAACGTTCCGTTCCATTCTGCGCCCGGGCACGGAACAGGGAACCGTGACAGGATCCACTTGAAAAGGTGGTCTGGGGAGCGCTTTGGTGTTCCCAGGCACGGAACATTGTGAGTGTGAAAGCCAACCTTTCCGAACCTCATAGACAACAAACGGGCGAGGATAAACTCCAGGCATAGTTGATGACACAAGTGCACTCTGTTCTGTTTCTGAGCGTGGAAGAAATGTTAAATGTGAAAGCTGACCAGCTGGGGAGAGGGGGGGGGGGACAATCATTCGTGCGTAACGGAACGGAACGAAAGCAATCGTTCCCAGTGAGAAAGCAGCCTTAGTCTTTGGATGAAAACACTTTTTAGTTTTAGTCACATTTTAGTAATTTCTATCCTTGAGAGTTTTAGTCTAGTTTTAGTCGATGACAACAACAAAAAACATTTTAGTCCCGTTTTAGTCAACAAAAAGTAATTACCGTAAATTTCGGACTATAAGCCGCGGCTTTTTCCCCGTTTTTTGGCCCTGCGGCTTATATAACGGTGCGGCTTATCTATGGATTTTTTCGGAAAAAACAAACAAAAAAAAAACAGAATTCTCTCTTCTTTAGCACTCTTTCTAACTATAAATCCACTTCTGTTTTAATTTCCTCTCTTGCCCTCTTTTCACCACACCGCGGACACTGTGTGCACTGTAAAAAAAAACACAGGTGGTGTTGTGTTATGTTGTTTTGTTGAAATGTTAATAAATGGGAGCTTCCTCAAACAGCCATCTCTTTCCCGACAATCCCCTCTGTGCATGAACCCTTACATATGGTAATTAAACATTAAAACACAATAAAAAAAATAAAAAATAAAAACATTAAAACACCTGCGGCTTATAGTCCGGTGCGGCTTATATATGTAACAAACAGGCAATTTTGCTGCTGCGGCTTATACTCCGGTGCGGCTTATAGTGCGGAAATTACGGTACATTTTAGTCAACTTTTAGTCATTACTTCTAGTCAAAATGTTTTCTGTCTTTAATCTAATTCAGTTAGGCCAATACAGGCATTGGAAATTGGAATCAAGGTTGACAGGTTGTATCAAGTGTTGAAATTTGTAAAGCAACATTTAACTCTTAACACTTACAGTACTAGTGTAATATCCGGAATCCTTACCAGTTTGATAGCTCTAGCCTAGACTCTCCCATCAGTATTAATTTTGGCAGCTATTTTAGATTTAGTTTTAGTCCTTCATAGTTTTAATCTAGTTTTAGTTTTTATCAGTGAAAATAGGTAGTCGACGAATATTTTTCGTCATAGTTTTTGTTGATGGAATTAATGGGAATAAACTGTCCCATATTATCAGTTACTGTATCCCCTATAAATAGTTGTAAGTGAATGGTGCTCTTCTGTGTCTTTTCAATCATGAGAGACCAGTGGGTAAAATTTGACAAGCAAGCTTCATTCACAAATAGCATGGCAACTAATTTTGGCGTAATGACCATAAGAGGGGAAACTTACCGATAGTTGAGAGTAACAAGACTTGCGCTAAAGCCTTGGGGCCTCCCATTGTGAAAGTGGGGCTCCGCTCACCTCCACATTTGCAAATCTCTATTGATCTCTAGATGTTGCTTCAGCTGAAGAACAAGTTAACAATTAGGGAATGCAGAAGAATGACTGTTGTTTGGTCATAATTTCTCTGTTATCTACTTGCAATAGGTTGTCATGTAATTCTGGACAATATCATCAATACAAATACTGTATGTTCAGATTTGGGGTTGAGAAACAAAATCTCATCAGATGAAGGTCTGCGTCTAATGTGGACTAAATTAGGGGTCCTTAGAAAAAGGGTGAGAATCACTGTTTTAAAGAACTTGCATTGTAAAAGGGTGAGTTCAATCACCCGTTCAGTTCAGTTCTTTAAAACACTGATTACCAGAGTAATAAAGTGATACCAACAATCCAGGTTGTACCAAAACACTTTGCATTAAGGGTCACTAAATTAATGGTTAATTAATGCTTAATAAGCATTATGCTTAATAAGCATGAACTAACCCTTAATTATTACACAGCTTTGTTGAATACTTGGTTCTGATTAGTCAATTACAACATTCTATTCTATGGTCTGTTATTTCTGAATAGCAGACCGCTGCTATGCATGCTGTTCTGATCACACACTGCGGAGGACCTGCATCATATCGATCTGCAGAAAGAAGTTCACAAAATTCTGTTGCTTTAATAATCAAATTCACAATAGGAGTGCCTCTCCTAGTCTCCTATTCATTTCTTTAGTGTAATAAGCGGGATAATATACAGCAAGCTGGTCATTATTGCAAAATGAACCCCGACAGGGTGATCAGGACCCTGGCACGAAACAGAGGGGCAGTGGCGTAGGGTAGTCATGACAGGCCCCAATGCAAGCAATTTCTATGGGCCCTAGTACACGCTACAAAGTACACAAACTACAATACACACCATTAGGCATAGGCTATATATTTTACCAACCTGTGTTGAATGAGTTACTTAGGATATTGTATTGGGGGAATAGAGAGGTCATAGAGCAAGATATCGGAACCATGGACAGAGCTCTGACACCTAGTAACAAACAGTCAAAGTATTTAAAAAAGCATCAGCACCTGAGAGCAGCAACCTGTCTCACTGTGGTTCTGAAATGACCGCTGATTTTAACATGTTTAATGTTGATTTTATGTTGAATAAGTATATCATTCTGTTATAGATTGCTACTGACTATTTTACGAACAAACAAAAACAGAGATGGCTTTGTCTTTCGAGGGCATACAGTATAGCAAATGGCACCACCTTAGATCTAATGTGGGTTCTTTTTTGAACACAGGCATATTTCTGGGGTGGCAATTTGCGTTATTTGCAAGGGCACTTTCTCTGCCAGGTACATTGTTAGAGAGCCTGCTCTCTCCATGGACCCCTCTACCCCAGGGGCCCCATTACAACTGCACTGTCTATATTGATGCCCCTGCAGAGGGGTCATGATCACCCAGAACAAGAATGACTGGCTCGCTGAACATGATCCCTTACTTAACAGTTAACTAATGTGTCTAGTAATCATTTTAATGTTGTTCATGTTAATAAGGTATTCATTATTTAATTGTTTAGGGTTAGTTGATGGTTAGGGGGGGGTAGGGTTAATTAACAGTTAGAGTTAATACACATTAACTAAGGGCTAGTTAATGCTTATCAAGCCACATTAATTAACTAACCCTTAATTTAGTGACCCTTATTGGAAAATGTTACCAAATTACTGATCACAACTCTCATTCTGTTGAGTCACCTATGGCAGTGAACATGAGCAAATCTACACATACAAGTATACATAATATACATACAAGAATAAGATAGATGAACAATGGATTGAACTCACCTGTCTATTTCCCTTGCTGTGTCAGAGAAAAGTGAGGATTTCAATTAAAGGTGAGGCGTGTACGTTGGGTGGAGCACACAGTACAAGTCATCACTTTAAGACATTGAAACAAGTATGCATGCAATGTTGTGGGAAGGTGGAAGATTCCAGGTGCATCAATCAATGCAGTGCAGTAAAAGATTAGTTTGACAGATTGTGAGAAGACTGGGAGGGCCAATGAGATGAGGAGAAACCAGACAAACCTCTATAGCCTCTGTCAGGATTATATAGGAAACAATGTGATGAGGAGAAAGCAGACAAACCTCTATAGCCTCTGTCAGGATTATATAGGAAACAATGTGATGAGGAGAAAGCAGACAAACCTCTATAGCCTCTGTCAGGATTATATAGGAAACAATGTGATGAGGAGAAAGCAGACAAACCTCTATAGCCTCTGTCAGGATTATATAGGAAACAATGTGATGAGGAGAAAGCAGACAAACCTCTATAGCCTCTGTCAAGATTATATAGGAAACAATGTGATGAGGAGAAAGCAGACAAACCTCTATAGCCTCTGTCAGGATTATATAGGAAGCAATGTGATGAGGAGAAAGCAGACAAACCTCTATAGCCTCTGTCAGGATTATATAGGAAACAATGTGATGAGGAGAAAGCAGACAAACCTCTATAGCCTCTGTCAGGATTATATAGGAAACAATGTGATGAGGAGAAAGCAGACAAACCTCTATAGCCTCTGTCAGGATTATATAGGAAGCAATGTGATGAGGAGAAAGCAGACAAACCTCTATAGCCTCTGTCAAGATTATATAGGAAACAATGTGATGAGGAGAAAGCAGACAAACCTCTATAGCCTCTGTCAAGATTATATAGGAAACAATGTGATGAGGAGAAACCAGACAAACCTCTATAGCCTCTGTCAGGATTATATAGGAAGCAATGTGATGAGGAGAAAGCAGACAAACAAATTTGTTTTTGCTGTAACATAATTAGCTTTATTACTTTATGTGATTATGTTATATTCTCTTTAATTACAGAGATGGGAGCTGCAATGAAAGGTGGCACTCATTTGCATTAATATTAATATTATAACTTATTACTATGGTCTGGTACGTCACCATAACTGTTGCTATTAAAAGAAGATATACGTACAATCAGGCAGCTCTGGCCTTCCAGCTGCCCTATAGGCGAGAAACACACATGTACGCGTCACTCACACACGCACGCACGCACACACGAACGAACGAACGAACGAATGAACGAACGAACACAAGATAGAAAAGATTATATACAATCAGGCCCAGCTCTGGCCTTTTAGCTGCCCTAGGCGAGGAAAACACACATGTGGACGTGTACGCACCCACGCACACACACACACACACACACACACACACACACACACACAAACAAACAAATAAACACACACATGCACGCACACATAGACGCAAGATAGATAGATAGAGATACAGATGAGCAGTAGATTTACAGTATGCAGGTGCTCCCCACCATCTCTAGGCAATAAGCCTGCCAGTCAAGGCTTACTAAATTTCTCAAATGCCGCATAGGCCCAGTAGAGTCGAGGCCTATTGAAAAACTAAAACAAAATAATAAAACATTTCATTATAATAATAACTTTTTAAAGAAGAAAAAACGCCCACAATAAAATATAGTTTTAGTGCCAAATAGCTTTATAGATGAGTACTAACCAGCCCCTAATGTGGTGAAGCGGCTGATTGTGATGTTTCTGACAGCACCTTGAAGGCAACATCAACCTAACGTGCTACACAATCAGCATTTCATTGTCAGCTCAGTGTCAAAAAGATTATGACTCAAGTTCACTCAACCATGAAGGTTATTTTTTGCCTCCAGCGTAGCTCTGCTTAGGGCGAAGGGGTGTCACTGCCCCCACCAAAGCGGAGTCCCCTGCTGCTGGCAAACACCATAGGGGCGGTGGCTGGGTGGAGCAGATGAGTCATGGCTATTGTTGTGGCTTGGCGATCAAAGGTCAGATCACTGTTACACAGATTAGCGGCCGAGCCTAAATAATCAAAAATCACTTGGGTTGAGTGTACAGTGCAGCACCTTGCAGGCATACGCCCGCACACACACACGCGCACGCACGCACGCGCACGCACGCACGCACACACACACACACACACACACACACACACACACACACACACACACACACACACACACACACACACGTGTCTTTTGTTTGCTTCACCCCGTTCTGCATCATAACATAACAAATATCCTAACAAAGCTGTCATGCTATTATTGCATGAATATACAATAGATGGACTCATGATAAGCAGTTGAAAAAGGAACATGGGTAATCGGGGGGGGGAAGGGGGTTCTCAAAAACATAACATCACATGTGAAACACCCAACCCACTGTCTTTGATCTGCGTACAAATAAGACAACTTTACACTTTCAAATTGTATGCAGTGAATAGTCCCAGGCAAGGTGTATCACCTGCACGCAAAATTGGCAATCGGTGTATACGATGCACTGCACACAATTTGAAAGCTTAAAGTCATGTTATTTGTACGCAGATTGGTGAGACCGGGTTGGAAACACCACAATGAATTCAAAGCACATGTGCTTTATTAAGGGAGACATATCAGTTCAGAACAGTTTTTAATTTTCATAAGGGGCGTCTGGATAGTGTAGAGGGGAAAGCCTATCAATTCAATTCAATTCCCAGTAGCAGTAGGCTACTTCCGACTTGGTCTGACCTTCCTACAGACACAATTGGCTGTGTTTGCGGGTGGGAAGCCAGTGGGGTATGAGTCCTGGTCACTGCACTAGTGCCTCCGCTGGGGGGAATTGGCCAAGTACAATTGGGGAGAAAATTGTATTATGTCATCATATGTGTCCGATTTTACTTCAGGTGTTAACATTTCATAGGTGAAGTGTTTTTTGACATGTGAACATTTTTCTCACTTGGCGGCATTGTATTTTGTGGTTCATGGCCAGCAACTCACCAATGCCTTCGACAGGCATGAGGCAAGGATGCTTGCTGTCACCTGTCCTGTTCCTGTTGGCCATAGACTGGGTTGTGAAGACATCTACAGCTCAGAAGAGGAACGACATCCAGTGGACACTGGACAAAGTTGGAGGACCTTCACTTTGCTGATGATGATTTCCCAAACCCAGCAACAGATACAGGAGGAGACCAACAGATGCAGGAGAAGTCTAACAGGGTTGCAGTAAATTCAGCACGCCTTGGCCTCAATATCCACAAAGGAAAGAACAAGGTCCTCAAGGTAAACACAGACAATGTTACCCATGGCACATTAGAAGGTGAAGCATTAGATACATACTTGGCAGTATGTATCATTGACAAACTAGGTGGGACAGATGCCAACGTAAAAGTCCAGATTGGTAAAGCAATTCCATCAGCTAAGAAAATGTGGAGCCTCGGATCTGTCCACCAACATCACGATCAGGATCTTCAACTCCATGGTGAAGCCTGTTTTGCTGGATGGAGCAGAGACCTGGAGAACAGGCACCGCCATGAAGAGAAGCCAGACATTCACCAACATTTGCCTCAGAAGAATCCTTCAAATTTGCTGGCCAGATTCTATCAGCAACCCTGAATTGCGTCAGCGAACAAGACAGTAGAAAGATGTGAAGAAATCCTCCAGGCGCTGGAGATGGATTGGTCACTTGACTCACTTCTAGCACCACAAAATCTGCCCTCTTTTGGAATCCACAAGGGAAAAGATCAAGAAACACCTGGTGTCGTGACGTGGAGGCAGATGTGAAGAGGACTGGCCTACATGGGGACAGCTGGAGAATCCAGGACCAGGATGCTCGGAGAGCCTTGGTTCAGAGACCATGGCCCCTATTCTCCCACAGGCCTTCGGCGCTAAAACGGGCCTTAAACGCAAAAAAACGTGCCTTGCGCCTGTCTCGGGAAGATATCAACATGGCTTTAGGCTGGCAAATGCGCTTTACGCTGAATGGGCATGGCGCACTCCCTGAATGGGCGAGAATGGGCGTTTCGGCCTTAAATGCTGGCCTAATGATATCTTCCCACCTGGCGTAAATTTAGCGCTTTGCGCTTTTGAAAACCAGGCCTATTCAGTGCGCCAGTTGAGCGGGGCGCTCCTCTGACTGCCTCTCCTCTGTCACCCTTCTCTGTCTCTCTCTGACTCCCTCGCTCAGACAGACACAACACACGTCCCATAGGAAAAAGAAGTTGTAAGTTCACTGCCTGTGAAATGTCCCAGCATGCATTGCGCTACTCCATTTCGCTACTAAATAGAAACCAAATGAGCCGAAATCGATATAAAGGTAGATCTAAATAATGTTGTGTAATGGTAACACAACCTGCAATTGTAGAACATTTCAATATTGGACCAAATAAAACATCGAAATGAAAACACCACCCTATGTGAAACATATATGTCATCGTGGGCCTATATATATCCCTCGTCGATTTAACGTGATTTAGATAAGTGACAGCGTAACGCGCTTCTACTGTCATGTCCTACTGTGATGTCCGCTCCAATAAATTGGCTCTACTTCACATTTTAGTTTTACAATAAAAACACATTTATGCAATGACTTTACATAATGTAGGCTATATTTATGTGCATCATCCTACCTGCAGCAGGGGAGAGAAAACTATATCTTTCTGGACAAACTTTCACCAATCTAATTAATCTCATCATATAGGGATAGGCTATATTTTTCTAGCTGATGCGTTTAGAACATTCTTTTCACTTTGATCTTGCTATAGTGTAGCTTATTTACATGCTTGCAGTATTTAAACTGCAGTTTATTGGTTTGAGAAGCATAATAATATGGAATAATAGCCTATATATTGGAGACAGATAGACGGGGATGAAAGGGAGGGGGGGAGGAGAGCGCTTGGCTTTTCTGGTTTTACTGGACTAATCCGTGGAATTGGAGCTTAAAAGGCAAGCGTGTGCTTCGTTTATTGCACTTCTCCAATGATCAGAGGGTGCATAATTTTACGCTTAAAAGGCGTGGTTATAATGCTTGAGGCTGCGTGTAGCGCTGACACCAAGATATCGAGTGCGCTGGTCCACACCCACTAATCTGGGCTGCGCCAGGCCTTAAACGCAGTTTCTACGCCGATTGCAACGATAGGGCCCTATATGCCCAAAGTGGGGCCAGAGGTAGTCTCGCTGGCCAGCCTCCCCTCCCTTCCGTGAGAGGAGTCTGGCGGCACGGGTCTCCATTGTGGAATTGCGATGGGTGGCGCTTAGCAGCATTGCCCTTGGAAAATAGTTTCCAAGAATCCCAACTTGCCATTTTGAGCGTGTAGCTAGCAACGAGCTAGTGTGTTAGGTTTCTGGTGTTAGCTTGCTAGCTAGTTAGCATTGTTGTTTTCACTGCGGCGGCAGGGGACTATTTACAGTGACACAAAGGGAGGAGGGAGCGGAAGCCGCTCTGATTGACATGGTCGGCGGCAATGACAGAGCTTCTTAAGCATGGAGCGGAAATCTGGCAGCGTCTGAAACCGACGCCTCGAATGGGAGAGCAGCTGTAGAGCAGGGGAGGGCTTATACCAGCAGCCTGTTTCCATGCAGCCAGACTCCTCTCCCGGAAGGGAGGGGAGGCTGGCCAGTGAGACAAGGCCAGAGGCGATGATAGAGATAGATACATTGTACGTTTCCGCAATCCATGGTCACTAATTTGAAAACCTCGCTGACTTTCCAATGTTAAAAACAAATAAAACAACTTTGGTTATGTTTAGGCAAGTAAATCAACTTGTTTAAGGTTAGGATTATGGTTTGGGTTAGGCTTTAACAAAAAAAGTTAAATTTAGACTTTGGAAACCTTGGGGATCGAACACAGCTCTCCGGTGTGAAAGTATTTTACACCCTTCGTCACACCCCGGGCACAACACCTGGCCACAATGTTATTTCAATAGCAGGATCTATAACATTGATATACTGTACAGTACACATAGCTACAAACGTGATATGCAACATATTTTTGGTTCAGAAACGTGATATTCTATCTATGGATTGCAGAAACGTACAATGCTGACATTTTATACTGTGGACTTTTGGTTTCAAGTTGTAATTTATTACCTGTGACAGTCTTTACTTCAGATCTGAAATTCCACACATGTAGATTAAGTGTTTTTCCACATGTAAAACATTTTCTCGATTTCGCATGCAAAGCCATAACTCACAGGTCAATGCCATGTAGGAAATTGGAAAATCCACGTGTTCACATATGAAAACCAACGTGTCCAAAAAGCACACGTGCTTTGAATTCACATGTGGGTTTTCACATGAGACTTTTTGTAAGGATGAATTCTCACAGCAACACAAGCAAATATCAGATTTCTCAACTTGTGAATTAGTTAGCTACCGTCACAAGCAACAGTTTTACCCCTTTACATTTTGCATCTTCTAGAAAAAAGGCGCAGGCAACAGCAAATGTCATGGGGTACACACATTTGGCCCCATGCCATTGTCAATTTAGGTCCAGCATGTTTCCTACATTTGTCATTTTAGCAAAGCCTTAGCACAACACCAATGCATGATCACAAGTTCCAATAAGTACAATACATATTCAGTTAAGAGACCTTGCCAGTCAAACCTGTCAGCATTCCACTTTGGTGTCACCAACTTTATACTGTCATGTATCTGACCCTGCCCTGATTTGTTGCTTTGGCTGTAGTGTACTGTAGTGTGCAGCAACATGTAAAGCCACCCATAACAAGAAGTGTCAGGGAGACTGTTAAATAGTTATAACAGCACTTATTCAAATCCATAGTGCTTTTACATGAGAAAGAGAATTCTACTTTTGTGCTACTATGTAAACATATTAAGGAGGGTGTCCACTCCTCGTGATGGAATTGTGTTACAACATTAAAAGTGATTTTATTCATGCTCCCCTTGAAACTCTCTCCACATATTCACATCCAGCTTGACTACTGAAATACTCAAGTGGCTTCAGTAATGTCTTGAATAAAAATCTACGAAGTGTGGGCAGGGACACCATCAATCACACATGAATATAAATGGTAAGAAACAGAGAGCTGTGGGAACAGACTGATTTTGGTTTATTAATTATCCTGATTCCAGTTCAACCATTTTTCTCAAGTGGCATGGACAGTACACCCTTTATCACTTCATGTACAGTTCATCCCAAATTATGTATCTACTAGTCTGCATCAATAAAATAAATGTATTTACATGTATGTATGTACAATAAATGTATTTACATGTACTCTAAATGCGAGCCCAGTTCAAAATGTCACTCAGTCATCAATCTTTTGTTCCATTAAAGGGAGAGCTGGTTTCAAAAGGATGCTCAGAGCCCATCTACACTCACGCACACTATCACACACATAACTATATTTATCACATCACTTTTCCACCCATACTTTGTTTTCTATAGTATAGAGACGTATTGGCCAAATATTATTTGTGTTATTGGCCAGCTATAGGGCTAACTGGCCATGCTAATGTTTGTCTTAACTTAAATTTACTGTTAATTCTGTCTTCCATTATTTACTTTGTGTTTTTGTATTTTAATTATTGTCTGTCATGTAATGTATACCCCAGGAAGACTAGCTGTCATCTAGGCGGCAGCTAATGGGGATCCTTCTAATAAACTAAACTAATATACTTTAGCAGCAATGCTCACTCTCACCTCCACAATCAACAGGCACACCAACACCTCCCTGTACTGTAGTAAAACTAGATGTATTTATGACTGGCCTTTTGGCGTAGGGGGGCCTTAAACTTTTTGTAATCTTATATTCTTCAAAACGTGGGTTATCATTCATTCATTGCATCATATGCTATAGTTTGCTATATATATATATGCTATAGTCTGTGATGTCTGGGCTGCACTTCACGCCCGGACCACCGCCTTCAAGTCCGGGATGCCAGAACAATACAAGCAGACAAAATACACCCTCCGAGCTACAATCAAAAAAACGCGGAGAGAATACGGCAGGCAGCTGGAGGCGAAACTGGACTCCAACAACCCCAGACACCTGTGGAGAGGACTCCACGCTGCCACAGACTTCAAAGGGGAAAGACAACAGCAAAACCCCAACGCGTCACCCACCCTGCCGGACGAACTCAACGCGTTCTACGCCAGGTTTGACCCCTCTGCCAGAGCGCCCACCCCCCAACCCACCACATCTCCCCCCCACCTTGCCCCCCCCTCTCCTCCCCCTCCCTGCCACCTCTCCCCCCCACCACCCCCCTCCCCCTCTCCTCTCCTCCCCACCTCCCCGCCACCCCCCTCCCCCACCCCTCTCCCCCCACCTCCCCCTCTCCTCCCCACCACCTCCCCCCTCCTCTCCTCCCCCTCTCCACCACCCCATCCTCTCCTCTCACCCTCCGCCACCCTCCGATCACCTCTACAGGGTCCCAAAAGCACGCACAAATCGCTTGAGGGACAGTTTCTTCCCGCAGGCCACGAGACTCCTTAACATACACAAATAGTGTAGTAGCTGTACTGTACCGCACTGTAGATGCTACCATTATGTATGTGTAATGTTTAATTGTATGTTTAATTAGGTATATGCTATTTGCACCTGTACGTCAAATACGTCGAATTCAAAATGTTTAAGTACGTCCAAGTATGCACATGACATGTGCACCTATGCGCAGTGAATATGCCACTGTCTCTGACTTGTCTTATCACTCTACTGCCTTACTGCTTGTTGTGTCTCTTGTTGTTTTTGCACTCATATGCCCTGTTATATTTGTACTATGTTGTAAACGGAGTTCACAGCACAAGAATTTCACACGTGATACTTGTACTACGGAGTGACAATAAAAAATCTTGAATCTTGAGTTTTCTAAGCAAAATGTTGGTCATGTAAAGGGGGTACTTATTCAGAAATCAGGGAAATTGGGTACTGAAGCCAACAAAGTTTAAGAACCACTGCCTTAGGGGGCCAATTTGTGGCCAGGCAGACAGTAGGCTATTCATCCTGTTGTCTCTGATTCCCTTGTAAATGATGACTCAGCTTGTTATACTTCATAATGTTTTTCTGTGGTAAGCAGGAGATTTATGAGCTGACAGAGTCTGTGTAGGAGTCAGGGGCGGTTTTAGGATGACACCTTTGGGTGGGCTCAGCCCCCAAAGAATGTATGGTGGACCGCAGACCCCCTAGGGGGGTCCGGGGGCATGCCCCCCCGGGAGAAGATTTTGTACATTTCAAAGTAAAAATTTATCAATCTGGTGCACTTTGAGATCAAAATGAAGAGACTAGATCTATGAAGAAAGCTTAATCAATTTATCAGATTCACTCTTCTTCTTTTTCTTCTTCTTCTGTGTGTGTGTGTACTTTTTAGCAGATACAGCTTCTTCTCACAGTTCCTCTGTTCTCCACCTCCACAAAAAATTAATAAAACAATAATCTAAGAGTGACTTGAGGTTAATGAGGTACCAAAGAAGTTAAAGGAATTAACTTTATAAACTGTATGGCAACCATGAATAAACCTAACCTTCACACATAGCAAGCAACACTGCAACAGGCATATCAGTGGCTATTCTAAACATAGGCTACGATTTAACACATTACCAAAATGGCTGGCCACTTAGCATTATGCTAGTGTGCATTTGCATATCAACAGACTCATTAACAAACAGCTTAGCACTAGTAGCCTAGTTTACACCTCAGCTCAGTAGCCCCACAATGATGATCACAGGTACCCAATACATTAGATGCATGATGTTGCCCCCATTCACTTCATAGTAAACTCTGGTTGACTAATGAAGAAGTTCATTTACAAAATATAACTTAAAATAAAGACTTCGTTTTTCAACCAACTCAATGATCATGGTGTTTAACACCTTACTCACTATAGAAAAGAGACTTAATCTACATTGGCTTGCTGGTGGTCTCTGTTGTCAGTCTGAGGCTCTCAAGGAGAAATAGAACACTTCCTTATTTCCTGGGTGATCAATTTTCCAGGAGTGTAGATAAGTAACTTCCTCTAGACCTAACCATATTTTCAAAATAAAGGTTGTAGGTTGCATACACCAATCACCAATACCATTATTATTATTATTTGTATGGCTTTAAAGCATGAATGAGAGATGAATAGAGGAGGGCCAGCTATTCTTATTTTTATCTATCTATCTATCTATCTCAGGGTGGGCCCACCCAAAAAGGGTCTAAAACCGCCCCTGGTAGGAGTCTAAGCCGTAACTTACACATGTGAAGACTTCTGAGTTTACAGTATAGCACTGAGACAGTCTAAGCCCTAACTTACAAATGTGTAGACTTCTGAGTTTACAGTATAGCGCTGAGGCAGTCTAAGCCCTAACTTACACATGTGTAGACTTCTGAGTTTACACTATAGCGCTGAGGCAGTCTAAGCCCGGCCGTAACTTACACATGTGAAGACTTCTGCGTTTACAGTATAGCGCTGAGGCAGTCTAAGCCGTAACTTACACATGTGAAGACTTCTGAGTTTACAGTATAGCGCTCAGGCAGTCTAAGCTGTAACTTACACATGTGAAGACTTCTGAGTTTACAGTATAGCGCTGAGGCAGTCTAAGCTGTAACTTACACATGTGAAGACTTCTGAGTTTACAGTATAGCGCTGAGACAGTCTAACCCGTAACTTACACATGTGAAGACTTCTGAGTTTACAGTATAGCGCTGAGACAGTCTAACCCGTAACTTACACATGTGAAGACTTCTGAGTTTACAGTATAGCGCTGAGGCAGTCTAAGCTGTAACTTACACATGTGAAGACTTCTGAGTTTACAGTATAGCGCTGAGGCAGTCTAAGCTGTAACTTACACATGTGAAGACTTCTGAGTTTACAGTATAGCGCTGAGACAGTCTAACCCGTAACTTACACATGTGAAGACTTCTGAGTTTACAGTATAGCGCTGAGGCAGTCTAAGCTGTAACTTACACATGTGAAGACTTCTGAGTTTACAGTATAGCGCTGAGACAGTCTAACCCGTAACTTACACATGTGAAGACTTCTGAGTTTACAGTATAGCGCTGAGGCAGTCTAAGCCGTAACTTACACATGTGACTCACACATGTGAGAATAGCAAACTACAGCTTGCTATTATCATACATATCATACAGCTATCGCTAGGCGCTAGCCTTAACTATCGTCTGCTGCAGCGGTAGCTTTGTCTCCCGTGTACAAGTCCATCGTCTGGCACATTTTAATTCCATCTGTTTATGTGACACTTGTCTTGCCAGCCAGTAACTGCCTAACGCGTATCATTACAGAGTAGACACTTTTTCTGGCTGTCGGTCTTTCTTCTAAACAGCCGGCCGACTGACTGACTGACTGCACTTCCGGTGACGAGTCAATCACATGCTTCTTTCAACGGACACCATTGGTTCTGCACAGTGCTGCCTTCACTACACACACACTACTACACACTGCAACAACGTTGAAACTGAGCATGGCATTATAAATAAATTGAATGGCTGAATTCTGTATTCGCCCCTTATTGCGTTTTACAATTCGCACTGTTCTATTTTTAGTAGCAAATGCAAGCAAAATACACATGTGAAGACTTCTGAGTTCACAGTATAGTGCTGAGGCAGTCGCCGAGCTCTTTAATCACCTCAGGGGATTGTGGGGGATGTCTGTGTGGATAGGATTGGCCACCTTTAACTTGTACTATATGCTGTCACCATCTCCATCTGAATGGATCTATGGAATAAGGTCAAAATATATGGTTTTCTCTTTATACAGGGCAGCTGACCAGTTCTTTATATTTGAATCTTATCTTCTGCGATAAAATGCAGTATTTATTTGCAGTTGGGTGAACCAGTATTGACTTATGCAAATCTTCATAAAAATGGCATGAATTAATCCCAAGGCTGTTCTTGAAATGTGACAGGGACTGGTGTTTTGGGTAACAATTAAGCCAAGCCATTTTTCAGTTTTTTACAAATGATGAAAGTGTAAGTGTCAATTGATGTGTCATCCATTGAAATCTGAAAATAGTTGATGAAGATCTGCTTATTTGAATGTTCGTACTCCTAAAAGCAACATTCAGAAAAAAAATTGCACTGAAAGTTGGTGAACAAGCTTCAAGGATCAAGGAAACTTTATTGTCATATGCAGCAAGCTACAATGAAAGTTAAAAGCCTCGGCCCATGACTTTGCTGTACAGTAAGATAAAATAGAATACAGAAATAAACATGGTAAAAGGTTAAAAAAGTTAAAGGGTTAAAAAAAAAGTTAGAACCACATGAAAGACAGTTAAAGTGCATTTAAGGGACATTTAAGTTGTAGTGCAAACTGTGCTTGTCCATAAAGTGCAATGTCTTTATATGTAGTGCAAAAGGGGTCTGAATAAAGTTCAGATAAAACTACTTGGAGTTCAGGCTCCGTATGGCTTGTGGGAGGAAGCTCTTCCTCAGCCGCTCAGTCCTTGTTTTGAGGCAGCAGAGACGCTTGCCAGACGGAAGCCACTGGAAGATGGCATGGTGGGGGTGCAAACCGTCCTTGATGATCCTCTTGGCTCTGGTGCTACACCTCCTGGTGTAGCACCAGGAGGTGCACCTTAGTGACGCTGTAATTCTCTCCTTGCGTAATAGAGTGTACTCACTCGTGTGAGGACAGAGATAGCTTATTGACAGATTGTCTGTGGTGCCAACGACCCTCCGGGTTATGAAGGTAAAACAGGGTGTAAATCACATCTTTTCAAGTCAACGTGGCATCTCAGGGCTTGTGGAGACTTGCATTACGCCAGGTGAGCAGTATGGAAGCATTTCACGTATTTTTTCTGTTTGTTTTTTTTACGTTTTTGCTCATGGCCCCCTTCACATTCAGCAGACAGCTCTCTGTGCCTGTTGCAGCTGGAGTGCAGTTCTCCTATCTCAGTGCACGATCCATCCAGAGTGCTTTACCCAGTACACTGACTGTATGAGAGTACCTCATAGGACCCCACTTCAAACAAACTGAACTATCCCTTTAAGTATAAAAGTAAAAAAAAGTATTTTCTGTGCAAGGCGAATAGAAACTCACGTCATATAATGCAAATACTCTTGAAGTTAAAATATCCCTTCCAAACATCTTTTAAGATGCATAAAGACTATACTTTGATTAATAATTTGTGTATGTTTCTTTCCACAAAAAAGGTGCACATAATGCGTGAAATCTGAGCGCATGAGACGAGAGAGACAGACAAACAGCGTGGGTTCAGGCCTAAGTCAGTTTTGAATGGCAACAGCGAGAGGAAAGAGTGAAAAGCCCTGAGAAAAGCTGTCTTAAGAAGTCTGACCTTGTGGCACAGAGAGTTGGCTTGCTTTGAGGTCATGGGGTTCGAGCCTCAGTCAGTTTTGAATGGGGACAGCCAGAGCAAAGAGACAAAAGTGCCCAGAGAAGAGCTGTGAGTGTGGACTTTGCGGCAACATGCGGGTGGCATGAGTGGATTCCTGCTCCACCAATAGTAGGCGCTATGTTAGCTGGTGATGTTAAAGACAGGGCAGTGCTGAAATATGTCTCCTCCATCAGGAATCGAACCAACAGCCTGCCTATCAGGTAGCAACAGAGACACAACCACTTATCATGCTGAGCTATGAGCTCAGCTTGTGATTTCTACACACTGTGTTTACACTGACAACAACACAGAGAGCATAAAGAGTGAGACAGGTGGGATTTGAACCAGTGAGCAGCTGTTTAACTGACTGAGCTAGAGTCAGGGACTGACTAGCCTCCTTCATAAGCTTATTTCTAGTGTTCAAACTACTATGATAAAGAAGCATCACTGCTACAGCCTATAATGTGAACACTTCTTAAGACATTGCCTGAAGCAGGGATTGAACCAACAACCTTCGCACATCGCACAAGATCCACATGTTTATCTGAGTGAGCTATAGCCCACTTCCCCTTGCGATGTTTTCATATTGTAGCTTTAAACCTTGATCTGTGACTGTTGGTAAGTAGGTCTGACATGAAGGAGATAAGAGAGGAAGAGAGGCTTTGTATAAAATCCAAAAATACTGTAGCACATGGATCAAGTGTATATAGAAACTTTTATTGAACTACTGTTTCGACGCAGGGTGCGTCTTCATCAGGACTCTGATGAAGATGCAAGTGGATCCTGACATTGGCCTACATGTAACAACCCAAAACACCAGTCCCTGTCACATATGATCTTGGCTACAGAAACTTGCTCCTTGATGCCAACCCAACCACCCACACACAAACAGACTACTGCCATGACAACATCACATGCGTAAAATGGGTCTTTCCCACAGACGTTTGCACGCTCATCAACATTTCTGTGCAGGGCTGTCCCAATCTGGTTCCGGTGTCTGCTTTATTTGAATATGCCTCCATTAAAAGATCATTTTTGCGTCAGAGAGGAGGTGGAAGTGACTTGATAATATGCATGCTCCCAAATCTGTGCTATTATAACAATGTTGAATGATAATACTAAATTGACTCAACCTAAATGTGAATGATCTGAATGATGAATTGAATCCAATGTTTGCAGGTCTCGAGAATCAGTAGAATTTATATTTTAGATTTTATATATTTTTTAACTGCAGCATATTTAATTAAATTATGAAAACCAGAAAGGCCCTTTCTGTGTGGAGTTTGCATGTTCTCCCCGTGCCCTCTGGGGGTTTCCTTCATATAGGAACCCCACACCAAAACATGCAATATCCTGATTGCTGATGTGGTGCCTCCTCTGGTCATTAGGGGCACCTGTTCGGAGGGAGGGGAACTCGTTGGAATAGCGTGATCCTCCCACGTGCTATGTCCTACCGGCGAAGCTTCACCTGTCAGGTGAAAAGAAGCGGCTGGCTACTGCCCATGTCTCGGAGGAAGCATGGAGCCAGTTTCGGCTTTCCCCAGATCGGCAGAGGGTGGAGCAGCAACCAGGATAAATAAATTTAAATTAGCACTAATGGGGGATAAAAATGGGATAAAAAAAAATCGGGGAGGGAGGGGGGGGAATATATGAAAACCAGATCATGGAAATTGTGAAACAGACGAAACATAACTACAGTAAAACAGTGCTTTGATTTACGGTCCAGTTTGTATACATTTTTATTGATCATAATTCATCTTACTTCAACTTACTGATACTTTTCAAACGATTAAAAATCTAATAATAGAGAAAAAATACTGAATGCAAAACTAGTTACAGACTAAAACTGGCATTTTGCCATTCAATAAATCAAAATAAAAAAAGTAGTAAATTCATTCAATATTTCAAAGCACATCAAAAATTGAAGAAAGGAGCTGTTAGGAATTTAAATGACAAAATTTAAGTAATTGGAAGTAATTGTACCTGTGTACTACAAAGAGTTTAACAAAACAGAGTACATCTTCATGAAGGTGATACGGGCAAGATAAATACCGCAACGCGTTTCAACCGTTGGGTTTTCGTCAGGCTGAAACGCGTTGCGGTATTTATCTTGCCCGTATCACCTTCATGAAGATGTACTCTGTTTTGTTAAACTCTTTGTAGTACACAGGTACAATTACTTCCAATTAAATTTTGTCATTTAAATTCCTAACAGCTCCTTTCTTCAATTTTTGATATTCTACTGTGCCTGCTGAGCTGGTTTGGTCCACACATTGTGTGTTTTTCATATTTCAAAGCACACAACTCTTCACCAGCAAAACAATGAAAGATAAACAAAGGTGGGGTTATCTGAAGCATTTCTGGATCTGCTGCATTGCCAACAGCTTAGTGATGATGGTCATGATCGCCTGAAAAAACAAAGGGAGAGTTACAGTAGTAGGTACAATAGTGAAAGAGTATGTCATACATACACTTAGGAATTCTCTAACACATAAACTAAGGTCTGCTACAACATTCTCTTCTTTTAAAAACACAATGTATTTTTCTCACATTTACCTTTACAGTAGACACATAACAGATTAAAATATGTATAACTTTTAATCTGATAGAGCTATCGCAGTCATTCAAAAGGTTATATATAGGGGAGAGTTTCTAATTTATGTAAGTGTAAACAAAATTAAATGTCAAATTTCCACCATGCGAAGGGTTTTTGCAGACCACCACACGTCTTTATACAGCACACTTCGCTCACCAGCTTTTACTTAGATTTAAAGTGTGTGGATAACGGCTAAACATTTGTTTTATAATCAGTATTATTACTATTAATCCATTTTTAATAATAAGAATGCATTCTTGCATGTCTCCCCAACCACCAGACTCTGGGCCCTATCTTCCGACAGGCGATATCCCCTATTAGCGCTTGCGCACCTGTTTGCGCGTGCTTTAAAGCAGGGAAGATTGCAGTCCGCTGTCCAGGTGTTATGCCGAGTTTTGCACCCCAGCGCCGGCAGCATCCCCACCTCACGGGAGCATATTGTAATGATTTATACAGAAATTTTACTGTTTAAACGTGATATAATTGTCTGGTAGACTTGACCTCCCTGATTTCTAAGTTAAAACAGCCCCGAAATATGTTGGGGATGCAATTCTCGGCGGGGATGCGGAAACGATCCCGGCCCGTGTCGCATATCTGCCCTCCGCCCATAGCCTAAGGGCCTGTGTCCACCTAGCGTCTTTTCGTCAGGGCCAGCGTCTTTTTTCAGTTGTTTCCAATGGGGGGAGAGCGTATGCGAGCGCACATGGACGTCTAGAGAAAGTGCGCTGCACCCACCGTCTATTTTCAGAGCGCTCCGCCGTTTTTGTGCGCCGGCTCCCAGCGCTCCCAGCTGAGAATAATTTAACTTTTCAGAAAGACGCTGGTGTCGGGTGCTCCTTTTCTGGCAACTAATCATATGGAGAAACTATCGCAACAGAGACAGAAAGGCTCAATTGTGGGAGCAGATTGGCTAGACACTTAATATTTCTGGTGAGTGTTGTGCTTACTGCTTTTAAAACTCTTGTTTTAAAAAACTCTCGTAACGGGACAAGCCCCGTCTTTTATTGTCACACAAACACCACAACACATGCATGCGGCCACAACACACTCATGCTGACGGTGGCCGATGAAAAGTGTCCTCTGCATTTAACCCATCCAGGCATGTCCTTTCCTCCGGGGGGCAGGCCAGGAGCAGTGGTCGCTTTCTCGTACAGTGCCCAGGGACCAACTTCGGATGTTGTCGTCACTGGTCGGATGACGATGACGATCTGATCTTCTGCATGTTTTTAGTGGGGGGGTTATATACGGAGGAACCCCCTGGGGGAGCACGGGGAGAACATGCAAACTCTGCACAACCAGAAAGGCCCTTATGACGAGATACCCCACCTGGGCAGTAGGCACTGAAGATATGGGGGGGAACACAACCACAGCGCCCACAGTGTCCCAGGTGAGAATCGAACTCAGGACCTTCTGACTGTGAGGCGACAGCTCTACCACTGAGCCACCGTGCCCCCCTTTTAATAGCGTAGCCTACCTGTGTTGTTAGCTTGCTAGCTGTCAGCTACAGTATCAAGCTACTACCGCACTGAACTAACGTAGTTTCAGACTGCTTCCTTGTATATTGTGCGCTGGGATCAGCGCTCCCCAGCGCACTCCCAGCGTTTAACAGTCGGAAAAAGACGCTAGGTGGACACAGGCCCTAAGTAGGCTATAACGTATAACGTTAAAATTAAATCCATACACGGAACTTTTCAACTGGAATACTGGTGCCTCTAAATGACCTACACTACAGTGTACATGGGCAAATGTGACAATCGGCCAGGAGAATAGAATGGATATCACTTTGTTGTTACTCAAACTCACATGCATGCGCTGCGCGGGGGACGGGAGTCGCGCTACGGGGAGAAGTGAAGCCACTTCCCCGGTGGCAACTCACCAGGCAAGACCGCGGCTTCGCTCAACCCGCGCCTCCGGCCTAGCGGAGCTGACGTTACACACAACTCAAAGGGCTTCCCGAGGAGCTTTTTCTCTCTCAAAACAATTGAAAACCACCGTCATGTTAAAGCTGAGCAAGGAGATCGATTTTATTTCACCAGAGCAACACAAAAGACTGATGGAAATAACAGAAGAGAGGGTAAGCCCCAATAAACTGCTACCCAGTATTGACAGTAGATACAGTAAACACGATTCTGCCTGACCAATCAGTCATCTGCAGTGTTTTCACGTCACGGTATGGTACCGGGTTCACAGCGCTGGAACCTCAACAAAGCAGGGACCAAAACTAGCACGACTCAACCCCGACTCAACCCGGGCTGTCCACGTTTTTGATTGGTGGAATGAGACAAAAAAGCGGGACGAGCTGGGCGGGGCCGCGTTGATACCAGTGGTGGAAATGGGCCAATAGAGTACCGCAGGGATGACGTATTTTTGTAGTCGGAACGCGGAAGTCCTCATGTCTGACGATTATCCTGCTGAACACTGGTTCGCGTTTGAATAAGCTTGCGTTAACCACAGACCTCATTTGAAGCATCGTGCCAAAAACCCATTCAAAAATCCCATAGGCGGAAACAGTGAAGAACCCGGAAGTGTTAGCATCCATGTTCCTCCGGCTCTCTATTAAATGTAAATTTAACTACAGTATGTACTGATTACTTGAACAGACTAATTCTGGTCCGTTTTGTATTTGCTATATGGTTTAGAGATCAGAGAGGTTCTTAAGCATTTTCATGTCAAGCACCCACAAGGAAACACTGTGATGAGGTCACCCAAAATGAATACGATTCAGATCACAAATCTATTTAGAAAAAGCTTCACCTACTTTTGATACACTGTGGGGGTTGACCAGTCCATCTAGTCCCCTTGCAAGCAATTGCTCCGGCACCCTGCGGTGCCAAGCTGAAGCCATAGTAACAGGAGTAGTGAGCAACCAGCTCGTCAGGCGTAGAGGACAACAGGTAATCCCCATTCTCGATCTTTGTTGGAGGGCCACACAGCTGTAACTCTGGAATTCAAGAATGCAAGTCGTGTCACAATCACATACAGCTAAACAATGAAATCAATGCAATTCATGTCATGATCACAGCTGAACAATGAAATCAATGCAAGTCATGGCATGATCACATACAGCTGAACATTGAAATCAATACTGTTAGATGATGTCATAATCCCTACTACGAGGTCGACAGTGATGATGTCATATTTCGGATGTTCCCTCCGTGATGATGCCAATTGTCGACGACTTCGTCATTACATCACTACATGACTCATGCTGCGTTCCTTTATCGCAAAAGAACTGGGATGTGGAGGCTAATGACGAGGCTATGACGTCATGTCCATTTGGTTAGCGTTCCATTTGCAGAAAAGTTGAGCTGGGAAGTTCACTGTTCACTGGTCAGATCCACTCGCTAGCCAGGCTAGCCATTGTTAGCAATAACAGTTGATAACAAGGCATTTCGTGGCATTTTGCACATACAAACACCGCAGCCTCATGTCCACACAGATAGAAGTAGGCCGTGCTGTGTGTTAATGAGACACAAACAAGACAGAAGTGCTAAATAGCATGTATACGATTATAACTACTGTTGTTGCGCGGAGCAGCCATCTTGGATTTTTGAGGTCGGGGCTGCTGAGGCTCCTACAAGTTTGGAATGGGAAATACCAGCTCTAGTGACGTCACCGTCCCAGCTCATGAACTTTGAACCGTAAGATTACCAGTTCCCAGTTATAAAGGAATGCACGATTATGTCACTTAACGCCGAGGTTATGTCATTAATCATTGAGGATGTCATACAGTTCTAGAAGGCTCTGCTTGGTGGCCAGGACACTACTAGTGATGTCATATCCCACTGCAGTGATGATGTCATCTCTCAGATGGTGCCTCAGTGATGATGCCTACAGTGATGATGTCATATTTCTGATGTCATTTTGTAGAGTGACATCATCTCCTCGTGAACTATAAATACGACCGCCGCGGGTTTACCGTTGACGCTCATTGATTCATCTCAGGGCAATCTTCTGCAACAGTTCCCAGCTTTGAACCTTGCAGATTCAGCTTATCAAGTGCCACAGCGTTTCCAGTTATCAAAACCCCAGTTTCTTGGCCATCAGGTGCTTGCGTGTAAACTCTCCAGTCTCACAGCCTAACAAATACGATCACATACAGCTGAACAATGAAATCAATACAAGTGGTGTCACGATCACATAATGGCTGAACAATGAAATCAAGACGGGGCACGGTGGCTCAGTGGTAGAGCTGTCGCCTCGCAGTCAGAAGGTCCTGAGTTCGATTCTCGCCTGGGACACTGTGGGCGCTGTGGTTGTGTTCCCCCCCATATCTTCAGTGCCTACTGCCCAGGTGGGGTATCTCGTCGTAAGGGCCTTTCTGTCTGTGTGGAGTTTGCTCCGTATATAACCCCCCCCCCCCCCCCCCCCCACCAAAAACATGCAGAAGATCAGATCGTCATCGTCATCCGACCAGTGACGACAACATCCGAAGTCGGTCCCCGGGCGCTGTACAAGAAAGCGACCACTGCTCCTGGCCTGCCCCAGGAGGAAAGGACAAAGCCAGGATGGGTTAAATGCAGAGGACAAATTTCACCGGCCACCGTCAGCATGTGTGTGTTGTGGCCCTCCGTGCATGTGTTGTAGTGTGTTGTGTGACAATAAAGACAGGCTGCCGTCTGAAAATCGTTTTAGGCTGCCGTCTGAAAAATCGTTTTTTTAATCGTTTTAAGACGTAAGCCCTGTTGGTGCAACAGGCGTAAATCCACTCTAAAGACTGGTCTTAACTAAGACCGACGTAGGAGTTACGACCAGGCATAGTTAAGACCAGTTGGTGCAACTGGCCCCTGGTAGACTCAAGGCTTTCCTAACTTGGTTTAGAATTCTGAGGGAGTTTCTCACAACAAAACCCAAATCCCTTAAAGTCCCCGGCCTCTCTAACTTAGAATATAATATGGCTGGCAGAGAAGAGTTGGTAATAGAACTGGCCTCCATTTTCAGCCATAGTGGGGCCCACAGAGTTAAACTGCTAGGAGTCCCTTTCCACCAAAACATTAGAGCCCTAACATTGGCAGCAATTCCGCATTATAAAATCCCATAGCCTTTTCCCCCCACCAACATGGCAGCGGTCTATATATCTATATAGAGCTATTTAACCCTTATTAACAAAAAAAAAACAGCTTTAAACCTGGATGTGGACATAATGTAATAATATCATGTAATACACAACAGAATGCAATACATTTTCACGTCATGATGTAATAACAATTTTTTTTAACAATCTGCCGCATTTGGTAATAGCCTGAACAGCCTGCAATATGTACTCAGTGTCGTGCACTTTCTTTGTCTCTATGAACCCTCAAGTACAGTTTCTATTAAGCTCAGGAATACAGTGACACTTAATGCAGTTTTGACCAATGAAAGGTATGACTACTAATCTACTGAACTTATATAGTATATTTTTAAAAGGAATTTTGAGTCAGTATGATTCATGCTAGAATGCATGAAATAAACATTGTTGTTATGATGTTATAATGATTTTTATGAATGACGTCCATTTTGGTTGGGTACTACATAATGCACTATATTACATTTCCATAAAAAAAAGTGCAACTCCCCTATTTTGTAATAACCACCGCAATATGTAATAATTTATTACAAAATACGGAGAAATGTATTTACATATTGCTTCCAGGCTGTTTATTACATAATGCTGTACATAAATGGACAAAAGATTTAGTGAATGTATTACATTTTGTCAAGTTATTACATGCATTACGTGCATTGTTACAAGGTCTTACAACACATCAGGCCCACCTCTGCTCTTCTCCTCTCTCCAAGCTTCCAGACTCATGGATGGTATGTGATGACAGGACAGGTAAGCAGAAGGCTGTTTGTGGAAGGATGCGAAGGTGAAGGCATCGCGAGGGACTCTGTTGACGTCGGTGTTGTCACAGATGATCCGAGATAAAGAAGCCTTTAATAGTTCCTCCCTCTGTTGCTGGGTGAACACATCTGGGCTCTCCCACCAAAACCTGAAAGACAGAAAGGGATGATCTATCCATGACTCTAGTGCAAATGGGGGTCCGGGGACCCCCAGGGGTCCGTGGCACTTTGCCAGAGGGTCCGCGAAAAGTTTTCAGGAAAATAAAAATAAAAACTTTTTTTGCAAAAGCTTCATAGTTCAATGAAAATATTTTATGCTTTAAATCTAAAATGGTTCATGGATGGTTCCCGTCTATGAACTGGGAAATTATGAGTGCAAATGGAATGTGGCTTACACATCACTCCACCATCATTAAACCCCTACCCCCACACATTACTCATTACATAAGATGGACAGAGTGGCAAAGTCACGCCCCCTTCCAGGTTGGGCCTATGCACCAAGGGATTTTTGCGCCATTCATTTTTCAATAGACAGACATGCTTATAAAAATAGTTTTATTTGATCAAACCAAGCGATTGAGCTATATTTAGAATCAGGAGAGACCATATAACGTTTCACTCAGACCAACTTTTTGTCCAAGTGAAATGTTATATGGTCTCTCCTGATTCTAAAGCGGAATCGTTTGGTTATACATTACATTACATTACATTACATTACATTACGTCATTTGGCAGACGCTTTTATCCAAAGCGACTTACATTAACACATTTTTGTCAGCAATAGAGCAATCAACTATGCAACACAGTCTATGACAACTACAACCTCTGAAGGAACAGTGGTACAAGTTTAGTTTAGGTTTTTTTTTTTTTAGAAAGAGAGAGAAAGAAGTTAGATCAAGAAGGGCCCAGATGGAGCCTGAAAAGGTGTGTCTTTAGTCTTTTCCACCAATTTATTTATTTATTAATTTTGTTATAACAAACTATTTTTTATAAGCATTTGACTAAACTAGGCATCTCGCACACTATACGTGCTCGATTCCTAGGCTCGCCTGCTGCGCGGCCTCTGACATCTCAGCCTTGACATCTCAGGGCTTGTGGAGACTTGGATTATGCCCGGTTACCAGTATGGTAAAAAAAATCTTTTTTAGCTGCAGCTCTATAAGTCACTCGGTCAGTTGGTCGGTCGGTTGGTCGGTCGGTTGGTCCACAAAAAGTTCACCACCCTTTAGCGGCCACAGTTTTCACCCTAGGAGGCTGATATTTGGCATGGAGGTCGTGCGTATGTGTGAAGGTGTGGCTAAAAGGGGGGCAGTGAGGATTTGCATATGTGGTCACAGCTATTGCGAATTCTTGCGAATTGTCTCACACTCAGCGGACAGCTCTACTTGCCTGACGCGGCCGGTCTCCATTCTCCAAACTGGGATGGCACCGGCTGCATTCTACTGCATGCACTGTAGTACACGGACTGTCTGCAAGTACCTCATACAACCCCACATCAAAAAATTTGAACTATCCCTTTAAATAAACAAAAATGTACCTGTCACCCTCACGAAGCGCTTTCATCTGCTTTCCAATCAGGCAAGAGAACAGGGGGCCAGTTCTTGCGCCGGGCAGCATGTCTTCAACAAGTCCTCCAAGCCACACGTCGATGTTGTCAGGATGTTTGTACATGTTCAGAATTTTCTCAACGACCCTTCTGTCTCCCACCACTTCCACGAACTCTGCCTGGGTCCTTATCCGCTTGAGACCGCAGAATTCCCTCCAATCATTGTACCCTGGAACAGAATTTCAAATGCATGAAAAGAAAACAGTACACTTTAGCATTTGCATTCTGAAGTGATGATAGCTATTTAAAAACAAATGTCGGTTAACATAAACTTTGGTTATGTTTAGGCAACTAAAACAACTTTGGGTATGTTTGGGCAACTAAAACAACTTGGTAATGCTTAGGCAAGTAAAACAACTTGGTTAAGGTTAGGATTATGGTTTGGGTTATCGTTAAGAATGGAACACGTCGGGGGCGACCCCGCTTCTCTCGCTTGAAAGATGAGGAAGTTACAAGCTATTTCAATATCAGACTGTTGTTACGTTAAAAGACCAAACGTTACCTTCTAACAATTTTAAAGCCATTTTTGTGAAACTAAAAAGTTTTTTGAGCTGTGGCTATTTCACAATTGTTTGGAGCCTGGGCTGGCCCATCAGAGCATTGCTGAGAATCCCTCTGCACCGACAGGCCCAGATGTGTTGTAATGAAGCTAAGCCTGGGTCTAACCAGGGAGGGCGTGGTCTCGTCCCCGCTGCAGGTTGAGTGCGGCCAGGTCCATGTCCCGTGGGATGTTGAGGACGACCAGCCGCTCTGTTATCTCCTCTGACATCAGCTTGTCTGTGCTCACGGTGATTGCTGCAGTTCCTATTAGACCTCTGATGATTGGTTCCAGTCCACCTAAACACAAAGAGTAGCCTCATTAAAACACAACATGTAAAACGTCTATTTAACATCCTCTTAAAGCAAAGAGCAGCCTTATTAAAACACTATGTCATACTCAACATATACAACAACGTCCATTTAACATCCTCTTAAAGCAAAGAGCAGCCTTACTGAAACACTGTCATACTCAACATACAACAACGTCCATTTAACATCCTTTTAAAGCAAAGAGCAGCCTTACTGAAACACTGTCATACTCAACATACAGTATAAAACAATGTCCATTTAACATCCTCTTAAAGCAAAGAGCAGCCTTACTAAAACACTATGTCATACTCAACATATAAAACAACGTCCATTTAACATCCTCTTAAACCAGGCATGTCCAAAGTCCGGCCCGGGGACCAGATGTGGCCCTTTGACCGATCTTAAGTGGCCCTCGGCTTGTCTCTCAAAATACACTATATCTTGCCCTCCACACAGTATTGGTTAATCAGGCAAGTTCAATTTGCATTTTTTCTGTTCACCTAACGATGGCAGCACTATCATACAGTTTGTAGACAAGCACCAAGTATGAACAACACAGGCAGAATTAGTGTTTTCAGATGGTAAACAAAATCATACAATACAATTGTATTGTATGTGATTTAGATTTGTATAACTCATATGATGCGAGAAGCAGCAAAATGTGGCCCTTGGTGAAAAGTAATTGAAGACCCCTGCACTATGTCATACTAACATCCTCTTAAAGCTGCACTAGGTAATTTACAATGTAATGGCTCCAAATGGCAGCAAGAGGTTTGACAAATTTGAACTTCCAAACGCAGAAATCATGTGATGTGGTCAAAGTGAAATCATGTGATGTGGTCAAAGTGAAATCATGTGATGTGGGCAAAGTGAAATCATGTGATGTGGGCGAAGTGAAATCATGTGATGTGGGCAAAGTAGAATCATGTGATGTGGGCAAAGTGAAATCATGTGATGTGGGCAAAGTGGAATCATGTGATGTGGGCAAAGTGAAATCATGTGATGTGGGCGAAGTGAAATCATGTGATGTGGGTAAAGTGAAATCATGTGATGTGGGCAAAGTGAAATCATGTGATGTAGTTAAAGTGAAATCATGTGATGTGGTCAAAGTGGAATCGTGTGATGTGGGCAAAGTGAAAACGTGATGTGGGTAAAGTGAAATCATGTGATGTGGTTAAAGTGAAATCATGTGATGTGGTTAAAGTGAAATCATGTGATGTGGTTAAAGTGAAATCATGTGATGTGAGCAAAGTGAAATCATGTGATGTGGGCAAAGTGACATCATGTGATGTGGGCAAAGTGAAATCATGTGATGTGGTTAAAGTGAAATCATGTGATGTGGTCAAAGTGGAATCATGTGATGTGGGCAAAGTGAAATCATATGATGTGGGTAAAGTGAAATCATGTGATGTGGGCAAAGTGAAATCATATGATGTGGGCAAAGTGAAATCATATGATGTGGGTAAAGTGAAATCATGTGATGTGGTTAAAGTGAAATCATGTGATGTGAGCAAAGTGAAATCATGTGATGTGGTCAAACTTAAGTGTCCATAGCCAAAGGCAGAATTTCATTTGGGTAAATAGGACAAATACAGTGTCTCAATTAGTGACAATGGGGTGCTCTTCTATTTTGCAGCCCTACTCTGTGATTTAGGCTCATAAAACAGGTGTATTCTTACATAACACATTGCCATGTGCAACTTTAAAGTCGAGCTGAACCCAAAAATTATTTCCCCCCCATTTTAGTTCAAATACCTGGGTATTCAGTGCACCTATTTATTAATGTATGCAAAGAAAATCAAATTTCTTTAGTTTTTCACACTTTTTCACATCAAAAGTTCATTTTTCAAGATTTCATTCATAACAGTAATCTACAGTTTGCTGACGTCACATAGTACTATCAAATTTCTACCCCATGTCAACCAATCATATCACGACCGATCACGACATGGCAGCTATCAATCTTTATTTCAGGAGAATGTTCTCCTCCAAATGAAGGGAGAAAATGGCGCCTAGTCTAGAGTCTGTAATCTGGCAGAATTTCTAGCCCATAAACTAACTACTAACTTGGCCAATTGTATGTAACATACAAAATAAAGCAAACGGTAATGTCTAAGAATGCAAAGAAATGTAACTGGCTCGTTAAAATCGCATTCCAGGATAACGTTAGTTAACGTAGTTAAGGCCGAATTCAGACCGCCGCCCCTCGGAGATTCCAGGCCGACAGGCTGCACTCTCCGCTTTGCTCCACACAAAGGCAGCTGGCTGCCTGCGGCTCTAACTCGCGTAGTGCCACAACACGCTGAATCCCACTCGATTTTGGGGCGGAACACGCCAGGATTGGCCAAACACAAATCCAGTCCCCAAAATTGTCAAATCAAATCATCGACATACTGCTATGGCCCCCCTTTCAACCTGTCATCTCAGACAAGTTTTGTTTTTCAGTCTGAAACGTGACTCCGATCCACTTGGGCTCTGTTGGCTTCATCTCGTCTTTAAAGGAGAATTTCGTTTTTTTTTTACCTGGACCCCTCTCCTCACATTAATTATGATCTGACGACTCACCCAGCGATCTCCGCGGCGTTTCCTACGCGTTGTTTTGAGATCAATACTCTCCAATCCAGTCGTAAAATAGAGCTCCGTGGGGGCCAAGTGGCAGCCTGTCTTTCCTGCATCTAAATAGCCAGTTTTATTCCCGTTTTCGCCACATATCGTCATAATCTCATCCCTCAACAACCACCAGACTGATATTCCCCCCGGGGCTGTTTCCTGGTGTCTCCCAGGGATCAAATTACCTCATTCGTGATCTCGGTCACCAAGTCTCGTCAAGTCCCGCGATACTTTCCTGCCGGCTGGCCAACTGGCCAACTGGCCAGCCGGACGCACATACAAAATTTATTGAAATCAGTGAGAAAAGCCTCTGCCATCTGCAAGGGGGCTTACTGTACTGTACCTCATAATGAGTCTCCTGGGACAGCAGGCAGTCTGTTGAACACGTGTTAGGTCTATGACACGACGTTGGCATACATTATAAAAAAAATGTAAGTCGCTTGAATTGTATCCAACAAATAATTAGAATAAGAGAGAGTTTCAACACTGGAGCTGACCTAAATCGATCCCCCCCATTCCCTCTAAAAAAATTTACAGTGTGTTTAGTGTGCACACAGAAACACCCTATTAGTTGCAATAGAGAGAGGACTGACCTTGTTTGACTAATCTCCATGGACTGAAGAAAGTGTCATGTAGTCTCATGGAGGGGAAGCGCTCATGTTCCTGGAACCTCTCGTTCAGTCTCTGGAGGGTTGGAGAGATGGTCGCGTGGCCGAACCGCAACGCGGCAGTGGCGAACACGTTGGAGGCTGCAGGTTGCACGGTTGGATCATATCCTGAATAGGCTCCGATGTACTGAGCAAAAGAGTCGTTCCCAATAATTTTAGGAATATAATCTCGCAGGTTTATGATCTGGGGGTAAAAAAAGAGAGGTGGGATCACAAGCAATGTTACTATAGTTAACTAAAACTAAATTCAAAACTCAAACTACTGTAGGTGTGTGTCTGCAGGGGGGTTTACTTTACTGAAATAAAAATAGAATTTAGACTTAAAAAACGAAAACTAACAAACAATATTGTGTACTTACAAAACGAAATAAAATAATCAAATATAGCAAAAATTTCGTTCGTTTTAGTCTTTTTCAATTTGGTCAAATTTGTCAACACAAGAAGCGTGAGGAGGCATTTGGGCATCATTTTACGTTTATTGAGATTGGGATGTGAATGAGTCAATTGCCTTCACAAAGTGTTGTGTTTGTATTGTAACACCTATTCTATATCTTAAATCTTGCCCCTTACAAACCCCCCCACACACATTATAATAAATGAATGAATAAATAAATAAATAAATAGTCTAAATAAATAAATAAATAAATAAAGACTCCAACTAATAAAAAGCTATATAAAACTAAACATTTATAAATAACAAAAATGGGTAACCCTTTATTTAACAGGTACCCTAGTTACATATGAACTATTTGTAATTACCCACGAACACCAAATGTAATTACACAGTAATTACCAATAGTTATAAATGAAGTTCATATGTAGTTACATTGTAACAGACCTGTAAAATGGAATGAGTCTGTTCAACTGTAGTTCATATGTAGTTTCATGGTAACTACCAGTCTCTGTTTATAATAACAAAGCTATGAAGTGACAACTACATCTGACTGACATGCAGTTATCCTCTCAAACTCCACCATGAAATTTGGAAAGCCCTCGTGGCTGAGTGGTTAAAGCCGCTTGCTTTGCAATCAGAAGTTCAGTGGTTCTAATCCATCACTGGGTTTTAGCAATCTCTGTCCCAGCCCGAAGCTTCTTTACAGGTCCGGTACCATGTAACTACATATGAACTACAGTTGAATAGACTAACTCCACTTTACAGGTCCGGTACCATGTAACTACATATGACCTACAGTTGAATAGACTCACTCCACTTTACAGGTCCGGTACCATGTAACTACATATGAACTACAGTTGAATAGACTCACTCCACTTTACAGGTCCTGGTACCATGTAACTACATATGACCTACAGTTGAATAGACTCACTCCACTTTACAGGTACGGTACCATGTAACTACATATGAACTACAGTTGAATAGATTGACTCCACTTTACAGGTCCCGTTCCATGTAATTACATAATGAACTACAGTTGAACATACTCACTCCATTTTACAGGTCTGTTACAATGAAACTACATATGAACTACAGTTGAACAGACTCACTCCATTTTACAGGTCTGTTACAATGTAACTACATATGAACTACAGTTGAATAGACTCACTCCATTTTACAGGTCTGTTACAATGTAACTACATATGAACTACAGTTGAACAGACTCACTCCATTTTACAGGTCTGTTACAATGTAACTACATATGAACTTCATTTATAACTATTGGTAATTACTGTGTAATTACATTTGGTGTTCATGTGTAATTACAAATAGTTCATATGTAACTAGGGTAGGCTACCTGTAAAATAAAGGGTTACCCAAAAATGTAACAGAAATTAGCAAACCCACTTTGGAACTACAGTAATAATTAACTGAATTGAAAACAAAATAAAAATAAAAACTAATGGACAATTAAAAACTCTAATAACTAATGCCAAATCTAGAATCTAAGGATTGTGTGTAACATGCTGTGAAACCAGAAGATTTATCGAATGGAGATGGGACGAGAACATAACTTAATATGCCACATGATATCTTCCTCTGAAAAGATCAAGCATGTCTGGGGAATGTGCACACACAGAGAGCTGGAAGATATTCCCCTGAGATATCTCTATGATACCCGGAAGCCTGGAAATATGATTGCACATTTGTTCCCTCACCGTTCACCACAGACGATTTCATCTGTCCTCATCATTATTTATAAAGGCCTCATTTCACCACCTGAATCTTAACACACACACACACACACACACACACACACACACACACACACACACACACACACACACACACACACACACACACACACACACACACTCTCTCTCTCTCTCTCTCTCTCTAATGGGATCACGTTTAGCTCACGTTTAGCTCATGTCTAAGAAGAGAAACGGCTCTGAAACACTTTTCTTATTTTGCTCACGGGGCACAGTAGAGTCACGGGGATAGTCAGTAGAGTCACGGGGTTAGTCAGTAGAGTCACGGGGATAGTCAGTAGAGTCACGGGGTTAGTCAGTAGAGTCACGGGGTTAGTCAGTAGAGTCACAGGGTTAGTCAGTAGAGTCAAATGAAAGATTGAGAGATGGCAGAGAGAAAGAGTGTGGGGGGCCACATCCGGGTAATGCAGCGCTAGATTTCCTGCCTACCAACATGATGGTCGCACGTTCGAGCCACCGTGTTACCTTCGATCTGGTCGGGCGTCCATACAGGCACAGTTGGCCATGTCTGCAGGTGGGAAGCCGGATTAAGGGTATGTGAGCTCCTGATCCTGCTCTGGTAGGTCGGGGCACCTGTTCCAGGATAAGGGGAACTGGGAGGAAAAGCGTGATCCTCCTACAAGCATGTGCTATCTACAACTCTCAAAAAATAAAGGAATTGTCCGCACACTGATTAGCAGCTCCCGTTTTTATTTGCGCTCAAGGTTGGCAAGCTTTCGACCCTATTGGGTCTTCATCAGGCTATCTACAACTCTCCCCAGATTGGCAGAGGGGGTGGAGCAATGACCGGGACAGCTTGGCGGGGGAATTGGTTAAGTACACCTGGGGAGAAAAATACACTTCCTGATGATCTCAGGCTGCAATCCAGCTGGTAAGGTTGGAACAACTGATCCAGACTGTGTGATGTGTGCTTAGCATTTGCCAATAACCTGGCAGCAGAACTCAGCAAAATCTCAAGCTAAGCCACAACATATCAGCTGAGACAGAAGAACAGCATGGACTGACTCAGTTCCAAAATTAATCTCAAACTAAGCCACAACATATCAGCTGAGACAGGAGAACAGCATGGACTGACTCAGTTCCAAAACTAATCTCAAACTAAGCCACAATATATCATCTGAGACAGGAGAACAGCATGGACTGACTCAGTTCCAAAACTAATCTCAAGCTAAGCCACAACATATCAGCTGAGACAGAAGAACAGCATGGACTGACTCAGTTCCAAAACTAATCTCAAGCTAAGCCACAACATATCAGCTGAGACAGGAGAACAGCATGGACTGACTCAGTTCCAAAACTAATTTCAAACTAAGCCACAACATATCAGCTGAGACAGGAAAACAGCATGGACTGACTCAGTTCCAAGACGTAGCATTGGAAATAATCCTGCTCGCATTTCAGGATTAGTCACTCAACTGTCAATCTATCTGGAGGTGCGGTAGTCTGTCTCCTCTCTATCTGGAGGTGCGATAATCTGTCTCCTCATGGGGAAGTAGAATTTAAATGCAGGTGAACAGTCACATTGGCCATGTTTGCATGGAGTAACTGTGTAACAGCTACCATAGAGTAACTGTGTAACATGGAGTAACTGTGTAACAGCTACCATAGCTACTCCAGTTAAGGTGTTAAATTAAGCTGCTTACATACACTTTTGATATCCTGCATTTGAGTTTGAGAAAAATGGTTCAGCTGCCAGCTAGCCCCTCCATAACTGAAGAGGTTACTTCTAATACACAGGAAGGACATGATGGTCCCAATAGTATCCTAAAAGTAACAGTAAATGCTGCTTGCCACCAGGTCTTTTTGTTGACATCAAAATGTACCCATAATGCTATGAGACTCTAAGTTTATGCAGATGATTGATTGACTGATTGATTGAATTTAGTCGACAAATCATAAAATACACTGACAAGCATACAGTATCAAATAATTTGTCAGGATATCACAATAAAGTCGTCAAACCTATTTCCATCGTGGCAAAACCCAAAAACGAAAGCAGTAAAATGTTTCCATATAATCTATTTAATATGGGACTATTCCAGACATCTTAACTAGATTTCTCATACTTTGAGTATCAGCTTATCTGCATTGTTCTAACCTTGTCATTGACATTTTCATGCGTCACCCCCAAATCAGGTTACTTGAGGAACAAGCATAAGTGAATTCTCTGTGCTTAACTATTGTCTCTTTGTGAGGACTGTTTTGAGTACTGGTCTGGGAGAAGTAATGCCTGGCTCTGTATGTGCTCAGAGCTGTATCGAATTCTCAATGTGATGTGTGCTTAGCATTTGCCAATAACCTGGCAGCAGAACTCAGCAAAATCTCAAAATAAGCCACAACATATCAGCTGAGACAGGAGTGTATTGGGTAGAGGCCAGAGTTCAAGACTCTGTGATAGTAAAAATCTGCCTTACTGACATGTTATTGAGCAAGACACTGAGGTCCACTAAGCTTGCACTGTTAAGGCAATATGCACATTTTCTGGCCCTCATTTGCATGAGCTACAGTAAGAGCTCAGAAATGTTGTCTTATTCACTGACTAATATATTTATATAAGTCAAGTTGTGATGCAACTGCAACTGGTGGTGAAAAACGTCCTCCAAAACAGCCCTGCACAAACAAATAGCCCCCACCCCCATCGCCAACTGCAAGCACAAACTGCGTGCTTCAGCTAAGGCTCGTGTATTTTAATGCATTGCTTACCGTCAACAAATCCTATGAAAATAACAAAATCAGCAATGATTTTGTTTTGCCAACAAGTCTCGTCCATGGCCAATGAAGCCATAGAACATTGTATTAAAAAAGTTTGTCCAATCGACTTCACACTTGGCGGGTGTGTTGCTGTGGCCCCGAGGAAGTGCAGTGTTGAATATGGTGCAATAAACAAGCAAACAGTGTGCGCTCAGCTCTGTGTCTGAGTGCAGCGAGGCTGTTTGATATAAACACTGTGACATCACATGGCCAAGGAAGAACTGATTGACGTCCCATGATCACTAGCCAAAAGGGGGTGTGGTAATGGCCATGGCCAATCACAACAAGTGCAAACCTTTAAGCTTACAGCACAATGGTGTGGCCATTCAGCTTTATGGCACCACGCCCCCACCACCCACATCCCCGTAGTCACTCCCCCAGGTCACTCCCCCTACCCAGTCCTTGTATCCCGACTCTCTAACGCCTTCCTATCCCTAGCTATGGCCCCTATTTCCTAAACTCACTAAACGTCCATGAGTGAGTGACTAACTGAGTGAGTGAGTGAGTGAGTGAGTGAGTGACTCACTGTCCTGACTTTGCCATCCCCTGATCCCGGCGGGGCCTGCTGGCGGGGCACTGCCATGTTTTTTGGGTGGGCTAAAGCCCACCCAAAAAAGGCCTAGAACCGCCCCTGGTGGTAAGCATCAATTAATGGCTTAATTCATCATGAGTTAACCATCCATTCATGCACATGTGTGCACCAGTATTGTAAACTGTTACCGTTAATTTATGTTTTACCTTTCACACATTTTATTAAATTTTTTCAAAAATGTTAGATATAAAAGGAAGCTTTGGTCTGTAGTTTTTGGGTAGGCAGGATCAAGGTCGGGTTTTCTCAGAAAGCTGCTTTAAAATATTCAGATGTGACTTTTTGATCATGCAGAGGGCTAAATAGAAAGACTTGTCACTTTTTGGGCATAGTGCAGAATATGGAAAAGTGGAGGCTACTCTACATGGCAACAAGCAAGAACCCTGGTTTAGCATCACTACATTAATAAGGTACCTGTGGTTACTGCATCATGGCCTCCACGGAGAGGATTAGAGAAGTGTGGCAGGGGGAACCTCAACTTGGTATTGAATTATCTGACATTATATGGGAAAGTAGTTTGTCTGTGATACAACTCTGCTCAGTTAATAGTAGACACCAGCTGATTCAATTTAAAGTTGCTCATCGTCTTCACTATTCTAAGCATAAGTTGCACAAGTTCTTCCCCTCTGTCTCACCACTGTGTGTTAAGTTATAGTTATCCTTTATTTTCCTTCTGGTTCTGCCCTTCACTGACGGGATTCTGGGCCAAAATATTTGACTGGTATTCTAAGGCCTACAAAATAACCCGGCTGAACGGTTATTTTATTTATTTATTATATTTTTATTTTATCCGAGCACGGCTGCTCGGAGACCTCTCTGGACCGGAAGGGGAAATTGTGCAACAGTCTCTGACACTGGGGACCACTGTCGCCAAAAAACTTATTCTGAAAGAATGGAAGTCCCCCTCTTCACCTTCTTTCCAACTGTGGTTGATGGACATGATCTCTGTTATAAGGATGGAGAGGCTCAGATCCTTGAGAACCATCTCGCTTGGAAAGTTTCAAACTATTTGGGACCCGTTTCTGACCTACCTTGACGAGGTTAGGGGCGGTGGGTGACTTGCTTGGCTGGTTTGTCTTGGGCCCCTTGTATGGGACCCCATGTACGGCATCTTTTATAAGCACGTAAGCACCCTTATATGGGGGTAGCACCATATTATAATTATCAATATTATATGTATGCTTTTCTTTGTTTTCCTTTCCTGTGTCTGAGCTTGTTCGTTTTGCTTTGTTTGTACGTTGTTAAAACCAAATAAAATATAAAAAATAAAATAAAAAATAAAATAAGGTACCTAGCATTAACTCATTCCCCACCAGAGGTTTAGAGAAAAAGTCACTAGCCACTGCCAGGGTTTTTGATCACTTTCATTAATTTTCCAAGACCCACAGAATATTTTCTTCTATGAGTACATAAAGACTGAATATCCCAAAAGAAAGAAGAGAGTCTCTACTTTCATAGGGATTTTTTTTTCATTCTACCTTCATCTGTTCTTTAGTAATCGACACCTGAATGTAGAACGTTTTCACCAAAAACACCAGTCTCTGACCAGAAAGCGGAGGAAAATGCATTTTTGTAAATTAAGTCATCTTCACGGCTCCTGAACTGAATAAATGCCTTTGATGGCAGATACTGGCGGTGTTACACTTAACTATGAACCCCATAATGATTTGGTTTCCCCTGCCGGTCAAACTCGCCCGTGGGCACAGCTTTTACCGTAACACCGGTGTGAGAAAGATTCATCCCGCTATGAGAGAGGGGAGCCGGGTCGCACGTTCTTCTAGTGCGGGGGGGCGACTGGTTGTCTGTGTAACCTACTGTATGTCAGGAGCAATCTACAGGCTGCCTCCCCCACGCTATAATGACGTCTGAGCCCGTATCGATAAAAGCTGCCGGACCACGCTTTGATCAGTGCCATGGAGCTGTGTTATGGACCTTTTCTGACGGGAGATTGTTGCTTTTTTCTGCTTCCTGGTTTTGTTATACAATCGTGGTCGTTCCTGTACACCTTTAGACGTGCTGTACTATTTCACAAGGTGAGTAAGAGAGCCATCTATAACATGACGGTGAAAACACTTATTGCCACCCAGAGACGTCAATGGCGGGGAAGCGTTGTCTGTTAAAAGATGTCGGTAGACGGCAATGGCGGGGAATGAGTTAAGGACAATTCTATCATACCTGATGCGTCGCTCCAACAATCTTGCGAGTCTCTTGGTAGACAGTCTCCGCATTCCAGTGGTCATTGAGACGTTTCAGTTCCTCTGCTATGCGATTGTGCTCCCTAAGCGACAGCGTGTGCAGGGAGGTCAGGGCCAGAGCCTCGTTGACCCGAGTGTCTCCGGCAGCGAAACACTCCACTCTCTCCTCCTCAGGATCCCTGGGATTCTGGAGGCAAGGTGATGGATCTTTGGCTACAAAAGGCATGTAGGGCCGACCTTTAGCATCCGCAAATTCCTCATTGACGGCCAATTTCCCAGCGGGGCTGGAGAGGTCACGGAGATAGCTCTCCATCTTTGGGGAGCTGCCATATATATAAGAAGCATCCAAGAACGAGGTGATGGCGTTCAGCTGTTGGCGCTGTAGAACTTGTTCAATGCCAAACTTGTAACTCACAAAGCAGCCAGGTGTGGAGCGGAAAAAAGGCATGCAGCTTGTGGCACTCGACGGGTCAGGTGCCTGTAGAAAAGACATTGAAGAATTTAGAGGAATTGTCTCAATAACATCTTGGACTGCCTTTGGTGTGATTGTTTTTGTAGAACTCCAGTGCCAATATGTGTATATTTCTGTGTTCTTGTGTGTTTCCAAATACTTACTAAAGACATTTTCTCTCTCTCTCCATCTACAGTTGCTACTCATTTCGTTTGGCCACTTTGCTGCAGGGCCCCCTACTGCTGCACTGCCGTGTTAACAGTGCCCCCGACTGCTGCACTGCCGTGTTAACAGCGCCCCCTACTGCTGCACTGCCGTGTTAACAGCGCCCCCTACTGCTGCACTGTTGTGTTAACAGTGCCCCCTACTGCTGCACTGCCGTGTTAACAGTGCCCCCTACTGCTGCACTGCCGTGTTAACAGTGCCCCCGACTGCTGCACTGCCGTGTTAACAGCGCCCCCTACTGCTGCACTGTTGTGTTAACAGTGCCCCCTACTGCTGCACTGCCGTGTTAACAGCGCCCCCTACTGCTGCACTGTTGTGTTAACAGTGCCTCCTACTGCTGCACTGCCGTGTTAACAGTTTAACAGTGCCCCCTACTGCTGCACTGTTCTGTTAACAGTGCCCCCTACTGCTGCACTGCCGTGTTAACAGTTTAACAGTGCCCCCTACTGCTGCACTGCCGTGTTAACAGTTTAACAGTGCCCCCTACTGCTGCACTGTTGTGTTAACAGTGCCCCCTACTGCTGCACTGCCATGTTAACAGTGCCCCCTACTGCTGCACTGCCGTGTTAACAGTCCGTGTTAACAGTGCCCCCTACTGCTGCACTGTTGTGTTAACAGTGCCCCCTACTGCTGCACTGCCGTGTTAACAGTGCCCCCTACTGCTGCACTGCCGTGTTAACAGTGCCCCCTACTGCTGCACTGCCGTGTTAACAGCGCCCCCCTACTGCTGCACTGTTGTGTTAACAGTGCCCCCTACTGCTGCACTGCTGTGTTAACAGCGCCCCCTACTGCTGCACTGCTGTGTTAACAGTGCCCCCTACTGCTGCACTGCTGTGTTAACAGTGCCCCCTACTGCTGCACTGCTGTGTTAACAGTGCCCCCTACTGCTGCACTGCCGTGTTAACAGTGCCCCCTACTGCTGCACTGTTGTGTTAACAGTGCCCCCTACTGCTGCACTGCTGTGTTAACAGTGCCCCCTACTGCTGCACTGCTGTGTTAACAGCGCCCCCTACTGCTGCACTGCTGTGTTAACAGTGCCCCCTACTGCTGCACTGCCGTGTTAACAGTGCCCCCTACTGCTGCACTGCCGTGTTAACAGTGCCCCCTACTGCTGCACTGCCGTGTTAACAGTGCCCCCTACTGCTGCACTGGTGTGTTAACAGTGCCCCCAATAATGCCGTGTTAACAGCGCTCCCTCACTGTTCCCACGGGCCACGGCTTTTGTAAAGAACACAGAAAACATCGCAAAGCCCCACTTTTACCGCGGCAGCAGTACTGGAGCAAAGTGGCCAAACGAAATGAGTAACAACTCTATCTATCTGTCTGTCTATCTATCTATGCATCCAGCCATCCATCATCCATCCATCTATCGACTCTGCTGCAGTACTGCCACAGCGGTCAAAGTGGGGGCTTTTGTTATTATACTAGAAATCTTGTGCACTACGTGCGCTCGATTCCTAAGCTCGCCCGCTATGCAGGCTCGCATACGCAGCTTGCCTGCTGCGCGGCCTCGCCCGCAGCTCGGCTGTTGCATGGCCTCGCCTGCTCTATTCGCATGCGACAATTGCACAACTTCGCATTACTGATGACATCACTCACTGATGACATCACAAGTCCTCGAGTGACCATCACTGATCACATCATAGAGTGCTCGAGTGGGATCACTCAGCGCACAATAGACCCTTCTCACGAGGGCCGTTTTGTGTTGAAAAGGCAGGGTTAACACAGGTGCAACAAAACACTAATGAGGGTTTCAAACTTCCATGATTGGAATGTGGAAACCCTCATTAGTGTTTTGCTCGCACCTGTGTTTATTCTGCCTTTTCGACACAAAATGGCCCCCATGAAAAGGGTATATTGCTCAACTCAATCAGTAGTGAGAGAAAAGTAGACTGATGACATCTTCGAGTGCTCGAGTGCCATCACTGATGATGTCATAGACAGTGTGACATCATCAGTGACATCATTACTGACCAAAATCATTACAAATCTCACAATGTAAATTGCGGACCAAAAGCGCAAAGAACACCCACTTACTCCCTTTTATATAATAAGGAGGATTTCAATGTTTTCTTTGTTCTTTACAAAAGCCCCCCCCACTGATGCCACGGCAACGCAGCAGGCCCCCCTCCCTCACTGATGGAGGAGGAGCATCTTGGAAATATGGCAGTAGATGAGTAGCATCTGTATATGATGGACAAGAAGAACGTGGTGAAAACTCTGGTCTTACCTCAATAGGAAAGCAGGGGTGTGCATTCACACATGCGGTAATACAGTCCAGTGGCTCCATGAACGCAGCCTTGCTGTTGCTTTGAGGGATGAAGTCTATGTCATGGCTCAGGAACTGACCCCACTCCACCAGCAACTGAGAATATTCGTTGTCATTCCACTTAGTACGGCTCTTTATGATTCTCTTGCTGACTTCCCGGACCTGTTAACACAGTGGAATTTAATCTTTTTTGATGACAGGAGTCGTTTCGGAAGAATTGGAACCCGTTTACCATGTTTAATATTTAAATGTATTTTTCCCTCCAACTTGTCTGTGCAGTCAATGTTTGTATGATCATTAACATGAGGGGACATCATTTCTGGGGAAGGCTTATCATGGCCCAGTCAGAGATTATGATTAGCCAACTATAATGGATGATAGCTTGTGAGTATGGGCTGATATATGTGCCACCTCAAATTGAATTCGAATTGCTCAACTTGAATTCGAAATTTTTCATTTTGAATTTGAATTGCTCTTTTTGAATTCGAAATTTTTCATTTTGAAATTGAATTGCTCTATTTGAATTCGAATTTTTTTATTTTGAAATTGAATTGCTCTATTTGAATTTGAATTGCTCTATTTGAATTCGAATTTTTTCATTTTGAAATTGAATTGCTTTTATATTTTGAATTTTTTATTTTTTAATGTGAGTTGAAAAACTGAATCTGAATAGCATAATTTTAAACTGAATTTATTTGCTTTGAAATTATTCAGTTTCCACATTCCTATTTCAAAATTCAATTCAAAATTTTCAGAATCTTGTGTTCAAAAATTTCAACATGTGTGTGCGCCATCCGGGTCCTTCAAGGAGGAAGAGGAGGAAGGAGGAAGAGCAATCGAGCGCAGATTGACCGAACTCCTTTTTAGGTGAGGGGCCGAAGGCTGCTATCTGCTTTCGTTTTTGAGATGATCGATCCCCATTTTGAGGTTAGATGCTTTTTTCATATGAACTAAATAAAATTCTTCTGAACACGATTCCGTTTGTTGGCAGCCTCAAATCGAACGCAGTTTAATGAAAACGTAACTTATTAGATCAGGGAAACGTTATGGCAGTGCTATCGCAAAAACCAATCAAATGCTCGTTTTAGCGTCACATGACTTGAATCAGCCAATGATATTCCCGCAAACAGGACGTATAGGAAGTGTGAACAAACCATAACAAACGCATCACAGAACGAAGCCGCTGGTAAGTCTGTTGAGATAATGTTTAGCGAATATAATTCATAATCGTTTTAATAGTAATAGTAATACTACTTTGCTACATCTTTGATGCAGTCAATATTGGCAACCGGCTAGTGTTAAATGAATTGTCATCACACAAGTTGTCTCTTTGCTGGTGTTAGGCTACAGCTAACACCATGTTGGACGTTACCAGAGTGGGAAATTAATTATTTTGCGTCTTAAATCTACCAGCCACTTTAGTATTTCACCAGCATTTAGCTGCAGTGCTAGATTCTCACCCTGCACATAAGGCTGCTGTTGCAGTAGTGGCCTTGTGTCCATTCTAGACAAGGAAGACAAACCCCAAGACTGTGTTACAGTAGGCTAAGTGTATCTTGTCCTATAATTGACCAGACTAGACAGAGGTTGAAGTAGAAGAGATAACATTTATTACAAACGTTTACATCATCTGCAGCTCACCAGTTACTCGTGTCAATATTTTAACCTAAAATGTTTTAGCATTGATTTTTAAAAGAATTGCAAAGAATAACAGTTTTATGTTCTCCTGTAGGATGTGTTTTGGAGAGCATTGATAAAGGACTACCAGTACATCCCAGATCTCCAGAGCCTGAACAACGTTTTCTGTCAAGCTGCGAATGAGGGCTAGGTGTGACAGGAAACATGTCGTCACAGATTGTCTTTTGAAATGTAGCATATGAAATATAGCCCAATTAATTATAGTATATAGTAATCTTATTTTTTCCAACTAGAAAATGTTCAGTTTGTAGCAGCAAGGTGCATACCTCTGACACTAACACTGTGTTAAACTGTAAAGGTGGAGGTTACAGGTGTAGCCTCAGCAAGTGAGACATCCAGGTGGAATGAGGAGGATTCAGAGGAACTAATGCCAGGGTTTTTATTTACAAACCAAATCCCTTGATTAATGATGGAAAATCATGTGGACAGATGATTTGGCCTAAAAGACAAACAAGGTATTAACAAAGGATTTGATCAAACAAGGGAAAACAAATTAAACTGTAAAGTAATATAATAAATCTAATTCAAATCAAATACTCAATCAATATTCAAAGGAACTAACTATAATAAACTAACACTTCAAACGATGCATCTGCACATGGACAATCAATTGGGAAGAACAGAGCAGAGCAGCCTCCTCTCAACAGCATACATGGCCTACTGAGCTTCACCCAATCAACCACCCTTTATTGAGCCCATGTGCAGCTCAATCAGGGCCCCAGGTGTGGCTGGTTAGGTGGGGCTGAACTGGTGGGGGGATTTTGTACAACTAACATTTAAAAAAGTCTAACATTGAAGTATTTTTTACTCTGAAGAAGACTAGAAGAAGATTACCTGTCAAAATGTCACTCAGCCCCTATTAAGAAACGTGCAGACAGAAAAGAGTGCTCCATATGTCTTTACTCCAGGCAGTCTGTGAAGTGCCCAGGTAAAACTTCTTTCTATGTAGGTTCCACTATAACATTTCTAAATTAAATGCTGCCGGTCACTAACACTAACCCATCTTTGCAGGCCACATCATCAGTGCACACTCATATTCATGCAACTCCATTATTCAGCACTGTAAATATTACTGTTGCAAACAGTATGAATAGTTAATTGATTGTGTCCCACATCTGTTATTTTGGAATAAAAAAATATTCTATGCCCTGAAATGTAATGTCATGCATAATTACTTAGATTTTCTGACATCACATTAGGAGGGGTTATGCATTGTCATTTATGCTGTGATGGTAAATAAAAGGCACATATATAAATGTCCTTATTTATTACAGGTAAAACCAAACATGAAACTACTAACAAGTACTGTACATGTTTTATAAAATTTAATGATAGCCTGCATATCACTGTATAGATTAAGACTGTTCTTCACAGCCACAAATATCAATATGCAAGATGATTGGCAGGGTTCCTACATGCTTTCCATTTTTAAATTACATATTTTCCCATGCAGACCCTATGTTCTTGACTGGATTTGATTTATGTAGGTATTTGATAATGCATAGTGACAGCAGCTAGATAGTAAATAGCATCCCTCTATCTGAACATTACTCACATGAACAAAAACTGGACTCAAAGTGGCTACAACATAAAAGCTGTCTTCCCCAACGTCAACGACGGGTCTTCATCCCATACAAGGAGCAAAATGATGTGTAGTAGCATGGAGACACAAGAGTATGGTGGTTGCAGAACATCTCTCCAAATCTGCGGGTATCTGCTGCAGTCTGCAGGTTTGGGTCCGTGATAGACACAGCTAGCAGTTGTCCTGTTCCCCATCCCACCGTCACAGTTAGTCATCGCCAGAGGCAATGTTCTCTCTTCTTGGAATCTCTAATAAGAGAAAACATAGTAGTTACTGTATGTTACATGTGTGGCCAGCGTTGCTAACCTAGCTTCTGAAATGTTTACGGCTAGAATTCATTAGATCGATAATGCTACCGTAGCCTAATCTAGCTAACGTTAACGTTACCTCCACCTCGCTAGCTATAGCAACATACTGTTCTAGCTACAGCCTACAAGGAAAATTCATTCATTTATCAAATGTCTTTATCTTACCAAACACAATTACGCTAGTTTCTGAGATAATATATAGTGTGGCATATACCTGTGAATAACATGTAATGTAAATGCTCAACATTGTGCGTTTATTCTTACCTGGAAATCACACATCAATCCGTAGCTTGTTTCTGTGGCAGTCTAAGCGCCACAGAAACAAGCTCAGCTGGTGTAGCTACGTTACGTTATGCCGGTGAAAATACATGGTAACCAGTTGGTATTTACCGTGGTTGGTGTCCTCTCGTCCATGATGATGAGCAGACAATGGAAAGACTGGCGGGCGGCTAATTTAATACATCCGTGGGAGCAAAGACCTGTGGTGTAAGGTGTAATCTCAGTACATGATGTTGACCTGTTGATGATGTCACGGGGTCGGGGGAGGATCAGTTCCGGGTTCACGAGATTCGCTGTCATGTACTGTTCAATGATATATACTGTATAAACATCCTTGTTCAACTCAAAGTGGTCTTCTATGATTGTAGCGAACCTGAATACAACAAGACCAAATAGTTCTAGCGGGAGTGGGTGTGTGGTGCCTCGGCCAAAAAGGAGTTAGGTCAATCAGCGCTCGATTGCTCTTCCTCCTTCCTCCTCTTCCTCCTTGAAGGACCCGGATGGCGCACACACATGTTGAAATTTTTGAACACAAGATTCTGAAAATTTTGAATTGAATTTTGAAATAGGAATGTGGAAACTGAATAATTTCAAAGCAAATAAATTCAGTTTAAAATTATGCTATTCAGATTCAGTTTTTCAACTCACATTAAAAAATAAAAATTTCAAAATATAAAAGCAATTCAATTTCAAAATGAAAAAATTCTAATTCAAATAGAGCAATTCAAATTCAAATAGAGCAATTCAATTTCAAAATAAAAAAAATTGAATTCAAATAGAGCAATTCAATTTCAAAATGAAAAATTTCGAATTCAAAAAGAGCAATTCAAATTCAAAATGAAAAATTTCGAATTCAAGTTGAGCAATTCAAATTCAATTTGAGGTGGCACATATATCAGCCCATATGTGAGCTCATTCCCATAATTATTAAGATAAATTATGAATGGATAAATAGCTAAAGGAGTTATGATATATTCTGGCAAACTGCTTTTGTCACATCCTTTTTTTCTTCCAAAAAGAGGATGGTTACTATTTAAAGCTTATTGTCTAAATTTTAGACAGTCTGTAAATCAACGCAATAATGTATTCATCTAAAATGTTTTAGACTGTAAAATATTTTAGAGTACATTATAGCTTTATTACAGAGGTAAGCTGCAGGTTGGATACAATTGATGCATATTCATGCATAATATTCTTTCATTAAAAAGACCCAGTCTGGGTAATGAGTGAATACATTAAGACTGAAATTCAATCCAAATATCCAGCCTGGTCGCCAGAATAAAATGTCGACATTATACCTTTCTGGAATCCACGGATATGTAGAATATAAACATTTCTGAATCAAAATACGTTCCATAACATGTTTCCAGATACATGAATATTAAAGGAATGAAACGGTCATTTTTTAAGCAAATGCATACATAGCCACAACTAACGTGACAGAACTGACATTACTTCCACGTTGACTGAGGCGCATGCGTTGTGTGCAGTCATCAGTACTTCTGGCTATGTATTTACTTTTAAAACGTTTCACGTAACTTTGGATATTATTTCATCGCGTGGTGAGTACACGAGTCACAACATGTACATGTGAGTTTTTTGGCGCTGTTGGAATGTCTATTTTGGGTGACTGAACGCGGGTAGGCTGCTGTACCGTTCACTACCATTTTGGTTAGCAGGAGGGGCATTTTGTGTCTGAAAGGCAGGAATTAGCACAGGTGCAAGCAAAACATTAACAAGTCGCCCTGCACTGGAACACCTAAATGGATTGGATGTTGGAAAGCCTCATTAATGTTTGCTTGCACCTGTGTTACTTCCTGCCTTTTAGACACAAAGGTTTACATTGAGATTGTAGACATAAAACGTCACGTTTTAGAAATGTAATTTGCTGACAAATTGTACATATCCCTGGTTTTCAAACGCTTAAAATGTCAACCTCTTATTCTGGTAACTGGGTTGAAATATCAGTGCGAAACATTTCCATCTGCTGATTGAGAGAAATAATGTTTATCCATAGGACAGCAACTCTTTTCTGATGGAAACAATCTATTTTAAGGCCATGGCCACTGAATACAAATGTGACTGTAATCAGTTATCATCTCCCACGCTGTACTGCTGTCACTAAATTGCTGTGGACTTTATCTCTAAAAAACAGATATAAATAAATGGAATGCTATATTATGTTGGTTGTGTGGGGTGACTTCTCTTCATTTCTAATTTCTCCACCAAGCCTTATTGTGCCCTACAGACTAGTGTTTTGTAGATTACCGGGGGAAGTGGGGCTCCATTGTAGAGCCGTCCACGGTTCCAGCCTTTGGGTTGTGTCTCCCCGTCTTCGTATTGAGCTGGAAGCCATCTGACCAAGACAGTGTTGGCTGCTCCCCACAGAGGATTGTCCCTGGAAAAAGAATCACCAAGCATGTCCAAAAATACAGCAATGCAAAATTGTGTATGTCCTCTTGGTTTGCAACCAACCTCACATTAATTATTTCCCCTCCAAGTTGAGTAAAAGTTCAAAATAGTTTATTCCCCCTCCCCACAGTCGAATTAATATCAACGAACGGTGCGGCAAGTGCTGCTGGCTGAGAGGTGTTTGCTAAGATTCCTTTCTTGCATAGCTGCTGTTATAGAACAGTTTTTGTAATAAAAATGAAACTACGGTTAAGGTTAAGTTTATTATGGACATCACAGAGCATTGGAGATGTAACATACATGTATGCACAACAACCAGATACACAGTGTTAAGTGTTTATAGCGTAGTGTTTTTTATTGTTTTAAATCACAGATCATCTAAATTGCCGTGTTAGGTAGAATGACAGATTTGATATAATCCAAAATCATTTTTCATCTTTTAAGGAGAAAAAAGGGCAGCAATGAATGCAGATGCTAGAATAGGCTACCTGTGTTAATTATATACTGTAGCAACAACCAAAACCTAGAGATAAGAGGTTTTCTCACTCTTTTAGACTTGTGTAAAGTTGTGTTTGTGATTTTCTAACAGCACAAGTACTTTGAAAAATGTATTGCATTTCTGCAGTAATAAATATGATTTTACATGAAAATAAAAGCAACGGGCATGCAATTGTGCAGAAAAAAAAATCATCAACTTGACTTTATAAGCATGAATGAGCGACAGCCAGGAATACACTCCAGCAGACAATGACTGTTCAGGCTGTTAACCTATTCGGCTGTGTTTTTCACAGACTTGTTATTGTGGAAGTGAAGATTTCAAAAGCTTGTCAAGACAAATCCACAACAGGAAACAGTAGAGCGATGATTTTGTAAATGACTATGAAGTTGTTGTCTTTTTCTTTTTTGAAGTGTATAGCTGTTTTAGTGAAAAGTAATAATGAAATTAATAATATATAACAATGAAAAGCTCTATTAAAACTGCTGAGGTGGGGAGTGAGCTAACACAAACATATCCAGAACCTGTCTGCAACAGCATCTACATGCAGTCGTGCATATAGCTATGGATGGCCAGTGCATAATGGCTATGGATGACCAGTGCATATGGCTATGGATGGCCAGTGCATATAGCTATGGATGACCAGTGCATATGACTATGGATGACCAGTGCATATGGCTATGGATGGCCAGTGCATATAGCTATGGATGACCAGTGCATATGACTATGGATGACCAGTGCATATGGCTATGGATGGACAGTGCATATAGCTATGGATGACCCGTGCATATGGCTATGGATGGCCAGTGCATATGGTTATGGATGGCCATTGGCCAGTGCATATAGCTATGGATGACCAGTGCATATGACTATGGATGACCAGTGCATATGGCTATGGATGGACAGTGCATATAGCTATGGATGACCCGTGCATATGGCTATGGATGGCCAGTGCATATGTTTATGGATGGCCATTGGCCAGTGCATATAGCTATGGATGACCAGTGCATATGGCTATGGATGACCAGTGCATATAGCTATGGATGACCAGTGCATATAGCTATGGATGACCAGTGCATATGGCTATGGATGGCCAGTGTATATGGCTATGGATGGCCAGTGCATATGGCTATGGATGGCCAGTGTATATGGCTATGGATGACGAGTGCATATAGCTATGGATGGCGAGTGTATCTTTTGTTAAGTTGACAACATTCAAGAGATTTCAGATTTTCAGTGGCACACTTTGACTATTTGACAAATATTCATTGTGTATTATTTATTTATTTATTTTATCAGGATCCACATTACCTGCCAATTTAGTGACAGCCAATCATTAAATACGCAATACAATACAAATGATCAATGATAAGATGATTAAAATAACAATAGTAATGAAAAGGTGCTAAGAAATGAAAAGGATGCTAAGTTGACTTGAAAAGACATCATTTACCTGTTTTTAGCTTAAATCTGTACTGGAGCCAAGTGCTCAAAGAAGTAGTGGGGCTGCTGCACCACATGGCTACAGTGAACATTTTAGCTAAATGATGTATTTTCAAGTCAACTTGCCATCTCCAGGCTAGTGGAGACTAGGATTACTTATTTTTCTTCTTATTTTTTTTACGTTTAAAAGTTGTCACCACTCACTTCATTATACTTTAATAAAGCAAACAAATTAATTCAAATAAATCTACTTATGAAAGTATTTAAACATACAAAAACAATAGCAATAATAGCATTGAAATACAATCTAAGTTTACATGGTCAATTTCATCAGTTCATTCTTGAGTGTCTTCTTAAAACTGTAATTCTTTGCCAGCTGATAGTGATATTTCTAGTTGCCATCAGAAATAATTTGCCATGTGGGTGATTGGTTCCCAAATTCAATATTCATCTTTTGTTTGGGTGTTGTAAACATTGAGTTGGCCCTGTGGTGGAGAAGTGATAGGAAGAGTCCATTAGCCTACTTGTTGTTGCAGATGCCAGATATGGACCGGTACTTTTCAAAGTGGAGTTGCTGCAGGCAGCTGGCTGGAGCGGTGGGGAACGGACACCCGGCCAGGTCTGCAATCAGCTCCACATCTTCCCATGACAGCATCCTCATTTGATCATCTGGAATCATGGTAACGGAATCATGGTAACGTTTCCTTTCACTGCCCCTAATTACTAAGTATTTGCCCGGTATATACTTATTTACCTGTACTTACTGGTACTTACCCAATAATATACTTTACTTTATAATTTACAATATATTTACCAGGTAAATAATTATTTATCTGGTACTTACAGTATTAATTAACAGTGGTAAGTACCCAATAATATACTATAATTACCATATATTTACTGGGTAAATACTTAGTGATTACTAGGGGACTATAAAAGGAAGCGTTAGGAGAATCACTATTATTTCATTTGGATCAAACCTGACTGCCCTCCACATATACCGTAGAAAAGGCTATACAGTATGTGAAAAGATCAAATCTGAAAGGATTCACATAAAGGGAATTGAGGATCTCAGGTCTTTTATATGGGGATGTAGTGGTTGGTCCACATCCCAAATAGATCCCATTGTTTATCTACAGTTTGGGTGAATGGTATTGCTGTATTAAAGACAAGTAGCCTAGAACGTTGTTAGTATCTTGGGTTGTGTATCTTCTTCCTATGATTAAAAAACAAAAACAAATTGGTGATTCTCTGCTATCTGTTGCTCTGGTACAGAAGACTGGAGAATTGTGTTTCACCACATATTGGATCATTCAGTCAGTCAGGCAGGAAGGGAAAGGGGTGAGGTGTTGCTTCGTGAGATGGCCTCTCATTTCGCAGCGGGGCGATGTTTGGAACTTTGGGCCAATTATGGTGCTTAAACACGACAACCTCCGACCGGGATGCTGAATTACAAAGAACGCACATTCACACGACAACAATCGCAGACAATCGGCTACTCTCGTTGTTTTGTGGTTGTGTTGTGAAAATGTCGAGTAAGAAGACCCTGTGAGTACAATGTGCTCACATGAATTCAACTTGTTTGATTCTATGCAGTGCCCCCGCTTACTGGAAGTGGACAGAAATCAGTAAATTTCAATTGTCAATGGTTTGTCCATTCTCTGCCCTAGCTAGTGGCATTCGACATGCGCCGTGGGCCTGTACAGGATCTGTACATGTAGGAAGCTACACAACCCGAGGTACTGTCAAAGTTTGAGGTCACTTTAAGAATAGTGGCATTGGAACAAGTAGAGTTGGGTGGATGTAGACTGGCCTCATTCTTCTTTGACATGCTGACAGGGTTCTTTGTGCTGTTAGCTCTGTGGGTTGTCCATTAAAATGAAGAACCAGTCGTCTCCTGTCGTTGCAGGTGAGAGCCTTCATCTACATGGAATGAAAGAGTGAAATAAATTTGTACCTGACATCTGGAGATCCCTTTTATACCTCAGGCCCACTTTTTTCTTTAAGACTTGCAGAGTCGTTTCAAAGATCTCGGCAGCTCGGGAGATCTCCAGGGTCTCAGGCTCAGGTTGGGCTCGGAAGGTAAACACATGCGAGGGGGACCTGGACGTGCTTCGTCTACCAAACACAACAATGGATAAAAGGGAAATTTTGGTTCCCACTTTTCTTTCCTCACAAGATAGCTTAAAATGGAGACAAGATGTAATTACAGTATGACTGCCTCCGGTTCATTACCTTTGCCTGGTTTGGAGAAACGCTTCATCGACCATTTGGAGGCTTTCTTGATATGAAGAGATAAGCAACTCCCTGGTGATGGTCGAGGCTGGGGAATATATCATGCAATGAAAAAAACAGCATGGAAATAAGATGAAACTGCTTATATTCACACAAAATGTTAGCCTCAACAGAGACAAAGCTTGCTTCTCAATGTCCCAGGCCAATAGTAGCATCTCAATGTCCCAGGCCCATACTAGCTTCTCAATGTCCCAGGCCCATTAGTAGGGGCAAAATCCACTGCAGGCTCCCCCTTTTTTCTTTCTTTTTTTACACATCTGTGCGTCTTATTTCTTTGGGATGACACACACTTGTGTTACTTTTCTACACAAGATTATGTTAATGACAATACATTTTGTCATTGTGAAGATATCTTGTGTTGAAAACAGGGTTCCCACACCTTCTTAAACATCAAATTCAAGGACATTCCAGACCCAATTCCCTCAAATTCAAGGACCCAGCATGGCAGAATTTGAGACGGTCAATTATTGTTAACTTACCATACTCAGAAAATCACACTTTCTCGAGGCAGGTGGGGTGTGAAACAAGGACACAGACACACAATGTAGCATTTACTAATGTTAAGTAATATATTCTTGCACAAAATATATAAATTCAAGCACTTTGTCATGTCTATATAAAAAAATCAAGTCCTTGATTTTTTTTTTCAAAATCAAGGCCTCGATTTCCCCCCTCAAATTCACGAACTTTCAAGGATTTAAAGGACCTGTGGGAACCATGTGAAAAGTAGCACGTGTGTGTAATCCCAGCGAACACACACAGGTGTGTTGAGGTGACGCGTCCTTTGTGCTGATTGTTAGAAACCAACCCTGCTGCTCTATGCATTGAGAAGGCTCTGCTGCATTTCTTCTCACTATGCGTCGTCTTGAAAAGCAGGTTCGTGTCAGTGTGGGAGATTTGCCAAAAGGATATTCATCACGGATTAAATTCAATAATGTGTTTTGTCATAATATGACAAAACACATTCATACATGTCATAATGTGAAAAAAAAACACATTCATACATGTCATTAATGAAAAAACACATGATTTAATTTACTCAATGGGACTAGCCTATACTAGTGGTGACAGGGACTGGTGTTTTGGGTAACAAGTAGGCCTAGGCCCAAGGTAATTTTTAAGTTTTTTACAGATGATGAAAGTGCAGATTGTAAACTCTCAAAAATGATGTGTCATACAGTACATAGAAATCTGAAAATAGATAGAAGATATCCTCATTGGAATGTTAGTACTCCTAAAAGCAACATTCAAAGAAAATCACCCTGAAAGTTGGTGAACAAGTGTGGTTTACCCTGAACAAGCTTAGTTTGCTAACAAATTATAAGTATTTAGTTATCCCAAAACTGTATAGTTTGTTATATTGAGTGCATTCTTCAACAGCTAAATTGGCATAATATGAAAAAAAGAAATATAAGAAAGTGGAAAACCAAATATTTTCAAAAAACAAGGTTTTATTTCACGGTTGCCACTTGTTACCCTTTGGGGTGTTAACTTGTTCAGGGCAAAGCAAGCTGGTTCACCAGGTCATTGCTTTAGGAGTATCAACATTCAAATATCTTCTTCAACTATTTTCAGATTTCAATATATGACACGTCATTTGAGATCTTACAATCTGCACTTTCATCATTTGTAAAAATGACATTGGCGTATACTTGTTACTCAAAACACCAGTTCCTGTCACATGATTTCTAATTAAAAGATTCTGGATCATTGTTCAAGCAGAAGCAGTTACGCTACATTTAATTACATCATGACAGATCGATCTCGCAACCCCCGAGCCACATATCTTTTCTGTCTAAAACTGGAACAATCTAATTCCCTGACAAGCATTTTTATGCATCTGTTAATTTAATTGCATTGTCATGTGAACATAATTTGCACTGACAAAGAGGCTTCATAAACACAGTTTGGTTTAATTGGTCCCTGCTCCATTCGCATCATAATCACGTCTCTGCCGGTTACAGTATGTACGGCTGGCGTCATAGGCTGCGTTCCGATCTGCTAGTTCCCCTTCGAAGTGGACTGCACAGTGTATTCAGCCATGTTAAGTATGGCTCAATACCCTGTGCATTCCACTTCGCAGGGAACTACTAGCCGATCGGAACGCAGCCATTATCACCCACTTTGTATACATTAACATAGGGGACAGCCCACATTCATCAGTTTCAAGTAAAATGTGTCTTACTAGTTGAAACATCATGCTGCAGGCCCCAGCATTGGATTAGCTCAGCCCTTATGCATAAATGACATCTTAAAGCCACATGGCTGTCTGAGATTGTTGATAGTCTATGAGTCACCTACTTAACCACCTCTCATCATTAAGGGTTACATGACTCAGTTGAATGATACATTGTGGAGACTAAAAATAAAGAATGAGAAAAATGAATGGGAAATTGATTAAAATTAGTCAAAAATGAGCTCTCACCCTAGAAGTATGGGATGTGATTGGTGCCTGATTATTATTCTATTTAAATCAATTCTCTATACCAGTGGTGCTCAAAGTGGTGTACCGTGTACGGGAAACCCCAGGGGTGCTTGAGGGGGTTGCAGGGGGTCCCCAACAACAAGGGGAATAATTAATTTTCACCATAATTCCATCCATAAGTAAAATAATGACAGAATGAATGTATGACTATTTTGGTCATGGTTTCATACACTTTCTGTAATAAAACATCTAAAAGCAAAAATTCTATCATATGGAGGTCTGTGGTGTAATTTGTGTCAATTTAGGGGTCCTTGACGTGTGTTCACCATTATCTTATATTGTGGTTCTTTTTGTGTGGCAATGATCAAAAACTGAAGAAAAAAAAAAAGTACATTTCAACAACAGCAAAAAAGATTAAAAAATAAAGAAAGATGTACTTACAGTTGAAATGTCCAGCTTCATCAGTTGCAACACTTGTGGGAATGATGCAGAGCACAATTGTGTGGATAATCAAGTTGAAATAACCAGCCATGTTTTCGTATTGTACATAAACGAGTTAAAGATGTCCCCTTTCACTGCTAGTTTTAAATGCTGTGTGCACAGCGGCCTGTCCACCCCCTACTTATATATTCAGAGAAAGCTGTTTTCCCACTGCCAAGGTTAAATAAACCAGCCCACAGTTGACTAAGTCAGACATTCTGAGAGTCTGTTACTCGCTTGACTGATTTGAAAACGCACTTACTCCCATTTCCCCTTGCATCTTTTACTCACTTCTCTCAAAGATGGCAGGTCCTGGAATTAAATGCAACAATCATTGAGAAAACATGATCAGATAATACTGATGTTATGTACTCCGACGTGTCGACTGGGCCAGCCCAATCACTGTAGGTATTATTCAGAAATCAGAGCAACATCAAATGAGCAGAATAAATACTGAGAAAAGAAAACAAACTGCTGCATGGAGCGAGGTTGAACAGTGTGCAGAGATGACATGAGCTACTGTTTGAAAAGAGGGCTGGACACTTTGGACATTTGGCGGCGCGTATCTAACCCGCTCGCCACAATAAAACGTTTATCATTGTACGTGTCTGCAAAGCAGGGATAAGTAGAATCTCAACGTAAATACATTTGAAACAAAACCTCTGCAAAATAAGTTTCTGAAACGTGGCAATTTACATCTGGGCAAACCTACAATCTCCACGTAAATTTGAAACAAAACGACGGCTAATTTGAAAACCTCGCTTTCCAACGTTAAACACAAATTTACTTTAACAACGTTGGTTATGTTTAGGCAATTCTTTTTATTATTTTTTTGCAAGTAAAACAAGTTGGTTAAAGTTAGGATTATAGTTTGGGTTAGGCTTAATAAGAACGTTAGATGTGACTTACAGCTGAAATGTAGACTTTGGAAACCCCGATCGAACACGGCCCTCCGGTGTGAAAGGCAGGTGTTTACGCTCCATCCCTCCTACTAGCCACCAGGCTATTTTTAATAGCAGACTCTATGACATGTATAACGTTGATGTACACGCAGTGTTGGGCAAGCTACTCAGAAAATGTAGTAAGCTAAGCTACCAGCTCTACATTAAAACATAGCTTCACTACATATCCTCAGAAATGTAGCAAGCTAAGCTTGCTCTCAAGAGCCTTCCCTGTATAAATAAAGGCAACAACAAAAAGAGCTAGAGGCTACATGCCAAAATAAAAGTAGCTTGCTACTGTACATCGAAGCTATTTTTTTTTCATGCCAAATCAATTTTATCTCAGTGATCAAGAAACTGGAATTCCAGCACATCTGGAATAGGCCTACACTTTTCCCACTGATATTCATGGGGACAAAATACTTAGTGTAGATGGTAAAATCGGGAGAGGATAGGAAAACACTTTTTGAACGGAACCTATTCCTAGCTTTATAATAACTAGTGCAGTGCTCGTTCCCCCATGCACCACCCCGTGGGCACTTCCCCCCCGCACACACACTGCACTCTGTCAGATCCCCCCTAAGCGTTTGAAGTCGATCCGACAAACGGTCCTCAAGATACCCGAATGACAGACATACAGACAGTCCTGGAATAAGTCCAAATTGCATGAAATGCAGCACTGCACTCCATCGGGTCCGAGCAGCGGTTCTCAAGATAAACCACTTTTTGTGTTGCCAGTAGGTGGCGCTGTGCCGAATTGCACACAATTCTGCACTGCTCTATGTCAGGTTCCCAGCAGCACACTTACCAAGTTTGAAGTCGATCAGATGAATGGCTATCGAGATAAACCACTTTTTGTGTTGCCAGTAGGTGGCGCTATGCCAAATTGCATGGAATTCAGTTCCCTGCACTCCGTTGAGTCCCCCTAAGTGCACTCCCCGAGTTTTAGGGGCACTTTACACGAGGACGGTTTCCTATGGTGACGGGGAATTATTGTATCGTTAGTGCCTCCCTTTTAGACGGCGACGGCGAATTTGGGCTTAGGAAACGACACATTTTGAAACCACCTTCCAGAGTGGAATTCTTTGAAACGCTTCCCGCTGAGGGCTCCATGTAATCGCTTGAAGACGGCACATTTCAGAAACTCTGACGTGCCTGCACACGCGACACACGCGATTACGCCATAGCCGTGCGCGAGTTGGCAACCATTTTCAAAATAAAACGTCAGTATGAATGAAGTTTGGCAACATTCAGAATTAAGCTACACTGCGGCCAACTTCAGTTACATGTTCATAACGTTACTGCTGCGAGGAGCCGATGGCTGTACCCGGTCGGCATTTAATGTTAGTTACAAAAGCACGTCAACAGTGTTTTCTCACTGCCAGTAGCCTACAGTGGGGTTTGACAGATAGCACACTCAGCGCGCCCGGTCCTCGCTGCTCGTTAAAGATTTCCAATAGGCGTTATTCTGATAAACTGGTCCACTGGTACATTCTCACCCGACAAATATTAAAACTTTAAAACAGTTTTTTTTTTTTTTTTTTTTGCTTGAAAAAAGCTTTTTAGCAAGTCTAAAAACAGGAAAGACGATTACGAAATTACGTCATGCAGAAGCGTCCTTGTATGGGCAAAGAATAAGGTGATCACACTGCCACCTAGCGACCTGGCATGTACATTATGGCGTTTTAAAAATTCAACAGCGCTCATGTAAACAGGGAGAAGGTGTGAAGAAAAAGGTGTGAAGGAAACGCTATTGTGTAATTTCTTCCAGAAACTGTCCTCGTGTAAAGGGCCCCTTAACTTTGCAGTCGATCAGATGAATGGATGAGATAAAGCGCTTTTTGTGTTGCCAGCAGGTGGCGCAATGCCAAATTGCACGGAATTCAACTCCCTGCACTCCCTTGAGTCCCCGTAAGCGCACTCCCCAGTGGAAGTCGATCGGACGAATGGTTCTTCAGATAAACAGCATTTTTTATGTTGCCAGTAGGTGGCGCTATGCCGAATTGCACAAAGACAGAGCACTGCACTGCACAATAGGGCACACTCCCAAAGTTTGAAGTCGATCCAACCAATGGTTCTTGATGGCATGCAGCAGATTATGCTCATCCATAAGCAGTTGTGGAAATAGCCAGGTTTTACTCTGGGAACCCTACTTACACAGAATGGGGGTCCCCGGAAGTGCCTGGGGGCCACTTTTGCAAAATGACAGGAGGCAAGGGGCCAGTCAATAAACATTAATATAAATTTTTCTGTAGCAGATTGTAGGATTTTGGGGTGTCAGCCGGAGTTTAGTCTCACATTTTTTTGCATAGTTACCGTAATACATATACTGTAAGTGCCTGTGTGGCAAGCAGACAGCCATATTTGACAATTTAGCTGGAGCTCAGTCAAATTTTATTTAACCTTAGTTTTCATTGTGAATTAGGAAATTGTCGGGGGGCCACTCTGCACCCTATCGCGGGCTGCATCTGGCCCCCGGGCCGCAAGTTGAGTATCACTGCCCTAGAGGATATTATTTCGTCATTATAGCCTACCATTATAGCCACATGAAAATGTCTTAGAAATCTCACTTAACTAAGATCACTGAGCTCTACTGATTATTTCCCCTTCACATGAATATTAATGCTGCTTATTCAGCTTACAATTCTCTGCTCATTTCATGCTGCCCTCTTTGCAAGACATTTTTTAATTGGAACCTGAGGAGGGATACTGGCTGGCCCCCCTCAGTTACTCACATCAAAGTAAACAGAGGGTCTTGAGAGTGAATCGGGGCCAACGCTACGTTTACTTTTCTCACTACTGTCAACGACTCGTCAACGACCCTAAAGCTGGGGCTTAGGGCTGAAGGAGCAGAACTGAAGACAAATATTCAAATATCGACCATATTTCGCGTCCGAATCGCAGGGAAACAGGGCACTGCCCTCCGTCGGGTCACCATCAGTGCACTCCCCGAGTTTCAAGTCGATCCGACCAACAGTTCTGGAGATACGTGAAGGACAGACAGAGAGACAGGCAGACGCTATCGTCATTATAGTATAGATGAGGATCACAGTGAAGTTTACTTAGCCTACACAATATTCCAAAATCAGAATTCAAAAATATTTTTTCAGACAATGAAACTATAAAGACAGTATAATAAACAAGAAAAATAACAGACATAAATTTGAACCAAAAAAAATATTGGACACTCGGGCATATTTGCACAATAAACTATAGGTTTTATACAAACTCTTTTAATGCAACTCAAACCACAGTAGCAAAAGAATAAAGACCTGATCCAAAGAGTAACAATAAGGATACAGTATGTCCTCCAAATAACATGCGAGTATGGACATTGGACAACTGTGGACAGTGACAGTCACAACTAATGTAAGCATTTCCACGCATGTAGGAAAGTGATAGCATTGGTTCAGAAACGTTAATATTCAACATATCCATGGATTGAATAAAGGTACAACGCAGACGTGTTATTCTGGTGAGCAGGCTGGGCGGTGCGTATCCTGCTTTATATTCCAGCAGCAGCTTTTAGAATTTGATATAAGCTGAGAACATGTGTAGGGACTAGGGGAGGGAATAAGGCACTAGGGAAGGGAATAATGCAAGATCTTTTGCCTGCAGCATTATTGATGATTTGCAGTGACTGAGGACTACATTTACTAAAAAGTTGGGGGTGAAGAAGGGTCAGATTTGATGGCTGGTTAATAGTGCAAACTCAAGGCCCTCACAGTGTGAGTCACAGTGTGGGCCTTGAGTTGCAGTACACTTGGTTGTCTGAAGGAAACCTCTCCTGCCAGGTCATGGTGCCCCTAACTATCTATGTTGTGGCTGGGCTAGAATGTGGCATTCCGACACCAGTTCTTTAACCTTGGCTGACGTTTCCATTATGTCTATGCAAAAGATACAAGTTTTTCCCCATGTCACCCTCCGTTTACAGGTGTATGGATAGATGTGAGGATATGGTTGCTGCTATTTCTCAATAACCTCCTAGATTTTCTAAAGTAAGACCTAACAAAATTACTTAATTAATTTTTGGAATGTAAAATCTAAGTTAAGACTAAAATGCTGTTATATTTTATTACATGGACACAATTGACATTGATGACAGGCCATCACTTACAATTGAAGCAAGCTGTGATCCTGTGCAGATGCCACATTTGTCAACTACAGAAATAAGTGTGTGGCATTTGGCTTCTCGGTTAGTGGTCAGCAATTGCTCTTATCAAAAGTCAATCAGGTTTTACTTTTGATAGCTTCCAGCTGTGCCCTTCTTGCTTTAATAGTAGTCGTTTATTTGACAATTCACTTTTAAAAGGACATGGTTGTAATACCAATGTACAATTAAAAGAAACATCAAGGATGACAAAAAAGTCACAGGACTTATTTCCATTGTGGTCCTTGTTGTAGTTAGATGTGGTAGAGGGATGTGCATGGGCGAGCATGTGGAGATAGTAAAGTACAGCATTTGCAGCATAAAGAAGCGCAAACCTTTTGGACCACGGCCCTCTTTTGCTCTCGCACCCCTCGCCCAAAACACCACACATATCCCCCTAGCCACTAACCCTACCCAACCCTCAAATCCTGACTCTCTACCACCACCTTCGTATTCACAACCGTAAGTTCTTTAAAGGCATCGCGATCTGACCTTCCGTTTCCCAGAAAATGTCAACATTTCTCGGTTGTGGAGATACAGTACGTCCGCCCCACATGCAGGACTACAGGAGAGAGATAGAGGACAGTGGGGGGTTGGGGGTTTCAAGTCACTGACAAAACACTATTTCAGTGATTGCTGTCAGAATATAGAGCCATTTAACACTTATTTTAATGCAAAAACATCGCTGAATGTACCTTTAACCAATTGACTGGGCATTTTTTGCCTGCCTATTTGTTGATAACCACTAATCTAGAGCAGGGGTTCCCAAACTTTCTCAACTTGGGACCCAAAAGATACATTTTGTTTGTATCTCTCTTGGACCCAAACTCACACACACAAAAACATACGCTACGGTAATGAGTTGCCATGACGACCAGTCGGCGAGATGGCGACCCACCACCTAAATTTGGTTGCAAAAGTACATCATATTCATGTTTCCATCAAAAGTTTGTGCAATATATTAGCTATGAGAATCTTATGACCTTATGATGAAAACTAGCTAAAGCCTATGCCATTTTCCTCACCTCATGCCCTGCAGGGTCAACCTCCTGTTTGAAGCTTGCCCCGCCCACCTATGTGATGTCACATTAACTCATTGAGTGCCAGCCACTTTTGGAGAACGGACACTCCCAGTGCCAGAGTTTCAGAGCGTTTTCAGTGATTTCTCGAGGCCCACAGAATATTGTGTGATATTACTATGTAAACACCGAACCAGGCCCGTATCTAGACTGCCACACTAGGGTGGGCTGGTAGGGGGCAACTTTGGCGGTAGGTTGCCAGAGGTTGTGGGTTCGGGGATGGGGATTAAATTGCATTATATTCAGTGGCGCTGGAAGTACTTTTAGGTAGGAATGGACTCTCGGTGCTGCCTGGGGCAGCGCCGAAGAAAAATTGACGTTTTTTGGACTTTCATCCAAGAATATTTAATTTTAAATTAACATTAGGATTATACTGTTGTGATGTCATGATTCAGTATCTTCTCCTTTTCTCACTCACTTTCATGTAACCACCTGCTCTCCCTGTAGTCGTTTTACACTACAACAGACAGCAACACAGGCATAAACACTGAACCAAATTGTTCCAGTAGGAGTCACCATTCTGTTTTGGGTCACCATCTGTAAGTAGGAACTTTCACTCAGGTGACAGGCCAATGTTTACATTATTATTGTCAAAACTATTAGCAAACTGTACAAACTAACTATTTACAAAACTATTGCTATATTTCCAAGACGTTTAGTCTTATTCAAACTCAAACTGAAAAGTGACAAAGAAAACTACTTTGAAAGCACTTACCCTAAAAATAAATAAAAATACTTCATCCAGTTTAAAATAATCAACTCCATAATATTTCTTTTCATTGGATGAGCTTATTCCTCAAATCAAATTAAAGCTATAACTACTGTTAGGTGCCCTAAACTAACTAACCCAGTGGTCTCCAACTTTCGGGTCGCGACCCTAAGTGCGGTCGCCTGGAATTCAAAAAGGGAGATTTTTTTTTTTTTTTTGGGTGGGCAAGATTAATTTTTGGGTGGGCATAGCCCACCCCTGCCCCCCCCTAGAATCGGCCCTGCACCGAACACGCACAAAGAACGAGGAGACTCTATTGTATCATCAGCAAAAAAAAGTTTATTGATACCATTTTCCGTTCTTTAGTTATGAGCCGGAGAAGATAGGTTGTTTTGAGCAAAAACAGGCGTTTCAAATTAGAAGCTGAGATATTCCGCCTTTTGTGAAATGAAGCATTTCAAGCACATTCACTGAGTCTGAAGCTAATATTTTCTGATGTAGTGACGTGGTGTAGTTGTGTGGTGCCCTGCGTGCCCCACCCCCCTCTCCCCCCCTCAGCTGCAAACTCCTCCCCACACTAACACACAGCCTCATGCACCCAGCGTCTATTTTCGGAGTGCTCCGTTTTTGTGCGCCGGCTCCCAGCGCGACACGGAAAAGCCAAACCGGACTGCTGAGAATGGTTTGGCCCTTCGGCGTCGGGTGCTGCTTTTCTGGCGGCTAATCGTGTGGAGAAACTATACAGCAGAGACAGAGAGGCTCAGTTGTGGGTGCGGATTGACTGCTGTTCGCAGCCAACGTCAGCTCCAGCCAGAGCAATCTATATGGCTCTGGCTGCAGCATGAGCGGTTTCTCTTTCATCACGGGGCTTTTTCCTGCTGTTTTCCTGACCTTTCTCTAATCTGGAGAGCACTGTCGCCACCTAATGGGTCTGTAAAATAGGTTATACACCTTCAATAGCTACAATATTTGTACAGGATATGCAGGAGGCTTTGATCCACGTCCCACCGTCAAAAAACGCATTTGACGTCGATCGACGTCATTGGCACTCTACGTCACTATTTACTTTGACGTCGACCGACGTCATTGGCACTCAATGAGGGCATGTGATTTTGATTGTGTAGTTTCACAGGTAGGGCTCAGTAAAACAAGGCCAGGTCGAAACCTGGCATAGGGCCGGTGTGCTCAGTAAAGTGCAGAACTCTGCCAAGGTGTATTGAGTCATTTGTGTAGTGTGCCTGTGCTGTAGTGTAGCCTATGTGGGTTAATAATCCTGGGTTTAAGCTTCATTAACATGAAGTGCCAGATTTATGGTTAATCTAGTAATATATATTATTTTCACACATAAATGTAGGCTATTGAAATGTAGGCTTATTATGTGGTGTATTCCCAGCCTCCCCCCCCCCCCCCATACGTGTAGGCTAGGTGTTTTTTTTACAATGAATTCGTATATCATTAATAATTGGGATTATTGTAAATATTAGGATAGGTGAGATCAGATGACTGCTTACCATGTAAAAGCTTTAATAACACTGGAATTGAGGGCCATAGACTATGGCCCAAAATTCAAATATAACACTATGGCCCATAGTGTTATTAAATATTGTACATGTTATGCGGTCATCTGATGTCCCCTCCCCTAAACGTTACATGTCATGACTTGCTCCTTCCTTGGCAGAGATCTGTGCTCGAGCACATTGCCTCGTGTTTCACTGTAAACGAGTAGGCTATTGTGACAAGCGAACTTTTTCAGTGAAACAAGTTCGCTTGTCACACAATACTCGTTGGGCTTATTTGAGGGCATGTATGTTTATCGTTCACGTTCGCTAACCTGTCGGTCTTTAAACTCTTTGAACAGGTCGGGGTGCCTGTCGGCAAGATGTTTAGCCAGGTTCGATGTGTTTGAGCCTTTCGCTTTGGTCGCGTTGAAGCACCTTTTACTTCAGGAGCAACTGCACGGCCGGGCGTCAAGTCAGCCAGAATGTACTAGTACGTCATCCACTTTGTTGCTTTCAAAATAAAACGCTTATTGTAACCTTATTTATTTTGAGTAATGCGTTACAGCCACAGTTTCACGCCATATAACATCACAACGAGTATTTTGATACAAGGTTTGCTGCTTCATTCATTGAAATACCTTTTCCCCTCCAACGTGCATCAATAAGCTATTTACTTTTGTTTAAGTAACATTATTTTGAAAGTTTTAACCGGAAGTTTTCCAGCTCTTCCCGAAAAAAGCTGCCTGGAGATATTCTCCCGAATGAGAAGCACGCTTCTTCATAGCGCACGCCCGATAAAACTCATTCAAAACGTTGCACTAGTTTACTGACTACACTGTCGTTTCCCATAACGTTAGTCACAAGAAATGTGGAGAAAGAATAACTTTTTGGGAGACAATCGCATCATGGTGATCACTATTCAGCAACAATGGACATGTATTGGAAATCAAATGCCTTCGCTTGTTTCACAACTTGTCTGCTCCAAAGCGCTACTCCAACCGGAGATACTGTCTAAAGGTAGGCTTTAGAATGATGTTAGCTTAGCGTCACCTAATATCATCACAGTCAGTCCCTCTTGTCAGGGTTGGTGTCGGAAGACATGTGGATCTATTCGCGGGTAGTTGATGGCCGAGGCGAACTTGGTAAGTCTTGAGAAGTAGGGGGGTTGTGGAACTTGATGGCTAGGTCTGCACTTGTTCGAGGTTGGGGAACGGTTGCAGAGATTGACGTGATCTCAGTTTAACTTAAGAATCACTAGAGATGGCCTGCCGGAACGGGCCTTTATAGATCCGAACATGACATCACCTGTGCTATGACATCACTACCGTTTGTGACATCATCAGAGATCGATGACATCATAGTAGGAATGACGACATCAAAGTAGGAATGATGACGTCATCCTAACAGTACCCTCCCCTCAACGGACGCCACCTGGCGTCCAATGAGGCCATCAAGGATGGCATATGGAGAACAGAAAATCCTAAGGTTCTGGTGGAGGGGCTCCTCAGCAGGAGGTCAGACGCAGGTGGCCAGACCCCCAAAGGGGGGACCAGACAGTGGAGGTGCTCTTCAGCAGGTGGTTAGATGCAGGTGGTTAGACCCCAAAGGGGGTGTAGGAGAGTGAGGTGCTCTTCAGCAGGTGGTTAGATGCAGGTGGTCAGACCCCAAAGGGGGTGTAGGACAGTGGAGGTGCTCCTCCCTAATACTGGATATCGAAGCCATAGATAGACCGATATGTAGACAGAACTTCTACCGGCTCCGGTGGATCCTCTGGAGCCGGCCATCCCCCGGGGCACGATCCAAACATGGGAGGCTGGAGACCATCAAAAGGGTCAAATGCCGCCGTCTCCGAAGGCAGAGCCACAGGGGGATCTGACTCAGCGAGGCCTGCCCTCCCGACCTGTAGTTTGGGGAGGACACCCACCGTCTCCTCCTTTAAACGCCTCTTCTTTGCTCTTGCTCTTGACCGAGGGCTGACGACACTACGGGGACCTCCCAGCATCAAGCTGGAACCTACGTGTGGGTCAAGAACTGGAATTGGCTGCTGCTGAGGTACGGGTTCAGACTCGGCGAGGGGAAGGTCCACAGGTTGTGCCTCAGGGCCAGCAGACTCGGAGGCCCCCTGCGGGGGGACGGAGCTGATCTGCAGGCAGTGATTGAACTTCTCAATGAGACGATCTACAGTCTTCTCCAACTCCTTAACCTTCTTGGAGACACACTGCCACTCCTGGGTCACGTGAACGCTGCCCAACCGTACAGGTTTTGGGGCTGGACTCTTAGAGCCTTGACCCGCTGAGAGTCTCACGGGCCGGCGAGTGGTGGACCCACTTACTGGACGCCGGGAGCAGGAGGAGAGGTAATGCCCGGCTCGACCACAGTACCGGCAGCTCCGGGTGTCCAAACGGCGCTGCCTCTCCTCTGGTGTGATGCGAACCCTGCCAGTCTGATCACGGTACAGATGGTTGCTGGTGTTCAGACGTGGCTGCCTTTGCTTTGGGATGACACTAACTCCCCCCCAGAGTATGCCCTTAGGAGCTGGAGGCGGCCGTCCGGAAGCAGAGGCAGCGGCAGGAGGAATAAGAGGCACGGGAGCAGTAGGGAATGACCTTTGGAGGTCCTCTACCGTCATGCCCTCGGCCCGCAGGAAACCTGCGAGCCTCTCCTTGAAATCGTCTCCATACTCAGCAGCACCCAGCAGGGGCACGTGCTGTGGCACAACCAGCTGCTGCGGTGCCGGCACGGTGGGAGCAAGAGGCGTGGCTGCACTGGAAACCTCCGGTGTTTGGGTTGGGGTGACTGATCGCTCAGAAGCTGGGGCTGGGAATGACACCCAGTCCCCAGACTCGCAGTCCCAGCTCAGAAGCTGGGGCTGCGGAATGACACCCTCAGGGGGGTTTAGTCCGTCGAGACGATCTAGCCGGCCAACCAGTTCCACGGCAAGGGAAGTCAGTGCCTGGGTTGTGCTAACCAGGAGGGCGTGCCGATCATCGGCCTTGGACAGCACACGAAAAAGGTCTCGCAGAATAGAGGCCTGCTCTCGCTGAGTTGCCTGCAAGTCTCCGAACGTGATAGGATGGGGGGAGATATCAGGAAGAGTGGAGATATCCAGCTGACCGCCTGGTGGGTCAGCTGAAGCGGCCGGCCGGGTAGCTGGCCTCTCGGGACCTTCCTCCTTGATTGGGGTGCCCGCTAAATCCATTTGAGAGTGATTCATACTGTCGGGGTTGGTGTCGGAAGACATGTGGATCTATTCGCGGGTAGTTGATGGCCGAGGCGAACTTGGTAAGTCTTGAGAAGTAGGGGGGTTGTGGAACTTGATGGCTAGGTCTGCACTTGTTCGAGGTTGGGGAACGGTTGCAGAGATTGACGTGATCTCAGTTTAGCTTAACACGTTCACTGCCAATGACGTGTTAATACGTCAAAAAAAATCCAACGGTTGACTGCCAATGACGTGTTAATACGTCAAAAAAATGATTTTTTTTTTTTGACCGTGGGATGTGCATCTAACCCTTTTACATCTCTTATATAAATATTGGAGCCACCGAACGTGTACAACCCATTCCACCGACCCGACACCGACCCGACAGTGCTCTCCTGACTAGAGGAAGGCAAGCAAAAAGCAGTGTGAGGAAGCCATTCTCATGAAAATGGATTGGCGAAAACGCTTTCGTTTTCGCGCTGATTGCTGGCGGTGCGGGATTGCAAATTTGCATAATAGATTACGGGTGGAACACACTTTGAAACACGCAGCATAAATATGACCAGAATCGCAAAAGCTTCATCAAAGCTCTCAACCGAAACTCCAAGAAACGAGCGAGCCCATCCAGACTTGCCCAGCGGCCGCCAGCAGACAGGCACAGTAGCAGGAAAGCAGTGAGCCTGGTGACGCGAGGTTACAGCAGCAACAGAAACGAGCTTGTGACACGCCCGCTGCAGCCAAGAAGAACACACACGGAGGGAGGAGTTTGAAGGAGAGGGGTGTTTCCTGCTGTTATGTAGGAAATGACTGTTCAAAACTATTGTTTAGATGTCTGACGTCTTACTGATGCCAAAAATGAATGGTTAAAGTGACTGTTCTATCTAATTTCACAAAAAGCCGTTTATCTCAGAATACATTTTCAGATGCTGAAACCATGCTGTATTCAACTGCTAATGCTTACATAACTACTAACTCTACAAACTAACTCTTTTAGACAGAGAAAGCACACATTCTATTAGTTCTTTTGAGATATTGTGTGTTCACAAAATCCTAACAGAAACGAATCCTCGGCTCTTGAAAGATGAGCCAGAATCCTCAAAAAAAAAACCTTGGCAGAAGCTAACTACAGTATTGAAAAACGGCTGGCAGTGAATGTGTTAAGAATCACTAGAGATGGCCTGCCGGAACGGGCCTTTATAGATCCGAACATGACATCACCTGTGCTATGACATCACTACCGTTTGTGACATCATCAGAGATCGATGACATCATAGTAGGAATGACGACATCAAAGTAGGAATGATGACGTCATCCTAACACCTCTCCTGACAAAAAAATGCTCCAGGTAGCGCTTTTTCCATGCAAAAATGCAAACGTTATGTGTGAACAGCCCCATACACAGCAGATTACCCCTGCTCAGTCATTACCATAGTAATCACACAGCCCGCGCCCCCCGCGCGAGTGCTCGAGCACTCGTTCATAATAGACTATTTAAATTGCTTAAAATGCTCATCCCTAGAAGCCGCTGCCATTTTCGCTATGTCTGTCCTCCTGTGTGTCGGGAGTCGGCACGCCCACACATGGAGCAGACAGAGTCAGAGAGAGCTTTTTTTCACTTTTCACCAGTCACCATTGGTTCAAGGCAACGATGTGTTTATTAGCCAGAGGTGCATTACCGCCACCTACCGGACTGGAAAGTGGAAAGACATTTACTCGGCCTGGATCCGTGCTCAAATGCGGGCGACAGAGTGGAATGTAAGGGCCCTGCTGTGCATGCTGCACACCGGCCCCAAAAACTATTTATTTTCACTCATCAAGTGTCCCATAATACCTTATGTCCCATAATACCTCAAGTCACCGTACACACATTTGTTTTACATTAACAGACATTTGTTTCGACAACAGGCTAAAGTACACACAGGATTTGCCTGTTGCTAATAGCTATTCACTTTGCCCCAAAGATAAGCCCTAACTCACCTGTCTCCTAAAATCCCTCTAGATAGGACAGTTTGGTGGAACTGTTCCACAGCATGATGGGGGTGTGGGGGTGGGGCATGCTATTTACTATTTGCTATTTTGCATGAGTGCATGCTATTATCATGGCTATCTGCCAAAACAGACTATTTCCCTCCACCAGGGTATGAACAAGAAAACCAAGAAAAGAAAGAAAAAACAGCCTATCAAAGCTTACACAAGGCCGAAAATACTGTATGGACTGAATACTGCCGCCTCTGCTTAAACTCAAATGACCTCACTGATTAAATGAGTATTGCAAGTGTGGTTTCTAAACATCTCTGAAAATGACACGTTTGAAAGAAGCCGCCGTAAATGTAATTATTCATCTGCTCTATTATGATTTATGACAACCGTTCTGTTAGACTTGACTTCATTGACAAAGATAGTTTGTATTAAAAGATGCTCTGCGCAGAGATATTCATTTCCCTGCAAATGCTAGAAGTCATGGCAAAGCTTTTCATCCCATTATAATGGCTGAGCATTATGTATTCCTTTGAGAGTCATTCAATTCAATTCCCGCTATTGCCTCCATCCTAGCTTGCTGAGATTTGCAATGGGCTTAATTCAGCACTGTGGTAACCTGTTTTTCAAAGTCTTTCTGAAACAGCCAGAGAGCCCAAAGCAGCTGCCCTGGAGTCAGAAAGTTCTCCTCATCACAAAATACTTGAGGTTAGCATTCAGGCTCCAATGCTGCCGGCCCGAGTCAAGTGTGAGGGTCACGGCCTGTCAATAGTTTGAGCAACGTACTCGAACGTCACGCTTGACGAGGCGGTGATGCAACCTCATGATGCTGTGTAGGCGGTGGCGCCCGGAGGTGACTTCAGCAGAGGGCTTAAGATCGTCTCGTGTGTGGCTCTCTATGCACTCTAGCTGCAAGTCACGCCGTCTGGTTTCCCTTCGACGCAAAACCGCCTCGGCTCAAATTCTGAGCAAATGAATCTCTGTTTGAGAAAAATGAAAATGCGGCATATACTGTATCATAGTGCTGTGCTGGCTATGAAACCAAGCAGTCCTTACTTACAGTAAGTACTTGTAACAAATCCACAGCTAATGATACTTAAACCAGCCTAATTACTGTTCTATATCTTAATTCACCCTTCTAGCTAAATGTACAGGGAGTGGATATTGTACTCATGTTCTCACTCTTAATCACTGTATGCTGGTTTCCCAAAGCACAAATCACAGCTGAAGGGAAAGCATACACATTTCCAACAAAATGTCCCTTAAGTTTGGAAAGTAAAATAATACAATAAAGCGAGCATAGAGTAGCAAAAATAACTGAAGTCCAAGTAAAAATAATAATAAAGAAGGCTCTTGGCCACCAAACTGTGTTTGGGATGAAACTCTAAAGTATGAAGCTGGATTCGGTGACTGGGCTCAGTTTTGCTCTGCTGTGTGGAGCTTCAGGCATCCAAATCCTAATGGTTGTATGAGAAATAGAAATAGACTTGCACAGTGGAATGCATGCTGAACTTTTGTGTGTGTGCCTGTGCACGCTTGCGTGTGTGTATGTGCGTGCATGCGTGCGTGCGTGTACCTGCTTGGGATCTATCTTTTGCTTAAATGTTTTGAAGGTGTGGAGGCTGTCAAACAAAAAGCAGACACAATCTAATCAGGGACTGGGTGAAGCAAGGAACAAAGTGGCTACACTGTAGCCGCTACACTGGGGGGGGGGGGCAGTTCACTCTTGCTCAACTCACACAAGTAAGCCACAAGTCAAGTCACAGTTCGGATCAAGTCGTCTGGTTCTTCGCTTTATGGATGTCATTAAGCTAATAATGTAATAGCAGTCATCGTCAAACTTTTGAGACTTTTGGGTCTTTCTCAATGTGTCCTTGTCCTCTACAGTATGGTGTTTGATGTAATAACTAACAGTACAATTCCAAAACAAAAGCATGTTCAGAAAAAAGTATCATTCAAGATACTGCATAGAATCTATCCAGTTAAACATGCGTTAGAAAGATTCAAACTGGATATTGATTATAAATGTGATTTTTTTGTATAATATAAATAAAAACACACAACTTGTGGACTATTTCCCATATTTTCCCCCACTGTATATATACAAGAATATTCTGGATTGATGTAGCCAACTTTCTCAAAAATAAACTAAAGGTGAATGTGGTTGAAGATGGATCAATCAACATTTTGTAATAAACAACCTGAATGCTATATATAATAAGTTGTCCTGCATTCTGTCATAAAATATTACATATTGCGGTGGTTATTACATAATAACCATAATTAAAAAAGTGCAACTCCTGCATTTGTAATAACCACCGCAATATATAATAAAATCTGTTGGGGGTTTCTCGCACGCTCGATTCCTAGGCTCACCCGCCCTGTAGCTCGCTGAGCTGGCCCTGCAGCTGGCATACACAGCTCGCACGGCCTCGCCCGCAGCCCAATTGCCCAACTTCGCATCACTGATGACATCACAATTGCCCGAATGACCAGACATTGTGACATCAGTGACATCACGACATTGTGACATCATCAGTGACATCACAAATGCTCGAGATCGCGCACCAAACTCGCACACAGAGCCCACTTACCATAACTGATGATGTCATAGACTTTGTGACATTATCAGTGAGTGACATCACTGATGATATCATTAGTGACATCACAATTGCTCGAGTGTAACCAAAAACATGACCAAAATTGCAGAACCCACTTACTCCCTTTTATATAAAGGATTATAATGTGCGTTCAGGCTGTTTATTACAAAATGCAGGTGTTATTACATCATGAAGTGAAAATGTATTACATTTTGTTGAGTGATTACATAATTAGATAATGCGTTGTTACATGCCATTTGTCTCTTTGGTTTCTTACAGTAAAACGAATTGTTAACATCACCTACTTCATCAACCAATCCATTATTTCCGGTACATTTCCTGGTGCTCAAACGGTTTACAATAACTTATGAAAGAGACATTGAAGCTGAAGCTTGAGAGCGAGTTTTAATCTTTTCCAAATTACAATAACGAGTCATGCTGAGCAAAAACAAGCTGTCCTCATTCTAATACATTCTAATCTGCATTTGTAGTTTTGACTTGAAAGGAAAACTAACCTTTTACCTACAAGGACAAAAACGGTATCTAGCATTAAATGTGTTAAAAAGGTTCAAGTCAAAGATAGTGACTGCTTTATTGATTTGTAAAGCTTTTAACAGTGTGGACCGTTTTCAACACTGACATTTCTACATGATCCTTGTGGAGAAATTGGGTCATTGCAGCATCAAAGGATAAGTTACTGTATGTAAGAATGGAACAAATACATAGTATCAAGGCTAATACAAAAATAATTACAACAAAAGGACACTTTGAGGATAATACAACAAATGAGAGCTGCTGCAACAGGCTGCCACTAGTTTGGTACCATCTTGGAATTCAGCATAGCTAATAACACATTTACAAGTACATTTAGCTGATGCTCCTATTGAGAACAACTGAAAAAGGGCTAAAGTACCAACAACAAAGAAGGGTAGGTTTAACATTTTGAGAGACTAATGGTATAAATGCAGGGGGCAGGGTGGAAATTTCGTCATTTACTGTAAGCCCCCGTTCACACAGTACGCTGAAGCAACGCTCAACTGAAGCTGTACCTACGCTGAACCCCACAAGTTTCACATCTGTCATTTCTTGTTAACAGGCGAAGCCGTTCACACCACACGCGCGCGTGCCACGCTGACACCTTGCCAAAGCCACGCTCATGCCATGCTGAAGCGATCACTCAGGATTGATGCCGATTTTCCAAGCGTGACGCGTGAAGCCAGGCATGAAATCAATGGGAGTTGTGGGTGGCTTCAAGGCGCAACACTAGTAGGCGCTGAGAGGAAAAGAGAAGGCGTCTTGTGTGAACGGTAGGCATACGTTCAGCTTGTGCCTGCTTCAAGCTTCAGTTCTGCTTATGTTCGGCGTCATGTGTGAACAAGGGCATTTGGCATTTGGCCTTCAATGTCGCGATTTTTTTAGGGCACAAGGCCACATGCTAGGGCACAAAGTCCATTGCTCTATATATATCGTGAAGAGTGATTTTTCTGAAATGTGTATTAAAATTAGCCAATTACACATCCTTTGCATAGGGCAGGCTACATTAAACTGAGACCACTGACACTTTTAAAGCAACTGACGGTAGCAGGCTGGTAGCAGGGCACTGCGAAGGTGCCCTGCTGCAGAGGTTCTCAAATGTTTTTCAGCCAAGGACCCCTTACAAGATAGAAAATATACCGGGGACCCCCTCATTCTGATTTGTGATTTTGGGCTAAGCTTAATTGTTTCCACAGTAACGTGCTTGCCTTTTAAATTGATAGGTTTGTTAGATTACAATTTAATCCATGAACCATATTTTCGTTGAACTATGAAGCTTTTGCACACACAAAAAAGTGATTCTTTTTATTTTCCTGAAAACTTTTTGTGGACCCCCTGGCAAAGTGCCACGGACCCTTGGGGGTCCCCAGACCCCCATTTGAGAACCACTGCCCTAAGAGATCTCAGGGCATCACGGCGAGAGGGAGGGGCAATGGAGCCCATGGCTTCTGTGTAATTCCCACCCTGGCAGGGGGAGGTGGAGTGGAGTGACTGCAAGTTGTTTAGGATGATTTAGGAGTGAAACAATATAGGCATAATTGCCAGGTAAAGAAAAAGATGTACCAAGTACCCACTAGTGGCACATTAGGGGAACCAAACTTTTATTGCACTGAATGCCAGGACAAGGAGGGTGGCATTCTGCAGTTCTCTAGCTGGCCAACACCCAGGTTATTTGGGTAGGGCAGGTACTGTCCATAAATAAGCAATTGGTACAATTGTAATTGTGGTCTAGACACCATTGTTACTGGCTTTCCTGCTATGTTATTTTCGATGTAAATAACATAGCAGGCAAGCGGGGAAGTGTGTTGCTCTTCTATAATGGCTGTTATAATAAACAGAGGTGATACATGTCGATCTGGTTTGACCATAACTAAGGTAATCCAATGTAACAAGCTTTAGGCTCAATTTTTATGTTGTTTACATATTATACGGTTATATAGGTAATTAAATGGTTTTGTAGCTTCCCTATCACTACAACAATGTTATATTATGTTGAATGTTATGATTAAAGTCAAATAATCACATTTTAAAACTATATTTGTATAAACTATATTTGTTTAACATAATTTGGATTGTCAATTTTTAACATTACTCTGAAGTCAACAACCTCTGCAGTTTATAACTCTGGAGCACATCTTGATTAGTCAGCAAGTACTGAGATTTGAAACTGACTGATTTGAAGAAAGAAATATTTGGGCATCATCTGGGCAACGTCTGTCAATTTCGAGAGGCTTTGAAGAGATTACAAGCTTGTTTCAGTCATCTACTTATGTTCTAAACTACTACTTATGTTGTGCACAACATTGTTTAGAGTACAAACTTGAAATGGAACATGTACTGAAAACAATATATGTGAGTGGAAACTGCAACCTCCATTTGATTATATGAGGCACGTAATCTTATGTTAATGTACAATTATTATTTTGCCTTAACCATTCAAACTGTTCAAATAGTCAATTTAAGGTAAGAAAATCCCTGTAAAATTTCTGCAGCGAATTTGAAATCTGGCCTTGTCTGTGGAGCAACATCAGATCCTTTGTTTTCAGTGAACCTGTGCTTGTGCATTAGAAGTGCGTGGTACAAAATGACGGGGAAAGACGTCATCTTTTCACGTTAATACAGTTACACGCATTGCTCATGGCATGGGTGCTGCCTTTCAAAGCGAAATAGGCTTAACACCTAGGATAATTAACACCACATCAGCTTTGTGTCCATCTTAAGGTTTAAAGATACTGCATGGAAACGAACATACTCCTACCTTTAGAGAAATGGAAAAAGTGTGACTCCATTCACATTGTGTTGCCAAGCCTAAATGCATTTGCTGCTATTAGAAATGAACACCATCTGCCACCATGAACACCGTCTGCCATCGTCAGTCAATCTGTACAAGTACAAATATCATCTGCTTCCAAAGTTGTTTAACAAATTTTTCTTATTCAACATTTGATACAAAAATAGCAAGAGCAAGATATACATATCAGTTGACTTTGTGCATAAAATACTGTGGATGTGCCTCGGGTGCACCTGACAGTGAGGAAGTGTCTTCTTAACTGTTCTTGGAGTTTCCAGGGAAGCTTTGGCTGCTCAGAAACACAGGGTCCATGGAGGCCACTTTGGCAGCGATAAAAGAATGTATACAGTGGAGGACAGCTGTCAGATTAGTGAACTCCAGCTCCTACAAAACACAAGTCAAGAACATAATTACAGACATATCAAAACACAAGTCAAGAACATTACAGACATATCAAAACACAAGTCAAGAACATTACAGACATATCAAAACACAAGTCAAGAACATATTACAGACATATCAAAACACAAGTCAAGAACATACTGTATTACAGACATATCAAAACACAAGTCAAGAACATATTACAGACATATCAAAACACAAGTCAAGAACATTACAGACATATCAAAACAAGTCAAGAACATATTACAGACATATCAAAACACAAGTCAAGAACATACAGACATGTGAGGTCTCCAGACCATATTTCAAGCAGAAGGCCACTCATGCATAATCCGATCATCCCCTGACGACAGTCAAGTTCTAGCATAACGTGGTCATTCAAAGCCCTAGCATGACGCCTGCTATGACGTCAAATATGACGTCAGATAATCCTCATATATATAGCAAGGGTTCTACGTCACCTCTCTCTCTCTGGCCGATCATAGCAGCAGCTAGCTCTCAGCAGTCCATCTCCCTTGAAGCCGTCCTCCGAAGCGTTGTTTTGCACCAGATCTGCAGACCGAATCAGCACCCACAAGCCTTCTCTACCCGCGGATATTCCCCGCAGATCTCTCAACGTTCCCCACTCCATTCCTGGTATGTCGAGTTCCGAGCCAGAGCAGTCCATGGACTGTGACGACAGCTTAGACATCGGTTCCCTGTTCCGGACCGGCCACGGAGCGTACTTGCCTTCCGAGGTGTCTGACGAAGACGTTGGCGAAGCGACCGGACCACAGGCTGCCAGCATAGCCCCGACGAGAAGGCCCAGCGCGCGTTCCCGTGGCACGGGGCGCGCCACTGTGACGGCCCGTGGTAGGAGAGCAGAAGATGAAGCGCCGCGCCGTGGACGCCCAAGAACGCGTGCGAGCGTGCCGGAGGGAGAGGCCGCTCGGCGCGGACGTGCGAGAGGCCGCGGGCGAAGACCAGTAGAGGCAGCTGCCCCGAGAGCCGGGAGCCGCCGGGGAAATGCAGGCCGCGGGGCCGCCGCGAGACGCCACGTACTTCCTGGTCGCACTGACCTCCAGGCCGCCGCCCCGGAAGCGGAAGCGGCCCCATTCGTAGCTCCGCCGAGCCGACAGGGGTCGTCAAGAGCCATTCTGCTGTCCCTGCTAGATGCTAGCAGATCAGTAGAAGCTCGTCTGAGGGCCCTGGAAACCCCCCCCCCCCCCCATTCCCCCCACGTTAGCCTCAGCCCAGCAGCAGCCGATCCTGCCCGGGCCGTTAAGAGCCATCCTGCTGTCCCTGCTAGATGCTAACAGATCAGTGGAGGCTCGCCTGAGGGCGCTGGAAATTCCCCCCCCCATTTCCCCCACGCTCGCCTCAGCCCAGCCGGCTCAGCAGCCGATCCCGCCCCCGCCCGCGCAGCAAGCCGACGTGCTCCCCACCACCACCCAACCCGCCCAGACGAATACCCTGGCATCCGCCACGCCCCCGGAGCACACCAAGCCCTCTCGGCTGGACCGGCTGCTGGACATGCCGCCCGCCGGCCCGGACGTCCAGGTGCAGCATTCCTGGAACAACGACGACCGCTCGCTCAACATCTTCGTCAAGGACGTCAACAAGCTGGTGCTCCACCGCCAACCCGTGGCGCAGAGCACGGACGCCATCCGCGGCCGGGTGGGCTACACGCAGGGACTGCACGTGTGGGAGATCAGCTGGGCCACGCGCCAGAGGGGGTCCCACGCCGTGGTCGGGGTGGCCACGGGCGACGCGCCGATGCATTCGGTGGGCTACACGGTCCTGGTGGGAAACAACACCGAGTCCTGGGGCTGGGACCTGGGCCGGTGTAAACTCTACCACGACGGCAAGAACCACGCGGGCAGAACCTACCCCGCCTTCCTGGAGCCCGACGACACCTTCATAATACCTAGGGGTGGCGTTCGGAGGACTTAAGGGCAGGAAGGTGTACCCCGCAGTGAGCGCCGTGTGGGGACACTGCGAAATACGAATCCGGTACATAAACGGACTCGATCCGGATCCCTCCCTCTGATGGACCTGTGCAGGCGCTCTGTGCGGGCGGCTCTAGGAAGGGACCGCCTGAGCGGAATCCACGGACTGCCCCTGCCCGCCTCTCTCAAGAGCTACCTGCTCTACCAAGGACGGGGTTGACGACCACAGCACACCGAGCATACCCCGGAGGACCAGTCACCCGTGGATGCGAAAGGACCCATGAGGAAAGTATCAGTACTTCAGCATTTAAACGGGCAATCTACCAGTCCAGTAAAAATCAGACGTATTCTCATCTCTTTAATACTCCGTCTGCCCGCAACGGCCCGCCCCACCAAACAGAAATACTGTCTTACATTGCTCTGAAAACACCACATGTACCGTAGGTGTCCCTCGTGCTTTGACTAAATAAAGCGAAGCTGACTGACAAGTTATTTGGGCTGTGATCTGACTATTCTATCCAGTGGGCATCTCAGCCTGCCTATTTCCGGCGCCTAAGCGGAAATCGCTTTCTGGCAAATGGCCAGCGGGAGTCACAATAATAATAATAATAATAATAATAATAATAATAACAACAATAATAATAATAACCACGCAAGGGGCCATTCTAACACCCCTGGCCCATGGAGCTTGTCTGAGCATCAGCTAAAATGAGTGTTACTGCATAACTTTCAGACCGAAGCCAGACGGCCCAGGGAATGCTGACGTCTTTCCGTGTTAAGCTACCCGGTCTTAATACACCACTTCCTGTTCTTAACGAATTTCAAAGTAAAATGCCGCTGGCATTTCTTCAGAAGCAGAATCAGAATGACTTTAATGATCCCCGAGGGGAAATTGGGAAAGGTTACAGTAGCTCGCTCACAGAACACACATAGCTTAAAATAAAATAAACAGTAGTAAATGCAATGCAAATGCAATATTAAGCAATAAGCAGAAAAAACACAACATAGCATAGAATAACTAGTAAATGCGCTAGAAGCAAAATTAAGTGGAATGTCTAAGTAGCAAAATACAAAATACGTCAGGTAAGTATACATTCCGTGTCAATTATCATTATTGCACCCTGGACTATATTAAGTCGGCTTGCCCTATACGCTACATGTGGCTCAGCCAGGCACAGTTAACCTATCGGCTGGCTCAGTCTCAGGGAGACTGAGCGTCTCCGAGGTGCTCTTTTAAGAGAGGCATTAAATAGACCAATGGCCACAGGCAGGAATGATTTCCTGTGCCTCTCCGTACTGCATCTAGGTGGAATCAGTCTCTCACTGAACGTACTCCTGTGTTCGACTAGCACGCCGTGGAGTGGGTGCGAGTCATTGTTCATGATGGAGCGTAGCCTGGACAACGTTCTCTTCTCTGACACCGCAGTCAGAGAGCCCAGATCCAGCCCCACAATGTCCCTGGCCTTACGGATCAGTTGTTGAGTCGTTGGCATCCGCTGCCCTCAGCCTGCTGCCCCAGCACACAATAGCATACAGGAAGGCACTAGCCCCCCTTCTGCCCCTTCTCGTCCATGGCTCACTACGTCAAGCTCAGGCCTCGGACCGGCCCCTCGGCTCCCCTGTTCCTCATCGCACCCTGTCACCACATGACAAGATCCTGGTTCACCCTGCACCTCAAGCAGACGCTCCAGCAATGCAACCTCCCGACGAAGAACTACTCCAGCCACTCCTTCAGGATCGAAGCGGCCACCTCGGCCGCCGAGCAAGGAGTGTCCTCCGCCTCCCTCCAGCAAATGGGCCGCTGGTCCTCATCGGCATTCTCCAGCTACATCCGCCCGGAGCAGGCGGCCATACTGGCGGCCCAAAGAACCCTCCTCCCTTAATCGGTGAGCATGGCAACGAACAGTGTGCCGGACTTTAAAATGTCTCGTTGGTGGCGGCTCCCCGTAAGCATGGCGCCCAGTAAGGCGCAGTAAATTCCCCGGCTCATTTTTGGGGGGGGATAGAGAAAGAGAGAGTCGGAGAAAGTCAGGGTAGTTGCGCCAAGGCAGCCAAGTAGGCCAAGCCGGGAAGCGCCAAGTCAAACATTAATGTACCAAGATCAAAAGCCTGACCGAGTTGGGAGCGCCAGCCGCAAATAGCTTGTAAGTCGCTAAAAAGGTCGAAGGCCGGAAAAGTACAATCGCGAAGCGCCAAGGCGGCCAGGTGAGCCAAGCTGGGAAGCGATATCGCGAGGTGCCCGACCGAGTTGGGAGCGCCAGCCGCAAATAGCTTGTAAGTCGCTAAAAAGGTCGAAGGCAGGAAAAGTACGTACCAAGATCGAAGGCCCGACTGAGTTGGGAGCGCCAGCCGCAAATAGCTTGTAAGTCGCTAAAAAGGTCGAAGGCAGGAAAAGTACGTACCAAGATCGAAGGCCCGACCGAGTTGGGAGCGCCAGTCGCAAATAGCTTGTAAGTCGCTAAAAAGGTCGAAGGCAGGAAAAGTACGTACCAAGATCGAAGGCCAGACCGAGTTGGGAGCGCCAGCCGCAAATAGCTTGTAAGTCGCTAAAAAGGTTGAAGGCAGGAAAAGTACGTACCAAGATCGAAGGCCCGACCGAGTTGGGAGCGCCAGCCGCAAATAGCTTGTAAGTCGCTAAAAAGGCCGAAGGCCGGAAAAGTACAATCGCGAAGCGCCAAGGCGGCCAGGTGAGCCAAGCTGGGAAGCGCTATCGCGAGGTGCCCGACCGAGGTGGGAGCGCCAGCCGCAAATAGCTGTAAGTCGCTAAAAAGGTCGAAGGCCAGAAAAGTACAATCAACTACCGGCGCCTGCAGATCTCAATTAACCTCCGGTAATCAGATCTTCCTTTTGGGGGATCTCCTAGCCTATGCAGGTGCCCTCCTCTTGCCTCAAGAGCAGCGCCACTGGCCAATGGAGTCATGCGCCAAAGTATTTGCCATGCACGCCGATTGCTAAATAAAGTTTGTCAAATCCTACCAACTGGCCTCTCATGATTGAAGTGAGGTCTCCAGACCATATTTCAAGCAGAAGGCCACTCATGCATAATCCGATCATCCCCTGACGACAGTCAAGTTCTAGCATAACGTGGTCATTCAAAGCCCTAGCATGACGCCTGCTATGACGTCAAATATGACGTCAGATAATCCTCATATATATAGCAAGGGTTCTACGTCACCTCTCTCTCTCTGGCCGATCATAGCAGCAGCTAGCTCTCAGCAGTCCATCTCCCTTGAAGCCGTCCTCCGAAGCGTTGTTTTGCCCCACCCACCTCCCCAGTCCGCCACCAACGAGTCTTGACTCCTGATCCCCCACGGGGGGGGGGGATCTCCTAGCCTATGCAGGTGCCCTCCTCTTGCCTCAAGAGCAGCGCCACTGGCCAATGGAGTCATGCGCCAAAGTATTTGCCATGCACGCCGATTGCTAAATAAAGTTTGTCAAATCCTACCAACTGGCCTCTCATGATTGAAATCAAAACACAAGTCAAGAACATATTACAGACATATCAAAACACAAGTCAAGAACATTACAGACATATCAAAACACAAGTCAAGAACATATACAGACATATCAAAACACAAGTCAAGAACATATTACAGACATATCAAAACACAAGTCAAGAACATTACAGACATATCAAAACACAAGTCAAGAACATATTACAGACATCAAACACAAGTCAAGAACATATTACAGACATATCAAAACACAAGTCAAGAACATATTACAGACATATCAAAACACAAGTCAAGAACATATTACAGACATATCAAAACACAAGTCAAGAACATACAGACATCAGTCAAACATACATCTATCTATAAATTTGGCAATGTGGGCAATCTCTGTTCTCTGTTTAAATTTTTGTCCGGCCACAGCTATGCCGTTTTATGTGTGATCGGGCTGAAACTTTCAGGGGGTGTAAAGAACAGCCGTGCAGGTGACCTGACAGAGCAGGATTTTTTAATTAGGTGATTGCCCTAATTACCTACCTGCCTACATGCCTATGTATGTCATCAGTAATGTCATCAATGATGTCATACCATCACTGATGATGTCATACATAGGCATTGTGACATCATTGTGACATCACTGATGTCATCAGTGGCACACACACACACACACACACAAGAGACTGAATGAGCGAGAGAGACTGAGGGAGAGAGAGAGGGGGAGATACTGAGGGAGAGAGGGGGAGAGAGATTGAGGGAGAGAGAGGGAGACATTTTGTTCAAGTTCAAGTTCACGATCAGCTTTATTGTCATTTAAGCAATACACAAGGCACGGCAGAAACAAAATGACGATTGCATCTAGCCCACAAATAGTGCAATTTCAAGAGAAGTACTGACAACCGACAATAAAGGTAGTAAATTAAAAAATAAAGTGCTTTAAGGAGATTATTGCACATGCTAAAGAGGTTTTTAAAACAGCATAAATAAATAAAATAGCCTACTCTAATTTAAAAACTAAATTAAAAACAAACATTAAACAGTACCAACGATGGTAGAGAAGGTCATAATAAAGTCTCTGTTTACCAACCATGGTAGTGTGTGAGGGATCAAAGAGTCCAAGTCCGAGTGTGTGTGTGTGTGTGTGTGTGAGTGGGGGGGGGGGAGGTGTCACAGGGAGTTAAGGAGCATGATGGCGTGTGGGAAAAAGCTCTTTCAGAACCGGGCTGATCTGCTCCGGATGCTGCGATATCTCTTGCCGGAAGGCAGGAGGGTGAACAGACTGTTGAAGGGGTGGGTGGGGTCTTTGGCAATGTTCAGGGCTTTGGATATGCAGCGTTTGTGTGCTGTCTCCTGGATGGTTGGGAGAGAGGTCCCAATGATTCTCTCCGCCGACCTCACCACCCTCTGCAGAGATTTCAGGTCCATGGCGTTGCTGTTTCCATACCAGAGGGAAACGCAGTTGGTTAGAATGCTCTCAATGGTCCCTCTGGGGGGGGTGGGCTTCGCTTCATTCGCCACAGGAAGTGCAGGCGTTGGTTAGCCCGCTTTGCCAGTGATGAGGAGTTGTGTGACCAGGACAGGTGCTCCGTGATGTGCAATTTGATGTTTTTGACTGTCTCTACTGTGGAGCCGTTGATGATGAGTGGATGGTGGTTGTGCTGGTTTTTCCTGAAGTCGATGATGATCTCTTTTGTTTTCTCGACGTTCAGCAGCAGGCTGTTGGTGTTACACCAGTCCACCAGGTGTTTCACCTCCTCCCTGTAGTCCTGTTCCCTGTCATCTTTGATGAGACCCACCACTGTCGTGTCATCCGCGTACTTTATGATGTGATTTGAGCTGGATTTGGCACGGCAGTCGTGGGTTAGCAGGGTGAACAGAATGACACTCAGGACACAGCCCTGGGGGGAGCCGGTGCTCAGTGAGATGGTGTTGGAGGAGTTGTCTCTGACTCGCACAGACTGGGGTCTGTTTGAGAGAAAGTCCAAAATCTAGTTACAGAGGGGGGTGTTCAGGCTGAGTATGCTGAGTTTGTTTACCAAGTGCTGGGGAATGATTGTGTTGAACGCTGAGCTGAAATCCACGAACAACAGGCGTGCATAGGTGTTTTTTGCCTCCAGGTGTTCAAGGCTTAGATGGGCTACACAAGCCACAGCGTCCTCAGCAGAGCGATTGGGGCGGGATCATGTCTATGTTCCCCGGGTTCTATGTTCCCCGGGTTCTATATTCCCCGTTTTTCACTAACCCTAAACCTAACCTCCCCCAGACCCTAACCCAAAACCTAACCTCTCCCACCCCCCATGCCTAAACCTAACCTCCCCCAGACCCTAACCCAAAACCTAACCTCTCCCAGGGAACATAGCGGGGAACATAGGACCCTATTTGGGAAAAGCGGGGAACATAGGACCCGGGGAACATAGGACCCGGGGAACATAGGGATGACCCCATTGGGGCGGTAGGCAAACTGAAATGGGTCTAGAGTGGGGGGGGAGTTTTGAAGTGATGTGCTTTCTGACAAGCCTGTCGAAGCACTTCATGATGATGGGGGTGAGTGCCACGGGGCGATAGTCATTGAGACACGAGATTGTGTTTTTTTTTTGCACAGGAATGATGGAGGTGGTTTTGAAGCACACTGGGACAAATGTCTGTGAGGACATGTGCTAGATGGTCAGCACATTCTCTGAGCACACAACCAGGTATGTTGTCCGGGCCTGCAGCTTTTTGGGAGTTGATTCTCCTCAGGGTCCTCCGGACATCAGCCGTGTCTAGGCTGAGTGCCTGTTCGTTGTGAAGGGGGGTGGCTTTGCTTGTAGGTGTGTTGTTGAGTGAGTCAAAACGGCCGAAAAAAGCATGAGTTCATTGAGGAAGGTGATGTCATTGTTGTTGCAGGGGAGGGGGGTGGGCTTATAGTCTGTGATGGTTTGGATCCCTTGCCACATGCGCCTGGTGTCACGAGAGTCGTGGAAGTGACCCTGGACTTTCTGCCCGTAGGCGCGCTTTGCCACTCGGATGGCTTTATTCAGGTTGGCTCTTGCTGATCTGAGGGCCAGCGGGTCACCTGATTTGAAGGCTGCGTCTCGAGCCCTCAGCATGGCGTGCACATCGGAGGTCAGCCAGGGTTTTTGGTTGGCGCGGTGGGAATGTTTTTAAAAAGACATACATCATCTGTGCACTTGCTTATGTATCCGGACACAGACTCAGCATATTCCTCCAGGTTGGTGTGTTGACCGACGGTGGCGGCCTCCCTGAACATTTGCCAGTCGGTGCATTCAAAGCAGTCTTGAAGTGCAGACATAGCTCCCTCTGGCCAGACCCTGATTTGCTTCACAGAGCGTTTCTTGCGGGTGAGCAGGGGTCTGTATGCAGGAATTAGCATCACAGAGAGGTGGTCTGAGGAGCCTAGATGGGGGCGGGGGGTTGCTTTGAATGCATTCTTGGGGGCACTTTACACGAGGACGGTTTCCTATGGAAACGGGGAATTATTTTATCGTTAGTGCCTCCCTTTTAGACGGCGACGGCAAATTCGCGCTTAGGAAACGACACATTTTAAAACCACCCTCCAGAGTGAAATTCTTGGTGACGCTCTCCGCTGAGCGCTCCATGTAATCACTTTGGAACGGCACATTTCAGAAACTCTGACGTGCCTGCACAGGCGACACACGCGATGCCGTGCGCGAGTTGGCAACCAAATAAAACGTCAGTATGAATTAAGTTTGGCAACATTCAGAATTAAGCTACACTGCGGCCAACTTCAGTTACATGTTCATAACGTTACGCCTACATTCCACTAGGTCCGTGTTCGGTCCGTCTGCGCTGCGGTACGGCATCGGAGCCGATACGTTTCCACTCTAATCATTGTGTCAACTCCCACCTACTCCGCTGCGTTGCGTGTCTACTCCGTCCCAGCTCCGACGATCCGGAGCTCTCCGAAAAAGATATGCAAGGGTTCTATTTTTCACGGATGACGGAGCAAAGCCGCAGCAAGTTGGGCGGAGCCAGGCATGAAATCAACAGGGCAGAGGTGTTTACAGCATTCAATATCAAGCCAGAGGACAAATATGTATGAGGAAAAGTTCATAATTGAAGTGGAAAACCACAAAATAATATATGACACAACACATCCTTTTTACAAGGACAACACCAAGCAAGTCCACCCCTCCTCTGCTCCTCCAGTTGGGAACAATGATCTTCTGCCTGTTTGTCGTTGTATTTATCCCACATACAAATTATGGTCTCGCTCGATTTCACCGTGAGAACCTGTCGGTCTCGTCACTCTAGCTGTCTGGCGCAGCTGAGCCGTGACGTGCTCTACACGCAGCCAGTGAGTGTTGCCGCAGCACAGAGCACGGAGCAAAACCGGAGCTCAGCCGCAAAGCAACGGAATGCAACCAGTGGAATGCCGGCGTTACTGCTGCGAGGAGCCGATGGCTGTACCCGGTCGGCATTTAACGTTATAGTTACAAAGTATGGGGCAGCATAAGGGACAAAATTAAGACTACTGAGAAGCCGTCGGAGGCTAAGCACGTCAACAGTGTTTTCTCACTGCCAGTAGCAGTAGGGTGACAGATCACAGTCAGCGCTCCCGGTCCTCGCTGCTCGTTAAAGATTTCCAATAGGCGTTATTCTGATAAACTGGTCACATATATGTTACATTCTCACCCGACAAATATTAAAACTTTAACAGTTTTGGGGTTTTTTTTAGCTTGAAAAAAGCTTTTTGGCAAGTCTAAATGACTGCGGAAAGTGTACTCTACTTCCGCGTTTAAAGCGAAATTACGTCATGCAGTAAGCGTCCTTGTATGGGCAAAGAATAAGGTGATCACACTGCCACCTAGCTACCTGGCATGTACATTACGGCGTTTTAAAAATTCAACAGCGCTCATGTAAACAGGGAGAAGGTGTGAAGGAAAAGGTGTGAAGGAAACGCTATTGTGTCGTTTCTTTCAGAAACTGTCCTCGTGTAAAGGGCCACTTGATGATGGTGTAGGCCAGATCTAGTGTATTGGCCCCTCTTGTGGCAAAGTCAACATGTTGGTAAAAGTGGGGGAGGACTTTTTTCATATTGGCCTGATTAAAATCGCCAGCCACAATGCACACACCATCAGGATGGATGGTTTGCAGATCACTGATGGAACGGTAGAGGGTATTCAGTGCCTCCTTGGTGTCTGCACTGGGGGGTATGTATACAGCTGAGATTGTTATGATACTGAATTATCTTGGTAAGTAGAAAGGACGGCATTTTATTGTTATCAACTCTATGTTTGGAGAGCAGTGGCTTGAGATCACTTTTGCATTACTACACCAGTTGTTGTTGATGTAGATGCAGAGGCCGCCGCCTCGGGATTTGCCGCTGAGAATGCAGCTCCTATCTGCACGGAAAGCTGTTAGCCCTGCTATGTGAAAGCTGTTAGCCCTGCTATGTGAAAGCTGTTAGCCCTGCTATGTGAATAGCGTTATCACCCTATTTTGCGTTATCACCCTATTTTGCGTTATCACCCTATTTTGTGCGCCAATAGGGCAGGTGACTGAGGTGAGGCCACGCAGCGGCCGTGCTGCGTATGCGAGCTGCAGCGCGGGCAAGGAATTGAGCGCGCGAGATGCCTAGTACAGCAAATCATACATACATACAGACATATCAAACATACAGTACATATCAGTGGTTAGGTAGCATTTGTACCATGACTGTAAAATAATGTATTAACTTCATTAAAGACTGCATTTTAGTTGGATGTTTTTCTTCACTTGGAGGAAAAAGTTGGCCCTTAGATTCCCTGCCTACTGTAGCAACACGAGGGTCGCAGGTTCCCGTCCCCGTGTTACCGCCGGCTTGGTCGGGCGTCCATACAGGCAGGCACAATTAGCTGTGTCTGCGGATGGGAGGCCGGATTGAGGGTATGTGTCCTGTTTGCTGCACTAGCGCCTCCTCTGTTCGGTCGGGGCGCCTGTTCGGGGCGGAAGGGAACTGGTGGGAATTGCGTGATCCTCCCACGTGCTACGTCCTGCTGGTGAAGCTCCCCGTTGTCGGGTGAAAAGAAGCGGCTGGCAACTGCGCATGTCTCGGAGGAAGCATGGTGCTAGTCTACGGCTCTCCCCAGATCGGCAGAGGGTGGAGCAGCGATCGGGGCAGCAGGGGGGAAATTAGCCAAGTACAATTGGGGAGAAAAATGGGAAAAAAAAAAAAAAAAAAAAAATGTTGGCCCTCACTTTTCTCTAAAATGCCTCATTAGCACCGTAAACAGGGTTCCCACACCTTAAACATCAAAATCAAGGCCTTTCCATGCCCAATTCCCTCAAATTCAAGGACCAAACATGGCATAGTTTGAGACATGGATCAAGGTTAATTACTGTTACTGTAACACTGAGAATTGAGAGAATGGCACATTCGTGACCGTCAGGTCCAGGCGGGTAAGTACAGTAGAAAAATCTCAAAAGAACTTCAATTTCTATTCTTGCACAAAATATTTAAATTCAAGCACTTTCAATGACACATGTATTTATGTCTATTTTCAAAAACTTTCAAGGCCTTGAGTATTTTCCACTCAAATTCACATACTTTTGGATTTCAAGGACCTTTGGGAACCCTGTGTAAAGTATTGCTCATTAAGACCAAACGGGGGAAATAACAAATAAGCCAACAAAAATTCAACATGTCAATGTCTAGGTATCTCTTTATTTTGTTGAAAAACACATTTTGTTACCTTCATTTCTATTTGTTTGTTTTCAGCATTCTTGAAAAGGAGTTTTACCCTGGTTTTCCCATCATCAGAGGAGCCTTTCAGCTGGGAGAACTTATATCTCCACAGCACGCTCTACAAGGAACGGAAGGGAAAATAATGACAGGGATTTCACTGATGAACGCAGAATTTACAATATCACATCACTCCCTGCAAAAGAGAAAAGAACTGCCATATGGTGGTACTTTGAAGATATGTGTGTGTGTGTGTGTGTGTGTACCGTATATACGGTATGTATGTATATATATATATATGTATATATATATATATATATATATATATATATACCGGTACATACACACACGTACACATACTTTAATGAGTCATGTATCATTCTTTAAGCAATCTGGGAATCCATAAGTTAAAAACCGGAAGTCAACACTGAGGCTCTTGGCCACGCCCCTTTATGCTACTTTTATCGGCCACCTATATCCCGTTCTTCCTGTGTTTACAGTCCGACCAACAACAGCACTGCAAAAGAAACGTGGCGCTAACAGACAGCCTTCTGTCGCAAGTTGCTAGGAACGATATTATTCTTCGACCATGCCAACAGATTTTCATGCAAATCGAAAATCTGAGGTGAAGATCATACAGTTGATCCATTATTAAGAAATGTTAAGATTTTGTGCTGATACATTGCTGCAGTGGTACCGCAGTGCAGTGGCCAAACAAAATAAGTAACAACTGCATGTTTTTTGTTCTGTTTTCCCTCTTCTTTCCCTCTCTCTCCTCTTCTCCCTCCCTCTGCTCTCCCCCTCCCTCTCTTCTCTTATACAGTATGCTTGTTTTTATTATGCTTTATATATGATTCTTCATATCTGTTTATTGATTGTGCTTAGCTATATTTAGCTAAATCTACCTAAGCACAATCAATAAACAGATATGAACCTGTCTTAACCTGTTAGCACAGGAAAATACAATTTTAAAACATACAGAAATACTCATTGTAATAGGTGAGCACATCAATAAACTATGTGTCATATATTTATTTAATTAGAAATAAAATTTTGGTAACCCTTTATTTTACAGGTACCCTAGTTACATATGAACTATTTGTAATTACACATGAACACCAAATATAATTACACAGTAATTACCAATAGTTCTAAATTACGTTCATATGTAGTTACATTGTAACAGACCTGTAAAATGGAATGAGTCTGTTCAACTGTAGTTCATATGTAGTTACATTGTAACAGACCTGTAAAGTGGAGTGAGACCGTTCAACTGTAGTTCATATGTAGTTACATGGTACCGGACCTGTAAAGTGGAGTGAGACTGTTCAACTGTAGTTCATATGTAGTTACATGGTACCGGACCTGTAAAGTGGAGTGAATCTGTTCAACTGTAGTTCATATGTAGTTACATGGTACCGGACCTGTAAAGTGGAGTGAGTCTGTTCAACTGTAGTTCATATGTAGTTACATGGTACCGGACCTGTAAAGTGGAGTGAATCTTTTCAACTGTAGTTCATATGTAGTTACATGGTACCGGACCTGTAAAGTGGAGTGAATCTTTTCAACTGTAGGTCATATGTAGTTACATGGTAGCGGACCTGTAAAGAAGCTCCCGGCATGGGACAGAGATTGCTAAAACCCAGTGGTGGATTCGAACCACTGAACTTCTGATTGCAAAGCAAGCGGCTTTAACCACTCAGCCACGAGGGCCTTCCAAATTTCATGGTGGAGTTTAAGAGGATAACTGTATGTCAGTCAGATGTAGTTGCTGTCACTTCATAGCTTTGTTATTATACACAGAGACTTGGGGGAAAATATCGATACTTTATTTAGTTGTAGGTAGGGATGTCGAAAATCATAATTTTTCTTGACCGACAACCGACACTCATTAGCCGACAACTGTCGGTTAACCGAGAAGATTAAAATGCGCTATTTGACTGTCTGTGCCCCATTAAACAATTACCACAACAAATGCTTGATTTTTTTCATTAGAAAGCGTTTATTTTTTACATCTACAAGCAGAAAAAAACAAGTTGAAGCTTCCAGCCATCTAAACAAAAACATTCCTCCGATAGGCTATACTTTAGAGCTGCACGCATTGCATATTATAGGCACGTCAATTGACACGCAGCTGCCCGGTGAAGTAATGTTTGAGCGGACGACAGCCCAGGCTGCAGGGCGCACTGACAAAGTGTGCAGCATCACTACAGTATCTTCTCCTCACTAATCCCACAGTGGTTTACCTGCTTTTGGTCTCACCCCTTATTCCTCTCTCTTCACACACGCGACGAGGGCTCTGCTCTCTGTGTGTCTCGCTGGGCTCCACATTACACACACAGTTATGAAGACGAGTCACACGCAGCTGTCAGTAGCCGCTTTCACACCGGCCTTGAAAGTGTCAATGAATACAGTCTACAAACAATCCGTCTCTGTCCCGTTCTGAAACAATTTCTCCGAACTGCGATGTGTTGGACAGTAAAGACTAACGTTAATTGTTACTTTTCAATCGTCAATTAGACCGCTTCATGTCTGCATCTTTAGGACACGGTAAAAACTACTGTTTGATCAGTGCGCGCTGAACGCTGTGAGATTAGCAAGGTGTCGGGTTTCAGGCCATGCGCTTCTCTCTCTCTCTCTCTCTCTCTCTCTCTCTCTCTCTCTGCATGTGTTTAGGAGACGTGAATTTTTTTTTTAACCGTTTAACTGATAGTATTAATCGGTTAATGTTCTAACGGTCGATTATCGGTTAAACGGTTATCGGTTGACATCCCTAGTTGTAGGTATGATTTTGTCCAGAATTCCAATACAAAAATTCTAATAAAAGTATTGTAGATATAGAGGTAACAGTGAAACTATAATCAAAATAGCCATTCTTCTACATTCTAATTGTTAGCTTATTGTAAATGAGTCATTTCCCCATCAATTTCCCAATTTCTCAATTTGTTGGGGACCCAGTCGAAGCCCCTCAAAGACCCCTTTGGTCAGCAGACCCCCGGATCATCTCTCCCCAAAGTCTATACCCCCCCCCCCCCCCCCCCAAGTCTATAAACCCCCTAAACCGCATAAGGGGGGAACTCCCCCCTATTTGCTAAATAAATTGTATGCACTGTGCTCTAGAAACATTTAGTTATATTTAAAGATTTTAAATAAAAAAATACATTCTAATAATTTTCTGAATTGTGGTGTAAATAGTCCCATGAGCCATTTACAGCTCATGGGGGGGGGGGGGGGGGGGGGGGGCTGACACAGTCACACTGCAGAAATGCATTCACATTAATCAATATTGCCTGTCTTTCAAGCTACAACTAACAAAGTATCAACATTTTCCCCCAAGTCTATGCTTATAATAACAAAGATAGGAAGTGACAACTACATCTGACTGACATACAGTTATCATCCAAACTCCACTAAGAAAGTTGGAAAGCCCTCGTGGCTGAGTGGTTAAAGCCGCCAGCTTTGCAATCTGAAGTTCAGTGGTTCGAATCCCCCACTGGCTTTTAGCAATCTCTGTCCCAGGCCCAGTCTTTACAGGTCCGGTGCCATGTAACTACATATGAACTACAGTTAAATAGACTCACTCCACTTTACAGGTCTGTTACCATGTAACTACATATGAAGTGAGGTCTCTAGACCATAGTTCAAGCAGAAGGCCATTCGTGCATAATCTAATCCGATCACCCCTGACGTCAATCAAGTTCTAGTATGACGTGGTCAGTCAAAGTCTTAGTATGACGTCCGTAATGACGTCATAAAACGTCAGTTAATTCTCATATATATAGCAAGGGTTCTACGTCACCTCTCTCTCTCTGGCCGATCATAACAGCAGCAGCTTCACAGCAGTCCATCTCCCTTGAGCCCTCCTCCGGAGCGTTGTTTTGCACCATATCCGGAGACCGAATCAGCACCCTCAAGCCTTCTCTACCCGTGGAAATCCAACGCAGATATTCCCCGCATATTCCTCAACGTTTCCCACTCCATTCCCGGCATGTCGAGCTCCGAGCCAGAGCAGTCCACGGACAGCGACAGCAGCTCAGCCAACGAGACCCCGTTCCAGATCGGCCACGGTGCGTTCTTGCTTTCCGAGACGTCTGATGAAGACGTTGGCGAAGCGGCCGGACCACAGGCCGCCAACGCAGCCACGATGAAAAGGCCCGGCGCGCGTTCCCGTGGCACGGGGCGCGCCACTGCGACGGCCCTTGGAAGGAAAGCAGATTTAACGAAGTGCCGCGTGCGCCCGGTCGCCCAAGAACGCGTGCGAGCGTGCCAGAGGGGGAGGCCGCTCGGCGTGGACGTGCGAGAGGCCGCGGACGAAGATCAGCAGAGGCAGCCGCTCCGAGAGCGGGGAGACGCCGGGGAAATACAGGCCGTGGGGCCACCGCGAGACGCCATGTCCTTCCTAGCCGCACTGACCTCCAGGCCGCCGCCCCGGAAGCGGAAACGGCACCATTCGCAGCTCCGCCGAGCCGACAGGGGTCGTCAAGAGCCATTCTGCTGTCCCTGCTAGATGCTAGCAGATCAGTGGATGCTCGTCTGAGGGCCCTGGAAACCCCCCCCCCCCCCTTTCCCCCCACGTTCGCCACAGCCCAGCCAGTGCAGCAGCCGATCCCGCCCCCGCCCACGCAGCAAGCCGACGTGCTCCTCACCACCGCCCAACCCGCCCAGATGAACACCCTGGCGTCCGCCACGCCCGCCATCTCATTTGGTATGCCTTTTGTTTCTCCCTGTGCCGATGTGTCTCCCAGGTTGAGATCCCAGATTTTGAAGGGCAGAGACATCAATTTAGTTAACATACTCCTGCGCCCACCCCCGCTCCCGCTGCCCGCAAAGGACCCGCCCCCCACCAAACAAGAAATATTGATTTACATTGCTTTGAAAACACCACATGTACTGTAGGTGTCCCTCGTGTTTGATTAAATAAAGCGAGTTGATCGACAATCTACCCGGTCTGCGATCTGATCATCCCATCTTTAAACGCCCACTAATAACAATAGTAATAACACAAAAAAGGGCCAAGCCGGGAACCCCTAAGCCACTAAGTCACCAACCCCTAAGTCATCCCCTAAGCCACCAAGTCACCAACCCCTAAGTCATCCCCTAAGCCACTAAGTCACCAACCCCTAAGTCATCCCCTAAGCCACTAAGTCACCAACCCCTAAGCCATCCCCTAAGCCACTAAGTCACCAACCCCTAAGCCATCCCCTAAGCCACCAAGTCACCAACCCCTAAGCCATCCCCTAAGCCACTAAGTCACCAACCCCTAAGTCACCCCTAAGCCACTAAGTCACCAACCCCTAAGTCATCCCCTAAGCCACTAAGTCACCAACCCCCCTAAGCCACTAAGTCACCAACCCCTAAGCCATCCCCTAAGCCACCAAGTCACCAACCCCTAAGTTCATCCCCCAAGCCACTAAGTCACCAACCCCTAAGTCACCCCCTAAGCCACTAAGTCACCAACCCCCCTAAGCCACTAAGTCACCAACCCCTAAGCCATCCCCTAAGCCACCAAGTCACCAACCCCTAAGTTCATCCCCCAAGCCACTAAGTCACCAACCCCTAAGTCACCCCCTAAGCCACTAAGTCACCAACCCCTAAGCCACCAAGTCACCAACCCCTAAGTCATCCCCCAAGCCACTAAGTCACCAACCCCTAAGTCACCCCCTAAGCCACTAAGTCACCAACCCCCCTAAGCCACTAAGTCACCAACCCCTAAGCCATCCCCTAAGCCACCAAGTCACCAACCCCTAAGTTCATCCCCCAAGCCACTAAGTCACCAACCCCTAAGTCACCCCCTAAGCCACTAAGTCACCAACCCCTAAGCCACCAAGTCACCAACCCCTAAGTCATCCCCCAAGCCACTAAGTCACCAACCCCTAAGTCACCCCCTAAGCCACTAAGTCACCAGCCCCTAAGCCACCAAGTCACCAACCCCTAAGCCATCCCCCAAGCCACTAAGTCACCAACCCCTAAGTCACCCCCTAAGCCACTAAGTCACCAACCCCTAAGCCACCAAGTCACCAACCCCTAAGTCATCCCCCAAGCCACTAAGTCACCAACCCCTAAGTCACCCCCTAAGCCACTAAGTCACCAGCCCCTAAGCCACCAAGTCACCAACCCCTAAGCCATCCCCCAAGCCACTAAGTCACCAACCCCTAAATCACCCCCTAAGCCACTAAGTCACCAACCCCTAAGTCATCCCCTAAGCCACTAAGTCACCAACCCCTAAGTCATCCCCTAAGCCACTAAGTCACCAACCCCTAAGCCATCCTAACTCCTGGAAACAATCTACTCCGCATGGCTCGCTACATCAGGCTCAGGCCTCAGACTGGCCCCAGCGCCAAGTTGGGAAGCCACTAAGTCACCCAGGCCAAGTCGGGTCACCAACCCCTAAGTCATCCAAGTCCAGCGCCCAGTCGGGAAATCTCTAAGTCACCCAGGCCAAGTTGGGAACCCCTAAGTCACTAAGTCACCAACCCCTAAGTCATCCAGCACCTCAAGAGGACGCCCCAGCTGGTCTTCATCAGCTCTCCAGCTACACCCGCCCAGAGCAGGCGGCCATACCGCGGCCCAAAGAACCCTCCTTCCTCAATCGGCGAGCATGGCAACAAACAGTGTCCCGGGCTCCGTGCCAAAATGTCTCGTTGGTGGTGGCTCCCCGAAAGCACAGCGCCCAGTAGGCGCAGTAAATCTCCCGGATCATTTTTTGGGGGAGAGAGAGAGTCGAGAGAGAGAGTCAGGGTCAGTCAGAAGGCCAAGTCGTGCGGCGCGCAAGGCCCGACCGAGCTGGGAAGCGCCAGCCGCAACGCAAGTAGGGGGGTCAAGATCGAAGGCCCGACCGAGTTGGGAAGCGCCAGCCGCAAGTAGCCATAAGTCGTTAAAAGGTCGAAGGCCAGAAAAGTACAATCAACTACCGGTGCCCGCAGATCTCAATTAACCTCCGGTAATCAGATCTTCCTTTTGGGGGGATCTCCTAGCCTAAGCAGATGCCCTCCTCTTGCCTCAAGAGCAGCGCCACTGGCTAATGGAGTCATGCGCCAAAGCATTTGCCATGCATGCCGATTGCTAAATAAAGTTTGTTAAATCCTACGAACTGGCCTCTCATGATTGAAGTGAGGTCTCTAGACCATAGTTCAAGCAGAAGGCCATTCGTGCATAATCTAATCCGATCACCCCTGACGTCAATCAAGTTCTAGTATGACGTGGTCAGTCAAAGTCTTAGTATGACGTCCGTAATGACGTCAGATATGACGTCAGTTAATTCTCATATATATAGCAAGGGTTCTACGTCACCTCTCTCTCTCTGGCCGATCATAACAGCAGCAGCTTCACAGCAGTCTATCTCCCTTGAGCCCTCCTCCGGAGCGTTGTTTTGCCCCACCCACCTCCCCAGTCCGCCACCAACGAGTCGTGACTCCTGATCCCCCACGGGGGGGGGATCTCCTAGCCTAAGCAGATGCCCTCCTCTTGCCTCAAGAGCAGCGCCACTGGCTAATGGAGTCATGCGCCAAAGCATTTGCCATGCATGCCGATTGCTAAATAAAGTTTGTTAAATCCTACGAACTGGCCTCTCATGATTGAACTACAGTTGAATAGACTCACTCCACTTTACAGGTCTGTTACCATGTAACTACATATGAACATAATTTATAACTATTGGTAATTACTGTGTAATTACATTTGGTGTTCATGTGTAATTACAAATAGTTCATATGTAACTAGGGTACCTGTAAAATAAAGGGTTACCAAAATTTTTGATGGCACAAGGGGTTTCTGGTCTATTCCCCCCCCCCCCCCCGCTTTCAGTCTAAACAGGTTGAAAGCTTAATATTGTTTGGCCCACGACTTATATTTTTCTGTATGCGGCCCACAACCAAAAAAGTTTGGCCACCCCTGACTAGACACATTGTAAAGTCCTCTGGGACATGCTTGCTATACAAATTAAATTGACTTGACATACGTCACGGACGAAGGCCGTCAGATATTGAAAATGTACCTTAAATACACAGAAACTCCATTAGATCATCACTTAATAATGGCACACTACCCTGTGATGTAGGTAAAAAGTCATTTTATTCAGAAAATCACTCCATTGTGCCAGATAGGTAGCATTCCAGAGGCTGGTATAATATTTTGAGGTGTTTAACCGACATTCCCAAATGCACTGGAAGCCCAAGGTAGCGGTGAATGAGCACAAAACATAGTATATCAATACGGGGGGTGGGGGGTGGGGGGGTCAAACAGAGGTCTACTGTAAGCTGCGATTAATGCAAGGGCAGCACAGGACCCACATGTCAAAAACAAGGTTATTTTTCTTTCAAGTGAGAAGCAATTTACCTTTGAAGTGCCTTCTGAGCAGTTGAAGCCTGATCCAAAGTCTATGGTGAAGCACTGAACGTTCCCCTGGCTGCTGCACATGTAGCTTTTCGACTGGTGAGAGATAGAGTTTATATCAATACATGTCCATGATCGATCAAATACTACAACTGCAGAACATACTGTACATTACCTTACATCTTGTAACTATGGCTCTACTGTACATAGAGATATGGCCATTTTGGAATTTGAGGGAGTAATTTAGCCAGCTATTACCAGTGGAAAGAATGGAAAAATCCGGGACGTCCATGACTGATCAAATGGACCTACAGTATGTGATTCTGTTCCAATATAATTTTCAAAACTACCAATTTAAGCGCCAAACTACTTGATATTTTTTGGATTATCTGCATGTCAAAAAAGAGCTACAGTATGTGAACACAATTTGAAGAGAGAATTCTAATTTTTTAACCCCCATTTATTCAGGTGGACATCCATGGTCATTGATTTTAAACAATACTGTGTCCTGAATATCCAGTGGTTATGCTGATTTTTACGTCATTTTTGATAGTTGATCATAAGAATCTCTTCCCATGTCGTTCCTTTGTTCATTATGTATTTTTCCTGGCTTGACTTTAGAGTGTGCAGAACTCTGTAGTTATGATGTATTTTGGCTGGCTTGACTTTAGAGTGTGCAGAACTCTGTAGTCATGATGTATTTTGGCTGGCTTGACTTTAGAGTGTGCAGAACTCTGGGTTGACTTTAGAGTGTGCAGAATATTGAATATGTAATATCACCAGATATACTCTCAAAATTACTTTTCACTTACGCATACAGTAGGTGTGGTTAGTAACCTATGGCAGAGATTATCGAACAAGGCTCAAGCCACCATCAAATTAAAACTCCAGTAAAAAGCAAACCTTTTTTGTACCTTTTATTATTTTTTGGCATTCTTTTGGTATATCACATGACAAAGGCCAGGCACATGAGCCAACTGAGCCAGTACGACGCCACCATAGACATGACATTTTATAACTCACAACATCCAGAGTAGTTTATGTGCCAAATTGCGGTGAAAGTTAACACAGGATTACCCCTCGTCGCGAGCTAATAGACCCTGTCAACGTTGAGTTGGATTTCATCATCTCACACCATGCTAATAAACAGAAAGTGAGAGGAAAGGTGCAGCCAAGACAAATATCCCAGCTATATGCCCCCTTGTTTCCATCCCCGTCCGTAATGTTTATTTAATGCCCGCATCCACTCAGTTTGAAGGTTGGCCCGTGTTCCACTCCGCTGAGTGCTCCTCAGAAGCCACAGGGGGCTCGCCTAATTGGCTGGAGGACAGAAGATCACAGCCTAACTGAAATCCTTCATCACTTCCATTGGTTTCCCCAAGGACGATGTCCCAAGTTTGCACCATAATAGTACTCTTTGCGGTTTGATTTTTTGTGTGATAAGGGCACACACAGAAAAATCCACGCAGCCCCAGGCTTGAAGTTGAGTATCACTCATTTAGAACATGTACTCATAAAGCGTGAACCTGCCGACCCCCCGTCCTTCTGCATCTCTGTCTTGTTTGCTTTGCCATCTCATTCAAATTGTCCGTGTTATTGTCCACTTTATTGTTTTGTCCCAGTGGGGCATCCATCCGTCTTTGAATTGCCCTGCCCAATGTTTCTTCCATTTATTACTATTCCTTGTCCTTGCTGTGGCTCGTAGGATAGGTGCAGTAGGTTGTCTTTGCTGTGGCTCGTAGGATAGGTGCAGTACAGTAGGTTGTCTTTGCTGTGGCTCGTAGGATAGGTGCAGTAGGTTGTCTTTGCTGTGGCTCGTAGGATAGGTGCAGTAGGTTGTCTTTGCTGTGGCTCGTAGGATAGGTGCAGTAGGTTGTCTTTGCTGTGGCTCGTAGGATAGGTGCAGTACAGTAGGTTGTCTTTGCTGTGGCTCGTAGGATAGGTGCAGTAGGTTGTCTTTGCTGTGGCTCGTAGGATAGGTGCAGTACAGTAGGTTGTCTTTGCTGTGGCTCGTAGGATAGGTGCAGTAGGTTGTCTTTGCTGTGGCTCGTAGGATAGGTGCAGTACAGTAGGTTGTCTTTGCTGTGGCTCGTAGGATAGGTGCAGTAGGTTGTCTTTGCTGTGGCTCGTAGGATAGGTGCAGTAGGTTGTCTTTGCTGTGGCTTGTAGGATAGGTGCAGTAGGTTGTCTTTGAGATGAGATGAGATATACTTTATTGTCCCCGGAGGGAAATTTGTCTTGGGCATTAAAGTGCACAAAGCCGCAACCCGGCGTTACAAACAACGTTCTAATGGCCTGCAGGGAACAACCCCACTGGCTGCAAAACAAAGCGCCCTATGAGTTTCTTCCTGCAGGCCAACAATCATGTAGTAGCTGTACTATAGCTGCTACCATTACGTATGTCTAATGTTTAATTGTATGTTTAATTAGGTCTATGCCATTTGCACCTGTGCAAACAGCATGTTAATTATGTTTAATTATGTTTAAAGTATGTCCATGAATATGTCACTGTTTTTGACTTGTCTTATAGACCAAATCAGCGGGGATGTTTACATTTACTTCCGGTTACCCCTGGGTCCACACATTATAATGGCGGTGGACGGCACAAACTGACGTGTTGAAGACAAAAACAGACAAAGAAGACAAAAATGGTTCGTCCGTGTTGTGTTGTTGTTTAATATCATTCATAACAACACTTTCACTAACGTTAGTGGAGACCAGACTAGCTAATTTACCTGTTGGACCAGACCAGAGTAGACTTGAAGCTAAATTAAATTAACGTGGCGTCAGTAGCTCTGTCTGTAACGTTAACGAGTCTGCAAAAAAACAGCGAGTTTGACAGACAAACACACGTTATTAGCTAGCTAACACTACATAAAACAAACACAGAAGAAAGGCTAGATACGTCGGACAAGCATGTTTACCAACCGTTTAACCATTTAAATTGAAAGTAGTCGGCCGAAAACAACGAGAGGGTTTGACAGCATTTATTTGACAACACGCACATTTAAACCTGCCGCCTTCCCCAAGTGGTACCCGGAAGTAAATTTGTTTACATGGTGACGTCACGGTGATTTGGTCTATTGCTTACTGCCTTATTACTTGTTGCTTCTCTTGTTTTCCTGCACCTATATGCCCTGTTATTTTGCACTATGTTGTAACGGAGTCTAGAGCACAAGAATTTCACACGTGATACTTGTACTACGGAGTGACAATAAAAATCTTGAATCTTGGTACAGGCAATATCCCCTATTTACGCTTGCGCACTTCTTTGCATGTGCCTTAAAGGGGCCATATTATGCATTTCTTAATTTTGTATCATATATATGTTGTTACAATCTTGGATGGTCATATTACATGGGCTAAGCTTCAAATAAATAGGTGAAAGTGTTTTAATGTTACCCCCATGAACCCCCCCTCCCCCCCATGAAGTCTCGTAGACGAGAGGACATGGATTTGTGCCGATTTGTGCGAGAGCCATAGTTCTAGTGACGTCAGTAGAACTTGTTACCATGGTGATGATGCCAAGCCTAGCCCGGGCCGGCAGCGCACGCGCGCCCTCACCCTGCCCCTCCCTTCCCTGTTCTGACAATTTTCTCCAGTAACCCCGCGTCACCAGGCTCTCTCCAACCTGTCTGGGACTAACACTAACACAACAATAGTCTCATGGAATAACGGATTCCAGACCACAAAAACAAGGAGACGACTTGGAAGTGAGCCAGGATGTAGGACTGAAGTGGTAAGTTCTGAAAACATGTGTCTCATTCCAGCATCGGTTGTACCAATGTGCTGCTAGGAAGCGCTAACGTTACTTACCGGCTGGGTAACGTTAGCACTTGCTAATATGTTAGCCTAGCAGCACAGCTGCCTTTCATAGACATACTTATGAACAACCGATGAAAGACGAAGGCACACATTTTCAGAACTTGTAACGTTAGTCCAACTTGCTGACTTCTCCAAGTCCTCATTTTGGTTTGGTCCCTGTAGCCTTTGCTAGGAGAGGCACACTTATAGTCACAAGCATTTGGGAAGTTAGCTAACTAGCTACATTAGCTGTTGTTTTGTGGCTTGAATGTGACGACATTGTGTGAAGCTCCCTGGGTAGGGCGTAACGTTATGGCGGCCGCGGTAATAGAATTGTTAAACCAGGCGTCTGTCTGTCTGTCTGTCTATCTATCTAGCGTTATCTATCTAGATAGATAGATAGACAGACAGATAGCGCTAGCTCTCTGGGCAGAGGTTTGCAACGGTTTGCAAACACAAACTTCCCCCTGGAGTATTAGTCTAGCAGAATGGGCCCTCAGATTTTGAGATACCCCTACCCGAGGTAGAACAAATGACAACAATGATTTTTCTCATCTTTAGGGTCTCCCATTAATGAAATTGGTTGTTGTCAAAAAAAAAATTGGGGGAAAAGATGTTTTTTTGGCTGTTCTTTAGAACTACCCCAATCCCTGAAAAAGAGCCAAATTAGGCCAGTCCGAATAGGGGAAAGGTGACAAAAAAGCCAATAACTTGAGAATGCTCACTCTTTTCCTCATCAGATTTGCTGAGGTATGAACCAGGTGGCTGCCCTACATCACCAAATAGTCAAAAAATGATTTACCTAAAAAGATAATGAATTATAGTCCTGTAAATATAGCTTTAGTTTAGGCGGAAATTGTACTTTGTGGTGATAGGAACATAGGACATCACTTTTCTCTCATTTATCAGAAAAACTGAAATCCCTGAAAAATATACCATTACTGAATTGTCTAGGGTGCTATTGAACACTGACCAGTAGTTGTATGGAGATATCTGGTACAGTTCTATTGCAAATTAGATTTCTTTAGACATAGGCCTACTACCTCTTCACTGAAACAGTCAAATTATTGTATGTTATTCTGAATGGGGAATAAGTGGCATAAAAGCCTATAACTTGGGAATGCTCACTCTTTTCCTCGTCAGATTTGCTGAGGTATGAACCAGGTGGCTGCCCTACATCACCAAATAGTCAGAAAATGATTTACCTAAAAAGATAATGAATTATAGTCCTGTAAACATAGCTTTAGTTTAGGCAGAAATTGTACTTTGTGGTGATAGGAACATAGGACTCCATCACTTTTCTCTCATTTATCAGAAAAAAGAAAACCCTAAAAATATACCGTTACTGAATTGTCTAGGGTGCTATTGAACACTGACCAGTAGTTGTATGGCGATATCTCGTATCGTTCTATTGCAAATGAGATTTCTTTAAGTGGCATAATACTAATAATAATACATTTTATTTGGTGACACCTTTCAAAACACCCAAGCTCATTGTACAGTGCATAAAAGAGACATGACATTCTAAAATATCATACATAAAAACAAGCATTGCAAACACCAGCATCATTAAAATACGACGAGCGTAGATATAAGAAAAGACAGGAGATACACACGGCAGGCGAATAACAGATTGAGTACTGTATATGATTAAAGGTAGTAGGCCAATTTGAACAGGTGGGTTTTGAGGTGGGATTTGAATGTGGTGATGGAGTCAGACTGTTGGATGTGTGATGGCAACGAGTTCCAGAGTCTGGGTGCAGAGCAGCTGAAGGCCCTAGCACCCATGGTACTGAGGCGAGGGAGGCGGGACAGTCAGGAGGCCAGCTGAGGAAGAGCGTAGGGAGCGGGAAGGGGTGTATTCCTGGAGGAGGTCAGAGAGATGGGTGGGTGCTAGGTTGTGTAGGGCTTTGTAAGTGAGCAGAAGGTTTTTGAAGTCAATCCGGTAGTGAATGGGAAGCCAGTGGAGTTGAATGAGGACAGGGGTGAGGTGGTCAGATGATTTACTGCGGGTGATGATCCAGGCATTTGGAGTCTGTTGAGCAATTTGGTGGGTAGGCCAGAGAGAAGAGAGCTGCAGTAATCAATCTGGGATGTAACGTGGATCAGGATGAGGACTTTGGTGCTGTGTTGGGACAGGGATGGGCGGAGTCTGGAGATGTTGCGGATGTGGAAGAAAGCAGACCGGGTGATGTTTTTATGTGGGGTGCAAAGGAAAGGGTGCTGTCCAGAATGACGCGGAGGCTCTTGACTTGGGTGGAGAAGGAACAGGGAAGCTGTCAATGATGATGTTTGGGGCAGTGGTGTTTTGAGCTTTGGAGAGGATTTTTTTGGAGCCGATGGGGAGGGCCTCGGTTTTACTGGCATTTAACTTCAGGAAGTTACTGCTCATCCAGCTCCTGATGTCCTGGAGGCAGGCAGTGAGGGAGGTGGGAGGAAGAGCGGCGGTGGGTTTGGTGGAGATATAGACCTGGGTATCATCGGCGTAGCAGTGAAACTGGACACCATAGTGTCGGAGGATTTTACCCAGGGGGAGGAGGTAGGTGATAAATAGGAGTGGACCCAATACTGACCCCTGGGTCAAATGGCAGAACACCCGGACGAGTGGTTCCCTAGTTGGACTAACTGTCGTCTGTCGGGAGGTAGGATGCAAACCAGGAAAGTGCAACACCAGTGATTCCAATGTTCGCCAGGTGCTCCACAAGTAGTGGGTGGGAGATGGTATCGAAAGCAGTGGAGAGGTCAAGGAGGATGAGGATGGTGAGGAGTCCAGAGTCAGCTGCACGGAGGAGGTCATTATTTATTTTTAACAGGGCTGTTTCAGTGCTGTGATTAGGGTGGAAACCATATTGAAATGGTTCGTGGAGGATGTTTGAGTCGAGGTGGGACTGGATTTGGGCGGCAACCACCCTCTCAAGAGTTTTGGAGATGAAGGGGATGTTGGAGTTGGGACGGTATAGTGTTTGAGGTCAGATGGGTCCTGTGGCCTATAAGTTAAGAATGCTCACTCTGATGATCATCATATTTGGAGAGGGAAATACCAGGTGGCTGAACTACATCACCAAATAGTCAGAATGTGGGGAACCCAATAAAATAAAGTTGATCTACATTACAAGCCTCTAAAACATAGAAATACAAGGTGTAAATATTGGAAGTTTTATTGAAACTGGAACATTAATCCAAACTATAAATCAGTAGTATCTCCTGTCTTCACATGATGGAATAATACAAGTATAATAGTAATCATAATACATTTGTTTTATGGTAGCCCCAAATCTCAGTGCTTCATTTCATTTCATGAACAAAAACAGGAGAACAGACTAGAAAACAAAATACTGCTCATTTGACCTGGCATATGGACACTTGTTTCACAGCCAAAGTCCAAATATCCAAATATGAAATACAGTATCAGCCCTTTGTTGAACGTATTATGACCGTACCAGATTATTGTGCCAGTGTTTGGGAGTCTGGGGCACATTCACAAGCTTATACTCCATGGACTGCAATTGTAAGGATTGCAAAAGACTGATGCAAACAAACTGTCTAAATATTGCTCAGTCTGTAGGCAGCCTGTCTATCTGGAGACAATCGTGTTTAATATACTGCATCCTTAGTATCATTGTCCATTTGTCAGATTAAGCTATCACAATGTAAAAAAAAATCCTCTTCTGTGTATCATATTGTAACCTTTTTCCGAAGTATTTGGATGTTTCATTGTTGCTGCGCGTACATAAGATGTGTTTCAGTGAGAGGTCAAGTATATAGATACTAGAATGTCAAATGTCAGGTTCCTCAGATGTTTGGGGACACATTTTGACATTCTGCACAGCAGGTGCAGAACTCCGTACAGGGGAGGCCAACAGAGAGGCACTGGCACTTTCCACTCTCAACAGTTTGGATCTTTGCAATACAAGTAAGTAATGTCTCTCACTTCTGTAGGTGCTGGGGGTTTCCTAAATAGGACTGGTTTAATGGCTCCATCTCTGACAATCCATCCCTTGCCGATAGGACTCCATAACATTGGTTTGGGCATGTGACTGTGACACCATATCGCTGTCTGATACATTGCTCTTTGCACATGTTGTGCAAATGCATCCTCTGTTGGTGGCAAATTTGCAGAGGCTGCATATGTTGTTGATGCAATTATGAACCTCAGTTCATACAAGTTTGTGCACATCAGTCCATTTTCCTTTTCCTTTTTTCCGTAAAGCAGAAGTGCAAATTCTCTTGCGACTGGCAAAGACTCTTCCAAGCTGGCAGAGTCCAAAATGGGCCAGATCTTTGAGCTCACTGAGATGGGTCTTGAGTTTGGTGAACGCTGTTGTCTTTCCTATTCTGTACAAACTACTTGTTGTGTCACAGCCAGTGAGTGCATGACATGCTGGTAGACAGCAAGAGCAATGTATCAGACACTGATATGGTTTCACAGTCACATGCCCAAACCCCTGTTATGGAGTCCTATCGTCAAGGGATGGATTGCCAGAGATGGAGCCAACCAGTCCTATTTAGGAAACCCCCCAGCACCTACAGAAGTGAGAGACATTACTCACTTGTATTGCAAAGATCCAAACTGTGGAGAGAGTGGAAAGTGCCAGTGCTTCTCTGTTGGCCTTCCAACATCTTATGCGCAGCAACAATGAAAGATCCAAATACTTCGGAAAAAGCTTACAATATGATACACAGAAGAGGAAAGAATGTAACATTGTGATAGCTTAATCTGACAAATGGACAATGATACTAAGGATGCAGTATATTAAACATGATCGTCTCCAGATAGACAGGCTGCCTCCAGACTGAACAATATTTAGACAGTTTTGTTTGCATCAGTATTTTGCAATCCTTACAATTGCAGTCCATGGAGTATAAGGTTGTGAATGTGCCCCAGACTCCCAAACACTGGCACAATAATCTGGTAGGGTCATAATACGTTCAACAAAGGCCTGATACTGTATTTCATATTTGGATAATTGGACTTTGGCTGTGAAAAAAGTGTCCATATACCTGGACAAATAAGCAGCCACTTTTTATTTCTCTGTTCTGTTTTATTTTTGCCTTGGTTATTTTGTTTTCTAGTCCGTTTTTCTAGTCTGTTTTTGTGATTGTGTATTATGTATTATGATTATTATTATACTTGGATTAATGTTCCAGTTTCAATCAAACTTCCAATATTTACAGCTTGTTATTTCTGTTTTATGGTAATGGTAAATGGCTTGCATTTATATAGCGCTTTTATTTAAAGCGCTTTACAATCAGTAGGTACATTCACCTATTCATGCACCGATGGCGGCAGGTTAGGGTGCTGGCACACCATCAGGAGCAATTTGGGGTTCAGTATCTTGACCAAGGACACTTCGACATGCAGACTGGAGGAGGTGGGAATTGAACCACCGACCTCTTTGATCCAAAACGATTAGTGGACGACCCGCTCTACCTCCTGAGCTACAGCCGCGCCAGGCGGTTTGTAATTTAGATAATCTTTATTTTATTGGGTTACTCACATTCTGACTATTTGGTGATGTAGTTCAGCCACCTGGTATTTCCCTCTCCAAATATGATGACCATCAGAGTGAGCATTCTTAACTTATAGACTATTATGCCAGTGACCTAATTAGACTGTTTCAGAGAAGAGATAGTAGGCCTATGTCTAAAGAAATCTCATTTGCAATACAACTGGACCAGATATCTCCATACAGCTACTGGTCAGTGTTCAATAGCACCCTAGACAACTCCGTAATGGTATATTTTTCAGGGATTTCAGTTTTTCTGATAAATGAGAGAAAAGTGATGGAGTCCTATGTTCCTATCACCACAAATTACAATTTCCGCCTAAACTAAAGCTATATTTACAGGACTATAATTCATTATCTTTTTAGGTAAATCATTTTCTGACTATTTGGTGATGTAGGGCAGCCACCTGGTTCATACCTCAGCAAATCTGATGAGGAAAAGAGTGAGCATTCTCAAGTTATTGGCTTTTTTGTCACCTTTCCCCTATTCGGACTGGCCTAATTTGGCTCTTTTTCAGGGATTGGGGTAGTTCTAAAGAACAGCCAAAAAAACATCTTTTCCCCCAATTTTTTTTTTGACAACAATCAATTTCATTAATGGGAGACCCTAAAGATAAGAAAAATCATTGTTGTCATTTGTTCTACCTCGGGTAGGGGTATCTCAAAAACTAAAGCCTTTTTTGAGGACTTGCTGCTAGACTATATTTCCCGGAGGGTGGGGCTTCTTAAAGGGACAGGACCTAAAACAGAGCGTTTCAGACAGAGGGTGAACTGAAGGGGGCAGTGAGAACCAGTACAAGATCAACAATGGGTTTTTTCAACTATGAATGATGCAATAAGTTACTCTAGTGGAGGCCAACAATAAAATAATAATACATTATATTAGCAAAATATGGGCCCTTTAAGGCAGGGAAGATTACAGTCCGCTGTCCAGGTGTTATGCCGAGTTTTGCACCCCCGCCCGGCAGCAGCGAAACGCATCCCCACCTCATGGGAGCATATTGTAATGATTTATACAGAAACATAACTGTTTAAAAATGATATAATTGTTTGAGTAGACGTAACCCCCCTGTTTTGAAGTTAAAACAGCCCCAAAATATGGTGGCGATGCAATTACTCGCGGGGAAGCATATCTCGTCACAACAACGGGCGCAAACGCAGATTAGAGGCGTGCCAAATCATTTATGCATGGCGCAAACAGGATTTGGGCGGTGTTAACCACCAGAATTATTCACAGGTGTGGCCTGGCTAATCAAACTAGATTCCCGTCTTGCAGTCCCTGTAATACAGTTTGCGTGAGGCCTGCTGTAATTCTCCCCATGCGTAATTTGTATAGGTGTAGGCCTATTGAGTCTTGACTGTATTATATATTATCCATATCTCATAACGACACCATCACATCATATACCTGTTAAAAACATCTGAGTTTTGATGCAATGGGTTATTTTGTTGACTGGTGTGGGACAATAGAAACGTGTTTGCAGCGGGTAAACGGTGGAGACAAAAGAAAAGATTGGAGGATTTACAGTGGAGTCAATTAAAACTCGGTGAAACACTGAGCTGCGCCGAGGACAGAGACAGATGGAGAGAGCTTGTGACAGATCGGCTGTGATGCCAACGACCCTCCGGATTATAGCAGGTGAAGGTGAATAGCCTATTTGCAAGTAGGCTACAATGTACAAGTTTTCTCAATTGATTTACCATAACCCCTCCTTGCGATGTGATAAAAGTTTCTCAGTGAATTATAGTTGATTGCCTCACCGAATAATCTGTTGGTTACCCGATTTTAGCAGCAGAATTTGATGTCCTGGCGTGGCACGTCAACGTAATGACATTTCTGTGCTGCGCAGCGCGGAGATTATGGTGCGGTCAACGCAGCGAGTGTTTTAGCGATTAAGAGGTGCTTTTCAAAGCTCTTAGCGCCAAGTAATTGCGCGCTGCTGACGATAGGATAATGCCATCTATCCCCACATTTTAGCGCTTAAACACCTGCTTTGGCATGTGGCACGCCTATGCCCAGTACAATTATAACAGGCATGCGCTTGTGCCCACGCCAATTTGCATTGGGCACGGCGTTAAACGAGCGCAAACGCTAAATTACCGCTTTTGCAAAGATAGGAGCAAAAGTATCTTTGTAGGGAAGTCAGTGGGAAAATGACCCTACTTATCACTTGATTTATGATCTCAGTAAACACTTTCCTAATGAGTGTATGGTCTCAGTCGCTAGTTTCAAGTCTTCTTCAATTCAGCAGAACAATGCATCAAACGAGTTAAATTCCATGTATGTAACCAATAAAGCTGATTCTGATGATGTTCATTTTGTAAATTATGGTCCAATTTAGAGTAAAATATAGACGATAAATTAGACTATGCTTTGGGGCGTGATTGACAGGTCCCCTGTCCAGTGATCGCGCAGCTCGCCCATCACGGACCAATAGCAGGCGGTTCTGTGGCAACTATGAAAATGCCAAACTCCAGGCTTCAAAACTAGTCCACAAAGCAATGTGTGATGTCACAGTGTGATGTCACGGTGGCTACATCCATATTCGGCCTATGGTTTTATGCTGTATTGCATCATTTTGTTTTGTGATTGTTGATTAGACTTTGAGAAATCCTTGTGTGATGGAGAGCTACAGAAATAAACCTGACTTGACTTAAACTTGAATCTCACTTTAGACTTCTCAAATACTGACAAGATAATACTAATGAGATATAAAAATGGGGTTGGAACACACAAATGTGTGTGTGTGTGTAGTAGTAACAGTATCCATTATACAATCATTGAACCACCCAGAGTTTGTGTACATTTTCAACCATTGTTGCACGTTGCAATCAATTCTCAAACATCCCAGTTGCTGCTCTGTATCAGAAAGGTGCGAAACAGATGGGATTCAAACACTATGTAGGGCAAACCATCTTCTCACGCTATAATAGTGTTTTATCAGAAAAAAAACTTGAGGAAAACATACACTTGTGAAGGAAATTATAAATCATTATTCTACTCCTATTTTAATACTAGGTTTTTAATAGATGTACTGTACTTTATTCATGTCACTCTGTGTGTGTTACTCATAGCTAGTTCAGCAGTTCTGTCATGGGCAGTCGAATAAGACCTTCATTTGCACAAGGAAGTCCTTATTGGGTTTTCTGGAGCCCTACCATCCAATTCTGTCTGTTATCTTTTTTCTGTTGTCTCTGACTTCAGTGTGGGAACGCCACCTTGAGAGTCCTGTAAGCAAACTGGTCTTTAGTTTCACACAAGATGAAACTGCTATCTGTGTTCGCCCCGTGCAGCTGGATTTACCTATAAGAAGGCAGACTGATACTGGGCATTATGTTGTCCCACTTTGCCTGTTTGCAAACGTAATTACGGTAAGCCTACGGAAAGACAACTTAAATTTCTACTGTGCTCTGCTGCTGGTTAAACTGATTCTAAACCAACTTCCAAAGGAATACTTAGCGAAGCTTGTTTTACCATTTAAATGCACCATGGATCATGACCCGTCCCCCAACTCCCCCCTCCCACACACACACACACAGACACACCCCTCCCTCCCCCCCGCCGAGAAAAAAAAAAAAACATTTCTCAACATCTGGGTCCGATGTCTTATGCCTGAACAACTACACTACATGGGGGTTATACTGTATATAAACTTGAAATGGAATTGAGTTTTAACCTTTACTTCAAGCTAATCACATCACTGGAGCATCTACAGACTGTCAAGGTGTGAAGTCTTATCACATCACTGGAGCATCTACAGACTGTCAAGGTGTGAAGTCTTATCACATCACAGGAACATCTACAGACTGTCAAGGTGTGAAGTCTAATCACATCACAGGAACATCTACAGACTGTCAAGGTGTGAAGTCTTACTGTAGATCAAAGCACATTTGAAAATGCTCTTAACAGCTAAGCTGCAGGGTATGGACAAAATAATCTAAACACAAGCCTTCTCATAATGTTGTGAGGTGCATTTTTATAGGGATATTCTTCTGCATAAATAAATTGCATAGAACTGAACTGTGTGGAGACGGCTTACTCATAAAATCCCGATTTGCAAAATGAAACCCAGTTCTGCAAATCCCAAAATGAGTTTGTGAAGTTTTGCGAGTGAGATCTCCATGTTCCAACTGCAAATCATCACTATGCATCTTTAAATTGACACACAAATGATGTGTTACAGCTCTTGAAGCAATTGTGTTTCGAGGTTTGGGCAATAATATCTGGCAGAAGAGTAATGTGACTCATTATGGTTCTTTGGGCCGACGATATTGAGTAATACTATTCAAGGCAAATGTCTTGCATGCTTTCTTCTGCTACCAGTTGTGTGCATTCTTTGATGCACCATTATAAGCCTCTTTCTCTATATATTGTCATTATGTAGCCTTCAGATTCCTGCATTTGACTGTAACAGGCATATGACTAGCTCACACAATTCAGTTAGGGCTATAGCCACCATATAGTGTGTTCCATATTTCATTCTTGTAACACTTTTTGTCATGTGCATGGGTGGGTGGACATCCATAAAGGGCCAAAATTCATTCCAACCAAACACTACAGCAGCAGATTTGATTGATTAGTTCCAACCAAACACTACAGCAGCAGATCTGATTGATTAGTTCCTGCTCTCTGGTGGAAGCTGTGCTAATCAGTTAAATCACCTGATTGGGTCTCATTCATAAAACCCTGCGCTAACAGAATAGCAGCGTGTAAAATCTGCGGCACTGTGGTTTTTATGGAAATTGACCACAGCTGTCTAGGAATACTTTAATAAATATCATTATTGTTATATTATTGTGTTTGTGAATTATTATTTCACCAGAGAGCCATTCAAAATATTCAGTCTATGATGTACTATTTGTTTAGGCAGACATACATTTATGAGATGCTAATATGGTCCACCTGTTCCTTAGGCATGAACTTCAAGACCGAGAACAATTCCTAGATCAGTGGGGTCCTCAGGACCCAGATCCCTGCTGGTTTCCCTGTAATTGGGACTGATTCAGACCTGCCAAGTGAATGCAATCAACTAGCTGGTAGGATAGAAAACCAGCTGTAGTGTGAATCCCGAGGAGTTACAAATACACAGAGATAGAAGAGTGGACATTGAACAGAACGGTTCAATCTGTATGTGGGATCCGCTGTCCTCGGTAATCCTCTTCATCTCTTGATGCATTCCTTTACTGACTGCATTCTGTATGACGACACCTCATATACATAAAAATGAACAGCATGATGCTAGAGAAGGACTTCTATAGAATCTACTGTAATCCTCCTGGCTGATATTATTAATGTCCTTTCCCACTGCACAATTCAAAAGTCAATACAAACTCCTTTTTGGCTGCAGATTCAACACCCATCTTACGCAAAAATGTCTTCATTTCCAAAACCATACAGTAGTATTACTTAACAAAGGACTCCACTATTTTATATCAGTGTTTCTATGTTGATCTACTTTTCCTGTCTTATCATTTACTATCCATTTAACCAAGTCGACACGGTGCGCAAATAAGCATTCCATTGCTACTATATATATATATATATATATATATAGTAGCATGCATAGTCTATACTATATATATATATATATATATATATATATATATATATAGTATAGACTATGCATGTGAACTTCTGACCCTCTCCTATGACTCATCGTTTCTGAGGTGCTTGGGGTTGCCACAGCACCTTGGTCTTCAAGAGCCAATTTAGAAGGGAATTACTTTAACATTTAAATCTAAATATTTAGTCCTTAGTCACAATTTTAATCTCCCATAATCCTCTTCCCATGCAAATTAGTTTAAATTACATCACAGATCACAGGACAGGAGAAGTTACTTCTGAGTTCTCCATCCAATAGTTTGCATGGACTGCTGCAGTATGGATGTAGTGTTATTATACGGCTTTGTTGAATACTTGATTCTGATTGGTCAATCACAGCATTCTATGGTCTGTTATTTCTGTATAAGAGACCGCTGCTAAGTATAACAGACTGTTGCTATGCACGCCATTCTGAAAGACCTGAGGACAACATCCAGTCATTTCAATCCGTATAAAGAAGTCCGGAAAATTTAAGAGATAATTTTGCTCATTTGCGACAGCCTGGGGCAAATAAAAACATTACCGTAGATTTATTTAGTAAATAGCCATGTAATAAGTGGGATAATGTACAGCTAGCCGCTCATTATCACAAAATAACTCCCTTCATGGTGATTGAAGACCCCTCCGATAAGTAGGCTACTGGTCCCTGCTACAGTTTGGCATTTTCTTAAATCCAAGGAATTAGCATCTGCAGAACTAACTGGAGACCTGTGGATTTAGGACTCTAAACTCTCAGTGACCACTTGGTCCCCATGTTGACATGGAAAGGATTCCAGTCTGGTAGTGAGTCAAATATTGTATTATTTAGAAAATGTCTCCAGTTTTATCTTTGGTTGGCCGTACTTGAGGGTTGAAAGGGTGGGGATGGGCTAACATTATATATTCAGGCGGTGTCTCATCATAGACGCGTGGTCAATCCAAACCTTGTTTCGATTTTGGAGCGTCAAATGAGGAACCACCGACCAAAGCAGTATTTTGTCTGCAGCCGCAGTACCTGTTTGGAGAGTACTCCAGCACAGTAGGTGGCGTAGTTCGCCAGTAAAACCAAAGAAGAAGAAGTGATATGTAGTGGGGAACTGACATCAGAGCTATATGAAACTATAACAACTAGAACGACCGCAACGCCATTAGTTCATTCTACAGTCCAAATCGCCATTTGAGGCAAATTGGAAGAAATTCCGTCAAGGCGCTCGTGAGATGTTGCGTTACAGAGCTTGAGAAATGGGTGTGTGAGGTCACAGTGACCTTGACCTTTGACCTTTGATAACCAAAATGGAATCAGTTCATCCTTGCGTCCAAGTCGATGTTTGAGCCAAATCAGAAGAAATTCTATCAAGCCGTTCTTGAGATATTGCGTTAACGAACTTGGGAATGGCGTTCATGAGGTCATAGTGACCTTGACCTTTGACCACCAACATCTAATCAGTTCATCCTTGAGTCCAAGTCGATGTTTGAGGCACATTTGATGAAATTCCATCAAGGCATTCCTGAGATATCGCATTAACAAGCTTGAAAATGGCGTTCGAGAGGTCACAGTGACCTTGACCTTTGACCACCAAAATCTAATCAGATCATCCTTGAGTCCAAGTCGATGTTTGAGGCAAATTTGATGAAATTCCGTCAAGGCATTCCTGAGATATCGCGTTAACAAGCTTGAAAATGGTGTTCGAGAGGTCACAGTGACCTTGACCTTTGACCACCAACATCTAATCAGTTCATCCTTGAGTCCAAGTCGATGTTTGAGGCAAATTTGATGAAATGCCGCCAAGGCATTCCTGAGATATCGCGTTAACAAGCTTGAAAATGACGTTCGAGAGGTCACAGTGACCTTGACCTTTGACCTTTGATCACCAAAATCTAATCAGATCATCCTTGAGTCTAAGTGGATGTTTAAGGCAAATTTGATTAAATTCCGTCAAGGCGTTCCTCAGATATCGCGTTAACAAACCTCGTACGGACGTACGGACAACCCGGATCCATAATGCCTCCGGCCTGGCTATCGCCGGCGGAGGCATAAAAATGTATACATAGAATTAACGTTGGCCACTTGCGACTTGGAGAAGCTCATCAAACATACTATGTTGTTTTTACTGTTACTATGGCAACAGGTGACAGCTGACGTTAGCTCAAATAGCTTAGCTTAAAACTTTATGAACTAGTAAATGCAGGAGTTACACCAGCGAGGTGGGAACAGACACACAGACAGACACACACACACACGACCGATCACATAATCTCCCCCCGGCTTCGCCTCTGGCGGAGATAATACATACGTAATTCTGCAATGCTAAATGAAAATAACTAACTCTGCCAACAGCTATACTACTATAGATCTTAACTGTTGTGTTGTCACATATCAGATACTAATAATAAAAATAATAATAATAATAAAAATAAGAACAATAAAAGCTTAGAGCCATGGTAGTGACTGTACTGTAGTTATTCTGTGGTGTTTGCATTTCAAATCTGATGTCTGCAATGCGCCATAGGAGCATCAATTGATGCGTGTCAAATGAGGCGCATCAATTATCGTTTTCAGTGCGTTTTGGCATTTACGCGAGAAAAAAAACTTATGAAACGAACAAATAAAACTAATTTAGGAATGGGGCTCTGGCATGGGGCTCTGGCATATAGTGTATGAAGTGATGTACCGTAAATTCCGGACTATAAGCCGCACCGGTGTATAAGCCTACCATATGTAAGGGTTCATGCACAGAGGGGATTGTCGGGAAAGAGATGGCTGTTTGAGGAAGCTCCCATTTATTAACATTTCAACAAAACAACATAACACAACACCACCTGTGTTGTTTTTTACAGTGCACACAGTGTCATACAGTGTCATACAGTGTGGTGAAAAGAGGGCAAGAGAGGAAATTAAAACTTATTATAGTTATATAGGATTTATAGTTAGAAAGAGTGCTAAAAAAGAGAGTTTTTTTTTTTTTTTTTTTTTGAAAAAATCCATAGATAAGTCGCACCGTTATATAAGCCGCAGGGGCCAAAAAAGGCCAAAAATGGGAAAAAAGGTGCGGCTTATAGTCCGGAATTTACGGTAATCATTGTAATATCCATCCAGTGGATAATACTAAGAAACAAGGTAGGTGACCTGACTAGAGATATTCCTAGTTGTCCAACAGCCAGAGGATTTTGCTGACATGCCGAATACCCCATTAACGAATGTGTTGTAGTGTTACTGTCCTGCAAATAATTGCAGCCATCCAAACTGCCCAGTTTAGGTCAAGTGTATATCTAGTACAGTAGAAGACCAATCATTATTTATATATTACTGCGATACCCAAGGTGTGCTGAGGTGTGAAGAAAACTCATACCATATGGGAAAGTAAGGCAATTAAAATGCCAAACTGTCTAAATGTCTTAGTCAGCCAGAACCACCCAACAACCGATCAACAAATATACTTATCAGCACTTTTACAAGGAAACACAACTGTACCTCATGCCAGTGATTTCAGTTGGTAAATGGGCAGTAAGTAGGGTTTTCACTGCCCTATTATTGCACACAAACATCACACCCAGGTGTTGAAGTAAGCGGTGCAGGTTTGCGCAGGTCAGACCATAGAACTTCCATTACTATCTAGATGATTCACCTCAGGCTCCGCCAATTATAACAAATGGTCGCTGCAACTCTCCCAAATGGTCACCTCTCCCCTGAAGTGTTGTGAGAGGACTGTGCCTGGTGACGCAGGGTTAGTGCTGACCACCTAGCAAGCTAACTTGAAATAGAGTATCGTGTGAGTTCCCAAACTCCACACAAACCACACATATACCGGTAAACATAAAGCTGCCCGTTATTAGCTCAATACAGTTGAGACTAAGATATTCCATTAAAAAAAAAGTCTAGCCACAGATTTAGCTACTACATCAACGAACTTCATCTTTAGCTTTAGCTAATCGCTCCCTGGTAACATGAGTTCCTGTTGCCAAATCTTGGGAGAGTGTGTTGCTGAGATAGAGACAGGTCTTGATCAAGTTTATTTTTCTCCTGATCTGTCTGTCTGAAAAATGCCATTTTAGTGTCAGAATATTCTGAAGATATGTGGCTTTGGAGAATGGGCCGAATATTTACTTTAATGAATATGGGGGCAAAATAATCTGTCATAATCTGAGATCAAGTTGACTTTTCCCATTGACTCCAATAGACTCAGACCGGCCAAAAACTTCCAAAGTGGGTGTGTCCGTGGAAAACCATGGGCAAAACACGCGTGCCAAAATGATAGGAACTGAGTTGAAGTTGATCCGTCTTGCTTGAAATCCCATCGTCTTTGGTCAGACCCTTAGACTTGTCCCCCACCCCCCCTCCCCTCTCTCTGGCACTCTTTGTGTCTCCAGTCTCACATCCCTGTAGAGCCGGATGGGGAGGGGCCTAGGCAATCTCGTGCTCACATCCCATGCTCAAATGGATGGACACACATAGTTACTTATAGAAGCGGCTACACTGCATTAACCATAATATACCTGCAGGGGTCAATAGACTCACTCAGCCAGGTGCTGAGATTTGTGTAAGAGAGAATAGTGGAGCGGCTAAGTGCTAATTTTCATCAGAATCTTTCAGTTGACGATACAAGCATGAAAATTGGCATGAGCAGTCTCCATGGGTCACTTGACAAGAAAATTGCCCGAGCCAATTGAAATTTCAAGATGGCGGGCATTTTTCAAGATGGCCAACACCTTAGTGGAGCAGTTAAGTGATATAATGGTTTATTTGATGGTAGAAGCATGAAAATTGGCATGAGCAGTCTCCATGGGTTACTTGACAAGAAAATTGCCTGAGCCAATTGAAATTTCAAGATGGCGGGCATTTTTCAAGATGGCCAACACCTTAGTGGAGCAGTTAAGTGATATAATGGTTTATTTGGTGGTAGAAGCATGAAAATTGGCATGAGCAGTCTCCATGGGTCACTTGACAAGAAAATTGCCCGAGCCAATTGAAATTTCAAGATGGCGGGCATTTTTCAAGATGGCCAACACCTTAGTGGAGCAGTTAAGTGATATAATGGTTTATTTGGTGGTAGAAGCATGAAAATTGGCATGAGCAGTCTCCATGGGTCACTTGACAAGAAAATTGCCTGAGCCAATTGAAATTTCAAGATGGCGGGCATTGTTCAAGATGGCCAACACCTTAGTGGAGCAGTTAAGTGATATAATGGTTTATTTGGTGGTAGAAGCATGAAAATTGGCATGAGCAGTCTCTGTGGGTCACTTGACAAGAAGCCACCCACAGCCACTTGAAATTTCAAGATGACAGCCATTTTCCAAGATGGCCGCCACCTTAATGGAGCAGTTAGGCCTAATTAATCATTTAGTTGGTGATACAAACATGAAAATTGCCATGAGCCATCTCACAGAGACTGCTCATGCCAATTTTCATGCTTGTATCACCAAATAAACCATTATATCACTTAACTGCTCCAATAAGGTGTCGGCCATCTTGAAAAATGCCAGCCATCTTGAAATTTCAATTGGCTCGGGCAATTTTCTTGTCAAGTGACCCATGGAGACTGCTCATGCCAATTTTCACGCTTGTATCACAAATTGAAAGATTATAGCACTTAGCCGCTCCACTAGAAGAGAAGATTATGTTGCTATAATTCCTACTGATCGCAGATACAGGTCGATAGAGGTCATAAATTACTTACTGTAATGCCTCTTTAAAATGCAACCAGTCCAAGGGTGCATATTAGGAGCAGGGCCTCTTAACGTACAGGATGCTATAATGCAGTAAAACAGTCAAGTACATGCTATAAAGTGTTAATGACATCCATTTCCAGATCCATGCACTTTCCACAAGTAGTTAATCGCCTTCCACACTTAAAGTTGAGCTGAAATGAAAAATTACTTTTTTTCTATTTTAGATCACATCCCTGGGTATTCAGTGCACCTATTTAATAATGTATGCAACAACAACAAAAATCACAAAAATCAAATTTCTTTAGCTTTTGCAAATTTTTTCACATCAAAAGTTCATTTTTCAGGATTTCATTCATAACTGTCATCTACAGTATGCTGACGTCAGTCAGTACTATCAAATTTCTACCCCATTTCAACCAGTCATATCGCGACATGACAGCTATCAATCAAATCTCATTTCGAGGAGAAAATTCTGAGCAGGCAAGATGGCTGCCTAGTGCCTGAAACCTGGGCAGATTTGTCTAGCCCATAAATGTTAATATACTTGGCCAATTAGTATGTAACATACAAAATAAAACAAACGGTAATGTCTTCATTTAATGTAGAATGCAAAGGACATGTAACTGGCTTGTTAACTCGCATTCCAAGAATAACGTTATTTACCGTGGCTCTTTACGGCGGCTAGTCGATGCTCCAAGCCAGCAGGCAGCACTCTTGCCATCAGGCAGTACCCGGTCCTCTGCCCCGATGCTCACACAGTGAGCCAGCCAGTGACTACGCACTCCACAGCACTGTATTTACATTATATTGTGTTTGTACATGGACTGTTATTGAAACGTGACCGGTAGGTTTCAGATTTGTCCGGTGTAATACATTATTTTGCGGTGCGGACTGTGCGGAGCAATGCGGTCTTGTTCTGCCCCCAAGTTCGGTGGGATCCATCGAATCACCGAGTGGGATTCACAGCATTCAAGCACCAGGATTGGCCAATGTCAACTCCGGTCCCAAGAACGGTCCAATCAAACTCTTCCACACATATGTCCCGCCTCTCTCCCCGTTTCAGCAGGGCAAGGTTTGTTTCCAGTCAAATACGTCATCACAGACCCTGAGATGTCACTTCAGCTTGCCTTTAAGTCATATTTGATGAAAGGACTAGATGACCCAAAAATGAAAATTCTGTCATCATCGACTCCCCCTCATGTCAGTTGAAACACGGGTGACGTTGTCCATATTGTCACGGCCCCAGAGCGCTCTCAGGCATTAATATTAAACATTAACAACAAGATCGTTTGTCAAGGCTTCCAGTGAACACCTGAGCTGTGAGCATAACACAAGAGAGGCTGTCAATGTTACAGAGAGAGCTAAGCTCATCTGGTTAGCTCACCTGGATAGCTCAGCCGATGCCTCTGCTTCGCCCACTTTTGATTGACAGCCAGGCATTACCAATCATCGAGCGGGTGACCATGACATTATAACGCACAGGGAGGTTACCAGCACAACATGAGAGAAAACCAAGTCACCATTGACTTCAGTTGTTCAGGTGTACTGTACCTTTTGTGTGAACTGGTCCTTTACCAGGCAATTTAATGGCTCATTGAGGTGAGGATTAATTCTTCAGGGTCCTGAAGCTAAATATATCTAAACTAACAATAATGTTTATGGGGGACCAGAACGCTGCCAGGGTTTCTTAACTGAAATGCAATGTCACTGTTGAGGCATTAAATCGGTAGGGGAAAGAATAGTCTCAATGGAAAAAACACACACAAATGTGGACAAATTGATCAACCTTTCCTTTTAAACTGTGGTTAACTGGGGCTTAGGGCATGAACAAGACTGTCATTTATAAGAAATCCTTACATCAACACATCCTTAATAAAATGTGCATAATGTTCAGGGGGAACAAAAAGCTAAGTATTGCTGAACTTGAATGTTACTTCAATCAGGAGAGGCCAGTTGGTAGGATTAGACAAACTTTATTTAGCAATCGGCATGCATGGCAAATGCTTTGGCGCTTGACTCCATTGGCCAGTGGCGCTGCTCTTGAGGCAGAGGAGGGCGCCTGCATGGGCTAGGAGATCCCCCCCCCGTGGGGGATCGGGAGTCAAGACTCGTTGGTGGTGGACTGGGGAGGTGGGTGGGGCAAAACAACGCTTCGGAGGCCGGCTTCAAGGGAGATGGACCGCCGTGGGCTGCTGCTGCTATGATCGGCCAGAGAGAGAGAGGTGACGTCGAACCCTTGCTATATATATGAGGATTAACTGACGTCATGTTTGACGTCATAGCAGACGTCATACTAGGATTTTTGACCACGTTGAGATCGGATTACGCGTGAGTGGCCTTCTGCTTGAACTATGGTCTGGAGACCTCACTTCAATCAGGAGAGGCCAGTTGGTAGGATTAGACAAACTTTATTTAGCAATCGGCATGCATGGCAAATGCTTTGGCGCTTGACTCCATTGGCCAGTGGCGCTGCTCTTGAGGCAGAGGAGGGCGCCTGCATGGGCTAGGAGATCCCCCAAAAGGAAGATCTGATTACCGGAAGTTAATTGAGATCTGCAGGCGCCAGTAGTTGATTGTACTTTTCTGGCCTTTGACCTTTTAGCGACTTACAGCTATTTGCGGCTGGCGCTCCCAACTCGGTCGGGCCTTCGATCTTGATACGTTAATGTTTACTTGGTACGTGCTTATCCTGCCTTCGACCTTTTTTGCGACTTACGGCTATTTGCGGCTGGCGCTCCTAACTCGGTCGGGCACCTCGCGATAGCGCTTCCCAGCTTGGCCTACCTGGCCGCCTTGGCGCTTCGCGATTGTACTTTTCCGGCCTTCGACCTTTTTTAGCGACTTACGTTATTTGCGGCTGGCGCTCCCAACTCGGTCGGGCCTTCGATCTTGGTACATTGATGTTTAGCTTGGCGCTTCCCGGCTTGGCCTACTTGGCTGCCTTGGCGCGACTACCCTGACTTTCTCCGGCTCTCTCTTTCTGTTTAGCTTGGCGCTTCCCGGCTTGGCCTACTTGGCTGCCTTGGCGCAACTACCCTGACTTTCTCCGGCTCTCTCTTTCTCTATCCCCCCCAAAAATGGTACTTTTCCGGCCTTTGACCTTTTTAGCGACTTACAGCTATTTGCGGCTGGCGCTCCCAACTCGGTCGGGCACCTCGCGATAGCGCTTCCCAGCTTGGCCTACCTGGCCGCCTTGGCGCCTCGCGATTGTACTTTTCCGGCCTTCGACCTTTTTAGCGACTTACAGCTATTTGCGGCTGGCGCTCCCAACTCGGTCGGGCTTACCTGACTTAAGGCGCTTCCCGGCTTGGCCTTCCTGGCCGCCATGGCGCCTTACCTGACTTAAGGCGCTTCCCGGCTTGGCCTTCCTGGCCGCCATGGCGCCTTACCTGACTTAAGGCGCTTCCCGGCTTGGCCTTCCTGGCCGCCATGGCGCCTTACCTGACTTGGCGCTTCCCAGCTTGGCCTACTTGGCCGCCTTGGCGCCTCACCATTTTAACTTGGCCTTCTTGGCCCCCTGACTTGGCCTTCTGACTGACCCTGACTTTCTCTGGCTCTCTCTCGGGGTTGACGTAGGACGACGGGACCCCCGGGCGACTCCACCCGCAAGCCGCACTCATGCGACGGAGCGGGGAGGAAGCGCATTAAGCCCCCCGCCTCCCCCGGAAGGGGAGAGCGAGTAACGGGCACCCGGAGGCGCACGACACGAGGAGTGGAGCGCTCCCCGTGCCGCACTAATTTTCAGGTTCCGAGGTCGGATGGCGTCCGGTTACCAGACAGCCCCCTGCCCGAGGCGCCCCGTGTCAAGCCCGCCGCTCCCACTCCAGGAGACGTCGGGACAGGCCACGGGGACGAGTGCCCCGGGAGGGACCGCAGCGTCCGGTCGGATCGGCCACCCAGAGTCAGAGGTGTTCAACGCGCGCCCGCCGCCACGCAGCCTCTCCCCGGGGGGAGAGAGAGACGCGACGGACGGACGCGGCCTCGAGCCAGGCCGGGACAGAGGAGGGGGTTACCCCCCCAAAAAATAACCGGGAGATTTACTGCGCCTTGCTGGGCACCCTGCTTTTCGGGGAGCCACCACCAACGAGACATTATTTGGCACGTACGTCCGGGACACTGTTCGTTGCCATGCTTGCCGATGAAGGGAGGAGGGTCCTTTGGGATGTAGCTGGAGAATGCTGATGAAGACCGGCGGCCCGTTTGCTGGAGGGAGGCGGAGGACGCTCCTTGCACGGCGGCTGAGGTGGCCGCTCCGATCCTGAAGGAGTGGCTGGAGAAGTTCTTTGTCGGGAGGTTGCACTTCTGGAGCGTCCGCTCGAGGTGCAGGACGAACCAGGATCTTGTCATGTGGTGACGAGGTGCGATGAGGAACAGGGGAGCCGGGGGCCGGTCTGGGGCCTGAGCGGTCTTTCCCCTGATTTTGGGCTTAGCTGCAATGCTGTATGGGTCAGCAGTCATCACGTGATGAGATTGATGAGCTGAGGATAAACGATATGACACGTGGACAGGATCGCTAGCTGGAGAGGCAGACAGAATTCACCCGATGCAAGATTCTTATGATAATAGCTTCAGCGCTCTCAGCCCTTTCAGGGACAATTATTTCAGAATTACGAGCCAATAATTCATGGGAATGCAAGCATTATTAGTAGCTAGCTATTTGAATGAAAAGATACGGTGCCGGCCGGTGATGATGTCCTCAGATGGCGACCATCTTTTCCCCCCATGGGGAAGTCTGGGCAGATTCACGGTGATTGACGGGACCCGGCCTGGAGACGCACTGATGCTGAAGTGCCATAGCATCTCGGGCACTCTGGACAGACCGAAAGATCCATGGGGCAACCGGTTCATTCTGGCGGCAACCCTATAGAGCTGAAATGTAACGCTTAATGCATGGGATATAAAGACCTGGTTAATAAACAAGTAAAGAAAAACAGTGGTTTCACCGCCTTGCAAGTGCACCATAGACTGCTAGTTGCAACCATGGACCCATCATAAGATGGACTGGGCATCACACTGGTTCAGTGAAGCCGCTGCATGTTAGATCGCCGCTCTGGCGGTTGAATCCAGTGTTGGGTCACGAGGCCCGCCTCCTCATGTTAGTGGATGGGAAAATCAAAACCGAAATAATCACAGTATACGTCGGATGATTTTTTTTTTTTTTTTTTTTTTTTTTTTTTTTTTTTTAAAGGTGGTTTGTATCATTTTTAGATAGTCATTATCATGCTAATGCCTGTGCAGGTGGTCATTTTTCTGATCAGTTTGTTTTTTAAGTAGTTATTTGACGTATAAAAAGGGATAAAAATGGGTGATTGGCAGCTGTGGCAGCCAGTCTCAAGCCGTCATTGGCTGGACAGGCTCTTCACATTATAGATCTATCGTGATAGACAAGACACGCGGCTTCATTGTTATGTAATGCTGCCTGGAGGTCGGGTGGCTCTGCTGGGTGTGTGGGGCCGGGAGATGGGCTCTTAGCCTGGGTAGTGCAGGCCTGGAGGTCGGGGTGGCTCATGGGATGAGGCCTAGTAGTACACGCGCACCGTTAGCTCATCGCTAGCGGATTAGCATCACGTACGAACGGACGTTTTATTTTTGTAGGCTATTAAAGCAACAAACGTTTTTATATGCATATCTGGGGGAAATGCTTTGACTGTGGGGATGTTCGTTCTTCACAAGCTCCTCTCTTAGTAACGATATACCAGGCGATAGACCGGGCAGCCTGGCTCGCGCACTCACTGGGCTAACGTTAAACCCAGGTGGAGCAGTGCTAGCGACCTGTTCTGTAAGGCGAGGGTGGCCATTTTCCAGGCGCTCCTGAGAGATCTGAGGTACAGGTTCATCTGTAGATTGAACGTGTCTCAGAATGTTATTATTAAGTTGCTCACTGACCTTGGGCTAAGCACTGTGGGATACCAGTCACATATGTGGAAATTCTGGTATGACTCTCTTTTATAATGTACTTTGTTCTTTTATTGTGCCCTTATGTGCTTTTTTTTTTTTTTTTTTTTTTTGGAATTGTGTATGTGTCATCTATGGACCAAGCGTCTGCCGATAAAGGTTTGTTTGATTGATTGATTGATTGATTGATTGATTGATTGATTGATTGGTTGATAACAGTGGGATTCGCAGCCTCTTGTTACATGACTAGCGTGACACTGTATTAATTATTTTAGCTTTGGTATTATTTATGGTTATGTGGTGACCCACATCGAGACACTAGGAGAGACATTCGCCAAAGGAGACTTGTGCCTTTAAGAGCGGGGGGTTAAGGTTACCGTACTTCCGGTTACGGGTTAGGTCTGTTATTGCTGGTTGCTAACCGCGGTGAATGTAAACATTTATATGGATAGAAGTAAACTACCTCGACCAACCTTCGTCTACTGTCTCACTGTTTCCTAATTCCCACAGTTAAAAGAAACGCCAGGGCATTTTACTTTGAAATTTGTTAAGAACAGGAAGTGGTGTATTAAGACTGGGTAGCTTGACACGGAAAAAGGCGTTAGCATTCCCTGGGCCGTCTGACTTCGGTCTGGAAGTTATACAGTAAACACTCATTCTAACCTGATTCTAACTGATGCTCGGACATGCTCCATGGTGAAGTATGCAATGTGCGGTGATAACGTCACCGTCATCAGGCAGCGACGTGACGTCTTTTACTCACGCAACCTCCCGTTTATTTACGGTTAAAGTAAAGACTTAACTGCCCGGTGATAGCAGAGGGGTCTGCGCCTGCCGTGCAACTGACCACAGCGACGTGGAATGGAACGGCCTGTGATGCCTGCTTGGAGGAGAAGCCTGGGGCTGGACGCCTGAACACCCGGGACAGGAACGGCTGCTGAGCTGTGGCGCGGCCCGTCGCAGTGGCGCGCCCCGTGCCTTCTCATTGTGGCTACGTTGGCGGCCTGTGGCACGGCCGCTTCGCCGGTGTCGTCAGGCGTCTCGGAGGGCAAATACGCTCCGTGGCTGATCCGGAACGGGGTATCGTTGTTTAAGCTGTCGTCACTGTCCAGGACTGCTCTGGCTCGGGATCCGACATGCCAGGAGTGGGTGCTGATTCGGTCTGCAGATGTGGTGCAAAACAGCCGCAAAACAACGCTTCGGAGGCCGGCTTCAAGGGAGATGGACCGCCGTGGGCTGCTGCTGCTATGATCGGCCAGAGAGAGAGAGGTGACGTCGAACCCTTGCTATATATATGAGGATTAACTGACGTCATGTTTGACGTCATAGCAGACGTCATACTAGGATTTTTGACCACGTTGAGATCGGATTACGCGTGAGTGGCCTTCTGCTTGAACTATGGTCTGGAGACCTCACTTGTTCAAATCCCAGCCAGGTGGATTCTCTATCTTTCTGACTTTGGAAGACTTGTTCATGTTCACAAACCTGACAATAGGACTAATTATGTAAATTAATAAATGGGGTTGTCATAGAGTTTTTTGTTTAGATGTTGGCAAGATATATTGATAGACACATAGATCTTTACCCCAAGTACAGTATATGTGTTTCTGGAGACTGTTTATCTATGCACTCAAATTCAATGTCATAATGGACAGAAAGGAAAACATAGTTCTTGCTAGTTTTTAGATTTAAACGTGGTAATAGTAGCATTTTGGCATCAAAAATCATTAATTTCATTACTTGGCGGTCCCAAGTGGCAGCGGGAGATAATGGTTTGACATCATTACACTGAGCAACTTGGTGTGCAGAGGTCTACAAAGCACAAAGTGAGATTTAGAACAAAAAGTATACATTGTGACTGAAGTTAGACCAAACACTGGCTACCAGTTAGCCCAGGCTTCCACCAGGCTACCCGCAAGCCCAGGCTACCACCAGGCCTCCAGGCTACCACCTTCATTTCTCAAGAGGTTGCTGGTGTTGTTAAACAGCAAAACATTATAATGGAGTTGATGGGCGAAATCAGGGAGCTGAAGAACCAGAATAAAGAGAAAGATGCCAAGATTGCCCAATGCCCATCTAGAATCACGTGTGGATGATCTTGAACAGTACTCGCGTATGAATGACCTAATAGTGAGTGGTCTCGAGACAAGACACAGATCATATGCAACTGTATCCACAGGTAGAGGATCCAATCTGGAAGCAAGTGAGCAAGAAATGCAAACCTTAGAGGAGCAAGTGGTTGCATTTTTTGTTGATAAAGGAATGCCTATTGACAGCAAAGACATAGAGGGCTGTCATTCAATCCCTAGCAAGGATAGAAAGACCAAGCCTACATCATCATTTGTTTCACAAACAGGAAGCAGAAGACCGCTCTTCTTAAACAGGGGAGAAAGCTGAAGGGGTCTAATGTGTACATCAATGATCACCTGACTAAGAAGAATGCGGACATTGCTAGAAAGGCTCGATTTCTCAGGAAAGACGGCAAGATTCAATCTACGTGGACCAACAACTGTAAAGTTTTCATCAAACTGAATGGTAACCCTGAGGAAGCAAAGGTCTTAGTCATCAGAGAGCTCAAAGACTTGGACAGATTTGTCTGATCGATGATGAATGACTCCACATTGAGAATAAATGGGCATGGATTTGATTGGACTGAGAGAGATAAACAAACAAACACTCATTCTACAGCAGAGAATAAGAGTCAATCTGCATTGTTTATTTATTTATTTACTTTTCTTCACGTTATCTATCATACGAGTCATGTTTGGTCATCAATGCCATTCTAACTGTCAATTCTCGCCAGGTACAGTTGTTGTTTTTCCCTATGTCCTCTTTGTTTCCATTTACCATGTCAATTAAAATACCAAAAAAAGGTCTAAAATTTGCACATTTAAATATATGTAGTTTAAGAAATAAGGTTAATGAGTTATGCTCAATATTGATTGATAATGAAATAAATATAATGGCCATTTCAGAAACGTACCTGGATAGTACTATAGAGGATTCAGAGTTGTTTATACAGGGTTATAATTTATTTAGGTTGGATAGGAACAGGAGTGGAGGTGGGACTGCTTTCTACCTGCAAGACCAAATACCAGCGAAAATCAGGAAAGATCTTGGTATGAATGGTGTGGAAGCGCTCTGGCTTCAAGTACATTTACCTCACTTGAAGCCAATTCTTGCATATTGCTGCTATAGGCCACCTGGTGCCAATATTGAATATCTGGAAAATATATGTATGATGCTTCAAAATGTAACGGATACAAATTATGAGGTTTATTTTGCTGCTGATATGAATATTGATTTCTTTGCTAGTAATTGCTCCTTAAAAAGAAAGTTGAGCGAGGCAGCAGTGGTCTGTAACTTAGCACAGATTGTCAACTTACCAACAAGAATTGGCATCAATACTGATGGCACTACTTCGGCAACCTGCATTGATCATCTGCTCACAAATAGACCTGAAAAATGCTCAAAAGTAGTCTCTGTTCCTGTGGGTTTTAGTGACCACAACATTATTGCCATAACTATAAAGACAAAGGTGCCAAAAGCTGGACCAAAGGTTATTCATAGGAGGATGTATAAAGAATTCTCTGATAATGCATTTTTGAATGACTTGAGCCCCCTGGTTGGATGAGGAATTAAAATCCTGTATGAAAGAAAGAGATGTACTTAAAAATCTGCAATTATGTCAAACTGTCCGATGGATTGGCAAGCCTACCGTTCACTAAGGAACAAGATCACCAAAACCAACAGGAACAAGAAAAAACAATACTATCAAGAAAAATTTGTGCAATGTAAGAGTGACAGCAAAAAGCTGTGGAGAACACTTAATGAAGCTATGGGTAGAGAAAAAACAAGTAAATCCCCTTTATTTGTTGAAGTGAATGGTTCATTTGTCACTAAACCACTTGACATTGCAAATTACTTTAATAGTTATTTCATTAGCAAAGTAAACACAATAAGAGATCAAATGTTGCCTGTGAGCGGTGGGCTGTCTGATTCTATTATTAGGAACACAATTATGTCGGATAAGGAGTGTAATTCTGAATTTAAAAAAGTCACTATAGGTGAGGTACAACAATTTCTTATGTCGATTAAAGGGGACAAACCCTCTGGAGTGGATCAATTGGAAGGTAGACTTTTACAGCTTGCAGCTACGATTGTGGCAGTGCCTATATGTCATATTTTTTATTTATGTTTTGAGAAAGGTATTTATCCCCAGCTATGGAAAATTGCGAAGGTTACTCCGCTGCCCAAAAACAGTAGAGAACCGTTTGCCGGGCTGAATAGCAGGCCTATTAGCATATTACCAGTGTTAAGTAAAGTATTGGAGGGAATTGTGTTTAAGCAAATTCAGCATTACTTTAAAGAAAACAACATCAACTCTGATCACCAACATGCATGTGCGGAATTTAATAAACTAAATCCAAATAGCCTATCATATCCCCCCGCATAGGGTACTTTGCTGTTCTGGATACACGGTGAAATCACTCAACCACTACTAATATTGCAATAATCAATAAACAACAAATTATCTTTTTGTCATTTATTTCACTACTCACACTCATACACATACATACACACACTAACTATACTTTGCACAGTCCTAAAGTTCCACTAAGACCGACCCGTGTTCCTCACAGGCTGTTTAGCCTTTAGCTGGCAAGCTAGGTGGTAGTAGTAGCAATACTGGTAGCAGTAGGTAATATACTGTATAAGAAGAAAAGAAAAAGAATAGACATGTTAAAACGATGTACACAAGATCAACTGTGAATCTTCTACAATTTGAGTGTATCAATGGCTTATTTACGCCAATGATGAAAGTTTTATCTAACAATAACGACTACTCACACAACGGACCATCCAGACACGGCAAAATGCTTTCACGGACTGAAAACCACAGACCCGCACATGCGCAGAGATCACCTAACGTTGCAACGCAGAGAAAACCCAATAACTTCCGGGTTATTTCCGGTAGTCCCCCGTAGTGTTATTATAGCAGACAAAACCGCCTATCCGTACCAAATTAACATACTTTTGAGTCCAGCAGTCGGCCCTAATGTTATCGACTATGACGAGCATAATTTACTTTAGCAGCAGCGTTGAAGGTGCGCCCATTTATCAACCGCAAACCGCAATTTTAACTACTGTAAACACAGTTTAGGCTAACGCTAGCGGCTAATTGCTAGCCGTCTGAACCGGAAGTCCTGAACGACTAGACAACGGTCAAATCTATTACTTTAAACACAGATCTGATTACACAGTTGACCTATGCTCACGTTATTAACACCAGAAATACTTAAGAAATTATACAAAATATACATCACTTTGTAATATATATGAAATAAACGGTAAACAAATAAAATACCGACGTAGTTTTAACAAAGTGTGCCGGCTCTCTCCAACCACTAGATGGCACTTCAGTCTCACCTATGGTCTAATCTGGCATGTAAATCTACATTTGCACTGAGAAAACAGCAAAACCTGACACCTCCCACTTGGGCTATAGGTTTGGTAAACCGAAGAGACCACACAACACTTAGCAAAAGTTAATCACACGCAGATAATAAACATGTCCCCCAGATGTAGAACTCACTACACAAGGTGCTTGTGAATACATCAAATAGACAAACAATCCACTGCCATGAATAGAAACAAATCAAAACCCCCACAGTCCCATAGTCCGTTTCGGGTAATAACCAAAGACTCTAGATTACTTTTGGTCCTCAATCGGGATCAGGACCACAAGCCTTCGCACGTCCCGATGAAGGAAAGTAGACGGCCACGACACTCCGTCCTTCTTCACTTGGGACCAACTGATGGGCAGACTAGGACAGGTCCGTACCTTGACGTCCCTGACAATACCCTGGCTGTCTGGATACGTTTCCACCACACGACCCAGTCGGAAACGCCCCCTGAGGGCGTTTTGGTCCGCCACCCACACCAGGTCACCAACAGCGACGTTCCGGACTGGAACGTGCCACTTCTCCCGAATGAACAGGTGAGGACCTGCCAACTGGCTCCATCGCCCCCAGAACTTGTCCACCTCGAGCTGGACTGCCCGAAGCCGACAAAAGGGATAGGAGGGGTAGTTAAAACCCAGGACATCTCCCCTGGGCCCTACCCGCCCCATCAGCAACGAGTTAGGGGTGATAATGTCCACAGTCTCTTCTTGGACTTGTGCTCTGGCTCCAATCGGCCTTTCATTTGCAAGATTAGCAGCGAGGTAGAGCACAGTCTGGAACTCCAACGCAGACATATCTTCATTCTCTCCGACGCTGCTTAATGCCCTTTTTAGAACGCGGACAGCAGCTTCCGCCGCCCCGTTTCGATGTGGGGAATCTGCTGGACTGAATTCCCATGCCCAGTCAGTCCCAGCCACGGCTGCCTTTCTTTGAATGACCTCCTGGTCAATGTCGGCCAGAAACTTGTAGAGGTCTCCTAGCGCCGGCTTGGCCCCTACAAAATTTGTCCCTGAGTCGGACCACAGCTTTCGCGGATGACCCCTCAGTGCGGTGAATCGGTGATATGTCTGCAGAAACCCTTCTGTGGAAAGGTCAGTCACTAGGTCTGCGTGGACAGCTCGAGAGGCCATGCAGCTGAAGACAACGCCCCAGACCTTCCTTTTAGTGCGTCGCTTCACCACGTCCCTGACAGTGTATGGGCCGAATAAGTCCAACGCTGTATACTCAAAGGGCGCTGCAGGACTCGTTCGCTCAGTTGGCAGAGCGCCCATCACTTGAGTAGAGAACTTGGCCCTCCTCTTCCGGCAATGCAGGCACGAGTCAATGACTTTGTGAGCGACTCTCGACCCCTGCACCACCCAGGCCTTCTTCCTCATCCTCAGAAGAGTACCAGCCACACCCTCGTGGTTGGCGCGATGAGCCTCTTCACAAAGCAGCGTGCCGATCCGTTCACCATATGGAATTAGTGGGACGCCCCGGCTATCTTCACCTACGGACTGAACACGGCCGTAACACATCAACAGACCGGTCGCCTCGTCCCTTCTCACAACCAGTCTGTTCAGTGTTGTTGTAGGGAAAGACACTCCTTCTTGAGCAGCAAGGCATAAATCCAAGAGCGCAGCTTCACGCTCCTCAACAGACGGTACCGCCTCCCACTGTACTCGATTGCCGGGCCTGCTACGCCGCCAGATGTGAACTAACCTGCGGACATAGCTCACAGCTCCACAGAGTTTCGACAAAGAGTGGTGTCTCGCTAAATCCACTTGACTCACAAGAGCAGACCCCCACAGCTCCTTTGTTCCATCATCAGGTGCTTTCGTAGGCCCTGCAGCTACAGTGTTGACGACAGCTGACCCTCCATCATTGACCGGCGAAGACGTCCCAACACCGACTGGCGGCGATGTTGCATCACCAACCGGCGATGACGCCCGGAGCCTTGCCTGGGCTCTCGTCAGAACGGCAGTGAACGCCTTCCTTTGCATCGCGCTCACTAACTCTCTAGACCCAGCAGCGACGTCAGCAGCGGACTTCATGGGCCATTCTTCCGTTGGTTTGGCCAGAAACCCGGGTCCATTCTGCCAGAGGGAGACACCACTTAGTTGCTCAGGAGAACACCCCCTCGTGACCAGATCGGCTATATTCTCCGTCCCGGGAATCCACCACCAGTCAGTGGTAGGTCCAGCCTTTTGGATTTCTCCAATCCGGTTAGCAAAAAAGGTCTGGAAACCATAACTGTCCCTTTGGATAGCGCCCAGAACCGTCTGGCTATCGACAAAATGGAACCATCTCTCCACCTCCAGCCGACCATGTTTCAACATGAACATCTTCAGCCGGGCGGCAATAACAGCCCCGCAAATCTCTGCCTTCACGCAGTCGCCCTTCTGATCTAAAGGAGCTAACTTGGCCTTGGATTCGACCAGACGAGTTGCGACACCACTTGTAGTGTCCCAGCGCAAATAAAGCACTGCTCCATATGCTTCTGAACTACCGTCGGAGAAGGTTATTCCCCAGGGCTTACCCATCCAGCCGGACGGTGTAATGCTCCTGGGGAACGTGATGGTGCTCAGTCCGGTGTACTCCTCAAAAAGCTCGACTGCTTGCCCGCGAAGGTTGTCAGACAACGGCTGGTCCCATGTGTCTTTGGTCAAAGTCCCAGCTTCCTGAAACGCTCTTCTCACAAGAATGACGCCTTTCTGTTTCAGGGGCGTTGCTAGGCCGATGGGATCGTAAAGACTGGCCACCTGACTCAACAACATGCGGCGAGTCAGAGGATTCGGTGTCTTCTTCTTAACCTCCTCCAAAGTGAGGTCAGACTCTGTGCGCATTTTCCTCTTCCTGGTGGAGAAGTTGATTGCCACCATCAGGAAGAGTTTGTCTTCTGTGACATGATAGCCAACTCCTAGAGCTTTATTATCCTCCTCACGCATCTGGTTCGGCAAGACAATAGTCTCTGCTTTGGTGGATTCAGCTCCATCCCTCCCACTTTGACCAGATTTCACCCATGGCTTAAGGTGAAACCCTCCGGTTGCTAGTATAGCCTCAACCCCTGCCAGGATTTCTCCTAGTTTCTTGGGATCGTTGTGGGAAATCAGGATGTCATCGACATAAGAGCAGTCCACAATAGCGCTTCTTTCATCCACCATGTCAACGAACTGGGGCAAGCTGGCTGTCTCCCGCATGGCCACCTGCGCGATACAACCGGCTGGCTTGTCTCCCATATTTACTCGCACCACTGCATACTCCCCGATCTCGTCGTCCGGCGAGTCTCTCCACAGGAACCTGTGCAGGTGCACTTCCTGCTCTTCTAACCAGACGGAGTTATACATTTTTGATATGTCTCCGATGGCAGCATACTCCCCCTCCCGGAAGCGCAGCAGCACTGCACGGATGGGGTTCAGAACATCCGGTCCTTTGAGCAGGATGCCGTTCATGCTCACCCCCCGGTACTCCTGACTGCTGTCCCAAACAATCCTCACTGGCGTGGAACTGGAATGTGGGTTGGGCGCCATAAGGTGGTTAACATACCAAACAGCCCCGCTCCAACTGTCCATCTCAGTCTTTGATAGCTTGACTGCAGCCCCTCTCTTGAGCATGTCGTGCATCTGAAACGCATATGCCCTTTGCCACATAGGGTCCCGTCCAAGACGCATCTCAGACTTAAGGAATGTGGCCTCTACAGCCTTGCGATTGTTTGGCAGGCTAGTAGGGTCTTCTTTCCACGGGTAGCTCGCATCCCAGTGAGGCTTGTCGCTGTGCGCATCGCTGGTCTTGAAGGTCAGGCCTTTCTTGATTATTTCAAGTTCTCTCTCATCTGAAAGAGACATTTCTTTACCGCCAGGCGCACATTTCCCACATCTGCAACCTCCACAAATGGGATCACAAGGAGCCCCGATGCTGTCCCAATGAAGCCATTTCAAGATGTCAGCGTTACAGGAAGCCGCTGTCTTGACCTCCACGTTGCCCTGCCCGGATCGGCCTTGAATAATGTCAATTTTCACAGCCTCACTCCTCATGGACAAAGCGAAGTGAGTCAACGCTGGCCTCGCTGTCATTTCACTGCTCTCTGACAGCTCAGGATGCACTCCACTCACAATCTTCCCAAGAGGTCCGTCCCACAGCACTAAGTCACCACACCGCCTCATGCGTTGAGGGGCGAGACGACCCTCTCGGGCGCTGATGAGCAGTTCGATTTTGTTAGGGCGCCTCAACTCCCCCGGCTCAACACCCGGGAAAATCTTAGCCAACCGTCTGGGGTCAACGACACAGTCAATTCTGGCAATCTCTTCCAGGCCATAGCAGGTTATTTCGTGACTTTGAGGAAGAGGGTCGCCATCCTTTCTCACTTTCAGGCACACACGATACTTGCTTGTCTCCACCTTGACTTCCATCCCACCAACGCCATGCACAACTAGTGCGACGGGCTCCCCTTTCAGTTCCAGCCGCTTTGCTGCTTCGTGGGTTATGTAATTCGTGTCAGAGGCGAGATCAATTAGTGCGCCCATCCAGTCCCCACGCCTGGTTGTGGCCTCAACCAGCATCATGAGAGCTGGTAGCTCTGCCGACTCTTCCATGCCTGCACACACCGTGGAGGATATCTTGTTTGTACAAGCTTCACGAACACCAGCTAGTTGCTCTTCAGAGAGGCCTAGCTTAGCAAACTTAGCCTCCATCTGTGCCGTGGGACCAATATGCTCTCTTTTTACTTCCTCCTTAGCCCCCCATTTAGCACCATTCCCACTGGGTTTGTCCTTTACTGCAGTGTCTTTAGGGGTTTTAAGGCACAATAAGTAATGGTGATCCACTACCGCTTCGCCCTTTTTGCATTCAAAATTCTTGCACAAAAAGTTCCTTTTGCAAGGTCCATCGTGAGGATTCAGGCACTTAAAGCATCCCTTTATCTTCTTTACCTGAGCCCTCCTCTCAGATGCACTGGCCTTTCTGAAAGTGCTACATCGATAGAGCTGCCCTGCATGTCCAGTTTCGCTGCATACTTCACAAGAGCCTTGCGACGGGTTGCTCTTCTCACCGCTTACTGTTGCTCTTGTAGATGCACGCCTATCCTGCGCTTTGCTTCCTGGCTGCTCATTCGGCCTGTTGCGGTACTGTGAGTCGTTCATTCTGCTAGAGCCAGCCCGCCTGGTCTGAAGCTGCTCAGCCTCCATCAATACAGTAGTCTGGTCTCTAAGAAATTCCAACAGTCTGTTAAACCGATTTCGTGCGGTCACCCCATTCCTTGGGTCGCAGCGAAATAGCAGCCACCGTTGCTGCATCTCGTACGGTAGCTTACTTTCAAGTGCGTGGACCACCAACTGATTGTTTATTGCGTCTTCACTCTGCAAGTCAGTGAGGTCAATTACAGCTCTCTCCACTGCTTGGATAAGCTGCAATGTCTCTCTTGGTTGGTTACCACGTACAGCTGGCAACTCTTGCAGTTCCATTATAATGTCATTGACAATTTGTGAAACGTTACCGTACCGATTTTCTAACGCTCGGAAAACATCCGCTGCATCACGACAATAATGCAGTCTCAGTTCGTCTTTCACTGCTTTATCCAGACTATCTAGCAAGTGAAATAGCATTAGCTTGAGTGAGCCCGATGGCTCTGCCATAGCTTGTAACTCAAGCCAATTCTCTTTCCAGCGGAAATACGTTCTCCTATCTCCACTGAATCTTGGGAGGCTCAGGGGCGCTAGAGCTAGTCGTGGCACCACCGCAGCATGCGCAGCATGCGTCACGTCCCTCTTTGCTGCAGCCTCACCGCCGCTGTCATCTAGCGCGCGTAAACGAGCTCTTTGACCTGCATTCATCTCCTCCAGCGTCGGTATCGGTGGACGACCCGTAGACACACATGCCCCGCTGTCCACTGTGTTACTGGTCTGGAGAATCCTCTCACCTGACCCCTCTCCGATGACAGGTGTTTTGCTTGGGCTGGTAGTAGAGGTTCTGTCCTCGTCGTCCTCTGTGTCACATACACGGCGACGTAATTTTCTGATGACCTCTTTTACTTCACGGTCTTTGTCTTTGTAGCACCCTCGCAGCACATTACCTTCGCTCTTGGGGACAAAGGGGGCCCACTTTTCCACTAGCCCCTCAATTTCTGTTATAGCAAAGTCCAAAGCCCCACACACCTCTTCATATTGATGAGACGTTACGTCGCTATTTGCAAAGTCTTTGGCTTTATCAAATTCTCCTGTTAGTCTGACTTTTGCATTTTCAAAATGGTCAGAAACATTGTCCTTCCATACCAAATCTTGCAGTTTCTGCATAGCGTCTCTGTATTTTGTGCGACAGCTCGCCCATTTGGTATTAACATCACCCACCTCTTTGGTATCTAATTCTTCTCCATCTTCTAAAGCTGCTGTGTAATCCTCCGTAATTCCCCATAAAGTGTCATAAGCAGACTTAAGTGCTCTCTGTTCACTTATTAGCTCATCACCAGTGAATAAATCAATGCTATCAATTATCTTGTTGAGTCTCTTTGTGAACTCTCGTTGCGCACTTGTGCGGTTTCTCTTCAAGTCCTCTATTGTTGGGGCCATGATGAAAAGTTTGTGATGCCTTCAATATGGGGAAAATGGCCGCTTCACTGGAGGCCGGTTTACGTTTAGCTTAGCATAAGGGGTCGCTCTTCAATAGCAGGTATGCACACAGTTCTTTGTTAGCTTTAGCTTGTGATGGTGAAACTTATGAGCACACAGTTCAGGCACAGACACAGACAACTTGTGAAGAGGTTAATTATGACCATGCACGTCTTGTGGTGGGGCTTTGTTGATGGTGGTGTGGCTTTGTTGATGGAGCTTCGACGATGGGTTGCTTCCTTCAAGCTGTGGAGCTGGTCGCTTTTCCGAAGTCGGCCCTCCACGATGACCCGGCGTCGACCTGGCCTTGCTTCACCCTGGTCAGCACACGATCCACGGGTCTGACCACGACGCACGGGTCGGTCTTTTATAACTATTGTGGCTTCACCGGGCCACTACTGTTATATTACTGTGCGGAATTTAATAAACTAAATCCAAATAGCCTATCATATCCCCCCGCATAGGGTACTTTGCTGTTCTGGATACACGGTGAAATCACTCAACCACTACTAATATTGCAATAATCAATAAACAACAAATTATCTTTTTGTCATTTATTTCACTACTCACACTCATACACATACATACACACACTAACTATACTTTGCACAGTCCTAAAGTTCCACTAAGACCGACCCGTGTTCCTCACAGGCTGTTTAGCCTTTAGCTGGCAAGCTAGGTGGTAGTAGTAGCAATACTGGTAGCAGTAGGTAATATACTGTATAAGAAGAAAAGAAAAAGAATAGACATGTTAAAACGATGTACACAAGATCAACTGTGAATCTTCTGCAATTTGAGTGTATCAATGGCTTATTTACGCCAATGATGAAAGTTTTATCTAACAATAACGACTACTCACACAACGGACCATCCAGACACGGCAAAATGCTTTCACGGACTGAAAACCACAGACCCGCACATGCGCAGAGATCACCTAACGTTGCAACGCAGAGAAAACCCAATAACTTCCGGGTTATTTCCGGTAGTCCCCCGTAGTGTTATTATAGCAGACAAAACCGCCTATCCGTACCAAATTAACATACTTTTGAGTCCAGCAGTCGGCCCTAATGTTATCGACTATGACGAGCATAATTTACTTTAGCAGCAGCGTTGAAGGTGCGCCCATTTATCAACCGCAAACCGCAATTTTAACTACTGTAAACACAGTTTAGGCTAACGCTAGCGGCTAATTGCTAGCCGTCTGAACCGGAAGTCCTGAACGACTAGACAACGGTCAAATCTATTACTTTAAACACAGATCTGATTACACAGTTGACCTATGCTCACGTTATTAACACCAGAAATACTTAAGAAATTATACAAAATATACATCACTTTGTAATATATATGAAATAAACGGTAAACAAATAAAATACCGACGTAGTTTTAACAAAGTGTGCCGGCTCTCTCCAACCACTAGATGGCACTTCAGTCTCACCTATGGTCTAATCTGGCATGTAAATCTACATTTGCACTGAGAAAACAGCAAAACCTGACAATGCATATAAGGAAGGATACTCCACCAGCACAGCTCTCACTTTGCTTACAGACGAATGGCTAAAACAAATTGACAAGAAGTCTGTTGTGGGTGCTGTGCTACTAGATTTCAGTGCAGCATTTGATATTATAGATCATGATTTATTACTTATGCATACAGCATTTAAAGACTCTGCTATTAATTTGATGAAAAGTTACTTACTAAACAGACAACAATGTGTAATGTTTAATGGAGCACTTTCAAGCGTTGAAACACTTCAATGCGGCCTTCCTCAAGGAAGTTCCCTTGGGCCTCTTTACTCTATTTTTGTGAATGATTTACCATATGTTCTAAAAATTGCAGGTTTGGCAATCTATGCAGATGATACAACACTGTATGTTTCTGCAAGTGACACTGAGTCAGTTAATAGGCTGCTTCAGCAAGAATTAATGCTTGTTTCTAACTGGGTAGTGGAGAACAAGCTTAAGTTGAATGTTTTGAAAACAAAGAGTATTATGCTGGGTTCTAGTTATGCTTTAAAGTCTCAGCCTATACTGTCTCTTTATCTGCGGGGTACTGCTATTGAACAGGTAAGAGAGGCAAAATTGTTGGGAGTGACTATAGACGAAACTCTATCTTGGTCTACTCACATCAATAATATAGTGTCTAAAATGAGTAGCAGTATCTCTATGATTAGGAGAAGTGCACATTTGCTGACTGATACAATTGAACTCGTAATTCAGTCCTTAGTCTTGTCTCGTCTGGACTATTGCCCAGCAATTTGGACTAGTTCCTCAAAACAAGAAACTGTAAAACTACAGCTCACTCAAAACAGAGCGGCACGTCTTGCTCTCCATTGCTCTATAAGAAGCAGTGTGGAGGGCATGCATGCAAGACTGAACTGGATGAGGGTGGAGGAGAGACTAGCATGTAGTTTAATTATATATTTGAAAAACATTTGTATCTTGCGTCAACCTTATTGCTTGTTTTTACAACTAATCTCCACATATAACAGACATGGCTATGACACCAGACAGGCCACAGGCCTGCGCTTTACTCTACCTCTTCCAAGAACCAACGCACTTAAGAAAACTCATGTACAGTATAGAGCCGTTTCCCATTGGAATAGGCTACCAACAAATCTTACCAGGATCAACAATAAATATACTTTTAAAAAGAAGCTAAAGGAAACACTCCTTCGCAAAGACATTGTACTTAGTTTTGTCTGAGTGCAGTGTTTTTGTTTTTTCTATTCTTTTCCAAGTCTCTTGCTCGATTGAATATTCATGTTCATGGAAAATGTGTGCATTCTCCATGAAAATGTGTGAAAATGTGTGCATTATTAGGGCAGTATGCCCTTGTATGACACTGTTGATGTTTATTATTTAGTTTATCTAACTTTATTTTTATTTTATTTTAACACAATCTTGTGGTTTTAATGTGAACATTGTTCACTGTTTTGTTGTGTGCAGTGTAATACTGCATTATATTGTTTTGTATTTTCTGTATGTTGCAGGGACCCCAGGAAGAATAGTCTGAGTAGTCAGACTAATGGGGATCCATAATAAACAATAAACAATAATCACATTCATTTTGAGATATTTGGGCGGCTCAGTGGTTAGCAGCGTTGCCAGACGTACGATAATTATCGTATTTGTACGATAATTTCGACCTCTGTACGATGTACGATCAATAATCCCAAAATCCCCCAAATGTACGATAATTTCATCATTTTGTGACACTTAGACGAATCCTACGTCTATCACTCTATCTGTTTATACAATCATCTCTTCAAACAACATATTTGCAGCCAATACGTGCAGGGTGTTTTGTTGTTGTTGCAACGCAGGCTGAGATCACAGTGTTGAAAAATCATGCCAAGTCCAAAAAGTAGCCTGTGATCAGCCGCAGCCCCCCCGACATAGGCGCGCCAAAGGCGCGCCGCGCTGGGGAGGGGGCGTACGATAATTTCACTCCAAAAACGATAATTTTGACCCTCTGGTACGATAATTCAACATTTTCCATCTGGCAACACTGGTGGTTAGCACTGTCGCCTCACAGCAAGAAGGTCGTGGGTTCTAATCTCCACCCCGATCCTTTCTGTGTGGAGTTTGCATGTTCTCCCCGTGTTTGTCTGGGTTTCCTCCCACAGTCTAAAGATATGCAGTGTTGTGTAGTATCAATGTAAATGTATAGTATGTACTGTATATTACAGTATGTAATGTGAACAGGGCACTCCTGAAAAAGAGAGCATTGCTCTCAGTGAGGCTCCCCTGTATAAATAAAGGTTAATTAATATTACTTTAATTAAGATAAGCAAACAAGACCATTGCTGAGAAGTCAGCTCTACCGGCCTCTACTGCATTTTACATCGTGTCTCTCCAGGTTGGATTTGGTGGGAAATCTGTTGTTGCATTGCGGCACAAAACAGGAGCCATTTTTAGTTTGTAAGAAACACACAGGGGGAACAGTTTCCTCAAGTGCTGTCTGGCCTTGTGGACCCCCTTTGCAAAATCCCCTTGGGGTACCCAGCAAAAGTCGTATTTAGAGGCACTTACTCGTATTCTCTGCACCTCCATGAAGACGGCTCTTTGGAAGGACTTCTCCCAGACGGCCAGGTCGCTGGCCAGCTCCACCCTGAAGGTGTGGCTGTGTCCGTGGCCGACTAGGATGCTGAAGCAGAGGGAGTCGCTGTCCTGCTGCTCGGGACAAGCCTCCAGCCCCAGGTATAGCCTGGCCTGGAGCCAGCAGTCCTCTGCCATCCACAGCTGAAACACAAGCCTTGAAAACTACTGTATGACCAAGCCTTACACATTTTAAAGAACAGCTTGACATTGTGGATTTCAGTGTCTGAATTGGCTCTGCATGTACATGTACAGGTATCTACGACAGATATGATAAAAGGCAAATTGCATGTTATCTGGACATTCAAGTAGTCTCTCTTCTCTTGAACTAGTTAGCTTGCTATGCTCCTTGGTTAGAATTAAAGAATACTTAAAGGTACAGTTCACCCCAAAATCAGAAATACATATTTTCCCCCTTACCTGTAGGGCTATTCACCCATCTAGATCATTTTGGTGTGAGTTGCCGAGTTTTGGAGATATCGGCCGTGGAGATGTTTGCCTTCTCTCAAATACTGAACTACACCCACAGCGGTTTTTTCCTACTATTTTTTTTTCTTTATTTACTTTGAGCAGCATAAGCCGAGTGTCATCCTGTTCCATTGTATTCAAGAGAAGGCAGTCATCTCTATGGCCGATATCCCCAAAAGTCGGCAACTCACACCAAAACGATCTAGATGGATAAATACTGTAGCACTACAGGTACTGTAAGAGGGAAAATCTGTATTTTTTATTTTGGTGTGAACTGTCCATTTGACATTTCGAGGCAAACTGGAGGGAGAAAACTAATGCGACAAGAGCCTGAAGAGGAAAAGTAGAAAATTCAAGACGTTAAGTTCTCTGTTCAACACAGAGTCCATATCCAGTCACTTATGCTTTGAAGTGAATAAACAGTGTTACGATGATAAAAAGGTTTTAGTTCAGTGAAGCAAGAAGATTTTCTTTGGGTGACCTTGCGGACTCAGCTCTATAAAGACATTCAGTAATACAGCTATTGTTAGTCCATTTGAAGTAAGACCATGGGCCCTATCTTCGTACACGCGCTATTTGCTTTTTGCGCTTGCGGGCCAGTTTGTGCACCCTAATGCATGTCTTATGCTATCATCTGCGCATCTTATGCTATTGTCCGCCTCGCACAGGTGTCAATTTGCGCCGGGCATGATACCATCCAGTTTTGCGCCGGGGTCTGTGCGTTAACGCAGCTGTGGGCCAAACCAGGCGTTTGTGTGAAAAATGCTTGCTATTGTCCGTATGCGTGCAATTCATTGTGGCGCCTTTGCATTAAGACGTTTGAAAAGCACCTCTTACCACAAAAAAAGGCCCTGCTGCCCGTGAGCGCACCAGTATCGTTGCCTCGGTGTGCCCAGGACACATGCAAATCCACTCTAGATTTCTCAACAGTCCTAAAACGGACCCAACCCAACCCGCTTGAGACTGTGATGATGTAACAAACTACTATGAATTCCTTTAAACAGGAGGAGGGGAGAATATAATAGAATGGTTTAGAATAGAATAAAATAGAATAGTTTAGAATAGAATAGAATAGAATAGTTTAGATTAGAGCAGACACCCGCCGTTGTCACATAGAACACTCATCCCGAGACCACCCAACAACAAAAAAACAGTTTTAGGACATTATGAAAAGTGTGCAATTAATGTCGGCGCAGCTGAAATACAATGGGAATGGTGTGTGTGTGTGGGTGTCAACACAGAGAGCCGTGCTGAGTGATGCCGCTCTTTCAAGTGGAAATTCTTTCAACCAGCACACATTTTTGTTATCAGCTTTTTTTATTCTATTGATTTATTTACACTAAATCCACCAGTTTTGGTTCAACAATTCATTAGAGAATTGTATCTATTTTTTCTCTGCCAGCATTTGTCATTTTCCCCCTTCTCATCAATGCCCGCAGCTCAAATGTCCCTGTTTCTCTGTGGAAAACCAGTCAACCATAGAACAAGAAACACAGCAATCATTTTGAGGTGGTAAAAGCAGGAAGTACAGTAAAGCAGGTGTAACTAATACTATTAACTCATTGAGTGCCAGCCATTTCTGGAAAACGGATGCTCCCAGTGCCAGCCCTTTCAGAGCGTTTTCAGTGATTTCTCAAGACCCACAGAATATTGTGTGATATATATGTAAACACCGAACACGCCCAAAGAACGATGAGACTCTCTTGTATCATCAGCAAAAAAAAGTTTATTGATATAATTTTCCTTTAGTTCTCAGCAGTAGAAGATAGGTTGATTTCACCAAAAACAGACGTTTCAAACTAGAAGCTGAGATAATGAGCCTTTTGTAAAATGAAGCATTTCAAGCACATCACTGACTCTGAAGCTAATATTTTCTGATGTAGTGACGTGGTGTAGTTGTGTGGTGCCCTGTGTGCCCCACCACCCTCAACTGCAAACTCCTCCTCCGTGGGAGTGTCTCTGGTGGCTCTGCTCGAATCTCTGCTACCTGCGTCAGGCGACGAATCTCTGCATGGAGCTGGGATACTCATCCCCACACTAACACACAGCTTGCATGCCGGCGGAGCTGGGAGAAACTCACCCCCACACTAACACACAGCCTGCATGCCGGCGGAGCTGGGAGAAACTCATCCCCACACTAACACACAGCCTAACACGCACCCAGCGTCTATTTTCGGAACGCTCCCCCGTTTTTGTGCGCCGGCTCCCAGCGCGACACCGAAAAGCCAAACCGGACTGCTGAGAATGGTTTGGCTTTTCGGTGTCGGGTGCTGCTTTTCTGGCGGCTAATCGTGTGGAGAAACTATGCAGCAGAGACAGAGGGGCTCAGTTGTGGGAGCGGATTGGCTGCTGTCCGCAGCTAACGTTAGCTCCAGCCAGAGCAATCTATACGGCTCTGGCTCCAGCATGCATCGGTTTCCGTTTCATCACGGGGCTTCTTCTGCTGTTTTTCCTCACCTTTCTCTAATCTGGAGAGCACTGTCGCCACCTAATGGGTCCGTAAAATAGCTTATACACCTTCAACACCCACCATATTTTTACAGGAGATGCATCAGGCTTTGATCCACGTCCCACCGTCAAAAAATGCAATTGACGTCTTTAGACGTCATTACTATGTTACTATTTGAATTGACGTCTTTAGACATCATTGGCACTCAATGAGTTAAGCATGCTTCCATTCTGTTTAGGTGTTCCAGTGCCAGGGCCCTTATTAATTCTAATGATTACACCTGTGTTACTTCCTGCTTTTCCACCTCAAAAGGTTGCGCTGAAATGAGCCTATTGCATCAATTAAAAACTGCAAATCACATGTTTTTAACAGTGTTATTGGTACATGATGCGATGGTGTTGAGATGTCCAAATTACGCATGGAGATTAAGCACGCCCATTTACTGCTTTAGCACAGAGGCATTTTGCAGTGCACGGAGAATAGCAGAGCACGTGGCCAGGCCTCCAAATTGTTCTGCGCCATGCATTCTGAATCTGAATCTTAAAAGCCACGCAAGTGCTAATTAGCGTGTTTGCAAAGATAGGGCCCTATTTTCAATAGCATTTTTTTTATGGTTGATAATGAGTTATAGTAGAGCAGCCATCCCCAACCTGTGGGCCCGGGCCCACAAATATATTGCAAGTGGACCACCAAATTATTATTATAATAATAATAAATATGGAATTTATATCCACCTTATTTTTGGCGGCCATTTTTGCCTGATCTGCCTGATGGGTGCTTCTTCCGGTGTGATCCTCCCAGCCTTGTTGCTGACAGCTTGACACCCGTCTGGGCGAACGGAGCAAATCACTAATCAGGTCCAGCTTGGCAAAAATCTCGTCGATAAATATCCCTTTAAGACCGCAGTGCATTCATGGGTAATCGCCTGCTGTGGCTAATATTAGCCGCTAGTTAGTTATGTTACATGGCAGTAAAACGCCACTGAATGACCAAATTGATATAACTTTTAACCATTTCGGGCATTTCCATACAGACCCATCAGCGTTGGTTAGTTGTTTATAACGTGGCTGGCTATATTTCTAACGTTCTATCTATCTATCTCTGCACACTGAGAATACTGGGAGGCGGGCCATAGCATCTCTGTCGATGATTTGATTCGACAGTTCTGGACACTGGCGTTGGCGTTGGCCAATCCTGGCGTGTTCCACCCCCAAATCGATTGCGTTCTGGCGCAAAGCGAGTGGCTTCTAGGACTAACAGGCTCTCTGAGCCTCGTGCCACTAGCGTTATTTTAGAGCAGCGCAGTAAATACAATATTCCTGGAACGCGAGTTTAACGAAACAGTTACATGTCCTCTGCATTCTACATCAAATAAAGACATTACTGTTTGTTTTATTTGGTTACATACTTATTGGCCAAGTTATGTTCAATTCAGCCAGGGTACAAGGGACTGAGTGTAGGCGGCCATCTTTTCAAATCAAGTAGAATACCATTTAGGAAATGGCAAGCTGCAACAATAAGTCACGTCAAACCGGACCTTGTACGCACAATTATTTTTTACAGTGAGGCATTCAAAAATAAGGTGGATAGCGCTTTTCAAGGACTCAAAGACACTTTACACTAAACACTAAAAGGGCGGGGGTGACGAAGGTGCAACAGACAATGGACAAACACGACACAGACACACAGGGATAGGCAGGGGGACCTTAAGAGAAGGCAGAGGAGAAGAGATGGGTATTGAGGCGGGATTGGAATACAGTGAGGGACTCTGATTCTCTAATGTCCGGGGGGGGAGAGTTCCAGAGCTTCATGGGAGCTGCCCTGGAGAAGGCTCTGTCACCAAAACTGCGGAGGTTGGACTTGGGAGTGGAGAGAAGGCCGGCAGTGGTGGATCTGAGGGACCGGGAGGGTTGGTAGGGGGAGAGGAGGTATGGGGGGGCCAGTTGGTGAAGAGCTTTGTATGTAATGACGAGGATTTTGTAGGTGATCTGGGAGGAGACGGGAAGCCAGTGGAGTTGTTTTAGGACTGGGGTGATGTGGTGCCAGGATTTGGTGTGGGTGAGGAGTCGGGCGGCTGCGTTCTGGACCAGTTGGAGTCTATTGATGAGGGTGGAGTTGATGCCATAGAGAAGTGAGTTGCAGTAGTCGAGACGGGAGGAGATGAAGGCGTGGATGAGTGTTTCGGCAGCAGGATGAGAAAGGGAGGCCCGGATCTTGGCAATGTTACGGAGATGGTAGAATGAAGATTTGACAACTTGGCGGATGTGGGGCACAAGGGAAAGGGTGGGGTCGAGGATTACACCAAGGTTGCGTGCCTGAGGAGATGGGGAAACAGTAGTGCAGTCGATGGTGAGTGAGGGGTTGTTGAGTTTGCTGAGGGTGGATTTGGAGCCGATGATGAGTAGTTCAGTTTTGTCACTGTTGAGTTGTAGAAAGTTGTGTTGCATCCAGACTTTTATTGCAGACAGATAGGAGTTGCTATGGGAGAGGGGTGGGTTGTGGGGGGATTTGGTGCTGAGGTAAATCTGGGTGTCATCGGCATAGCAGTGGAAGTTGAGGTTGAAGTGGCGGAGGATCTGACCGAGGGGGAGGATGTAGATGATGAAGAGGAGTGGGCAGAGTACAGAACATTGAGGGACACCATTTGTGACTGTGGAGGGGCAGAGGAGTGATTGTGGAGGGAAATGAACTGAGGGCGGTTGGAGAGGTAGGACTGGAGCCAGCTGAGTGCGGTGGTATTGAAGGCACCGCACTCAGTTGGCTTTGAGTCTGGACAGCAAGATGGTATGGCTCACGGTATCGAAGGCTGCACTCAGGTCGAGGAGGATGAGAATGTTGAGGGATCCAGTGTCGGCAGAGGTGAGGAGGTCGTGGAAGACTTTGAGGAGTGCAGTTTCTGTGCTGTGGAGTGGGCGAAAACCGTACTGGAGGGATTCAAATAGGTTATTGGAGTGCAGGTGGGTTTGGAGTTGAGTGGCAATGAGGCATTCCAGGGTTTTGGAGAGGAAGGGGAGGTTGGAGATTGGCCGGTAGTGGTTGAGGTAGGAAGGGTTGAGACCAGGTTTCTTCAGGATTGGAGTGACAGAGGCGGTTTTGAAGGCAGAGGGTGGGACAGGGAGGAGTTGAAGAGCTTGGTGAGATAGGGGCAGAGGACAGGAAGGCATGATTTCAGCAGGGGGGTGGGAAGGGGATCAAGGGAGCAGTTTGTGGGTTTGGATGAACTGATGAGTTTGGAGATGGTGGAGGGGGCAACTGGAGTGAACCGGGAGACACGGCGGTATTATGTATGAGAATGCATTTCTCCATTGTTGATTTATACTGCAATTTTAATGTGTAATTAATTATTTGATAATTAGCCTATTGCAGACAGCCGCTCACTTTTAGTTTCTGATTTCTGTGTGGTGCTGACGAACAGCTCCTTTTGTCATTAAAATAAAAAGTTCTCTGAGAACACATTATTTGCCCTCCATCCTGTTTACGGTCGGATATTGACCGCAAAACATTTTTGAGATTTTCAAGTGGGCAATGAGTCAGAAAAGGTTGGGAATAATTAAGTTAGAGTGTAAACATTGAAGATCTTCTTTATTTATGTTTTACTGTTACTTATATGTGACAGGGATAGGTGTTTTGGGTAACAAGTAGACCAAGGTCATTTTTCAGCCTTTTTTTTAAGTACAGATTGTAACCTTTCAAATGATGTGTCATACTGTAGATTGGAATCTGAAAATAGCTTAAGATATGCTTATTTGAATATTCATACTCCTAAAAGGAACATTCAGAGAAAATTGCCCTGAAAGTTGGTGATCAAACTTGGTTTGCCGTGAACAAGCTTGGTTTGCTTTGAACAAGCCTAGTTTGGTAGCGAAATAACTATTTAGTCATCCTAAAACTGTTTGTTATATTCAGTGCATTCTTCAACATCCAAACTTGCATAATATGACAAAAACAAAGAAAAACGGTTGCCTATTTGTTACCCCTTTCACCAGGCCGTGTCACATATTACAGTTACACAACAGACAAAACTGATTACAGATGTAATCAGTGATTATTGACTGTGATTATTGTGATATAGATGATTGATGATATAGATTATTATTAACTGTGATTATTGACAAAAATCACAGTTTATATTTTGTACTTGATATTTTGTTATTATTTAATATGGATGTAGATATTTATTCATCAATGCTTAAGAAAATGTGTGGAAGAATGTAGTAGTAGTTGGAATAAGATTTCTTTCATTATCAGTTTGAATTAAAGATTTTCTGGCATCTTGGTTCAGCATAGGACAATGACTCAGTAGGTTGTTTTAACACTTCCTGTATTATTCATTGTTATTATGTATGTATATATATATATATATATATATATATATATATATATATATATATATATATATATATATATATATATATATAAATAAATCTCTTGCCATTTTGAAATTGTATTCACCTGATCAAAACATCAGTAAGGCCTGCTTCTGACATACCTTGTGAACCTTGAACAGAACCTCATAGAGGTTATATATGGTTTCAGCTTCTCCCCAATCAGATGCGCTGACCTGAGAAACAAACAGCAAGCTTTGTTAGATGAACAGCAGTGATATCAAAATGACGTACTCATATATACTGTATATATTTGACCCAAAATGATAATAATATCAAGATAGCATTAAAAGTAGGTGTGAAATTTCATGAAAAAGTCTCTGGTCTTTCGTCTCTGCTTCTGTCATATTCATTCATTATCTTCTCATTGACAAATCAGTTGTCTCCATTCTAATCGGTTGTCTGTTTTCTTCCTCCATTGATTGAGCACACCAACACATTTCAGAGCACTTTTGCAAGTGTCTTTGCACCGTAGTTGAGGACATCCAACAGGACAGGTTCCATTGGCCAGCTCACCATGCATGCTGGAATGCATCTTTAACCAAATAGACATACAGGGCCCTATCATTGCAATCGGCGTAGAAAATGCGTTTAAGGCCTAGCGCTAGGCCGCCTAGCGCAGTTAGTGGGTGTGGACCAGCGCACTCGCTATCTTGGTATCGGCGCTACACGCAGCCTCAACCATTATAACCACGCCTTTTAACACGTTCACTGCCATTGACGAGATATCTCGGCTTACAGAATCCAACGGTTGACTGCCAAAGACGAGATATCTCGGCTTAAAATTTTTTTTTTTTTTTAGACGGTGGGACGTGGATCCAACCCTTTTACGTCTTTTATACAAATATTGGAGGTATTGAATGTGTATAATCTATTTTACCGACCCACTGAGTGGCGACATGTCTCTCCAGAGTAGGAAGAGGCGAGCCAAAACTGCAGGGAAAAGCGCGAGGAAGCCGTTCTCATACTGTAAAATGGATGGCGAAAACGCTTTCGCTTTCGCACTGACGCACAGCGGTGGCAACGGTGGGGGGTTCCAAGAATAGACTGGGTGCACACTTTGAAACACGCAGCATAAATAAGCGCAGAATCGCAAGAGCTTCATCAGAGCTCTCAACCGAAATGCCAAGAAACGAGCGAGCCCCATCCAGCGAGCCCCATCCAGACTGCCAGGCAGCAGCCAGGCAGCAGCAACTCGTTTGTGACAGACCCGCTGCAGAGCCAAGGAGGGCGGAGGAGAACGCCCACGGAAGGAGGAGTTTGAAGCAGAGAGGGGTTTCCTGCTGTTATGGAGGAAATTACTGTTCAAAACTATTGTTTAGATGTCTGACGTCTTACTGATGCCAAAAATGAATGGTTAAAGTGACTGTTCTATCGAATTTCACAAAAAGCCGTTTATCTCAGAATAAATTTTCTGACGCTGAAACCATGCTGTATTCAACTGCTAATGCTTACATAACTACTAACTCTACAAACTAACTCTTTTAGACAGAGAAAGCACACATTCTATTAGTTCTTTTGAGATATTGTGTGTTCACAAAATCCTAACAGAAACGAATCCTCGGCTCTTGAAAGATGAGCCAGAATCTTCAAAAAAAAAACCTTGGCAGAAGCTAACTACAGTATTGAAAAATGGCTGGCAGTGAATGTGTTAAGCGTAAAATTATGCATAGTCTGCTCATTGGAGAATTGCAGTAAAGAGTCACACGCTTGCCTTTTAAGCTCCAATTCCTGGACAAATCCGGTAAAACCAGACAAAGCCAAGCGCTCTGCCCCCCCCCCCCCCTCCCTTCATCCAGTCTGTCTGTCTCCATATATAGGCTATTATTCCATATTATTATGCTTCTCAAACCAATCTAACTGCAGTTTAAATACTGCAAGCATGTAAATACCCTACACTATAGCAAGATCAAAGTGAAAAGAATGTTCTAAATGCATCAGCTAGAAAAATATAGCCTATTAGATTGGTGAAAGTTTGTCCAGAAAGATATCATTTTCTCTCGCCTGCTGCAGGAAGGATGATGCACATAAATATACCCTACATTATGTAAAGTCATTGCATAAATGTGTTTTTATTGTAAAACTAAATGTGAAGTAGGGCCAAGTTATTGGAGCGGATATCACAGTATATCACATGACAGTAGAAGCGCGTTCCGCTGTCACTTATCTAAATCACGTTAAATCGACAAGGGATATATATAGGCCCAGGAGGACATATATGTTTCACATAGGGTGGTGTTTTCATTTCAATGTTTTATTTGGTCCAATATTGAAATGTTCTACAATTGCAGGTTGTGTTACCATTACACATTATTTAGATCTACCTTTATATATATATTCGGCTCATTTGGTTGCTATTTAGTAGCGAAATGGAGTACCACAATGCATGCTGGGACATGCCAGGCAGTGAACTTACAACTTCTTTTTCCTATGGGAAGTGTGTTGTGTCTGTCTGAGCGAGGGAGTCAGAGAGAGATAGAGAAGGGTGACAGAGAAGAGGCAGAAGAGCGCTCCTCGCAACTGGCGCACTGAATAGGCCTGGTTTCAGAGAGAGACAGAGAAGGGTGACAGGGGAGAGGCAGAAGAGCGTTCCTCGCAACTGGCGCACTGAATAGGCCTGGTTTTCAAAAGCGCAAAGCGCTAAATTTACGCCAGTTGGGAAGATATCATTAGGCCGGCATTTAAGGCCGACACGCCCATTCTAGCCCATTCAGGGAGTGCGCCACGCCCATTCCGCCTAAAGCGCATTTGCCAGCGTAAAGCCATGTTGATATCTTCCCGAGGCAGGCGCAAGGCACGTTTTTTTGCGTTTAAGGCCCGTTTTAGCGCCGAAGGCCTGTGGGAGAATAGGGGCCACAGTATCCATTGCATAATTAAGCAATATAGCATGAGAGCCAGTGTGTTGTGCCAAATATATCCTCCTGATCAGCTGTTATCCCACGAGGCCGCAGGCCGAGTGGGATAACTGCTGAGCAGGGGGATATATTCCACAACACACGCAGCTCGAGTGCTATATTGCTTTTATAAAACGGTTTCCAAGTATGATAATATAATAATAATAATAATACTATAAGTCCGACTCCGACTGGCATGTCATTCTGATAGAGTCAGTTGAAACACTACTGTAAGGCGGGACCGCAAGAACATGCGGGTGATTTGATTGGATCGTTCTGGAGACTGAAGTTGACATTGGCCAATCCTGGCGCTTGCTGAGTAGCTGAGAGCTTTCTGGAAACCCCGACCGCAGCGTTGCATTCTCAGCGCTTGCTGAGAAGCTGAATGCTTTCTGCAAAGCCCGACACCAACTAACGTTACGGGGTTAAATGCGGGGTTAACAGCCTTTCTTTTGCAAAGAAGACATTAGGCCGCATCTATTCTTGTACAAAACATCATTTTCTGCGAAGTATTAGTAAAGTTATAAGCGGAGATCGATTCACAAGGATCTGACAGCTGTCTCCGCCATTTTTTTTTCTACGTTGTCATTTGAGGTAAGCCTTATTATTACTCTCTTAGTAAGAGAGTTGCCATGGCAACCAATAACCCATGGCCATGGGTTATTGAACTCGGTTACTGGAATTATACAATGGCTGTGAACCAATCAGATTGCTTGATTTGAGAGAGCCATTTTATAATGCACGTTATACAACTGTTAAAACTTAAAGGATGGCTTTACAGATAACCAACCCACTTTGTATCATTAATAATCTCGGTAATATAAGCACATGGTGTTTACAAGTCTTTACCTCTCTGTGTTTTCCTCAGGGAGATCTCCCATTTCCGCCGTTGTGACGTGTTTTACGTCACAACGGAACTGTGGAAGGTCTGCTCAAGATGTGGAATCTGCTCCGAGGGTGGCTGTTATTGTTTTTTTTTTAAGTATGCGCACATCCACGGAGAATCGCATCAGAACCTTAACGAACCTTAATGACTTGCAGCTGGCGGGGGCGGAGTTTCTGCAGGCATAGAAAGGGAGCATTTTTCTCCATGAGGAAAACAGACAGAGAAGGTAAACACTGCCCATGTGCTTATATTACCAAGATTATTAATGATACGAAGTGGGTTGATTATCGGTAAAGCCATCCTTTAAAAGAGGAGAACTTCACAGAAAAACAATCCTGATTTATTTTGCATTCATGCAGAAATGAATTGGCATCAACTTTAACTCAAATCAACATAATAATTGTCAAACTAAATGAATGCCTGCAAAACTGTTTACCGTTTTTAGATATGTGTAAGATCATGTGTAAAATAAATCAGCATTGTTTCTCTGTGAAGTTCTCCTTTAACATAACATGACACTGACAGTTGAAGGTCTTGAAGGGCTGTTTTGAATGAAAACATGCATACCGTTGGCCCTCTGTGACGCATGATTGCTTAATGCAATATAAATTATAAATCTCAGACATGGGAGAGTGGAGGCTTTCATTGCTTAGATCCAGTTAGTTATGACAGTAAAGTGAAAGGAACATCACAATAATCACAGCATATGAAGCAGTACAGCTCTTCTTTCACTTGCACTATCTGTGCACCAGTCAGGCATGTCCCAGACAAATACAAATCCGTCACCAGCTGCTGCACGCCTGTCTCCTCTGTTCAATTAGAGTCCAAGCATACAGCGTCTTACAGATGTACCCAAGGTGTTACAAAAAACAATCCATGCAGCACAGTTGGGGACAATCATAGATCAGCAGCCAGCAGCGTAAAATCATCACGCCACTAACCTCGAAAAACAAGATTTAAATCGGCCTGAACAAGTTCTGATCCTGAGCTGAATCCGGGGCTATTGAATAAAAAAAATACTATTATTCTTGCTTTAAAGTGATTTACAAAGATTTGACTAAAGATGTGTTCACACTGAGATATTTATTTTTCACTCTGTCGCTTGATTCAACCCTTTGGAATCGCTCTGTCGCTCTGTTTAAATCGCTCATCAACAGGCACACGAATTGATGGACATGTGGGGGCTATAACGTTACGCAATGTCATGATGTTTGTCCACTACGAGCCACCGTAGATGTTTACAAGCTAAGCCTATCAGCATGCTCCTAATGCGAGCTCCATACCGGTAGTACAGACTTCACTTCATGTCAGCTGTCAGCCTGTCAATGCGGTTTGTTGCCACACAATAAACCAGCGGTTTGTTCCAAGCCAGTGTGATCCTTGACTCGCTCTCACACGGCAGCCAATCAGCGTTGAACAGCGAGCGACTGATGCCAGCGTAGTTTCGCTCGAGTTGGGATAATTCATCTGGGCCGACGAGCATATTTTCTCCCTATCGCTCTGTCTCTGTCGCTCGGACGCCCAGCGATTTTTCTCCCGGGCGAATATACGCTCAATCGCTCGTTTGCATTGACTTTGTATGTAAACTCGATGCCAGCGAAAAACTTGAATAGGTTGGTGTGAACGCAGCTTAAGAATTATGAAACATGCCAATATGGACTTCTAACTAAATTCTACAAATGTGCCAAATACCAGAGCACCAAACCATGGACTCCAATTTCTCCTGGTTCTTAGATGACTCTCACGTTAAAGAACCATCCAAGAAAAACAGAGATTTATTCAATTGGAAAAAGGAAATAGAGCCAAATACCGGAGGAGCTGTGAAGATATAAAGAGACGGCCCTCTCAGTGCCAGGAACTTGTATGCGGAGGTTCGAACAGCAACACTTCCTTCAGGGCTCTCACATGCCCAGCCCAAGTGAATGACCTGCAGGGAGATGAATGAATGACACATTATTGCTATTTGACCTAAAAAACAAACAAACAAACAAACAAACAAACAAACTCAAGATTATGTAAAAAACTGAAACTGAAAACTGAAATACTGTACTGGTGGGGGGATTTATCGAAATTCTATTATTTCCCGATATGAAAATGTGACAATGAAGAAAGAATTAAGATATTATCTCCATTTTATTCTGCTGTAATAATCACAAATGAGACGCTTGACCATCACAGTTTCACAAGCTTTCCATTCAAATTATACTATTTGCACTTTCTAATAGCATTTTTAAATTGTTGTTTATTGTAGAAAGCCAGTGCCATCGCTAGAAAGATTTGTCTCCGAAATCAACAGAATTCTGCACAGTCAGATTTTGTTGTGATTGAATTTATTTGTTTATTACAACGTGGTTGTATTGAATAGTGAACCACATATCACTTATCAAATTGTATCGTGAGACAGTATCGTCCCATTCTTACTGTTAATACAGAAGAAATAAAGAAAAACTGCACCAGCCCATATTTAAATAGAAAGAAATGCCATATAATAGGCATGCATTTATTAATAGTTGTATGATGTATGTATAGATGTATGATGGAGCTGATGTATTTATAGTTGTGAGTTTGTAAATGCCCTAAAAATGGAGTTCAGGTGAAGGCATTGTTGGCAAAGCTGAACTTTGGATGAACTTTTGCTCCACCACCTGCGAGGGGGCAAAGCCGACTGGAGGAGAGGAGACTCCTATTTAATCAAAATGCTATTCACCAAAGTTTTTCTATATATCCTGTGTGCACTGAAGTCACAATGTTATAACCATATGTCACGTGAAACATGGATTGTATTATATCGTTGAAATGCATTGTGTTGACTGAGGGATGTGAACACGTGTCTATGGACTTCCAAGTGGAAAATGTAATCTCAATATGAATGGATTTTAATTGTATGCTGAAATAGTCTGTGTTACATGCACAAAGTTTGAAATGACAATTGTATTAATGCATTGTTGTGTGCAGAAGTAAGCCTGTTACATAACATGTTTTCAGATGAGAGTGGGAAGAGAGTGTCATTGAGTTCAAGACCATAGGAGGTGTCCCAGTTGATGGATGTTTTTAGATAAGGATGGTTTAGAGTATCAGTGAGTTCAAGACACCTAAGGGAGGTGGCAGAGTTGATGGGCAGGGCCACCATTAGGAGAGGGATCATGTAGCATCCAATCAGAATTGAAGTCATTGAGTCAGCAAAAACATAGACACACCTTCGATGACAATGACAGATAAAAGGAACGGAACTCAGAGCCTTTTTTGCTCTCCTGCATAGGCAGGGAGTCAGACGGGAGACCGTCACTTAGATGCTCTCGAATCCACCAGGGAGAGAGCATAGATTGAGAGCAGGCCATTATTAAAGCTGGAGTTAGGGATAAAAGAAGCACTGAATTGGGTGCCCGTGCAGGAAATCCCCCTATGAATTACGGGTGGAGCACGAAGAACAGAGGTCTGTAGGCAGACCATTAGATTGAGAGCAGGCCATTATTAAAGCTGGAGTTAGGGATAAAAGAAGCACTGAATTGGGTGCCCGTGCAGGAAATCCCCCTATGAATTACGGGTGGAGCACGAAGAACAGAGGTCTGTAGGCAGACCATTAGATTAATAGAAGTTAAAAGGAGTTCTGGAGTTAGGGATAAAAGAAGCACTGAATTGGGTGCCCGTGCAGGAAATCCCCTGTGAATTTACGGGTGGAGCACGAAGAACAGAGGCCTTTAGTCAGGCCATTAGATTAATAGAAGTTAAAAGAAGTTCTGGAGTTAGGGATAAAAGAAGCACTGAATTGGGTGCCCGTGCAGGAAATCCCCCTATGAATTACGGGTGGAGCACGAAGAACAGAGGTCTGTAGGCAGACCATTAGATTGAGAGCAGGCCATTATTAAAGCTGGAGTTAGGGATAAAAGAAGCACTGAATTGGGTGCCCGTGCAGGAAATCCCCCTATGAATTACGGGTGGAGCACGAAGAACAGAGGTCTGTAGGCAGACCATTAGATTAATAGAAGTTAAAAGGAGTTCTGGAGTTAGGGATAAAAGAAGCACTGAATTGGGTGCCCGTGCAGGAAATCCCCTGTGAATTTACGGGTGGAGCACGAAGAACAGAGGCCTTTAGTCAGGCCATTAGATTAATAGAAGTTAAAAGGAGTTCTGGAGTTAGGGATAAAAGAAGCACTGAATTGGGTGCCCGTGCAGGAAATCCCCTGTGAATTTACGGGTGGAGCACGAAGAACAGAGGCCTTTAGTCAGGCCATTAGATTAATAGAAGTTAAAAGAAGTTCTGGAGTTAGGGATAAAAGAAGCACTGAATTGGGTGCCCGTGCAGGAAATCCCCCTATGAATTACGGGTGGAGCACGAAGAACAGAGGTCTGTAGGCAGACCATTAGATTGAGAGCAGGCCATTATTAAAGCTGGAGTTAGGGATAAAAGAAGCACTGAATTGGGTGCCCGTGCAGGAAATCCCCCTATGAATTACGGGTGGAGCACGAAGAACAGAGGTCTGTAGGCAGACCATTAGATTAATAGAAGTTAAAAGGAGTTCTGGAGTTAGGGATAAAAGAAGCACTGAATTGGGTGCCCGTGCAGGAAATCCCCTGTGAATTTACGGGTGGAGCACGAAGAACAGAGGCCTTTAGTCAGGCCATTAGATTAATAGAAGTTAAAAGAAGTTCTGGAGTTAGGGATAAAAGAAGCACTGAATTGGGTGCCCGTGCAGGAGATCCCCTGTGAATTACGGGTGGAGCACGAAGAACAGAGGTCTGTAGGCAGACCACTAGATTAAGAGAAGTTAAAAGAAGTTCTGGAGTTAGGGATAAAAGAAGCACTGAATTGGGTGCCCGTGCAGGAGATCCCCTGTGAATTACGGGTGGAGCACGAAGAACAGAGGCCTTTAGTCAGGCCATTAGAATAAAGGAATGATCTAAACGACAAAACAAGGCTTCATTTAGAGAGCTTGGCCACCACAGATAAGAAATTGTTAAAAGCCAAGAGTGATACTTAAATAGGGAGAGTATAATGAACTCCATGTTGAAAATCAAGGTAACGTACATTGGATAATGATGTCATGTATATTGGACTGAATGTAATGGACAATAATAGTAAGCTTTGTAAGGAGAAGTGTTAACTTATATAAAACCTATAAAAACCAAGGATTTTTATTTATTTATTTTTCTTCTTCAAAACATCATTGAGAAGGGTCCACACATCCAATAAGGTAAGAGGCATGATTTTGGGTTCAGATAATTAGCCTCCTCCATGCTTGTAGAAATGACAGAATGATCTCGGGCTTCAGCCCGTTTCTCACCAGAGAAATTATGTACTGGGTGATTCTACTATATAGGTTAGTAAATTCTTTCACCCTGGAGGGAAAAAGTGCCGTAAGGCCACCTGTATCGGTAGACTGCCCACCCGATGTTCGGGGAGGAGGGGGTAGAGGTCCTAGATTAAGACCCGGAGGTGGACAAAGGATTAACGTGTTGTTACTCATCGGGGGGAACTTACGTGTCTGCCTTTTTACTCTGGGTATTTATAGTCGTATGGGATAGCCTCTATTAGGAAGAGATCCGCTGGTTATCACGGTCTCTCGCCTCCGTGATTTGGGAGTGCTCCGATGACGCTATTCTAACTCTCAGGGGAGGGGTCAGAGGTCAGAGGTCGCTCGCAAATCATTTCATGGCGCCCAGAACGCGGGGCACGGGGAAGGCAAGAAGTCTTTCCGTGTTAAAATTCAAGAATCCATATATTTATAATGTTGCGCTTTCATGCCGCGTCAGACTGAACTTGACCTTGGGTGAGGGAAAACCGGCTAAACTCATCTAAAATAGTGCAAGTCTATCTGATAAACTCAGAAAGAAGCCGCAAATATCGCACCGAGAACTCTCGCGCGGGAGACGGTGGATAATTTGTGGGCTTCTGCCTCAAACCTGAGGAGGATGGAAGTGCAGCAAATCACACGGTATATAGGTAGGAATCCGTACCTAATACAGGGGAAAAGTCCAGGCCAATAGAACGGCCGACTTCGCACTTAGAGTACTCTCGTATTGTATCCGGTAAGAGTAGCTTCGAGATGTACTGTATTTTATTCACAGGGGCTATATAGCTAATAGCATTCAAACCCGCTGATTTAATACAGGTGTGATAAAATTCTCACTAAATCCTACTGAAATCCTCTCAAGTCACCACCACCACGAGTCAAAAGGTCAGAAGCCTAACGGCTGGTCGTAAAGACGAGGGGCGGACGACAGAGACTTGGGGATCAGGGATCCCCCGCCATATGCGTTAGACACAGTACCCCTCTTAGCATCAGTGAGGAGGGGGGAGATGAAATGGCAGAGCCAGAACTTAGCTCAAGAAAGGACGATGTTGAGCGATGCAGAAAGAGAGCTGCAAAAGTATTTGTGAATGTGAAATATGGACATTTATTATCAGCCAGCGCTACCGTTGATACAAGCGCTGTGCTGTAAATTAACCCTATTAGAGAGGGAAATGCAGCCCTTCAAAGGCACTTAGATGTGATAAGGAATGGGGACGGAGCTGCACTAAAACCTTGAAAGAGGACAGATGGGGCCAGCAAAGATGCCTGGCAAGGCGCCAGCTCAAAAAGATGAAGATGAAAATGATGAAGATTCACACCAGATAGCAACGTGACAAACTACAAATTGAGTATAGAGAAACTTATTGACACAACAGTTCCTCCACTAAGTTAAGGGAAGAGCTGTGACCCACAGCAGTGGTCAATAGCAGAAAGCTAAAAAAAAAAAAAAAAAAAAAAAAAAAAAACAAGAAGGTGAAACTAAATAAAATAATAATAATAATAATAAAAGGAAAATTAGTAAAATAAGATAAGAGTGGTGAGCCACACCGACACACGCGACTACGTGGCACGAGGATAATCATGGAGTCGAAGCGTCAGCATAAAGAGACGCGGCAGGTATGGTGGTGCGAGACTGAGGGGTATCACGCTACGTGTCCAAAGAGTTGGACTAGCGTGGATGGTGTGACACGCGTACCGGGGAACAGAGGTAGCCCAGGTCGCGACAACATTCATCATGCTTTAGGCCACGGGGGGAGCTCGAGTGAAACAGTTGTGTGAATCGAGTATAGGTCCCTCAGGTCTAGTAAAAGGCTGCACAAAGGAGTGCAAAATGTACAAATACAGGGAGGCTGACTGTCAGAAGCATGACAGCTAGTTTTTATGTGTGTGACATGATTCATTCTTACTTTCTACCGAAAGCTGGAGGAGGCAACCCAAATTACCTCTATTGTATATAAATAAAAGCAACAGGCGTACTAGACAATGCAAAAAAGAAGTAGCGTGTTTGAAAATAAATAGTAGGGAAAAGACAAGGTGGTGTAGACCATGATAGGAGCCCGCGAGACTGCTGTTACTTTCTCTGTCATGCTACTAAACACTCTGCTATGTGTGGATGGACAGAGAGGGCTAAGAGACTCGGGGCTTATAGCCAGAAGGGCTATGGGTTATGTACTATACATGTAGACTGCACTGAAGTGCCTGGCTCAAAGGGAATCCATGAAGTCAGTAAAAACGGGGGGCCATTGATGCCTTGCTCATCCTGTAGGGAAAACATTTCATATAATGAGATGGTTTATTGCTGGCAGCATAGGACGGAGATTAGAATTTATGGGCCACCTGGGCAGCAGGTCAGAGACTCTGGCAGAACGCCCAGGAGATCTTATCAGAGGAATGATTGATAGAGAAGAGGTCTGCAGCAGAAAGAGATCTACTGTAAAAGACAGATCAAAAATGCCAAGTGCAAGCCAATCTATATAATATAGTGATCATCTCATTAGTCTATTGATCATCTGCACATAGTATATATAGTATATGAATAAGAAGGAATAAATAGGAATTTACCGTTAAAGCGGTGCACAATGTAATGAGCAAAATAATAGAGTAAAAGTTTACAGTAGTTGGAACGGCTGTGACCCCTTCAAGAAGAGGAGGGGCAGGGGTGAAAGAGATAAGGGGAGCTTCATGAGCAGGACGGTGTGGGAAAGCCATTTGTTCTGAACTAAAGAGCTTGCAGACAGTCACTGACTGTTATTCTGATTTATCGGGCAGTGTTAGGATAATCAACACTTACCCTACCAATCCTGAAATGTCTAATAGACCTATTGAACCCTTAGAGGGGGAGGGAGAGGGAAACACAGGCTCACCCATAGAGGTAAGATATTTCTTACCAAGTAATCCAAATTAATTTGAATTTATACACAACAGTAAATAAGTAAGTAAAGCAACACGCCTTCCATAAGAAACAGATGGGAGGGAAAACAAGCTAATAGAGAATACTGAGAAGTCTGTTATGAAATCCCCATGTGGCAACAGGGGAATATAGGGCTTCAGTTATCGGGAGGCGTTAGGCCCCCTGCTCACATCTCTACCTCGGTTGCTCCCCACAGAAGCCAGAGGAGACAGGAGGGAAGCGAAAGTGGAGGGCAGCGTTCCAAATGGAAGGCGAGAAGTATACAGAGCAATACCCCCTGTCCGAATCCCTGCCCAACAACACCGAGACGGTCAGTGAGACTGGACAGCCAGATGGGGGACCTGGTGGGGAACCACTTTCCCAGAAAATGGAAGCTGGCCTAGCTGAGTTAGAGGGGGTGGATTTGTCAGCTACTCAAGATGGTGATGTGTTAGAGGTAACGAGTGCTGACTATGATCTTGATTTTGGGTTAAAAGGGGTAGATTTGGGCCAGGATAATTCGAGCAAAATAAATGAACAAGGTGGAAAAATGGAGGGAATGCACTATGGAGGAGAAGAAGGAATGAGAAATAAGGAGAGAAATAAGGAGCACAGAATAGAGCCTAGCTCTACTACACACCATGGAGCGATTATACGAGTTGAGGTGAAAGGTGAAATGAAAACCCCTGTAAGGACGATCAAGGGGGAACCAATAGCTGTACAGAAGAGGGGAAGTGGGGGACCAGATGATAGGTCCATCGTTCTGGAGCAAAGTGGAAATATGAGAGTGGTTAAAAAGCAGGGGAAAAGGGGAATAATCGAACAGGAGAAAAGAATGGAGCTTTACGACTATAGGGGAAGAAGGTTTACAGACTACCAATTGGAAAATCCATTTAATTGGCTGAAAATAGTGTCAGGTCGGTGGGGAAGAATACCTAAGGAACCTCCTTATTGGGAAGTGGGAGAAGAGCTTCTAGCCAAATGGTGGAATGAATCGAAACTGGGGTGGGGACCGGTAGGGAAATGGAAATGTGGTCCTATTGGCCTATTCCCAAACGTCCAGATGCCAGGCAGAATGCCGTATCCCACTGCGGTTCCTCTGAGAGTCACCCTGCTGGAAAGCCCCTTTGGGCCATGGTGTGAAATCCGAGAGCTGGGAGGAGCAGTGATGGGTCACCTGGTCCCATGGATGCACAACACAGCGGGGGCTCGCACCATGCCACTGGAGCCACGTTACCGGGTTCCGGATCGCCAGTTCCCCTTAAGCGGTGGGGGAAAGGGGGGTGGAACTCCGGGAGCCCCTCGACCCACAACATCTCGAGGCCACGCCCCAGGCCACGCCCCAGGCCATGCCCCCTGGCAAAAGTCCAAGAGGGGGTGTTGGCAAAGCTGAACTTTGGATGAACTTTTGCTCCACCACCTGCGAGGGGGCAAAGCCGACTGGAGGAGAGGAGACTCCTATTTAATCAAAATGCTATTCACCAAAGTTTTTCTATATATCCTGTGTGCACTGAAGTCACAATGTTATAACCATATGTCACGTGAAACATGGATTGTATTATATCGTTGAAATGCATTGTGTTGACTGAGGGATGTGAACACGTGTCTATGGACTTCCAAGTGGAAAATGTAATCTCAATATGAATGGATTTTAATTGTATGCTGAAATAGTCTGTGTTACATGCACAAAGTTTGAAATGACAATTGTATTAATGCATTGTTGTGTGCAGAAGTAAGCCTGTTACATAACATGTTTTCAGATGAGAGTGGGAAGAGAGTGTCATTGAGTTCAAGACCATAGGAGGTGTCCCAGTTGATGGATGTTTTTAGATAAGGATGGTTTAGAGTATCAGTGAGTTCAAGACACCTAAGGGAGGTGGCAGAGTTGATGGGCAGGGCCACCATTAGGAGAGGGATCATGTAGCATCCAATCAGAATTGAAGTCATTGAGTCAGCAAAAACATAGACACACCTTCGATGACAATGACAGATAAAAGGAACGGAACTCAGAGCCTTTTTTGCTCTCCTGCATAGGCAGGGAGTCAGACGGGAGACCGTCACTTAGATGCTCTCGAATCCACCAGGGAGAGAGCATAGATTGAGAGCAGGCCATTATTAAAGCTGGAGTTAGGGATAAAAGAAGCACTGAATTGGGTGCCCGTGCAGGAAATCCCCCTATGAATTACGGGTGGAGCACGAAGAACAGAGGTCTGTAGGCAGACCATTAGATTGAGAGCAGGCCATTATTAAAGCTGGAGTTAGGGATAAAAGAAGCACTGAATTGGGTGCCCGTGCAGGAAATCCCCCTATGAATTACGGGTGGAGCACGAAGAACAGAGGTCTGTAGGCAGACCATTAGATTAATAGAAGTTAAAAGGAGTTCTGGAGTTAGGGATAAAAGAAGCACTGAATTGGGTGCCCGTGCAGGAAATCCCCTGTGAATTTACGGGTGGAGCACGAAGAACAGAGGCCTTTAGTCAGGCCATTAGATTAATAGAAGTTAAAAGAAGTTCTGGAGTTAGGGATAAAAGAAGCACTGAATTGGGTGCCCGTGCAGGAAATCCCCCTATGAATTACGGGTGGAGCACGAAGAACAGAGGTCTGTAGGCAGACCATTAGATTGAGAGCAGGCCATTATTAAAGCTGGAGTTAGGGATAAAAGAAGCACTGAATTGGGTGCCCGTGCAGGAAATCCCCCTATGAATTACGGGTGGAGCACGAAGAACAGAGGTCTGTAGGCAGACCATTAGATTAATAGAAGTTAAAAGGAGTTCTGGAGTTAGGGATAAAAGAAGCACTGAATTGGGTGCCCGTGCAGGAAATCCCCTGTGAATTTACGGGTGGAGCACGAAGAACAGAGGCCTTTAGTCAGGCCATTAGATTAATAGAAGTTAAAAGAAGTTCTGGAGTTAGGGATAAAAGAAGCACTGAATTGGGTGCCCGTGCAGGAGATCCCCTGTGAATTACGGGTGGAGCACGAAGAACAGAGGTCTGTAGGCAGACCACTAGATTAAGAGAAGTTAAAAGAAGTTCTGGAGTTAGGGATAAAAGAAGCACTGAATTGGGTGCCCGTGCAGGAGATCCCCTGTGAATTACGGGTGGAGCACGAAGAACAGAGGCCTTTAGTCAGGCCATTAGAATAAAGGAATGATCTAAACGACAAAACAAGGCTTCATTTAGAGAGCTTGGCCACCACAGATAAGAAATTGTTAAAAGCCAAGAGTGATACTTAAATAGGGAGAGTATAATGAACTCCATGTTGAAAATCAAGGTAACGTACATTGGATAATGATGTCATGTATATTGGACTGAATGTAATGGACAATAATAGTAAGCTTTGTAAGGAGAAGTGTTAACTTATATAAAACCTATAAAAACCAAGGATTTTTATTTATTTATTTTTCTTCTTCAAAACATCATTGAGAAGGGTCCACACATCCAATAAGGTAAGAGGCATGATTTTGGGTTCAGATAATTAGCCTCCTCCATGCTTGTAGAAATGACAGAATGATCTCGGGCTTCAGCCCGTTTCTCACCAGAGAAATTATGTACTGGGTGATTCTACTATATAGGTTAGTAAATTCTTTCACCCTGGAGGGAAAAAGTGCCGTAAGGCCACCTGTATCGGTAGACTGCCCACCCGATGTTCGGGGAGGAGGGGGTAGAGGTCCTAGATTAAGACCCGGAGGTGGACAAAGGATTAACGTGTTGTTACTCATCGGGGGGAACTTACGTGTCTGCCTTTTTACTCTGGGTATTTATAGTCGTATGGGATAGCCTCTATTAGGAAGAGATCCGCTGGTTATCACGGTCTCTCGCCTCCGTGATTTGGGAGTGCTCCGATGACGCTATTCTAACTCTCAGGGGAGGGGTCAGAGGTCAGAGGTCGCTCGCAAATCATTTCAGCATACCTGATCATCTGAAGAGCAGTATTTGTTGATGATCTTTATCTAGGAGAAAATGAAAAAGGAGATGTTAGTGACTTCTAATACAATTATCATTACATAAAGTTAAGACAACAGCCTTGAACCTGTCACAAAAGCAAGTGTCTAGAGCAGGCATCACCATATGGCAGGCCGCGGTCTGGGTCCAGACTCAGATGCTGTCCTATGCGGACCCAGACCTATAACTGATAAATCAGACTTTACGGTACTAGTTCATCTACACACTATAATGCCGGCAGTGTCTCTCTCTCTGTCCGTCTGTTCTCCAGTTAAATGTGAAAACTGAAAAATAAACATTGTTGAAATACTAAATGACTTAGTTTATTTGATTTAACCGTCAGTTGTTGACTACATGCAGATGTTGATAGAACTATTAGGCTACTTCAATATACTGTATATGGCACTGAATTGTCACAAAAGTTAGACATTGGGATGTTCCGGACCTTTGCTTGAGGACATTTTCTCTAACTGGACCTCTTTGAATTTTAATTGAATACTCCTGGTCTAGAAGGTCACAACAATGTCATCTCATCCAATTTATAAAATGTCCCCGCTCCTTGATGAGATCCAGAGGTTGCAGGCTTCCAATCAATCACATAAAGCCAAACAGGCTGATTTGCATACAAACTTGTTCATACTGTCACTGTTTTGGAGTTTAGCTCTGCTCAAAACTAATTTTACATATTGAGGTAAGTAAATGCCACCTATAACTTAAAGCCTCCCTCCAGTCAGTGTTCTACCTGTATAACAGTTGGCATTGTATGAAAACGTAAATGAGCGCATATGTATCAACACACGTCACCATTACGTTACCAAATAACTTACATTGATAAGAACTGTTCCAGTACTGCAGCATAATGACTAAGCCCTGGTTCACACCATAGGCATCTCAGAAGCAGCGCTGGAGCAACGCTTCACAGAAGCTTTGAGCAGGAGCCTTGTCAGTCACACCCATTGATAGTATAATAGATCTGGATAAAGCGAGCTGATTGGGATTTGATAGCAGAAAATGAGGCTTGAATCTCCCGCTTCCTGTTCATCGTTGATTGGTTGAATCGATTCATTCTACACGGAGGTACGGAGAGAGGGGGCGGCTGCCCCTAGCGGCTGCCAGGGGAGTTTCCGAATTTTCCCTGTCTCTCTTATCGCCGTAATGCATTATGGGTAGTCTGCTACTTTGGCTAATGCTAGCGGCTAATGTTACTTACTTTACATTGCAGTAAAACGCCACTGAATGACCAAATTGATTTAACTTTTAACTATTTCGAGTAACACTGTTTCCATACGGACCCCCAGCGTTGGTTAGTTGTTTATAACGTGACTATATTTATAACGTTTATAACGTACTCCAGTTTCTGGGCTGAATCCAATGGTCTGAATACAGAGAAGGCTTAAGGCTTTATCTAATGGTATAGATAACGTTAAATGGTCCGCCATGTTATGAACGTTAGATGTATGGTATCTATATAGTTACATGTGTCTACTAACATTATTAAAATATCATAAAGTAACGCTATTTTCTGATAATTTGCTTAACTATTACTTGCTATCTGATGCCTTGCGGCACATTGCTGCCTCTACCGGTCGGAAGTATTACTGTTCTTATTATCCGATGTTTGTCGTCAATTTTCCTCGAAATGGGGCTATAATTTCAAAAACGGACCGCATAGGCTTCAAAAAGAGGGAGGCTGAATTGGGCACTGGTCACACCAGAAACACTGTTTTGTCCAATGTCTTTTTCCAGAAATCATGACCCTGTTACTCAAGATAATCCACAGACCTTGTTATGAGCAGTTTCATGGAGGAACTATTTTCTTTTGACCGAACTACAGCCGCTAGCTGCTAGCTAGTTCCTACATGAGACTGCAAAAGAACGTGGATGAAATCCTATCTCTCCAACAGAAAGCAGTGTGTGGTGGTCAATGGTGTCAATTACCCATTCCTAGACTGTCCAGTAGGGGTCCCCCAAGGATCCATACTCAGACCAATTTTATTTTCTTTATATACATGTATTAATGATTTATTTGATGCCTGTACCAATTTTCATGCACAGTTGTACGTGGACGATGCCGTAAATTTCACGGCCGCAGCTAATGCTGCAGAGGCTGCACAAACACTTACAGCAGCGATGGTCCATGTACAGGACTGGCTCACAAACTCCTGTCTTCTTTTAAACACACAAAAAAAATTCTGTATGATGTTCACAAAGAAACCAATGAATGTCACACACTGGTGTGTTTCTGGAAGGAGAGGAGCTCGCCCTGGTGAACAAATTAAAATACCTGGGAGTCATCCTGGACTCACAACTCTCATTCAGGAAACACATCAAAAAGATGATTAATTCAGTCAAATACTGTATAACCTCGCAAACTTTAGGCAGATCAGAAATTTACTGACTGACAATGCTACCTTAATGTTTTTGTACTCCATGGTTTTTTCCCACTTTGACTACTGCTAAACGAGCTGGAAACTGGCCTGTAAAACAGCACTTAAGTTAAGCCTATTGAATCTTTTCAAAAAAGCTATCTATGATCTATGATAAAAAGCCACTCTCCTTTCACATTTGTAATGTCCTGAAAAAGCAAAACTTTCTAGATTTCGATAATTTTATAACTTTTAGATACGCCTGTTTTGTGTTCAAATGTCTTCATGGTCTCGCGCCACCTCCTCTGGGTGAGTTTTTCAAACAGAGAACCGTAGAAGGCATGACCACCAGGGCTTGCCAGAGAGGAGACTGCGAGACTGCCCACAGGCGCACCGCCTTCGGTAACAATGTCCTATCTATCACTGGTGGGAAAATCTGGAACAGTATCCCAGTTGCAATAAGGGAATGCCCCACTTATCCAACCTTCAAAATAAACCTCAAGGAATGGCTCAAAATAAATCAACACTGCAACGATAACTATTTTAGCCCTCATATGCCTCTAACCTTGCACTTTATTCTCTTGTAATTTTGCACTTTTATCCCACACACTTTCGCTTTTAACGCACCATTATTATGTCCATTTGGCCACATTGTTGTTGTTTCTAATGGGATTTTTTCTGCTGTATTCTGTTTTGATCTTGTTTTATCTTGTATGTTTTTATGTCTTGAGGACTACGGATGCAAATTAGCTTTTAGCTAAATCCGACATATTTACTGTTATCATATAGATTACTCTGTATAGGTAACTGTTCATTAATGTGTACTGTCCTGACCAAATAAACAAATAAAGTAAAAAGTAAAAGTAAGAACATAGTTCCTACATGAAACTGCTCACAACAAAGTCTGTACATTATTTTGAGTAATCGGGTCATGATTTCTGGAAAGAGACAATGCTGTTGAGTTTTTCAAATGTATTTTTTTGGTGCTTCGAGCACTACAAGCCGAGTGCCATCCAGTTCCATTGTATTCAAGAGAAGGCAGACATCTCTGCGGCCGATATCTCCAAAACTCAGGCAACTATCCCAAAACGATATAGAAGGATAAATAGCACTACAGGTGAGAGGAAAAATATGTATTTTGGATTTTAGGGTGAGCTGTTCCTTTAAGCTGACAGCCATGCACCGTCATCCACCACCCCTACCACTTGACAAGCACACAAGGGGCCTTAAGGGTACGTCGGAGTCTATTTATAGGTTATAGGTCACCAAAACAAAAATCAGATTTCCGCTCTCCCAAGGCGGGCACACAATCACATCCTGATTGGCTATTTAGCAATCACACTCCACGCCCATAATTAGCAGATGCAGGCATGAATTAATCACACTTAAAAAAAAAGGCGCTGTGCAATCGACGAGCAGATCTGCAGACTGTATCCTCACCAAAACAGCCAGTACATCATCATCAGTGCCATAATCAAAGTGAAATAGTAGGAAATGAGAGAGAGAAGTGCGCTTGCCGAATTACTACTTAGCAGCCATTAATTAGGTGCAAGAGAAGCTCTTTTGACAGCAGAAGGAGAGAGGTGCCACTGTGACTCAATGAGTGTTTGCCTGAAGCATCTAACCCAGCTGTACTGCTGTTGGCTCTGAACAACTTCAAGGGCAAGAATGTGAGAAAAACATGTATTTTGTAACCATTCCAAATCCAATATCTTCTTGACTTCTTTAGTAAAACTGTAAAAATGCACGCACGCACGCACGCACGCACGCACACACACACACACACACACACACACACACACACACACACACACACACACACACACACACACACACACACACAGAGAGAGATGCACATGCACACCTAGTTGTAAATGGGAAAAACTTGGTTGTTACAGTTTGTGGTTCCATGAAATAAAGAAAATCTTCCTCCTATCGATTACTTTAAATCACTGCATTAATTCAATCAGATGAGATGCTATCTGCCAGAAAACAAAGTTTAAATATTCCATTCTATTCCAACTTTGAGCGCTGTGCTGCATACTTGCAATAAGTCAAATTCCTCATTTGTAATCTGATTACTTACTGTGTCTATTAAAGTGAATCTTGAATCTTAACATCAGGAATCCCGAACAGTAGCTTACATTATGACATGCTGACCCGAAATGGTCATATTTTGATCTAATAATTATATATCAAGTAATGAGAAGATGAAAGTTTCAAATGATTCTGAATATGTGATCAGAATACTGTATTTGTAATCGTACTTCATTCTAAATTAAATAGGTGCTGGTAAAAACTGTCAGGCTTTCGTTTAAAGGGCCCATATTTTGCTAATATAATGTATTATTATTTTATTGTTGGCCTCCACTAGAGTATCATATTGCATCATTCATAGTTCAAAAAACTCATTGTTTATCTTGTACTGGCTCTCACGGCCCCCTTCAGTTCACCCTCTGTCTGAAACGCTCCGTTTTAGTCTTCTTCTGCGTTTTGCTGTGGCAGGGAATTTTAGTCTTCTTCTGCGTTTTTCTGCAGCAGGGAATAAACCCGCTCGTCGTTTCCAGTCTTCCTCCTTCCTACATGTTATAGCCAGACGCAAAGCTACAATATCTGTCATCTGTCTGTCTGTCTATCTATGTAGATAGATGGATGGATGGATAGATAGATAGATAGATAGATAGATAGATAGATAGATAGATAGATAGATAGATAGATAGATAGATGGATGGATAGATAGTCATGCATAACAGAAACAGCGATCTCTGCTTTGGCTACTAAATATGATAGTTGTAAAACAATTATATCAACGAGCAACAGATTGTCAAAACGAATTTGACCATCGATGAAAAACGTGACTTGGACGTAACAAGCAAGCTATCAATTGATATATCAACATCCCCCTAATGCAACAGCTCCGCTAGGCCCGGGCTGTGCCGGGACATTTCCTTCGGCGGCTGGCCGAGCAGGGCATCCCTTACCGCGGCCGCCGTAACATTACACCCCGGGGTCCACCCGCTATGCCGACGTTGCCCCCTATCTTCCGACTGGCCTTAGGCGCTAAAACTGGCGTTAAACGCAAAAAAACGCGCCTTGCGCCTGCCTCGGGAAGATAGCATCATGGTTTTAGGCCCCGAAATGCGCTTTACGCCGAAGAGGCGTGGCGCAGTGCCAGAATAAGCCAGAATGGGCGTTTCGGCCTTAAATACCGGCCTAACGATATCTTCCCCCCTGGCGTTAATTTAGCGCTTAGCGCTTTTCAAAACCAGGCCTTATTCAGTGTGCCGCGGATATTACTGTGCATATTTACGCACAGCTCTCCTCTGCCCATCTCACACTCTCTTGCGCGCGTCAGACAGGCACAAAGACCGATGGAAAAAAAGTTGTTATATCGTAGTTTTGAGCCCCTGTCATTCAGAGGCTGTTGAGCCACTTGTGAAATCTCCCAGCATGCATTGAGGCTAATACATTCCGTGGTAGATATAAATAATGTTTCTGTTAACACAACATGCAATTCTAGAACATTTCAATATTGGACAAAATAAAACATAGAAATCAAAACACAACCCTATGTGAAACGTAATCCAGGTGGTATATATATCCCTCGCATATACAACGTGATATAGATGGGTGACAGCCGACACGGTTCTACTGTGATGTCCGCTCCAGCAAGATTTGGCTTACTTCACACATACTTTTACAATAAAAACACATTTATGCAATGACTTTAGATAATGTAGGCTATATTTATGTGCATCATCCTACCTGTGCAGCAGGGGAGAAGAAAGGGTAGCGAGAGAAAAACGATATCATTCTGGACAAACTTTCACCAATCTAATCTCATCATGACATAGGGATAGGCTATATTTTTCTAGCTGATGTGTTTAGAACATTCTTTTCACTTTGATCTTGCTATAGTGTAGCATATTTACATGCTTGCAGTATTTAAACTGCAGTTAGATTGGTTTGAGAAGCATAATAATGGAATAATATATATGGAGACAGCCGGGGAGGGGATGGAAGAGGGAGGGGGGAGCTCAGAGCGCCTCTGCTTTTCTGAAGCCGGACTGGATCGCTCCGTGGAATTGGAGCTTAAAAGGGAAGCTTGTGATTTGTTTACTGCACTTCTCCAATGAGCAGGTTGTGCATAATTTTACGCTTAAAAGGCGTGGTTATAATGCTTAAGGCCGCATGTAGCGCCGACACCAAAATATCGAGTGCGCTGGTCCACACCCACTAATCTGTGCTGCGCCTGGCGCTAAGCACTGTTTTTAGGCCGTTGCAACGATAGAGCCTGTTATGTTTAGGCGTGGGGGTGGGAGAGGTGCTAGTTAGCTAACTTCCCAAATGCTTGTGACTAATTGCTGGGCTTCTCCTAGCAAAGGCTACATGAGACCAAACAAAAATGAGGACTTGGAGAAGTCAGCAAGTTGGACTAACGTTACAAGTTCTGAACATGTGTGCCTTCGTCATTCCAGCTATTATGTTCACTATGTTAGATGAAAGTCAGCTGTGCTAAGCTATATATAGCAGCCAAGCGCTAACGTTACTTAGCACTTCCTAGCACAGCAGAATGGTTCGCAGTACAACTAGTCTCGCTGGCCAGCCTCCTCTCCCTTCTGTCCGAGGGAGAGGAGGCTGGCCAGCGAGACTACAGTACAACCGATGCTGGAATGAGACACATATTTTCAGAACTTACCACTTCAGTCCTACATCCTTGCTCACTTCCAAGTCATCTCCTTGCTTTTGCGGTCCTGAATCCATTGAGAATAGAGAGGCAAAGTGGAACGTCACTTCCTGCTTCAGCACTGTACCAGAGATTTTCATCCGCCACATTTATTTTCCCATAGACATTTCGTAAAATGCTTATAAAATAGTTTTACCTCGTCAAACGGTTAAGCTAACACTATAATCGGGAGAGACCATAGAACATTTCACTGGGACCAAAATAAAAAACAACATTGAAAAAATATTTTCTTTAAACCTGCATTTCTTTTACGTTTTGGTCCCAGTGAAATGTTATGCGATCTCTCCTGTTTCTAAATATATCTGTACCGTTTGGTTTGAACCAGTAAAACTATTTTTATACGCATTTTACGAAATGTCTGGGGAAATAAATGGTGGATGAAAATCTCTGGTACAGTGCTGAAGCAGGAAGTAGGTGGTCACTTTGCCTCTCTATTCCATGAGACTACTGGTTTGTGCGCGAGCCAGTCTGACAGCCAGGTTGGCAAGGCAACAAGTCCTACCTGACGTCACCTAGACCAGTGGGCTCTCGCACAAACCCCGTACCATCTCGTACACGAGATTTCATGGGGCGGTTCATGGGGGTAACATTTAAACACTTTCGCCTATTTATTTGAAGCTTAGGCCACGTTTAATATGACCATCCAAGATTGTAACAACATATATATGATACAAAATTAAGAAATGCATAATATGGCCCCTTTAAACTTAATTTTCAATCCGAGATTTACTGGAAGATCCAACCTGCCTTTTGATGTTTCGACATGGACGTACATTCTCCAGTGTCAAGTGGTTGATATTTTTAGATTGTGATGGGACTTACATTCTCCAGCGTCAAGGCGTTGATATTTGTAGATATTGCTTGGAGCCAGTCTGTGCTTTCCGCTGATGTGCAGAACTGAAGAATATTGGTGCTGGCTCCGTCGAAGGCAAAGACTTCAAAACAGTTGGACCTGGAGAAGCATAGAGGTCAAGGTTAGAGAGGAACGGTGCTGTAGCTCGAAAGCAATTTCAAGTCCATGACTTCAAGCATGTTACCTTTAGCAGTGACAATTTGTTTTTATGTTATGGCATTAAGAAGCCTGCTTGTTTTGAACACAAAAGCTATAACCAGCATCATAATACCTTTACGACAGGTGCTTTGGCATCACATTTCATCAGTCCTTATACAGCAAGAGCACTGACAATCATTTTATGCCACAATATTTGTCCAACCTCGTACATTCTGCTGTTGGGTTAGAATGATATTCAATGGGAGCTCAGCTCATGACATGAGGCACCAATTAACAGAAAATATAGACAGGATGGCAGCAGTGGGAGTGCACTGACTCACCAGCAACAACTCATTGCATTGCATTTGAGGAACTGCCACACAAAAAAACAAGCAGTAGAGGAATCTTATCTTGTTTCTGTACACTCTGAAATATCAGTGTCAGAAGATGTTTTAATTGCTCACATACAAATCGGTGGTAAACATGAACTAAAACACTGGCTAACAGAACAGAGTCCCACATGACACCTCATACTTGGGAGAACATGTCAAAATAGTGCAGGTTAAAAAAAGTAGCCAAAAAGGACTTAGGAAGAATGGAGGAAAAACTACAAAATTAGTGCGGGCATAACTTTTGGGGATTTTTGAGAGAGAAAAATGGTGCTTTGGAAAGTGCATTACTGTACCTCACTATTTAGAAAAACTGTTGACAGGACGTTTGATTGGTCATTCAAGTGTAAAAATAAAACTCATGCCAATCAATGTAGAAAACAATGGGTGATATTTGCAGAATATTTTTGTTAAAAAGAAACATAGCTGGACTACTATGCTTTAGAGTACATCATCATTTGTTGCACGCCACAGATAACAATGCTGCCACGCTGGTGGATCCTTTGTGACATTTAATTTCAGTGCAATTGAAATCATGCTCCAGACACATTAGCCTGAGAGATAGCTGTCCAATCATTATCCAGACACATTAGCCTGAGAGATAGCTGTCCAATCATGCTCCAGACACATTAGCCTGAGAGATAGCTGTCCAATCACATTAGCCTGAGAGATAGCTGTCCAATCATGCTCCAGACACATTAGCCTGAAAGATAGCTGTCCAATCATGGTCCAGACACATTAACTTGAGAGATAGCTGTCCAATCATGCTCCAGACACCTTAGCCTGAAAGATAGCTGTCCAATCAACATGCTCCAGACACATTAGCCTGAGAGATAGCTGTCCAATCATGCTCCAGACACATTAGCCTGAGAGATAGCTGTCCAATCATGGTCCAGACACATTAGCCTGAGAGATAGTCCAATCATGGTCCAGACACATTAGCCTAAGAGATAGCTGTCTAATCATGCTCCAGACACATTAGCCTGAGAGATAGCTGTCCAGTCACATTAGCCTGAAAGATAGCTGTCCAATCATGGTCCAGACACATTAGCCTGAGAGATAGTCCAATCATGCTCCAGACACATTAGCCTGAGAGATAGCTGTCCAATCATGGTCCAGACACATTAGCCTGAGAGATAGTCCAATCATGCTCCAGACACATTAGCCTGAGAGATAGCTGTCCAATCATGTTCCAGACATATTAGCCTGAGATACCTGCCCAATCATGATCCAGACACATTAGCCTGAGTGATAGCTGTCCAATCATGCTCCAGACACATTAGCCTGAGATATACTGTAGCTGTCCAATCATGCAACAGACACATTAGCCTGAGAGATAGCTGTCCAATCATGCTCCAGACACATTAGCCTGAGAGATACTGTAGCTGTCCAATCATGCAACAGACACATTAGCCTGAGAGATAGCTGTCCAATCATGCAACAGACACATTAGCCTGAGAGATAGCTGTCAAATCATGCTCCAGACACATTAGCCTGAGAGATAGCTGTCCAGTGTCCAATCATGCTTCAGACACATTAGCCTGAGAGATAGCTGTCCAATCAATAGCATTCAATGAGTACAGAACATGGCAAGGTGCTAAAACAGGTTTAGGTGACGGCTACGCAATCCCGTTCAACGCTGCGGAGAAAACGGCAACGTTCTGCGTAAATTCCAAACGTTGCTCATTAGGTAGTGCAAATGAGTAGCAGGGATGTGAGGTGATGGCTAAAAAGAGAAAGAAAACAACTGAGGGCATAGCATGCAGTATGAAGGTCTTAACGCGGCTGCTTGGCCTTCCTTCACAGACACAGCAGTTCCTAGAGGGCAGATGGAGTCCGAGTTCTTTACCAAATCCTCTGGTGAGCATCACTCTCGTTTAAAAAAAAATATCTCATGGCTTGGCAGCACTTACTGCATCTGCAATAGGCTTGTTAAAATCTCATGTTCCGCTGCCTGTGTACTGACCCAGTACCTCTCCAGAGGTGGTGCTCAGTGGACCTAAATTAAGTTTTCTTGGATTTAACAAGAGTGCAAATTCTTTCCGGGGTCAGTGCCCCCGACTCAGACTAGCTTTATGCTGCGATTTGTCCAACTATACAGCATCACTAATGGATGTCCAAAGTAAAAAAAAAAAAAGCCATGCATTGCTTTGTCTCGGACAGGGGTTGCGAAACTTAAGAATGCTGGGGCCCACTTTGAAATCTGAAAATCTTCCGGGGCCCACTGAATCCTTTAAAGACAAGCTGAACCCAAAAATGATTTTTATTTTTATTTTAGTTCAAATACGTGGGTATTCAGTGCACCTATGTAATAATGTATGCACAAATTCACGAAATCAAATTTCTTTAGGTTTTCACACTTTGTCACATCAAAAGTTCATTTTTCAAGATTTCATTCATAACAGTAATCTACAGTTTGCTGACGTCACATAGTTCTATCAAATTTCTACCCTTTTCAACCAATCATATCACAACATAACAGCTGTCAATCAATCTTCATTTCGAGGAGAAAATTCTCCTGGGAAAATGGCTGCCTATTGCCTGTAACCTGGGAGAATTTCTAGCCCATAAACTAACCAATAACTTGGCCAATTGTATGCAACATAAAAAATAAAGCAAACGGTAATGTCTTTGAATGCAAAGACATGTAACTGGCTTGTTAAACTCACATTCCAGGATAACATTAATCTTGTTTGCCAGACTCTCTAGGTCTAAGATAACGTTATGTCCGCAGGTCTTAACACGGCCCCTCTGACATTCCAGGCCGACAGGCGGTACATTTGCCTCGGTTTCTCAGCTCAGCTCCACACGGAAGCAGCTGCAGCTGCCTGGTTGTCTGGTTCTCCACTCGCGTAGCGCCACAACACGAAGAATCCCACTCGATTTGGGCATAGAACACGCCAGGATTGGCCAACGCCAAATCCAGTCCCCAGAATTGTCAAATAAAATCATCGACATGCTACTATGGCCTGCCTCTCAACCTGTTATCTCAGACAAGTTTTGTTTTCAGTCTAAAACGTGACTCTGACCCACACGCCACTTGGGTTCCATTGGGTTAATCTCATCTTTAATCACAACTCTGATCAGCACACGCAACTAAGATGATGTATTTGCCTATATAATTTTATTTCATTAACAGAGCATGTGAGGGGCGGGCGGCTGTAGCTCAGAAGGTACAGCGGGTCGTCCACTAATCGCTTTGGATAAAAGAGGTCGGTGGTTCGATTCCTGGCTCCTCCAGTCTGCATGTCGAAGTGTCCTTGGGCAAGACACTGAACCCCAAATTGCTCCCATTGGTGTGCCAGCACCTTGCATGGTAACCTGCCACCATCGGTGTGTGAATGGGTGAATGAATGTACCTACTGACTGTAAAAGCGCTTTGGATAAAAGTGCTATATAAATGCAGGCCATTTACCATTTACCATGTGAACTTGGGCATACGGCAAATGAATAATCCATCCACATACAAAACATTTCTGCAAAATACCCAAAAGCCAGATTGCCAACATTTTCTCCCCCTTACTCATCAGAAATATTTGCCTGCACAGGGGTTAAAGTGGGATTTGGCATGTGATTTTGAAAAGAAAATGCACGTGCATTTCACTTCCTACCACTCTCAAAACAATGCACTGCAATTTTCTTTGCTTTTAGCACCACATGCCCCTCAGGCAAACAAGGAAGTAACTTTGGTTACAGAGGGAACCCTCTTGGTTAGTTCTCGCTATGGATTTACTTGGAAAATGATCGTTTCCTGTAACTTTAGATATTATTTCATCGCGTGGTGAGTACACGAGTCACAACATGTACATGTGAGTGTTTCTGGGGCTGTTAGAATGTGTATTTTGGGCGACTGAATGTGGGTAGGCAGTGGTACCATTGTAGTGCTAAGCTAATTAGCAGTGAGGGCTGTAACTCACATTGTACTGCACGGACGGTGAAGATAAAGGCATCTACATTCTTGTTTTAGTATCCGCAATATGGCAAATAGGAAATACGAAACTCTCAAAATGTTGGCGTATCCCTTTAAAATATCATATCTCTAACCACTACTGTACACTCACAATGAGCACTACTCAAAGTGTGTCAAAGAGTGATTAAACACACCAGGATCTGTATCATATAAATCCCTTTCATTGAATGCAAAGCCCTGGGACGTGGGTGGAAAGCGAGGACTGGAGGATGAAGAGCTCAGAAATGAAAGGATTAATCAAAGGAACGGACACCCAGCAGATCGATGTCAGGAAATCACAGCTCTGTCAAAAGGAGCTGCTAAAACCATTCTGAGTCCAGCGAGCAGACAGCGGACGGAGAAATCCTCACTGCAAGATAGGATCTGTGCCGAGAGCGAGTCTCTCAAATCATGTGCACTGTGTGCTCTGCAGTAAAAAAAACAAAAAAACTGTCTGCCGACATGGAGACAGAGCAGAGCGGGGTGATATGTGAGGAATAGAAGGTTTTCATGGAAGTGTGTTGCTAGGGAACACTTTGGAACCTACAGTAGCTTATGTCCTGTCAGTTATTGTACTAGCAAACACTGCAACAGGAAGTAAGCTGAGGGGAATTTAGAATGTTTATGTTGTCGAGTTGAAACCATATAGTCAAGTCAAGTCAAGTCAAGTCAAGTCAAGTCAAGTTTATTTGTATAGCCCTAATTCACAGGCATGTCTCAGATGGCTTCACAGAAAATATGTCTAGCTAATTCTTTTTTCTTCTTCTTCTTTTACTCTTCTTTTATTGAGTCTGTTTTAACCTTTTCTTTTATTGTCTGGTTTGGGTCACTTAGTTACACTGAAAAACAGGAAGAGGTTTATAGCAGGAATTGTCAAAATGTGCAGTAAAATGGACCCATTTCACAGCAACCGTTTTGAGGTAGTAAAATGGTTGTAGTAAAGTAAAGCAGGTGTAACCAATACCATCAATGATGGTTCCATTCCGTTTAGGTGTTCCAGTGCCAGGGCCCTCGTTAATGTTTACGCCAAGATGCAGGACAAACATATTTCAATTTTAATTTGGCCCTGCTGCTATTGGCCTTTCAAATAACATGAATAACATGTAATTATTTTGTTCCCCTTTTGTGTGTGTAAATTGTTTGTGTGTTGATTGTTGACTACTGCTGGCTGTGCAACAAATGGCCTCTTGGGGATAATAAAGTTTACCTTGACCTTGACAACTGTTTCGATAGGTATCCAGCTGTTAGCGGAGGTAACGAGGAGGGAAATGTGCCACGTCTGCTTATTATTATCCGAGAAGCTAGTTTGACTCCTCAGTGAGGTCAGAACATCTGAGAAGCTAGTCTGACTCCTCAGTGAGGCCAGAACATCAGAGAAGCTAGTCTCACTCCTCAGTGAGGCCAGAACATCAGAGAAGCTAGTTTGACTCCTCAGTGAGGCCAGAACATCTGAGAAGCTAGTTTGACTCCTCAGTGAGGCCAGAACATCAGATAAGCTAGTTTGAGTCCTCAGTGAGGCCAGAACATCAGAGAAGCTAGTTTGACTCCTCAGTGAGGCCAAAACATCTGAGAAGCTAGTTTGACTCCTCAGTGAGGCCAGAACATCTGAGAAGCTAGTTTGACTCCTCAGTGAGGCCAGAACATCTGAGAAGCTAGTTTGACTCCTCAGTGAGGCCAGAACATCAGATAAGCTAGTCTGACTCCTCAGTGAGGCCAGAACATCTGAGAAGCTAGTTTGACTCCTCAGTGAGGCCAGAACATCTGAGAAGCTAGTTTGACTCCTCAGTGAGGCCAGAACATCTGAGAAGCTAGTTTGACTCCTCAGTGAGGCCAGAACATCTGAGAAGCTAGTCTGACTCCTCAGTGAGGCCAGAACATCAGAGAAGCTAGTCTCACTCCTCAGTGAGGCCAGAACATCAGAGAAGCTAGTTTGACTCCTCAGTGAGGCCAGACTATCTGAGAAGCTAGTTTGACTCCTCAGTGAGGCCAGACTATCTGAGAAGCTAGTTTGACTCCTCAGTGAGGCCAGACATTTGAGAAGCTAGTTTGAGTCTCCAGTGAGGCCAGAACATCAGAGAAGCTAGTTTGACTCCTCAGTGATGCCAGAACATTTGAGAAGCTAGTTTGACTCCTCAGTGAGGCCAGAACATCAGAGAAGAGAAAAGAGTAGTGTTTTATTTTATGTATTTTAGATTTAGAATGTAAATATATATACACATACTACATTTGTATATATATATATATATATATTTTAACATCAACATTTGGCCCTTTTTATTAAAGAATTTGAGCATCTCTGGCATAGAACTAAACAGAAAGCTCCAGACAACACACCACAATTTCATTTCAATATTTCACTGTTGGGGTTATTGATTCACTAATCGCCCCTGTCAATTATCAGTGTTGTGTGAAGTCAAATCAAACTGGCAGGCAGGAGCAACATCCATAAAGTGGCATTGAACTCTTGTTCACAAAATGTCTGAGTGTTGGTACATCTGGCAACTAAAAAGTGTAAAATTAGTGTCTAGCTATCACACCACATTAAAACATGTGTTTTAGGGACATGCTAAGTTTCACTTGTTTTCACACTGTGTTGCGTGTGGCTATGGACACACACTTCATATAGTACATTTCATACTGCACATTCATGTTTACAGTAGATCCTGTTTGTGCTGATGGTCCTGCAGTAATTTACCTCTTCTGCTCCTCCTTGTGTCAGGCTGACACACCTGCAGCACATCAGCTGATTGCTGCTGCTGCAGCTCTGCCTGGCTTGCTGCTGGCAATATGGGCTTAGAACAGTCTCATATGTATTGAACTCTCGCAGGGTTTTTCACGAATGCACATGCTTTGTTTCGCAGTTGTATTTCGGACTCACTAATGCACATGATCTGTTTTACAAATGCACATTCTCTGGTTCGCAGTTGTATTTCGGACTCACTAATCACACAATCTGTTTCGCAAATGCACACGCTCTGGTCAACAAATGTAATTCTTATGCAAACTTGTCATATAAATTCGGAAATGCACATGCTCTGCTTCACAAATATAATTTTTATGCAAACTTGTAATATAAATTCGGAAATGCACACGCTCTGCTTCACAAATATTATTTTGAAGCACACATGTAATATAAATTCACAGATCATGCGAATTGCTCAATGTGCATTTACAAACTGCTTCTCATTTGTGAACCTCTGTCTACGGTGAATTTTGAGACTCCCCTAACGTGCAGATCAACGAATGTCACCATTGGCTGATAAAGCTGTCAATCAAATGTGATTCTGATTGACAGATTCATCAGCCAATCAGGTGTGTTTGCTTTCAGTCAATCATATGGCTCCTTACATTTGCGCTAGACTACAACAACAGCTACAGAGCTAATGGCTACATCCCAGCCCATTCTGAGTGTTTAACGGACACTTTCAAACGGCATCCTGGACAATGTATCGGTCTTATCAGCCTTGAGACGGCCGGGAAGGATTATGGACGAATTACTGGATGTTACTGTGGCATGTTTGGTCGTGTTTTGGCTTGCGATGGCTGCGGGGAGCGGGGAGTAGCTACTAGCTAGTGTTAACGTTACCTTGAGCTAGACTGTGATAGCTACAAGTCTATGCATTGGGCTAGTAGAACATTTGTCCTGCCTGCCCTGGACTGTTGGTTTTTATCAAGCTCTGCTTGAACACTTTCCCCACCCGATCGCTAGATTTACGGTGGTTCCATACCTGCTACACCAGCTAAATAGAGCAGCTACACCGGGCTCCCGTTCCACGGCGTTCCAGGCTAAGACCACAGCACAGCCCTTCCCATTCACTCACTCCCAGTCCCAAGCCTCAAACCTGGGCATTTCTGAACACTTATCTGTTACTGCAGTCAACAATGTTCCATAAGCACGATGGTAGTAACGTTAGGCATATTTACAACTGTTCCATTATCCACACAAGACGGTTATGTTATGTTAGCGGAGCTTCTGGGTGGTATGCTCTATATTAGCTAGCCATGTTAGCAAGTAAGCTAACGTTATCTAGTTAATTATAGATCACAGCCCACACAAGCCAACGCTAATGTATTTACAGCTATTTCATTAATCCACTCTGATGAATTAGCGGGTGTCATTGTGGCATGTTTGGTCGTGTTTCGGCTGCGGCGAAAACCCAAACATCTGATTTAATCTGCCCCCCCCCCCCCCCACCTGCTATCAGCCGTCAAGGACAATAGCAGCAAAACTCTCCAGAAGCTTCGACTGCAACCTGCGCTCCAACATTCACCCCCCCCCCCCCCCGCCCTGACATCTGATGCCTGACTTATGGACTGGAAAAACCGAGGCCATCTCTACAGCAACCACTGTTTCAGCCAGGAGGGGGCTCAGACTTACACACACATATACACTCATGGACCCTAAGGACTCACAGGCCAACACACATACATGGTCATGCACGCACTCCCCCAAACCCCCCCCCCCCCCCCTCCCCTAAACCCCACCCCCCGCCTTCAGCAACTTCCCCCTGCTTTCGCAAACCCCCCCCCCCACCCTCCCACGAACCAAGCTGGCGCTGAAATGGCAGCCTCCTTGGTGTCGTGGTGTGGGTTGTCTTTGCTGGTAATCCTGTACATTTACAACAAATTTAATGTACATGTATTTGTATTGTATAATATTGAAGTGTGCCTTTATTACTGTTCAAATTAGTAATAATGTGAATTCTGAGTCTATTTCATTAAATGCTTTGTCCAATCCAAATTGCTGGCGCTGTTCAATGGCGACCCGGTTTTGCTCTCCGACTCTGAGAGGGAACCAAGCAGAATTTCGCTTGTGATACTTGTACCATGAAGTGACAATAAAGTTTATCTCATCTCATCATCTCATTTCTCTCACAAATGTAGACAGAGGTTCACAAATGAGAAGCAGTTTGTAAATGCACATTGAGCAATTCGCATGATCTGTGAATTTATATTACAAGTGTGCTTCAAAATAATATTTGTGAAGCAGAGCATGTGCATTTCTGAATTTATATTACAAGTTTGCATAAAAATTATATTTGTGAACCAGAGCGTGCGCATTTGCGAAACAGATTGTGTGCATTAGTGAGTCCGAAATACAACTGCGAACCAGAGAATGTGCATTTGTAAAACAGATCATGTGCATTAGTGAGTCCGAAATACACCTGCGAAACAAAGCATGTGCATTCGTAAAAACCCTGCGAGAGTTCAATACATATGAGACTGTTCTAAGCCCATACGGGCAGACATTTAGAACTCAGACACCAGCACCTGCATTTTGGTTTGAACTTTTGCCCATTGTTTCCTTTGTTAGGCCCTGGCACAATAGGTGCCAGGCTTGATTGTTTTAGTTTGACCTGGCAGCTATGGTAGCTACTTTTTCGTTCTTAGCTTTAGTTTAGTTTCCTAAATTTATGCTTTGAACTTTTCAATTGTTAGTTTAAGGAGAGGGGCTGGCTTCACGATCCTATATTCACCTTATTATTTGCCCATATAAGGACCCTTCTGCATTACGTCATTTTGTAATCGTATTTCCGTTTTAGACACGGAAGTAGATTACGCCTACGTAATCATTTTTAGCCAAAAAGTTGTTTTCAAGCAAAAAAAACAAACTCTTTTAAAGTTTTAATATTTTTTCGGATGAGAACGTAACATTCCAAATATGTGACCAGTTTATCAGAATAAAGCCTATTTTTTTTATATTTAACGAGCAGCGAGGAGCGCTGCCTGTGTGACCAGTGGACTAGCTAGTATCTGTCAACCTCTACAGTGAGAAAACACTGTCGACGTGCTTTTGTAACTAACATTAAATGCCGACCGGGTACAGCCATTGGCTCCTCGCAGCAGTAACGCTATGAACATGTAACTGAAGTTGGTCGCAGTGTAGCTTCTGAATGTTGTAAAACAGAGAAAAAGTGGGCGGGGCTGCATAAGTTGAATAGGGGTCAGCCCAGACACCTCTCCCTTTTGCTTATTTTGGCCATGCTGTCAGGTCATTTGGTTTTATGGTTTTGGGCCATTTCTTATATCTTGGGGTAAGAAAAATAAAAACTCATAATTTTGATTCTTGTGTGGCGTCCTTTCTTATGTTGTGGTCTTCATTTGAGCCATGTTTAATTTTTGTGTGTGGAGACCGTAACAACTGGGAGACTTGGATTGGAGACCAAGTGCAAAGTTTGCATCTCCTGCACTGGTAGAATGCTAAATCCAGGGGTGGAGATAGATACATCAAGCAGGACTGCAAGGCTCTGTACATCAATACGGTAATTAGGAGGTCATGAGGAGAATATCCCACATAGGACGGCCGAATCACTGCCGATCTTTCGGCAAAGACTAAAAACACACTTTTTCAGGCTCCATCTGGGCCCTTCTTGAACTAACATCTTTCTCTCTCTCAAAAAAAATAATAAATTAAAATACCACTATTCCTTCAGAAGTTGTAGCTGTGATAGACTGTGTTGCATAGTTGATTTCTCTATTGCTGACAAATGTGTCATTGTAAGTCGCTTTGGATAAAAGCCAAATGACGTAATGTAATGTAACATGAAAACAAGACTGAGTCTAACGGCCCCGCAACAGATTTTGTGGAAGCAAAAGTCTCTAAAATTATATAACGGCAACTTGATTACTCTCCACAACCAAAGTATTGACGATGTGATCTGTCATGTATGTGTGTGTATGTATCCCTCCCATGTTACTTGAGGTAACACTGCATCATTCCAACAGGTTGCCTTTAAAGGGTGGCCCTGAGGATGTTGTGAGGATATCTAGGCCTCCACTTGCCAGTGCCTGGTGCAGCTCTTAACGGCAATAAGCAGAAGCAACAAAGAATACACAGTAGCCTACATACATAGTGGCTAGACACAGATGCAAGGACACACGATCAAGGACAATTCCAGAAAGTTTTTGGCTTTCCAAACATCAGATATAATCAACTACGCATGTGACATTCAGGGTGCAATGCACACACAAGAATTAGAAAACATAACATTGAATGCAGACATAACAAATGTGTTTGAAACTTACAGGGTATGCCCATGATGCCTTCACTAGTGGGGCAGATTAAATGCACTTAAAATCGTTCAATCGTTCACTTCCGGAAAGAAGTGCCAAAATTGGCACAAATACTCCTTGTGAATTGACATTTTGATCAGTCATTGGTCACACAAAAATCACGATTTTTCCAAGATGGCTTACATTTCCCTTGTAAGCCACCTAGGCTCTAGTCTACGGGTTAGGGTGGCCGCCTTTTGTATGCGGAGGGGCGGTGATATTAAAGAGATACTCAACAGTTGAGCCAGACAGAGAAGTCTGGGTCAGAAAAAAGGGCGGGGAGTTTTCAGGCTTTCGAATCCGCGCACTCCACATTTGGATAGGATGAACTTTTGTGGGGCGGGCAAATTTCAGAGCCAATGGCAGACCTCTGTGCAGTTCCTGCTTGCGCATGTGTAGTTTCAGTTAAAGCCAGCTAGCGCTGTGAATGGATCTGCGGCTGATGTTCCTGTCCAAACCTCGCGTCACCAGGCTCTCTCAGTCCAAACACCAGCATACCGTTTTACTTTGTCGAACCAAACGGTTCAGCTAACGCTATAATCGGGAGAGACCATAGAACATTTCACTCTGACCAAAACTAAAAAAAACATTAAAAAAAATATTCTCTTTAAACACGCATTTTTTTTACGTTTTGGTCCCAGTGAGATGTTATGCGATCTCCCCTGTTTCTAAATATATCTGTACCGTTTGGTTTGAACCAGTAAAACCTTTTATAAACATTTTACGAAATGTGTATGGGAAAATAAAAGGCAGATGAAAATCTCTGGTACAGTGTTGAAGCAGGAAGTAGGCGGTCACTTTGCCTCTCTATTGTTTGGATGTTACCCAGAAGGCTTTGAGGCGGCTAACTTTTGACAAGAAAACCATCAAATCTGGCTAAAAAGTTAGATAGAAATAATACTTATTTGTAACACAAAATGCAATTCAGGAATATTTGAATATTGGACAAAATAAAATGAAATTAAATGGCAACCCTAACATAAACACACATCCACCAGTGGGGTGTATACCCCTCGCAAATACAACGTGAATAGGGAAATGGGTAGTTTGTAACATGTAACGTAACATGGTTGCACACATGTGATATCCACTCCAACAAGACTTGCTTACTTGATGCCACTTTTTCAATAAAAACACATTTATGCAATGACTTTACATAATGTATTGTAGCATTGTCACAGGAACCAGGCGAGAGTCAGGATCTTGTTACCGCACTTTATTCTGTTAACACAGGTTCCAGGGCTACTGTCAGCCGTAGCCCACGCCAAAACAAACCCCACAAACACACACCCAAAACCCCGCTAGCTCCCTCCTAGCTCTCAGCTCTCCCCAAAACACAGCCGTCTCTCCCAGGCTCACGCTCCAACTCCCCGAGCTGTTCCCCTCTCGCCCACAGCTCCCCTCCCCCCAGCCAATCACAGGTGAACCCCCCTCTCACCCCACCCACTGGCTAATGTCGCCTTCACAGGCCCCCGTAAATCCCCACAGACATGTCAATCCCACAGTTAACCCCCATGCACAGAACAGTACAACACACACCAGTAGCACACAAACCCAACCCGCTACACTTACCCCTCACATCAAAGCTTCTGGCCCACCAGAAGCACACTAGTCCCTCTCCCCCCCAGTGGGGTCACTCCTCCGCCAAGTGACTCTCCTCGGCCCCCCCCCTGTGTCCCACAGTCATCACATGCACTGCAGTAGTTCCGCACATCCTCCTTGTGTTTGCCCCAGTAGTGTCCCCCACGAACACGGCGGAGCGTCTCCTCAGGCCCGCGATGCCCGAGCCAGCCGAGGCCCTTGTGCGCCCACCGCAGTACCAGCCCTCGGAGGGAGCTGGGTACAACCGTCTGGAACCCTCTTTTCCCGTGCTCCCCCCTCCCCAAAACTCCATCTTCACTCAGACGCAGCTTCGCAAACATGTCCCACAGTCCTTTCGTGGCACCGGAAAACGTGTGAATCTCCTCCACAGGGGGCCGGCGTCCGGCCACCACCCACGTGTACACCGGACCGATATCCGCGTCCTCCGCCTGCCTGCGTTTCCACTCCTCCGCTTCGACCGACCAAATGGCCAAGTCGCCCGCCAGGTCCACATCTGAACACTCCCCCTCTTTCTCCGCCTCTCGCCCGCGCTCGTCCTCCTGTCCCCCTCCCCCAGGGGGCGGCGTGTTCAGGACAGCAGGGAGAACACAACCGGCCGCGACCACCACCTCGGCTTCCCGTACAGCAACCGTGGGGGGCGTAGCGCAGCTCGGCTGTGCCGGTCCCTCCGGCGTTAGTAGTGACACCTGCTCACCTGGAAATATGAGCGTCGCTCTCCCGATCCTAACAACGTTCTCTTCCCCCCGGCCTTCCACACTCTCCCCAGCCCGTGTCTCTTCCCTGACCTCCACTGTCTCAGTGCAGTCTCTGGCCAAATGTCCAGGCCTCTTACACGACCAGCAGAGTCTCACCTGCCAGCCGCCTGCACGTCTCTCCTCTCCCGCCGTCCTCTGCTCCCCGACAGCCTCCGGACACCCCCTGGCCAGATGCCCGAAGGCTCCGCACGACCAGCAGACACCCGGCCGTCCCCAGTATCGTTGCTCCGCGTACCCCGTCTGTCCCCCGGAACCGCTGCGACACCACCTCGCCAGGTGTCCATGTCCCCCACAAGTCCAACACTCTCTTTGCGGCTCCTCCGTCCGCTTCTCTCCGCGCTGCGCGACTTCCCGTAGCAGCTCCATAAGCCCCTCTGCCCAGGCAGGCGTCGCCTCCAACAGCCGTCTGATCTCCTGCATCAAGCGGGCCTCCACGCCGGCAAGTACCGCGCTGAGCTCCTGCTTCAGGCGGCCCTCCATGCTAGCAAGCACCGAGCTAAACTCCGGGCTCGGTAGCTCCTTTTCCCCCCCGTCCACCGACAGGCATTCTTCTATGCGCACCATTCCACGTGGTCCTTGTAGCAGCTAGCACACAAACAGCTAACCGCTAACGCCAGGTCGCGCTCGAGTCTTCCAGTCGTTAAGTTTTTCTTCTGACGCCAGTGTAGCATTGTCACAGGAACCAGGCGAGAGTCAGGATCTTGTTACCGCACTTTATTCTGTTAACACAGGTTCCAGGGCTACTGTCAGCCGTAGCCCACGCCAAAACAAACCCCACAAACACACACCCAAAACCCCGCTAGCTCCCTCCTAGCTCTCAGCTCTCCCCAAAACACAGCCGTCTCTCCCAGGCTCACGCTCCAACTCCCCGAGCTGTTCCCCTCTCGCCCACAGCTCCCCTCCCCCCAGCCAATCACAGGTGAACCCCCCTCTCACCCCACCCACTGGCTAATGTCGCCTTCACAGGCCCCCGTAAATCCCCACAGACATGTCAATCCCACAGTTAACCCCCATGTACAGAACAGTACAACACACAACAGTAGCACACAAACCCAACCCGCTACAGTATATTTATGTCGCATCATTTAGCCTGTGCTGTGATGTGCATGAGCAGCAGGTAAAAGTTACAAAACTAAGCCTGAATGAGCCTTGTTCATTGTTGTGAAAGTCTAGTGAGTGCGCTGCGGGGGTGTTCGACTTGATGCCTTGCCTGACTGTGCTCGCCTGCTCTCATCTGCTTTCCAGGCGAGGCAGCAGTAAACTGAAACGAGCCTATTGTCATTGATAGTTACAGGTGAGCTTACAATCTTTATCTGAAGGTAGTAGAAGTATATGGATGCATTGGGACTACTGGGGGAGCGAGCCAACACCAGTCAAAGCTGTCGGGGTACCCCCCACGCAGGACAATAAACCCGGAAAAGACACACGGCAGATGTGCTGTGTATTTCTGATATCATTTTGTTTAATCCTGGCTTCTTCTGACGTGAATAGATCAATTAAAATGTTTTCCAGTTATTCCTAGGCTGCAAACTTGTTTTAACATGCAAATCGGAGTGGTTTCTGACGAGAATAAAGTAACGTTAATGTTACGTTATGTCAGACTGTTCTCATCCCCATGGCAAAGCCTTCCCTTCGGCCATGAGAGGATGAGAGCACTGCTTCACGGCTGCGCGCGCCCCCGCAGCCCGGAGCTTGCGGCTCGTGCATGTGCAGAGGCGAGGCGGCCATCAGCGCCTGACTGGCCGGGAGAGAGTGCTTCCAAGTCGGACTGATAATATAAACAACATCATTTGAGCTTATCCAGGTAAGATATTAATAAAGTAATGACACATTCAGCAGGAAACTAACTATAATTAAAGGAGAACTTACCTCCAAAACACTTTTTTTCAGCTTTTAACCAATATATGACTTTGGGGGTGATGTGTGAAGAATTCTGGTCAAAATTTCCACATTTGACACCAAACTGTTGCTATTTTACCATTTGTATCATTTTTCAGCAGCATACCTGGCATAAGCGCCCTCTAAGGATGGAACACTGCTTTTTTTTCTTTTCTCAAATGAATGGGATATTTGACACGTCGTGATGTCACGGTGAACCAAAGACTATGGGATTTCAAGATAGTTACTCCCCTACTCCCCATGTACCCTTTCGGCTCCTCACAACTCCAAGCCTATTCCCATGATGTCACTTGACCTGTTAATTTATTACAATCGCCTGTTATTTTCCTACCAACTCCTATGTAACACAATACTATCAATAAACGCCACTATAATCATAAAAGGAAGGACATTGCATTGTGTTGCTGTAAAATCATTCCCAACCTTTTATAAATCTCCAAAACAGCAACTTTTCAAGAAGTTTGCTCTTAAAATACTGAACCAAACGTCGTCGAAGTTGGCACATGTCTTAATTATTGTGCTTGCTGACAAGCAAGGCACAATCTTGAAATCCCACATACTTAATCATATTATTATTATATCTGCCAAAAAGTTTGGCGCGTAATAACTCCCTCAATTTTTGTGCCACATAGACATGCCAGACCTCAAAATGACCGCCTCATTGAGGACATGTATGCTATGACTTTGCTAAGGGTTTGTGAAAGCAGTTTGGCCGCAATTCGCCATTAAGCGCCATTTTTTTCCCCATTGACTTGCATGGGGTTTGGAAAAATCTTGCAAAATCTTGCAGTAAATTAGCTGTAATTCAGAAACCATAACCACTACAGCTACCAAACTTGGTAGGGAGGTGCACTGAGGGGTCTTTTACTATCCCCGAAAAAATTGCACCAATTGACCATATGGTGGCGCTATAACAGCCCTCCTTACCTTTTGGTCCATAACTTTTGAACCGTAGGGTCTATCATCAAAATTATTTTTTCCCTGGATTCCTTGGGTCCTCCCGCATCTACTCAACTAGGCCACGCCCATTTCCGTCTGACTAGATTTTCCGCCATTTTGCATTTTGTCCAAAACCGTTTTTTTGCCATTTCTCCTTGAAATTTTGTCCAATCTTCACCAAACCAACGCACACATCATGTTGGGAGTGTCCTGCACAACACTGATTTGGAAGTTTAAAAAAAAAACACACCATTGCGATATAATCCACTTCCAATCTTCTGTGGGTGGGGCCTATTTCACAAAAATCGTCCGATGCTAACCAAACTTGGTACAGGTGTGGAGGGATGTACTCTGAGCCTATATCAGAAGTATTTTGTCATTTAGCCTTTAGGGGGCGCTATAGCAGCATTCAGTGCCTGTCCCTTCTAAATGGTTTTATTTTGAAGGGCAGCAGGAAGTGCGGATTCATTCTCATTATGGCCAGCCTTCCTTCTTGTATGACACTTGACACTTGACGCACGCACGCTATTATACAGACAACAGACACACCTATGCTTGTATCTCAGTGGGTATATCACTCATGGTCTCACTCTCATTTGCATACTGTTTGTTTTCAGCAGCTCCAACTCTTCTCTGTTAAAAACCAAATGCTAAAAGTGTACTGGAAACAGGAATCCGGTGAGATTTGACCAGATAAATAGAGCTAAAGAGCAACTCTGAGCAGCAGCGTTGCATGTTGGGTAGAGCAGTGTTGCATCTTGGGTAGAGAGAATGATATACACTTGTCGCCAACCACGGGAGGCCTGTCTGTGCTGTTAGCTGCTGTGTTAATGTAGCATGGTAACATGTCCAGAAAACAATGAATGAACAAAATGAACTGAACCCATGGGTAAGTGTCACCACTTTGTGGTTGTTCATTTTATACAGCCAGCTGGGTTTGAAAACATAATGGAAGAGATAGCCTAGTGTGAATAGCCTAGTGTGAATGGAGGCTGTTAGCCACAACAACTGTGCCTTATAGGCTAACCTCAGCCAGCCAAAACAAACACCTTGTCCCCCTGGCGTTAGGACACACTGTTCATCAATGTTTGGGACTAGTTGCAACAAGCTAATTGAGCTAATGCTAGCGTTAGGCCAGCGTTTCTCAACTGGTGGGTAGCGTCGCGGGGCCGTTTTGATTGGGTCGCGGACATTTACAGTACAGTACTTTTTTTTTTTTTAGATTATTGAAACTGGATTAGCCTGACCAGTTTCACTTGTTTAACAAGCTGAAGCATATGCTCTGCCTGTAATTCAAGAGAAGTCTGCCTTTTCATTTCATATTTAATTTTAGTTCAATTCAGATGATTGAAACTGGATTAGCATGGCCCCAGTTTAATTAAAAGTTATGACCAGTTTAACTAAAAAGCATATAGCCTGCCTGTGATTCAAGAAAAGTCTGCCTTTTATTTCATATTTCATACAGTTCAAAGAAGACTTTCTGACCATGACCAGTTTGACTTAAATTTAAAAACATATAGGCCTGTAATTCAAGTCTGCCTTATTTCAATTGGTTTTTAGCCCTAGTTGCACTTCTGTTGCACTTTTTTGTTCATTTGACAGTGCATGAAGGCATTGTGTATTAAATAAATGCGCTATTTTTTGTGCAATAAATTTGAGTGGTTTAAAACAAAATCTGAAATTTGGGTCGCGACTTCATGACAAGGAAAATAGTGGGTCCTGAGGCTACACCAGTTGAGAACCACTGCGTTAGGCGTTAGTTAGCATGCTACCCAAGCAGCTTCTCTGGCTGACTGGACACATGACAACCGATCAGCAACTCTGTAACAAAACTAAAAGGGTAACATTACTTTGGTGACCAGGGACTATTATCAGTACATTTGACTTCTTACACTAACATAATGGAAGATAGCCTACATTAGTTACTGGCTGATTAGATGCAGCCATTGATAGCTTTTCACTTGTGTGTTTGCAGCTCTGGTAAGCCTGCTAGTTTTGTAAACAGTTGTTGTCGCAACCATAAACATGAATGACACTACAAGGAATACTACTTCTCTGGAGGTTATCATGTCCTATTTTCCTTGAGACAGTTGGAGACATTTACAATACATGGTAATTATTGATGCTGTAGTTTGCAGGTAATGTAGTTTTAGATTGCAGAGATTGGGCCAGCCTTTTGTGTCTCTCTAGTAGGCTACAACCAGTCTGACTTCCCCACCTACCAAGTACTTCTACTCCAAAGTCCTTTTACTCACATAGGCACCCCCATAACTACTTAGTCCCCCTAGGTCCATGGGCAGGGACTTTGGAAGCCAGGCGGTGCATGGCGAGGACAGCAAGCACAATTACATTTTCGTTAGGAAATGTAGACATTCTAGTTATAGTTAGTTTCCCGCTGAATGTGTCATTACTTTATTAATATCTTACCTGGATAAGCTCGAATGATGATGTTTATATTATCAGTCCGAGTTGGAAGCACTGTCTCCAGCCCAGGCAGGCGGGAGAGAGTCGTACTGTAAACCTCATGCACGAGCCCCAAGCTCCGGGGGCGCGCGCAGCAGCAGCAGACTGTGCTCTCTCTGCCTCTGGCCGAGAGAGCACTGTCTGACATTTCCGCAAACAAATCTCATGGCAGTTTAGCGCACATGTAAAATATAACGCTATACTACGACGTGACAACGCTGCTCTTAACACATCGGCTAATATAATATATTTCCCTGCATCCCTCCTACTGAGATTATATCGGTATTGTGTTTGGACAGACTGATGGGCTGATTGAGGATGAGAAGAGCTCTGCCCTGCGTTGCCTGCGCCCTGAGAGGAAAAATCAGAGGTGCTGTAACTTTTAACAAGAATCACGTAATCAGAGCGTTAACGTTACTTTATTCTCGTCAGAAAACACTCCGATTGGCATGTTAAAACAAGTTTGCAGCCTAGGAATAACTGGAAAACATTTGATTGATCTATTTACGTCAGACGATGCCAGAATCTCACACACACCAGCAGCGCAAAGCACACATCAGCAGCGTGCCTGGTGACTTTTCCAGGGAAGAGGGAGCAGCCTACAGCGCTCTGCTGAGCTCTGCTGAGAGGAAAACTTTTGCACAACTTTTAACAAGAATCACGAAAAGCCCCCAAACTAAAATTAAAAAGGGACTTTCATGTCAAGTTGGACGAGGGAATGACGTGGAGAAATATCGCATTGTGTTACCCCAGAGCGGGGGGTTTCTCCTATTGTGCGGTGTGCTGCGGTAAACGAGCCTCGCCTCACTTTGCTCTTATCGATAAGACGCCCACATACACATACATGGAAAAAAATAATTAAATTTCTAGTTCGCCACTGAATTACCAAATTGATATAACTTTCAACCATTTTGAGCAACACTCTTTCCATACATGCCACCAGCGTTGGCTAGTTGTTGATATTTATAAAGATATTGCCCCTCTCAAATAAATTATTTTTGAGGCGGTAGGCAAACTGTAATGGCGTCGATTTCTGAAAAAAAATCTTGACTTGAACACAGCCAAAGAGTTTAGTATAGACAAGAGCATATGTCATTTCTTGGTTTTTTCTAGGGTTGTCCCGATCCGATCACGTGATCGGAAATCGGGGCCGATCACGTGACTGCAGACTCGATCCGGACTCGGACATTATGACCCGATCATATGTCCGAGTCATTATTTTTATCAGATTTTTTATATATGGGCTATTGGTGATTCAAAATAAATTAGAATAAAATTAGTATTACTACCACCGTTTACAGAGTCAGACCTTGTCTGTGTCAAACGACACTCAGCCAGACAGCCTCACAAAAACACCGCACCGCATGCGCAGAGAGCACGCCAGTTTGTTTTGAAGCTGAGCCGCGCTGCCGCTATCATGTCTGCTGTGTGGAAATATTTCAAAGTGAACGACGAGAACGACAGTGAAAAGGCGAAAAAGATCACAGAAAAGATAGCCGAGATGATAGCAATGAGTGACCAGCCACTCTGGTAGACGACCCGGGTTTTATCATGCTTATGGAGTACATGGAACCACGATACGACATGCCCTCTCGACACTATATCACTGAAAAGGCTCTGCCAGCGCTCCAGAAAAAGATAAGCGACAAGCTGCTTGTCCTATTGAAAGATGTGCCTGATGTCGCGTTTACCACAGATATTTGGAGTTCGTCTGTGTTTTCATGGCCCTTCTAAGCCTCACTGCGCAATGGATCAACTCCAGTTTTGTTTTAAGCCGTGCGACTTTGCATGCACAGGAATTTCGTGGATCCCACACAGCAGAGCGCATCCAGCAGGTGATGGAGAGGATGCTGAACAACTGGGGAATAGACAAGAACCGAGTCCATATCATTTTGCGCGATAACGCTGCAAATATGAAGAAAGCCATGCTGGATATGGGAGTACAGAGTGTGGGCTGTGTAGCGCACACATTACAACTTGTCGTGCACGAGGGCCTGCTTTCCCAGCGCAGCGTCACAGACACACTGGCACTGATATTGCACTAAGTTCTAATGTTGCACTAGTTCTAATGTGAAGAATATTTTTTCTATTCTGACTTGAAAATCTTTAAGCTACCTCATAAGTGCTCAGTTTACAATACACTGCACTGCTTGAATATTGGCTCATTTGTTTTATTTGATATTTTTATTTATTTATTTTTTATTTTAATGCCTGACTGGCATTTTAAGTTAAGCTGCTGTTTGTTTTAACACTAGACTATTGAGTCTGTGATGTTGCACTAAGTTCTAATGTTGCACTAGTTCTAATGTGAAGAATAATTTTTCTGTTCTGACTTGAGAATGTTCAAGCTACCTCATAACTAGTGCTCAGTTTACAATACACTGCACTACTTGCATGCACAGTTGTGCATGATAAGTGTTACATGTTAAAATATAATAAAAATAAGGGACATCCTGGATAATTTTCTTCGCTCTTCATTTTTTAAATGTATTATAAAAGTATCGGATCGGGACTCGGTATCGGCAGATACTCAAAATCAAAGGACTCGGACTCGGACTTGGGGGCAAAAAAACCTGATCGGGACATCCCTAGTTTTTTCCATAGGTATTTTCAAATCACTGTTCTGGTACATATCTAGGGGGTAAGTCCTCCTTTAAGACATGTGCCAACTTTGACAACGTTTGGTTCAGTATTTTAAGAGCAAACAGGTTTTTTTAACTTCCTGAAAAGTTGCTGTTTTGGAGATTCGAGGTCCTGCCGCGACAGCGACGAAATACTACAAAGAGATACTCAACACTTTTTCCACTTTTTTATGCTGAAAATCAATATAGGCTACCGTATACTGTATTAGAAATTAGCTGTGTTCTTGATGAATCCAGGTCAAAGTCCTGACATTTACTGTAAAACTGAGTAATTCCTCATCTCTTCTCACATACCTATGCAAACAGATTAACTTTTTTTTTTTTTTTACAAACAAACACAACCTAGTAGGCTATCTGACATACTATAAAACTAAACCTAGACTACTAAATACTACAATTTACACTATGCAGTCTAATCAAAACGCTCCACAAATCTCTCTCTCTCCCTATTCAACAATTCTCCACACTCCATAGTCCCAGCATGGTGTGCAGCCACTTTTATAAACTTTGGCTGGGAGGGGCCTAGGCACGAGAGATGGGCGGGCTGGGTTTGGCGATGTCACTGATCAAGCTACGTCACTGATCAAGAGCTCAGCCAATAGAAAGGGAGGAAAATTGGGAGTCTACAGCTGGCCTTTTTGGTTTGCATGGAACTGCATGGGTATGTGAGAAGAGATGAGGAATTACTCAGATTTACAGTAAATGTCAGGACTTTGACCTGGATTCCTCAAGAACACAGCTAATTTCCAATATATATTGATTTTCAGCAGAAAAAAGTGGAAAAAGTGTTGACTATCTCTTTAACACATTCACTGCCAGACGTTTTTTTTTTTTACTGTAGTTAGCTTCTGCCAGAGGGTTTTTTTGAGGATTCTGGCTGATCTTTCAAGACCCGAGGATTCTTTTCTGCTAAGATTTTGTGAACACACAATATCTCAAAAGAACTAATAGAATGTGTGCTTTCTCTGTCTAAAAGAGTTAGTTTGTAGAGTTAGTAGTTATGTAAGCATTAGCAGTTGAATACAGCATGGTTTCAGCGTCAGAAAAATTATTCAGAGATAAACGGCTTTTTGTGAAATTCGATAGAACAGTCACTTTAACCATTCATTTTTGGCATCAGTAAGACGTCAGACATCTAAACAATAGTTTTGAACAGTAATTTCCTCCATAACAGCAGGAAACCCCCCTCTGCTTCCAACTCCTCCCTCCGTGTGTGTTCTCCTCCTGCCTCCCTGGCTCTCCAGCGGGCGTGTCACAACGAAGTTGCTGCTGCTGCTGTGCCTGTTTGCGCGGCCGCTGTTTGAGGAAGTCTGGGTGGACTCGCTCGTTTCGTGGAGTTTTGGTTGAGAGCTTTGATGAAGCTTTTGCGATTCTGGTCATATTTATGCTGCGTGTTTCAAAGTGTGCATCCAATCTATTCTTGGAACCCCCCACCGTTGCCACCGCTGTGCATCAGCGCGAAAGTGAAAGCGTTTTCGCCATCAATTTTACAGTATGAGAACGGCTTCCTCGCGCTTTTCCCTCCAGTTTTGGGTCGCCTCTTTCTACTGTGGAGAGACATGTCGCCACTCAGTGGGTCGGTAAAATAGATTATACACATTCAATACCTCCAATTCTGGTGTAGGAGACGTAAAAGGGTTAGATCAACGTCCCACCGTCAAAAAAAAAAAAAAGATTTTTTTGACGACTCAACTCGTCGTTGGCAGTGAACCGCTGGATTGTGTTTGACGAGTCAACTCGCCATTGGCGGTGAACGTGTTAAATTGTGTGTGGTGTTAAAAAAATCACTAAAAAAAATTCAGGCGACCTTATTTGAATCACACTTTTTTTTTACTTGCCGCACGTTCTGTGTGTTTGAGCTGGGTTGTAGTCCAGTGGTAAAAGACAATGCCTTCAAAGTGAAAGGTTTGTGGTTTGAATCCCGGTAAGGACAGTAAAACCTTTTTGAGTCTTTCATTGGGATAGCCGTCACAAATACGCCTAGAGATCCATTGTAAGCCACCTAGGCTCTATAGTCTAGGGCTTAGGGTGTCTGCATTGTATGCGGAGGGGTGCAGGTTAAAAACGCCTAGAGATCCATTGTAACTTGTAAGCCACCTAGGCTCTAAAGTCTAGTGGTTAAGGTGTCCGCTTTGTATGCTTAGAAGCGCAGGTTTGATTCCTGCAGAGGCTCTACTCTCCCCCCAGTGCAGGCTCAATCCCTGCAGAGAAGAGGAATCTTCTCTCCCCCCCAGTGCAGGCTCAATCCCTGCAGAGAAGAGGAATCTTCTCTCCCCCCCAGTGCAGGCTCAATTCCTGCAGAGAAGAGGAATCTTCTCTCCCCCCCAGTGCAGGCTCAATTCCTGCAGAGAAGAGGAATCTTCTCTCCCCCCCCCAGTGCAGGCTCAATTCCTGCAGATAAGATGAATCCCCCCCCCGGCGCAGGCTCAATTCCCAGAGATTCATGGGGTCCCGTCCTGTCTGTACAAGCGGAGGTTCACTAAAATTCCATCCAGTGTACACAAAGTAAATTCCAGTTAGCTTGTACAGACAGGAGCGTGACCCCATTGACCTTGCGTTCGCTTTTGCCCAACTTTCCAGAGCTACTATGAGGAACAGGATGGATTGTGCTGAGAAAGAACTCCACCAATCAACATCATCCTTGGTAAGTAGCAGGGGTGTCCAAACCTTTTGGATGGGGGCCAGATTAGATAATGTGAAAATATCTGGGGGCCAGCTGCTCCTCGCATCATATGGGTTATAAAGAAAAGAAAAGAAAACATAAAATCACATACAATAGTATTCCAAGGATTTTGTTTACCATCTGAAGACATTAGTTCTGCCTGTGTTGTTCCAACTTGGTGCTTGTCCACAAACTGTATCAGTGTTTCCCATACATAGGGGAATTTATGGCGCACCGACACAACGGGATTTTGACCGCCACAAGATGTTGACCAATTTTTTTTTTTTACAGTGCACCTGAACACAACATGCAAGATACCCGCTGAATAAGTGTCCAAATGTTCATGTCATTCTGGCCAATACTCCACTTCTGTTATAGCATTTCAGTCTGGAATATGGAATATCTTTCAATAATCTATGATTTAGCTGCTAAATTGTCAAATACCGCCATCTGCTCGCTACCCAGGCACTTATGTATGTACTTAACCTAACTAACTTAACCTAACTAACTATCCGGTGTGCACAACATTGTCAGCCTAAACTCCGGCTGACACCCCAAAAACCTACAATCCGCTACAGAAAAATGTATATTGTTTGTTTATTAACTGGCCCCTCGCCTTCTATCATTTCACGAAAGTGACCCCCGGGCAAAGCAAGTTGAGTATCCCTGACCTATAGGGAGAAATTTAGTTTGTCATTGTAAACCCACAGCACAGTAATGATGACATGTTCTTCATAGATCTAGCCTTTTAATTTTGCTCTTAAGTGCTTTCTCAAAGTACACCAAATTCATGCATTTTACTTTAAAATGTAAAAAGAAATCTTGCAGGGGAGCATGTCCCCGCACCCCCCTAGGGGGTCTGTGGTCCCCCACCACAACAACTCAAAATCCTGTGGGAAACACTGTGTATGATAGTGCTCTCTTTGCTAATTTGTCTAAATGCTATATCCAGCTGTGTGAATAGATGTCAATGAAAAAGCACTTCAATCCACAGTTTTGTCAGTAGATTTGTACCCCTGGAAAGCTTTAGTCCTGTACTGTGCCATGCCTGTTTATCGCCTTCTGTTTTGTGAAGGCTGAGTGAGAAAAGACATGACTAATTCATAAGGAATGTAAACAAAAACAGCACATTATGTTATTTAATTATAAAACATGCTTCCATTATTGTAAATTACTTGTGCGCTACCAAAGACAAAACTGAGTTTTCACTATTTCAACTAATAAGCCTTGTTGTCGGTTACAGTTTGTAGCCTTGTGAATGCTCCGGTAGAGTTCATGCAGTTAATCATTTGTGAGATTTTGTATTTGCCTTTGCCAGTGAGAAAACGAATTAAGATTTTCTCGGGAATGAACAAACCCAGTCGGCACTGCACATTCTCCCTGCAAAAGCTGAACCATGGCCTCAATTCCGAGGTGCGTACTGAACCTTGGCTTTTGTTGAATTGTTCCACTCCCAGTGAAATAAATAAAGAAAGCATAAATAACTTCTGCTTTTCACAGCTACAGGGCTTAGTCTGCCATTGAGTCATACGACTCCCGGCTACTCGTCATATACCACACAGCCAAGCTGTTCTGATAGGGTTAAGGACAGTATGGATGTAGGATTTGCTCTGACATAAATGATCTTACCTAAAGAACATCAAGTTTGACCATGTCAGGAAGTTGATCATCCTGTCTGCCTGTTAAAACACGTCATTGTAGTGCGTATCTGAAAATACTGCTCATTCTTATTAGTCTAGTATTCAAGACCTTCCATTTTTCACTAGCATTGAATAGTCATGAAACTCCTGATTGGACTTAAAATCCTATAGAATCGTATATGCAGTATTTATATCATTATGATGACCTTACAGTTACATAGTTTTGCGGCAATTTTGTTCTGCTGACTAGGGCTTAAAAGGTAATTAGTTATTTTCATTCTATTTTCCTTTTTGGCATCATGGCAGTCGATTCTGATCAAAACTCCATCAATGACTTGACTGTAATTGAACATAGCTGTCAGTTGGCAGGGAGCGCTGCAGTTTAATGCCCCCGAAAAGCAATTACAACTCCATTTCAATGACATCTCCATTTGAACACAATAGCACTCAGACTGAAGTCATTCACACGTGTCTTCAAAGAGCAAATCAACACTAATAACAAGGAACATGCCCCACAGTTTGTGGTGTTGTGCTAATTCCTTTCTTTAAATGGCTGAGGGCTGAGTTGAAAGCAATTCATGGACATGAACAAACTGCAGCAGATATTTGTGCTTTTTGTAAGTACGGTTGATTGTATGTGTGGATATAATTCATAATTGTGATGTTTATACCTTAGACCACATGTGTCAAACTCAAGGCCCGGGGGCCAGATCCAGCCCGGCACTTCATTTTATGTGGCCCGCAAGTGCTAGCAAAGAATACAATTTACGCAATACAATTCTTCACAATATGGCTTAAAATAGCTATTGTTAAATGGAATAATAGTTGTAGGCTACTAGCTGTCTGTTTGCCATTGTTTCCCCTATAATTCTGCTTTCAGAGCTAGTCATTAAGTATTAAGTTATTACAAAAAAACAATAACCGAATCAGAGGCAATTATGAAATATGATAACACGTAGGCTAGATACATTTATATCATGTTACATTTACAACCGGCCCTTTGAGTGCAACCATAAGGCTGATGTGGCCCGGGGTGAAATTGAGTTTGACACCCCTGCCTTAGACTGCCGACACGGAATCCCACCTTTGCTTACTGCTTCCGTTGGCGATATCAGAGCTCGCAGAGAATTGTACCCTACTTGTAATTACCGCTAGCAGTGGATGATTTTCATAGTCAGTAGTTTGCATTTACAGTATATCCATAATGCCATAAATGCTACATCAGAGAGTACTTGAATAATTGGCCATGAATAAATGGAAAATGGGACATTGCAATGTGAGTGTTATTGTGTTGAAAGGGACTGCATTAATCGCTTTGTGGGTTTGACTGATTGTATTTGAGAACAGTGCTCCCTGCAATCTGAGAGAAACCATCAGAATCAGCTTTATTGACCAAGTATGTACACATACAAGGAATTTAACTCCGGTTTGCATTGCTTTCAGAGTAATCACACACAGAAAAATACATGCACAAGTTAAAACAAACAAGACACATTTAAACATTTACAAAAAATTTGCCAAAAAGCCAACAATGCAGCCTTTTCTTTTATCATAGCTGATTGGCTTGTTTTGTTCACAGCACAATCATTGCAACTTAGTTGTGAAAAGAGCGATACAAAATTATGCTAATTCTCAAGTCCAAACAGATTAGAAGAGGGGGGCTTCACAGGACATGTAGTTGCTTGTTTTTCCCAAGTGTTCCAACAATAAGCATGGTGTGAATGTCAAAGCCTAAACACGGGAGCAGGAGCTACATTTGAGCAGAATTTGGATCCTTGCCAATTGCCTGGAGCTGATGAATAGAAAACAGAGGAGTGGATCCTGGAAGGACCTGGGTTCAAGGCACTGTGTTGACAAGCGTCCATCCTGCTCAAGTGTTCTGTATCTGACCTGAGTCTGTCTATACCGGCCAGACAAGCTGCAGAATAACTAAACAAATATAAAATTATGAATTCATTTGAACAAGCAAATAAATAAATGTATTCAACAAATAATATACTGAACCATTGATACAGTCTGAGCAAAGTAAATGAGAGGAATAATTCATAAGATTGTGTGACTGAATAACAATGTGATTCAGCTTTGTATATCAATGTGTTATATTTAGATCTCTAACGTCTAACGAACCAAATGTTAGTGGCGCTTAGCTTAATGAGAGTATTAGAAAGTCGATTGTGTAAAAAAAAAGAAGTTATGTAGATTATTTTGTCCCACATGCCTGATTCACCAACAGAATTAGCAATGGAAAATCCTTATCAAAACAAAACAAGACACAGAGTCTAATAACGGTGAGACTGGACTCGGTGGCTTGGACTTTGTCGATGCCCTATGTTGTTGTCACAGGTTCAGGCTTTATTGGGTGGGCTATGAGAAAGAGTCCTCTTATGACCTCAGCAGGGAAGGATGTATGATATCACTGATGATGTCACAATGGGTATGACATCAGTGATTTATGACAGACAGACAGACCCCGCCTCGGCCCCTAGTGGCCACGCTGTAGTGAAAAAAATTAAATAGTGGTATCAACTGTTATAGTAAATGGAAAAGAAATAACTTGAAACTACACATGGATATTGATGTAAAAACAGGGATGGCAAACAAATAGAATTACAAGTTCCGCCAATGTTCTCACAGTCACACATTACATTAGATTACATTACATTATGTCATTTGGCAGACGCTTTTATCCAAAGCGACTTACAATAACACATTTTTGTCAGCAATAGAGCAATCAACTATGGAGCACAGTCTATGACAACTACAAATTCTGAAGGAACAGTGGTACAAATTTAGTTTAGGTTAGTAGTTTTTTTTTTTTTTTTTTTAGAAAGAGAGAGAAAGAAGTTAGATCAAGAAGGGCCCAGATGGAGCCTGAAAAGGTGTGTCTTTAGTCTTTTCCAAAAGATCGGCAGTGATTCAGCTGTCCTGACCGAAGGTGGAAGCTCGTTCCACCATTGAGGTGCCAGGGACGAGAAGAGTCGAGATCGGGATGAGCGACTTTTGAGCCCCCGTAGCGAAGGAGGGGCGAGGCGACCTGCACTGGTGGAGGAGCGAAGGGAGCGCTGAGAGGTTTGGAACCTGACCAAAGATTGCAGGTACAGGGGAGCTGACTGGTGTACTGCCCTGTAGGCCAGTACCAGTGTCTTGAATTTGATGCGAGCTGAGATGGAAAGCCAGTGGAGGTCCTGGAAGAGGGGAGTGACATGAGAGAATTTGGGTTGGTTGAATACCAGACGGGCTGCAGCGTTCTGAATGAGCTGAAGCGGTCGGATGTCGGTGGCAGGTAGGCCGGCCAGGAGCACGTTGCAGTAGTCCAGGCGAGAGATGATAAGTGACTGGACCAGGAGTTGAGTCGCTTCTCTTGTGAGAAAGGGACGGATTTTGCGGATGTTGTAGAGGGAGAACCTACAGGAGCGTGCTGTCGCAGCTATGTTGGCTGAGCAAGACAGCTGGTTGTCAAGGATCACCCCAAGGTTCTTAGCTGTTTGGGAGGGAAGTACAGTGGTGTTGTCAATGGAGATGGAGAGATCTGCGAGAGGGCAGTCTTTCCCTGGGAGGAAGAGTAGCTCTGTCTTACCAAGGTTGAGCTTGAGGTGGTGGGCAGACATCCAGTTGCCAATGTCTTTGAGGCATGCAGAGATGCGAGCCTCGATTTGAGTGTCGGAGTCACACCCTCTGAGCCGGAGCTTCACAGCTCCTTTGGTGACCTTTTAAGCCGTTTATGTCTGTGCATAGATATTGGCATTAACCTCCTCTCACCTAAGTGAAAAGTACTTGCTAACCCAACAACTGTGGCCAGTGCACTGTGCACCTCAGAGGTGAGTTATATAATGCCGGATTGCCGCATTTTACCTTAATTGATCTGTTCCCGCTTTGTATCTGGAGACTCTGGCCATCAACAAGGGCAGGGAGACGGCATCCAGCCAGCGCTTCTCATACTCTGGTTCATTAGCCAAGGGCGAAGGGGGTGATGGAGCCTGCATGGAATACATGAAAAATCCAATGAGCTTTCTGCAAGGCCAGATTAGGCCCCCTCTGAAGCTCCTAGGGCCCCTGAGCACTGAAGCATGGGGTGGTATTATTATTATTATTATTTTGTCAGAGTGAAATATTACATGGTCTCTCCTGATTCTAAATATAAATGGATCGCTTTATTTTTCTAGGTTCAGGGCATTTTACAAAACGTCTGGCTCACCAGTCACCACTTGCCCGCAGCGCAGCCATCCACTAACAATCAATCAGGAGACGATCTTGTTGGAAACAATTAGATTTCATTCCGATTGGTCTTAGCTAGAACCTGACATTAGCCTGACTTTTGTTCTTTTTTTTTGCACTCCTTCATGCTGACGGTCCCTGGGCACCTGCCCGGCTCATCACATCATTAGCTAATTAGCCTATTTAAAAAATCCGCCTCCGTCAGGTCACCTGCAAGGATGCCCTTTACACACCCTGAAAGTTTCAGCCCAATCGCATGTAAAACGGCATAGCTGTGGCCCGAACACAGAACTTGAAACAAAGTCCATATACAAAATTGGGTAACACTTTACAATAAGGGTACATTAATTAAGGGTTAATTAATGCTTAGTTAATGCTTAATAAGCATGAATTAACATGAATTAACAGGGTTAGTAAAGCTTAGTAAGCCTTAATTAACCCTTAATTAACATTAACTAATGTGCATTAAGTAAGGGTTGGTTAATGCTTAATAAGCATTAATTAACACACCGTAATTAACATGACTAGTAGTGCTTAATAAGCATCCATTAACCCTTAATTAACATTAATTTGAGGTTTGCTGGTTCCGTTTCTTCATGTGGCCCTAATTTATATGCATGTTCTATAAGCATTACTTAACTGTAATTAACGATATATTAATGCTGTTTGCGACCCTTATTGTAAAGTTGCAAACATATATCCCTTAAGTAACACTTAATAAAAGCTTGAGTGTGCCTAATAAGCATTACTTACCTGTAATAAACCATGTATTAATGCTCTTTGTGACCCTTATTGTAAAGTTGAAAACATGTATGCCTTAACTAACACTTCATTAATGCATTAATGTGCTGAATAAACATTACTTATCTGTAATTAACCATTTATTAATGCTCTTTGTGACCCTTATTGTAAAGTTAAAAACATGTATGCCTTAACTAACACTTCATTAATGCATTAAAGTGCTGAATAAACATTACTTATCTGTAATTAACCATTTATTAATGCTCTTTGTGACCCTTATTGTAAAGTTGAAAACATGTATGCCTTAACTAACACTTCATTAACACATTAAAATGCTGAAAAAACATTACTTATCTGTAATTAACCATTTACTAATGCTCTTTGTGACCCTTATTGTAAAGTTGAAAACATGTCTGCCTTAACTAACACTTCATTAACAGATTAAAGTGCTGAAAAAACATTACTTATCCGTAATTAAGCATTTATTAATGTTCTTTGTGACCCTTATTGTAAAGTTGAAAACATATATGCCTTAACTAACAGTTCATAAACTTATTAAAGTGCTGAAAAACATTACTTATCCGTAATTAACCATTTATTAATGCTCTGTGTGACCCTTATTGTAAAGTTGAAAACATCCCTTGAATAACAACAAGCGTAAGAGTGCTGAATAAGCATTACTTAACTGTAATAAACCATTTATTAATGTTCTTTGTGACACTTGTAAAGCTGAAAACATGTATCACTTAAGGAACATTTCATAAAAGCACAAGAGTGCTGAATAAGCATTACTTAACCGTAAATAACCATCTATTAATGCTCTTTAACAATAACAGCGCCCTGGAAGCCGAATCAACAGCCCTCGGAGCAGAGCTTCCGCAATTCCGTTATGATGCGTTGTGATGTGAAAAGCGTCACAGCTGAATGTTTTGCCAGAGGATGAACTGGGAGCTCTCAGTCTGGAAAACATGTAGCAAAGGTAAACATTGCCCATCTGCTTATATCAACAAGCATTATAATGATACAAAGTGAGTTGATAATCGGTAAATGAATGCTCTTTGATGACTGTAGCATATGTACTGTAATTCTGAATAATAATAATAATAATAATAATAGAATATTAATATAAATGAGCATGGACAAGTACCAGATTTTCAGAATGACCAGAGCCCTTAAAAATGTATGACAGCAATGAAATTAGACAACACAGAGTTTTGGCTTTTAGCAAGATTATCTTAGTAAGAGTTAGATGAATTTAAAGCCTTTTGTTTGTAAACATGAATTCAGTACTTCAGCTTTTCACAGTTGACAATTTATAATTCCCCAAAAATAATAAAGTGCGCCCACAAATAAAATATGTTGTCCCTTCAGTCCAAAAAATAAAATAAAAAATTGTTTGGGGCCAAAAGTCGATGGGTGTCTGTACGCGTCCCGATGAAGTTCATCCGCTGGACTGTGTGTGTAACGACCGCTCCAGTCATACAGCAGGGTAGTCCTTGATGCTACTGCAGTGAATGTGTGGATTGCTCTTCTAGATGCTCAGTGGTGGCTCGCCATCCCAGTCGACTGGGAGATCTGTAGTCTCGCTGTATTCCCCTGGATCCTGGGATTCATCCTGGAAGTCCCCGTCTACAAAAATCTGACAAGGTCACACCATTTCTCTCAATTACTATTCTGTAATCAAATCAATTGGTACAGGCTACAATATTTATAAAATGTGTGTAATATCCCAGTAAACCAATAGTAATTCAATCTACAAGCTACAGTGTAGGGATGTTCATCAATAATCGATAATTAATAGTTGAGGAATGAATTCGATCACGTGGAATTTTTATCGATTTTTGTTATTTGCGGACTAGGTTTGGGTGGAATTTGTTGCTCCTCGCCCCACTCCATTGCACAGCCGACTAACGTGAGGTGGAGCTTCATATAGCCTTTAGTTTAAAACAAAACTGTTTTAAACATGGGGAATTCACAACGGCATGCGCCGCGGACACAAACAAACGCACCCAGTGGTCTGTGGACCTCAGCGAGGCTGTTATAACTATGACATTTCGCACACTTCTCTCCTAATTTTCAACAAAGTGTGAGTAGCGGTACACGTGTTTAAGTGAATTCAAGTCATTTTATTTGTTTATAATGTTATGAACTATGAAGTAGCAGCAGTCAGCATGGACTCAGCTAGCCTTTAGCTGCTAACGCCCACCTGAATCAATTCACACACATCTCGGCAAATAATAATATCCACGCGTCGGACTCTGAGAGCAGCTGGATGGAACTCGACCATCAGGACAGATGAGGTTTTTGTCACGAGTTTATACGCCTGGAAGCCGCGGCCGGTGAGCTGCCTGAGTTCTACTTTCAAAATGTGAGTACAGTAGCCTAGCTAGCTAGTGTAAAGCTTCTGGCATACTCTTCGCGCACGCGCTGGAGGCGGGGCTCCACGGAGGGCGCTCGCACTCTGCGCAGGCCAAAACAGAACATAGTGAGTGCTCCAGAAATGGCGGCGATCAGTGCCAGGCAGTCTGAATGAAATTGAATGTAGCGTTCCCAATTCTATATATTAAATACTAAAAAACGACCCTCAACATTTGGGAAGGCTTAGCCACACAACTAGTTCGTTATAATCGAACATCATGCTTTGAAGGCGACTGTACGACGGTGAGGACTCAATCACAGCAGATATCCGCTGATAGCCTACCACGGAGTAGATCTCACAGGCACAGGCAGCAAAACCCGACGCGCTGATAGAAAAATCTCCATGGTCGCGCCGCGCTGCGCTCAGGCCTCGCCCCCCGACACGCCCCGTGCGATGACGTCATAATCGCCGCGCGCCCTATGCGCTTGGCTGGGCGCAAAGTGTATGCGAGAAGCTTAAAGCTTGTGGCATACTCTTCGCGCCCAGCCAAGCGCATAGGGCACACGGCGATTATGACGTCATCGCACGGGGCGTGTCGGGGGGCGAGGCCTGAGCGCGGCGCGTCCATGGAGATTTTTCTATCAGCGCGTCGGGTTTAGCTGCCTGTGCCTGTGAGATCTCCGTGGTAGGCTATCAGCGGATATCTGCTGTGATTGAGTCCTCAGCGTCGTAAAGTTGCCTTTGAAGCATGGCGTTCGATTATAACAAACTAGTTGTGTGGCTTAGCCTTCCCAAATGTTGAGGGTCGTTTTTTAGAATTTAATACATAGAATTTGGAACGTTACATTCAATTTCATTCAGACTGCCTGGAGGAGCGAGCTGAGTATGTTCTGTTTTGGCCCGCGCAGAGTGCGCGCCCCCTCCTCGGAGCCCCGCCTCCAGCGCGTGCGCGAAGAGTATGCCAGAAGCTTAATGTGTCTTAGTTTATACGCCTGGAAGCCGCGGCCGGTGAGCTGCCTGAGTTCTACTTTCAAAATGTGAGTACAGTAGCCTAGCTAGCTAGTGTAAAGCTTCTGGCATACTCTTCGCGCACGCGCTGGAGGCGGGGCTCCACGGAGGGCGCTCGCACTCTGCGCAGGCCAAAACAGAACATAGTGAGTGCTCCAGAAATGGCGGCGATCAGTGCCAGGCAGTCTGAATGAAATTGAATGTAGCGTTCCCAATTCTATATATTAAATACTAAAAAACGACCCTCAACATTTGGGAAGGCTTAGCCACACAACTAGTTCGTTATAATCGAACATCATGCTTTGAAGGCGACTGTACGACGGTGAGGACTCAATCACAGCAGATATCCGCTGATAGCCTACCACGGAGTAGATCTCACAGGCACAGGCAGCAAAACCCGACGCGCTGATAGAAAAATCTCCATGGTCGCGCCGCGCTGCGCTCAGGCCTCGCCGCGCTCAGGCCTCGCCCCCCGACACGCCCCGTGCGATGACGTCATAATCGCCACGCGCCCTATGCGCTTGGCTGGGCGCAAAGTGTATGCGAGAAGCTTAAAGCTTGTGGCATACTCTTCGCGCCCAGCCAAGCGCATAGGGCACACGGCGATTATGACGTCATCGCACGGGGCGTGTCGGGGGGCGAGGCCTGAGCGCGGCGCGTCCATGGAGATTTTTCTATCAGCGCGTCGGGTTTAGCTGCCTGTGCCTGTGAGATCTCCGTGGTAGGCTATCAGCGGATATCTGCTGTGATTGAGTCCTCAGCGTCGTAAAGTTGCCTTTGAAGCATGGCGTTCGATTATAACAAACTAGTTGTGTGGCTTAGCCTTCCCAAATGTTGAGGGTCGTTTTTTAGAATTTAATACATAGAATTTGGAACGTTACATTCAATTTCATTCAGACTGCCTGGAGGAGCGAGCTGAGTATGTTCTGTTTTGGCCCGCGCAGAGTGCGCGCCCCCTCCTCGGAGCCCCGCCTCCAGCGCGTGCGCGAAGAGTATGCCAGAAGCTTAAAGCTTGTGGCATACTCTTCGCGCCCAGCCAAGCGCATAGGGCGCACGGCGATTATGACGTCATCGCACGGGGCGTGTCGGGGGGCGAGGCCTGAGCGCAGCGCGGCGCGTCCATGGAGATTTTTCTATCAGCGCGTCGGGTTTTGCTGCCTGTGCCTGTGAGATCTCCGTGGTAGGCTATAAGCGGATATCTGCTGTGATTGAGTCCTCAGCGTCGTAAAGTTGCCTTTGAAGCATGGCGTTCGATTATAACGAACTAGTTGTGTGGCTTAGCCTTCCCAAATGTTGAGGGTCGTTTTTTAGAATTTAATACATAGAATTGGGAACGTTACATTCAATTTCATTCAGACTGCCTGGAGGAGCGAGCTGAGCACTGAGTATGTTCTGTTTTGGCCCGCGCAGAGTGCGCGCGCCCTCCTCGGAGCCCCGCCTCCAGCGCGTGCTCTAAGAGTATGCCAGAAGCTTAAGGCTGTGTGACTGTGGTTGTCAACGTTACCGCAGGCGCACTCATGACGTAAGGACGCGCCGAGCTCAGGCCTGTTGATTTGACTCTTGTGCGGTCAGCTAAGCTGGAAGACGCCGATTGCCTTACATCATGTAACATGTTTGTTTACCTGGCCACAGCGCTAGTGTCTGATATTCTTACTACACAGTGGCAACGCCATTATACCTGGCTGAGAACGCGCAACAGACTAGAGTAAAAAAAACAAAAAAAAAACATTATTATTATTATTACGCTATCGATAATCAATCGTTTATTTTCCCGAATTTCGATTATGGAAATTGATTCAAAATGAACATCCCTACTACAGTGACAATAAAAGGAATGTATTATTGCAGTAAACCTACATATAACTTACATTTGAATCTCATTTTAGTTGTACAACAATGTGTGGATCTATACTTTCAGGTATCAAAAGTGCAGTTACATTAATTCATAATTTAATCAAACAAAATGTAAATTGTGTAAATGTAATTCAAGTATCAGGAACTGCAGATACAGAGTAACTTTATAAACAAAATATACGCATTAGATAATGTGCTTAGTCACAGAACCATAGTTACTGTAACTAGTAACTCATATAAACAAAACAGATGCATTAGCTAGCAATGTGCTTAATCACTCCTTGTACCACCACAACAAGAGGAAATACGCCAAAAATTAGCCTCAAACAATCACCACAACCAGTGACAGCTATACCAACATTAGCATGCTAGCTAGCACATTAGCACAACACATGTATCAAACAGAAACGAATTTAAAACTCTAAACGTACCTGGTAGGCTGCTTGTTACTAAAGGGTATAAAATGTCTTGCTTCTAGGTCATCCTTCCTCTAGGCTGCAGGTTCAGAGTTTAATCTTTTATTTGTTTTCTTTGGTGAGCTCTTGGCTCCGTGGCGCTCAGCTTGCAATGTGGTCTGTGTGTGTGTTACGTTCTCAATTGTCCGATAAACACGGGTGCGTCAGATTAGTTCCGCCTCTAGACTACGAGATTAACGGTAGCACACACACACCACATTGCAAACTGAGCGCCACGGAGCCAAGAGCTCACCAAAGAAAGCAAATAAAAGATTAAACTCCGAACCTGCAGCCTAGAGGGAGGACCTAGAAGCAAGACGTTTTATCCCCTTTAGTAACAAGCAGCCTACCAGGTACGTTTAGAGTTTTAAGTTAGTTTCTGTCTGATACATGTGTGTGTTGTGCTAATGTGCTAGCTAGCTAGCATGCTAATGTTGGTATAGCTGTCACTGTTTGTGGTGATTGTTTGAGGCTAATTTTGGTGTATTTCCTCTTGTTGTGGTGGTACAAGGAGTGATTAAGCACATTGATGCCTCTGTTTTGTTTATATGAGTTACTAGTTACAGTACTAACTATGGTTCTGTGACTAAGCACATTATCTAATGCTTATATTTTGTTTATAAAGTTACTCTGTATCTACAGTTCCTGATACTTTAATTACATTTACACAATTTACATTTTGTTTTATAAAATTATGAATTAATGTAAGTGCACTTTTGATACCTGAGAGTATAGATCCACACATTGTTGTACAACTAAAATGAGATTCAAATGTAAGTTATATGTAGGTTTACTGCAATAATACATTCCTTTTATTGTCACTGTAGTAGGGATGTTCATTTTGAATCAATTTCCATAATCGAAATTCGGGAAAATAAACGATCAATTATCGATTATCGATAGCATAATAATAATAATAATAATAATAATGTTTTTTTTTTTTTTAAATTCTGGTCTGGTAATAACTTTGCGCGTTCTCAGCCAGGTATAATGGCGATGCCGCTGTGTAGTAAGAATATCAGACACTAGCGCTGTGGCCAGGTAAACAAACATGTTACATGTCAGGTTACATCAGCGATCCTCAAAGTCCGGACTCCGGTCCGCATCCGGACCCAGACGCCGTCCTATCCGGACCGAGCCCTATAACGCTTAGTTCACACAGACAACCTACGCCTTGCCTTGCCTCAACCCACGCCTACGCCGAGCTGGGCGTGAACCTGTTACACGTCACGCTTTTGCGATCACACCGCACGCCTTTTGCACGCCGAACCTGGAGCCGAGTCTCAAGCGCCTCTCCTCTCTCCCGACTGTATTTTTTCACGTGTTGTCCAGAATTGTCATGGGTAGCCTAGGTAAAATAAATCTGATATATTTAATGTTCTATTGATGCTGGATATGTATAACCAGGTCTGACTATAGTGAGACATTTTAGAGAGGTGATCTTGCAAGAATATGTGCTGGCACAACAACATTGTCCATCTTGCTTCTTCGGTCGCTATTCTCTCTCATGAAGATTTGTTTGCAAAAAAAGGGAGAAAGCCCCACGTGATAGCCACCCGTCAATCTCTCTCTCTCTCTCTCTCTCTGCTCAACACGGTTGTAGTAACTCCATTTTATTTTGAAATTCAGTTGACTTTGCCATTTCCCACGGATATTGTCGCGTTTTTCTTTCATGGCTTGACAGAAGAAGCCTGCCTGCACGCGCCTAGTCGGCTTGAAAATAGAACTCACGCCTAAACGATAAAATCGGCAAGGCACAGGCAAGGCGTGGGTACACGCAGGGTTCACGCTGAGGCGCCCCGTGTACACAGCCTCGTTGCCAAAAACGGACGCCTATTTAAAAGCGTGGGTAAAGGCAAGGCATAGGCAAGGCTTGGGTCGCTGGTGTGAACCCAGCCTAACCTATAAATCATTGAGAATTGTTACATTTCACGGAGCTTTTCTTTTTTAACCGGCACATGCTTTTCTACCCTTTACGGTACTGGTTTATCTGCCAGGAAGCTCACAGACCAATGCATGCGCTGTAAATCATCACACGTGATGCTACTCAGCCAATCAAATATCCGATTCGATATTGCCTGTTCCAGTCGGTTCCAGTGCTGCAGGTGAGAGAGTGTCAGTGACACATGGACGAAGTAGAGACGAGAGACTCGGAGATATGCGAGAGATATAAGTCATTTCACATGGCGTGCTCGAGTAGACCGCAAAAACAAAGATTTTGTTTTAATCCGGAGCAGGCAGACTCTTAGATGTTCATTCATTGTTCTCACGGGCAGCTCAAAACCAGGCAGTATGTCTCATTATGAAGTGCGATGCGATCCTAACCTGTCTATGAAAGCGTCACACGAGCAAACACACTCAAATCCAGACTGAGGGCACACTCACACATTCACTGCCCAACGGCATGTGACGTTTGCATTGCGAACGATCGATAGACAGACAGGCAGACAGACAGATACATAGAGACAGACAGACCGATAGATACATAGAGACAGACATTGAGACAGACAGATAGATAGATAGATAGGGAGCTCACTTCTCTCAAGAGAAAAGGTGGAGTTGAGGGAAGAAAAGAGTTTCTTTCTCAAATTAAAGCACTTTTAAGATGCACATTTTCCCAAAGCACTCTGTTGTATGTTATTTTTAAATGCAGCCATTATTTTACTTGAAATGAGAAAATAACATGTATTTATTATTAGTGTAGGCTAGTTATTTATAATTAATCCAGTTAAATATGAAAACTAAATAAACATTGTTGATGTTTATTTTGATTTAACATAGTTGTTGACTACATACAGACATTGTACCATTAGGCTACTGCAATCAGGACATTTTCTCTAACTGGACCTCTATGAATTTTAATTGAGTGCCCCTGGGTTACATGATGTAAGGCAGGGGTGGCCAAACTACGGCCCGCAGGCCAACTGCGGCCCGCTGCCCGTTTTTAAGTGGCCCGCCATGAATTTAGAAAAAAAAAAAAAAGGTTTTTTATTTTATTTTTTGCTAAAAACGTTTTTCCGTTTTTCTGTTTCAAAGTTTAAAACGGAAAACGAAAACGAAAACGGGAGAAAAAACGGAAAAACAAAAACATTAAGAAAAAGAAACTGAAAAACAAAAACAAAAAAACTGATTCCCCCCATTTCGTTTTTTCAATTTAAAACCATTGAAAATGGGTTATACTTGGGCACCCTGACCTGGTCTATTTATTAAAAATATATATATATACTGAATTCATGTTTAATACTAATGTTATGTTAAATTATCTCTGTCTTAACCTGTTGGCACAGGAAAATAAAATTTGATAACATACAGAAATACCCATTGTAATAGGTGAGCGCATCAATAAACTATGTGTCATATATTTATTTAGGTAGAAATAAAAATTTTGAAGGGTTTTCTGGTCCAATTTTTTTGCCGCGAAAACTGACGCGCTTAATAGTGTTTGGCCCGCGACTCCTTATATTTTTCTGTATGCGGCCCACAACCAAAAAAGTTTGGCCACCCCTGATGTAAGGCAATCGGCGTCTTCCAGCTTAGCTGACAGCACAAGAGTCAAATCAACAGGCCTGAGCTCGGCGCGTCCTTACGTCATGAGTGCGCCTGCGGTAACGTTGACAACCACAGTCACACAGCCTTACACTAGCTAGCTAGGCTACTGTACTCACATTTTGAAAGTAGAACTCAGGCAGCTCACCGGCTGCGGCTTCCAGGCTTATAAACTCGCGACAAAAACCTCATCTGTCCTGATGGTCGAGTTCCATCCAGCTGCTCTCAGAGTCCGACGCGTGGATATTATTATTTGCCGAGATGTGTGTGAATTGATTCAGGTGGGCGTTAGCAGCTAAAGGCTAGCTGAGTCCATGCTGACTGCTGCTACTTCATAGTTCATAACATTATAAACAAATAAAACGACTTGAATTCACTTAAACACGTGTACCGCTACTCACACTTTGTTGAAAATTAGGAGAGAAGTGTGCGAAGTGTCATAGTTATAACAGCCTCGCTGAGGTCCACAGACCACTGGGTGCGTTTGTTTGTGTCCGCGGCGCATGCCGTTGTGAATTCCCCATGTTTAAAACAGTTTTGTTTTAAACTAGAGGCTATATGAAGCTCCACCTCACGTTAGTCGGCTGTGCAATGGAGTGGGGCGAGGAGGAACGAATTCCACCCAAACCTAGTCCGCAAAAAACAAAACAAAAATCGATAAAAATTCCACGTGATCAAATTCATTCCTCAACTATCAATTATCGATTATTGATGAACATCCCTACACTGTAGCTTGTAGATTGAATTACTATTGGTTTACTGGGATATTACACACATTTTATAAATATTGTAGCCTGTACCAATTGATTTGATTACAGAATAGTAATTGAGAGAAATGGTGTGACCTTGTCAGATTTTTGTAGACGGGGACTTCCAGGATGAATCCCAGGATCCAGGGGAATACAGCGAGACTACAGATCTCCCAGTCGACTGGGATGGCGAGCCACCACTGAGCATCTAGAAGAGCAATCCACACATTCACTGCAGTAGCATCAAGGACTACCCTGCTGTATGACTGGAGCGGTCGTTACACACACAGTCCAGCGGATGAACTTCATCGGGACGCGTACAGACACCCATCGACTTTTGGCCCCAAACAATTTTTTATTTTATTTTTTGGACTGAAGGGACAACATATTTTATTTGTGGGCGCACTTTATTATTTTTGGGGAATTATAAATTGTCAACTGTGAAAAGCTGAAGTACTGAATTCATGTTTACAAACAAAAGGCTTTAAATTCATCTAACTCTTACTAAGATAATCTTGCTAAAAGCCAAAACTCTGTGTTGTCTAATTTCATTGCTGTCATACATTTTTAAGGGCTCTGGTCATTCTGAAAATCTGGTACTTGTCCATGCTCATTTATATTAATATTCTATTATTATTATTATTATTATTATTATTATTCAGAATTACAGTACATATGCTACAGTCATCAAAGAGCATTCATTTACCGATTATCAACTCACTTTGTATCATTATAATGCTTGTTGATATAAGCAGATGGGCAATGTTTACCTTTGCTACATGTTTTCAAGACTGAGAGCTCCCAGTTCATCCTCTGGCAAAACGTTCAGCTGTGACGCTTTTCACATCACAACGCATCATAACGGAATTGCGGAAGCTCTGCTCCGAGGGCTGTTGATTCGGCTTCCAGGGCGCTGTTATTGTTAAAGAGCATTAATAGATGGTTATTTACGGTTAAGTAATGCTTATTCAGCACTCTTGTGCTTTTATGAAATGTTCCTTAAGTGATACATGTTTTCAGCTTTACAAGTGTCACAAAGAACATTAATAAATGGTTTATTACAGTTAAGTAATGCTTATTCAGCACTCTTACGCTTGTTGTTATTCAAGGGATGTTTTCAACTTTACAATAAGGGTCACACAGAGCATTAATAAATGGTTAATTACGGATAAGTAATGTTTTTCAGCACTTTAATAAGTTTATGAACTGTTAGTTAAGGCATATATGTTTTCAACTTTACAATAAGGGTCACAAAGAACATTAATAAATGCTTAATTACGGATAAGTAATGTTTTTTCAGCACTTTAATCTGTTAATGAAGTGTTAGTTAAGGCAGACATGTTTTCAACTTTACAATAAGGGTCACAAAGAGCATTAGTAAATGGTTAATTACAGATAAGTAATGTTTTTTCAGCACTTTAATGTGTTAATGAAGTGTTAGTTAAGGCATACATGTTTTCAACTTTACAATAAGGGTCACAAAGAGCATTAATAAATGGTTAATTACAGATAAGTAATGTTTATTCAGCACTTTAATGCATTAATGAAGTGTTAGTTAAGGCATACATGTTTTCAACTTTACAATAAGGGTCACAAAGAGCATTAATAAATGGTTAATTACAGATAAGTAATGTTTATTCAGCACATTAATGCATTAATGAAGTGTTAGTTAAGGCATACATGTTTTCAACTTTACAATAAGGGTCACAAAGAGCATTAATACATGGTTTATTACAGGTAAGTAATGCTTATTAGGCACACTCAAGCTTTTATTAAGTGTTACTTAAGGGATATATGTTTGCAACTTTACAATAAGGGTTGCAAACAGCATTAATATATGGTTAATTACAGTTAAGTAATGCTTATAGAACATGCATATAAATTAGGGCCACATGAAGAAACGGAACCAGCAAACCTCAAATTAATGTTAATTAAGGGTTAATGGATGCTTATTAAGCACTACTAGTCATGTTAATTACGGTGTGTTAATTAATGCTTATTAAGCATTAACCAACCCTTACTTAATGCACATTAGTTAATGTTAATTAAGGGTTAATTAAGGCTTACTAAGCTTTACTAACCCTGTTAATTCATGTTAATTCATGCTTATTAAGCATTAACTAAGCATTAATTAACCCTTAATTAATGTACCCTTATTGTAAAGTGTTACCCAAAATTGTATATAGATAGATTATCTGTGGGTCCATATTGCAGGTATATAAGAGAGAAATTATCTATAGTTCCAAAATCGCCAAACTTGTCCATTAACCTGAGTAAGACATCAATCGAAGACCTTAGAATGGCCAATAGCTGTGTTATTCTGGGCCACAGTATCCCATTCAAACTATTTTGGGATACACAAGCTAACAGTGTTAGTTAATGGAATGGATTGGAATAGCCAGAGCTACAGTCTGGTTCTTGACAGTGGACTGCAGCGAGTCAAACAGCACAGCATGTCTTGACCCGGATCCCAGTCCATCGAGAATGGTTGAGCCAAATACAAAAACTATTTTTCGTACAAAGCACACAAGGATGGACACCCAACCAACATCGAAATCCCTGTGCAAAAACTGCTACAAAAATGCCCATGTGTAGCAACATAGCTTGATTGTTCTCTTGTTTGCAATGGGATCGTAGTTGAATAGAATTTCTGGATTCAAAACTTAGTTTTGGTATCAAGGTCACAATTGTGGTATCATGACAACACTAAAAGCTTGTGATTTAGCCCCCCCCCCTCCTAAAATTAATGAAAGTCACACTGAGAGACACAACTGCAATCAATCATCCAAAAGGTCCTGAAGCATCAATTATGCTGAAGAGCTTTGATACTTGGAAGAGCGCCACATTTAAATGCATATCACACCTCACTTAATGCAGAACAGATGCATGACGCGTGATCTAATGAGTGACTAGCTTAGAAATCATGAGACAGGGATTATCAGTATCATTAAACATTCACATTAAAATTGATTAGGTGACAGCACAGATCTGGCAAAATCCTCCTAACAAAGCCAGTCCCCACGTGACATACGATTAAACACGTACAAATCAAATCTCAGCATTCTTCATGAGATGAGCACCAGGGGCGGTTCTAGGCCGTTTTTTGTCTCAGCCCACCCAAAATTGTCTCAGCCCACCCAAAAAAATAGAGGATTTTTTTTTTTTTTAAATCCCTCTCCAAATCCATGGTGGTCATTAGTAGCAGTTTCTGACTACACTCAATGCGCTGTGTGCATGTTTCCCCCCCCCCCCTCTATGTTCTTAGGGTGGGCTGAGACAAAAATTTAGGGGGGTTCAGCCCACCCGAAAAGTTTCTAGAACCGCGGCTGCGCAGGCGCTCCCTCCTCCATCTATCTGCCTAATCCCACATCACTTCACACAGGTCACACACACAGTACAGCAGCGAAGTGGTCCTCCACAGTCCACACTGATTCGCTTTTGTTCCCCTGAGCTCAAAACGGCTTCATATATATATATGAAATATATACAGTATATTACCAAACCACTGAAATTGCCTCCGGCTGAAGCGTAGTGGAGAGTGAATGGTGGAGTAAATTTGCCTACTTTTGCAAAGCAATTCACATATTGCTGAACTGCAACATGTCAGACCCGTGACTAGTTACTCTGAAAGAAAACTAAAAGGGAACCCCACTTATGACTTTGTTTCTTAACAAATTATCATCCCTTGCTTTGTTTATGTCAACCTAGAATTTTTTTTTGCGGTTAACTCTCGAATGGTGCAAGAGTCGGTGAGATGACAGGAAATAGAAACCTATCAGGTTGTCAGGGTGAAATAGCTGACAATGCGTGCACCTCCACTGAGGAGCCGGAAAACAGAAGCCAAGGCCCCGCTGTGAGGTGACATACTTATTTGGAGGCATGTAAATGAATGGATGAGAACCCGCCTCCAGGGTGTAAAGTAAATGAATGGATGAGAACCCGCCTCCAGGGTGCAAAAGAGAAAACTGTCAATCATTTCAATGTCAAGCGAACCTACGGGAGACAAGCGGCCTGCAGGCAAGTGAGTAAAAGATGCTTACAGTACAGAGAAGGGGTGGTTGGGGAGGAAACTCCTGGGCGAGAACACGATGATACTTTTGTGTCGACTAAGCAGTTATTGAGGGAGAGTGAAGACAGTACCACTTCATTTCTCAATCTAAATTTGTGCTCAGTCCAAGAGAGAGACTGTCAGAGGAAACTCACCCCTGAAATCAAAAGGCAGAAAATCTCAGGACATTCTTATTAAAATGAATGACTCAACCTTCAGCAGTGCCACATAGAAGCATAGCAAGGTCTTCTTCAAAGGCTAAAGTAAAAAAATAAATTGACAAAAGAGAAAAGACCAAGAAGATACTGGATACAAACTGTGTATTTCTATGTTTATGACAGTCCTCCTCTCCTCACTCTGGTTGGTGTTCACTCCAAGCAACTTTCTATTATGAATGATATTAATTTTTTCCTCATTAAAAATTCAATTTTAAACAGAAGAATACTGTCCTCAAAAGAACCAGTTATAACATGACATTTGTTTGACCTCAGCCAACTATGAACTTCAACGTGTGACACATGCAATAGTAATTAAATGTGTCAGTATGTAGTACTTACTTGGGTTGTAAATGTTGCCCCTAGCTATGCTGCCTATAACGGCCTGTTTGCAGTACCCACCGCAGCAGCCATTTTTGACCTTAATGCTTTCATGCAGAATACAGAGAATATTAAAACCATTGTTGGAATGAGTCAACAGAAGAAGAAAGTGAAATGCAGCCAGTTCATCTTGTTAATATCCAGAAGGTACAGTAGAGATGATGTGTAGCAGAATGTCTGGGGTCAACTCCCATACCACCCCCTCTGCTCAACCTCCAGCTTAACTCATTCACCGCCAGTTTAGGACTGCCAATATTTAGCACAGGCCAAAGATTTTCATAATTGTTGGTCATCTTTCAAGACCCACAGTAAATTATCTATTAGCACCAGAGTGATTTGCAATACCTCAAAATGAAGATGTACGTCTCTGGGTTCACCAGGAAAAAAAAAGTGAGCTTTTAGCATGTTCTGTACTCTACTTATAGCCATTTATATACACCCTGTTTTCACCCAAAATGTCTCTCTGAGAAAAGAAATTGCAGAAAATGGCATTTATGTACAGCACACAATATCATGCAGAACTCGCTCTCAATTCTTTTATTTTGAACTGTATTGACATCAGACATGTAAATATTATTCATTATGACACAAATGACAAAAAAAAAATATATATATATATATATATATATATGAAGTGCTTTTTTTACATTCAACAATACAGTTTGCTCAGTGTGAGTGAGTGTACAGACAGACACACAGACAGACAGACAGACAGACACACAGACACACACACACACACACACACACACACACAGAGAGAGAGAGTTCTGTCCACAGCTGCCTGCAGCTAGATCGCACCTCCTTCCCCCTCCTTCCCCATCAGCGTTCCCCATCAGGAGTGGGACGAATGCTGCGACACGAGTCACACGACACAGGAACGGGTCCGCGGCTTGGCTTTGGGACCAGGCGCTGCTGGAACCGGATCGATCATGTTCGTCACGGGTTTGACTAGGCAATCCAGGTTCGCCCTGCAGCAAGGCAGCAGTGCAGCGCGCCGAGAGGCGTTTCAATGGCGTTTTTTCCTCTGTACAAGGAAGCGCGTTTCTCTGTTTTTCCTCTTTTGCTCCTTCTTCCTCGTTTCAAACAACAGCTGCGGTATGTGTTTGATAACGTGCTGTCGGCTACCCTTTGAGGATAGGGACCAGATGACATGTCAGAGGCTGGGTAAGTGTTTCAACTACGCGCTGCACTCATAAAAACAAAAACACGTCAAACACGTCTTTGGCGTGGATGGCTATTTCTGATAAGACGTCAAAGACGTCTTTGGCGGTGAATGAGTTAACGATCCTTGTCATTACGGGCTATCTATTTCACATCATCCTGCTTAATGACATGCAGTGTCATTTTTTTAATTTGGAGATCAAAACAAAGTCATGAGCTGCCCTACTTTCTTGGAAATCTCTATCTGGGGGCCTCATGTTATATTCTCAGAGCATTTTCTGAAAACTAAAGTTAACTCACTTCTATTGCTTGGACAAATTTGTTTTTGTCTAAGAACAAGAACAACCACTTGCATCGCAGGCCTTTAGGGTTGCCACTAACGATTATTTTCATAATCGATTAATCTGTCGATTATTTTCTCGATTAATCGATTAGTTGTTTGGTCTATAGAATGTCAGAAACTGGTGGCAAATGACGATCAGTGTTTTCCAAAGTCCAAGATGACGCCCTCAAATGTCTTGTTTTGTCCACAACTCAAAGATAATATCAGTTTACTGTCATACTCATAGAGGAGTAAAGAAACCAGAAAATATTCACATTTAAGAAGCTTGAATCAGAGAATTTAAACAGTTTATCTTAAAATTGTACTCTTAATGATTAATCGATTATCCAAATAGTTGTCGATTAATTTTCTGTGGATCGACTAATCGATTAATCGTGGCAGCTCTACAGGCCTTATTTGAGAGAAAAGCAGAATGATACTTGACATGAGCATGAATAACTGGAGGGCCAACTCTTGCTATTTTGTTTTTCACTGTATAAATGTTATTTGTGGGGTGAGGAAAAACTGTCTGGCTAACTGTGTTTATCAGCCACGAGAATCTCACGCAGTGGAAAACTGTCTGGCTAACCGGGTTTGAAAGCCACGAGAATCTCACCCAGGGAAAAACTGTCTGGCTAACTGTGTTTCAATCATGAGAGACTTGTAGGAAAGATTAACATACTTTATTGAACCAATAAACAGTTTAAGCGTGGCTACGGCAACCATTTTAGGGCATCCTCCTCCGTCAGAGTAAGCGTTGTCAATTGTCATGTCTCCTAGTAAAACCATGTCGAGTGTGCTCTGAATCACCTTCAGTCCTCACACGAAAACACTGTCATTCTTCCTGCATTACTGTTTCACTACTCACGCGTCAGTCATCGCACAATACGGCGTCACTCGTCAATCATCAGTCCTCACTCGTCAGGCATCACTCCTCACATGAAAATGTTGTCATTCCTCCTGCCTCACTTATCACTCAAACTAGCTGTCAGGCATCACTCCTCACGTCTCACACAAAAACGTTGTCGATCCTCCTGCAGACTAGCTGTCAGGCATCACTCAAACTAGCTGTCAGGCATCACTCCTCACGTCTCACACAAAAACGTTGTCGATCCTCCTGCAGACTAGCTGTCAGGCATCACTCAAACTAGCTGTCAGTCATCACATGAAAACGCTGTCATTCGTTGTTTTTTGTTGTTCTTCCGTGTGTGATGGGGAAACCGCAAGAATGCCTCTGTGAAATGAGCAACAATTTCTTACAACTTCACTTCCGGTTGAGTGATTTTGCCTTCCGGTTTTACCTTTTTAAACATGAGGGGTCTTTGTTTAGAAACAACTGGATATGAGCCGTTTTTTCTGCCAGTGGGCGGGGGGGGGGGGGCGCGGTAGCATGTATCGATTACAAGAAATGTGATAGGAAACAGCTTTAGCGAATCTTTAACCAAACTCCATTAAAAAACATGCCGTTTTAACAGGGTCCATTCCAACAATTCAGGCAATACGAAGGGTGGCATTGTGCCAAAAATGAGCGCAGTCAAAATAGTGGTCGCACCGTCGTCAATCACTGTGGGTGATTTATTTTACAAGTGGCATTCAAGTCATATCTGACTAGTTTTAAATTTATTTCTCTCCACAAAAGTTAGGCTAGGCCTATGTCTCGATATAGGCTGTCAATCAGTCAGCTCCTCTCCTCTCTCCGCAGTGTGGACGCTCACAGTCACACAACACTGCCTGCCTCACACAATAGACTTGGCTGCATCCAACTCGAGAAAACTTCTCAGAAGAGACTAACGTTAGCGACAAATCTGGAGACTTTTTCTGACATGGGAATGATGGGATTATTACCAGCAAGCAGCAGTAAAAGCAGGCAATGACGATAGCTGGGTAAGTCCCGCTAGCATCGATGCTAAGTTAGCAAAGTAGCCTACAGCAAGAGCACAGCTGAAGCTAATGAATATGGACGTTAACTCATTGAGTGCCAATGACGTCTAAAGACGTCAATTCAAATAGTAACGTAGAGTGCCAATGACGTCTAAAGACGTCAATTGCGTTTTTTGACGGTGGGACGTGGATCAAAGCCTGATGCATTTCCTGTAAAAGTATGGGGGATTTTGAAGGTGTATAAGCTATTTTACGGACCCATTAGGTGGCGACAGTGCTCTCCGGATTAGAGAAAGATGAGAAAAAAGAGTAGAAGAAGCCTTGGGGAAACGGAAACTGATGCATGCTGTAACGTTAGCTGTGAACAGCAGCCAATCTGCTCCCACAATTGAGCCCCTCCGTCTCCGCTGCGATAGCCCCTCCACATGATTAGTTGCCAGAAAAGGAGCACCCGACACCAGCGTCTTTCTGAAAAGCCAAATCATTCTCAGCTGGAAGCGCTGGGAGCCGGCGCACAAAAACGGCGGAGCGCTGTGAAAATAGACTGGGTGTAGCACACTTTGAAACGTGCAGCAGAAAATTCGTGCAGCAGAGAGCCACCAGAGACACTCCCACGGAGGAGTTTGCAGTTGAGGGGGGTGGGGCACGCAGGGCATCATACAACACCGACCCAGACAGCAGGCTCGATGGACAGATTGGCAAACACAAGCTGGAATACCTGATGCCCACCAGCAGTAAATCAAGACCAGCAAGAAGGTGTAGGGTCTGCGCACGCAGGGGCCAGCGCTGCTGGTTGCAGCTAAAAAATATTATTTTGCCATCAAAATTCCTTTGTTTTCACTGTTTTATTGAAGGAAATTATTTTTGAGGTATCACTACATCAGAAAATATTAGCTTCAGAGTCAGTGATGTGCTTGAAATGCTTCATTTCACAAAAGGCTCATTATCTCAGCTTCTAGTTTGAAACGTCTGTTTTTGGTGAAACCAACCTATCTTCTACTGCTGATAACTAAAGAACGGAAAATGATATCAATAAACTTTTTTTTGCTGATGATACAAGAGAGTCTCATCGTTCTTTGGGCGTGTTCGGTGTTTCCATAGTAATATCACACTATATTCTGTGGGTCTTGAGAAATCACTGAAAATGCTCTGAAAGGGCTGGCATCCGTTTTCCAGAAGTGGCTGGCAGCCAATGAGTTAACATCCATATAATATATAGCCATGTGTTTGCGCGATGACATCATGTATTGGCGATGTCAAAGGGTGGCGATTGACGATCTGACTGAGGTCAAGATCGCGCAACTCTAGTAGGCTATCATCTCTCTTGTTGCATTTTTAAACTGGCAGATGGGGGATTCAACTTTTAGTTGTTTGCTCACCTATATTGGCTCTCTTCCAAATAATCCAGCCACGTAACTAACACTACGTCCATTCATGAAAATAATGATGGTACATTAATGGTTTGTAAAGTGCCACCACGCGCCCACTCACACATAACAGCGAGATGATCTGGATCATGACCTGCCAGAGTTAAACAGCAGGCGCTTTTGCGCTAATGCGGATCCTACACCGGCGACCGAGTTGAATATGATACAGACTCGCGGGAGTGCGCGTAGGCCGGCTAATTGTTGTTTAACATGCAGGCCAACCGGCTAGGAGCGGGTTATAATACGGATTCCACTGCATGTTAAGAAGTGGTGTTATAGTCAAGACAACATTTGTCAGTCACGAGAATCTCATCCAGTGGAAAACTGTCTAGCTAACCGGGTTTGTCAGCCACGAGAATGTCGCCCAGGGAAAAACTGTCTGGCGAACTGTGTTTGTCAGCCACCAAGAATATCACCCAGGAAAACTGTCTGGCTAACTGTGTTTGTCAGCAACTGAGAATCTCACCCAGGGGAAAACTGTCTGGCTAACTGTGTTTGTCAGTCACAAGAATCTCACCCAGGGGAAAACTGTCTGGCTAACTGTGTTTGTCAGTCACAAGAATCTCACCCAGGGGAAAACCGTCTGGCTAACTGTGTTTGTCAGTCACAAGAATCTCACCCAGGGGAAAACTATCTGGCTAACTGTGTTTGTCAGTCACAAGAATCTCACCCAGGGAAAGACTGGCTGGCTAACTGTGTTTGTCAGCCACGAGAATCTTACCCAGGTAAATGGAATTGTATGAATGTAGAGAATACTGCTAGAGCTGCTGACCTACTATGTCACATTCAGTCAAACCACACTTGTTTATGCATAGGTAGGCATGTGTGTTTTTTCACGGATAAAAACATGTGTACAAACTGTGAATTGTAGGAAATACAGACCATCCTCAGCTGTTGCAACAGATTTAAATGGAAACATTTCAAGGCTAAGATTATCTACGAAAGGTCCAAGTTGCTGCCTGCTGGCCTTCATGCTTACTCTGAATATTCCATGTCCAATGAATGCCGAGAGATGGAGTTTTTACTGGCTACTCTATTCCATGGTAGTAAGCATGAAAAAGTATTAGAAATTACTTTCAATCCAAATTAGAAATATTGTCATTTAAGTTTTTGTACTGTTCCTGATGTTGGGTTTTGAAGTTGGCGCGATTTATGCTCGAGACTTAGTACATATACATAATAAGCTCTGCAAACCAATCAGGCTGAAGTGCCTCTACCCTGCAAATAAAAATAAAAATATGCACCAGAATGTATCAAGTTGAGCACCACTGGGGGGGAGTTGGGGAGCCCCCACAGTTTCAGAGCAGAGCATACTGCTTATTTTTTCATGATTTTGAAACCTAATTTTATATACTGTACTGGGCGACATTTTTAATCATTAAAACGTGGCTGGGTTGTTAACACATTTTTCTTTTGGCGTTCCAGGGCCATTCAAGGTGCAATTGCCTAAAGAACTACTTTCATTAAAATTAAAAGGGTGAAATGATGGTTTTGAGGGACATCATTTAAAGTATATTGTTTCCACTCCTGTACCTGTAGCTCATAGCTGGTCAATGTTTGGACAGCAATGTCTATTTATGTCTATTTTCAAAAACCTTCAAGGATTTAAAGGACCCATGGGAACCCTGCATTGTGTTGCAGTTACAAAGACATTTCTACTACAACAAAAGCTACAGTGCTACCAATCCCAGCAATATGAAGGACCGCTGTATAATCACAGTCAAAACCACTCTAAGCTCGAGCCGCTGGGAGCCAGGAATGGCTTTGATGTTTGATCGCTAAGCTAGAAACTCATGAGCTGATGTCTGCAGTCAGTTCCTGTCATTGACCCTTTCCTCCCAGAGCTACTGATAGAAGTGGTTGTGTGGTCTAACATCAGGATCAGACATAATCCAGGATGTGTTCGTGTTGCTGCTGTGTGCAGAGATTTAGCTATTGCAATATCAGAGAATGCCATTATGTACATTGCAATGCTGCAGTATCTTTTTTATGCAAGCAAAGGGTCAGAGCTTGCATGCGTAGTGATGAATACTGACCAATCAGGTCACCACATTCCATGTTACTGTATCTAAGATTTACCTGTTGTGACACTAGCGCAGATGTGAATGAAGAGACATCCTTCCTATTATAAAAGGGAGCATGTGGGCAATGTTTGTTCTCTCTCTGTTTAAATTTTTGTGCCGGCCACAGCTATGCCGTTTTAGGTGTGATCGGGCTGAAACTTCCAGGGGGTGTAAAGAGCACCCATGAGGGTGACCTGACGGAGCCAGATTTTTTCATTAGAGCAGATTAATTGCCCTAAGGCTGAGGCTATAGTTTAGTGATGAACTGACGTAATGTTTACGTAGCCTATTAATTAATCGTTCACGCAATCGCTTATATCAATGAATTAACCCACAACACAACACACACAATCTCCACAAAAATAATAACAAAACAGAAAACCAAACAAACATACAAAAACAAACACACAGAGCATCTACAGCAGGCAGAAGGTTAACACTGTAAAAATAGGCACAGCAGGGGTATCCAGACACAATAAATAGACAAAGGCCCACCACATGTCAAGTCCTAAACAGAAATGTCAGTCCATGCCAGTCAGCAGAGACCACTCCGAAGGGACCGGGCTCTATCTTCTCCAATATAGTCCAGAAAGGGGTTCTAGATTTGAAAAAAAATGAATGGCCTATCCTTGAGCCAAAAGCTGATAGCTTCCAAAGGGAGAAGTTCCATAACACTCCGAATCCACTGCGAAACTGTTGGGGCTGAGTCTGAAATCCACTGAAGAAGAACACATCTTCTTGCACTATAAAGAAGCACTTTGAGCAGCTTCAATGAAGAGGAGACAAGGTTTAATGCTGCCGTATGTAGTCCCAGAATGCAGGAGATAGGGTCAAGGGTAATTTTTTCCCGAATATGGTATCAACTTCTTTACACACTTTGACCCAGAAGTCATGAATAGCAGGGCAAACAAAAATACAGTGGAAATATGAACCTTCAGCGACCTTACATTTATTACAGAATTTAGAGAGAGAAGGATTAAACTTGTTACGTTTCACTGGAGTGATTTGAAGCCTGTGTATAACCCTGAATTGCATTTCCCTGGCTTTGTTGGTGGATAAACAACCCGAAGAGCTCGACCATACATCATCCCACTCATCATCCAAAATAGTCTCTCCAAAATCAGCTTCCCAGAGAGACCTGGCATGAACTGTGTAATCATTAGTTGAAAGGGCCCTGTAAAACCTAGTGATCAACTTCCTGTTACCAGGATTTTGAATAACCCCTTCCACCGCTGAGATAGAGAAGCCATTAGAATACAGCTTAATAGCAGAGGTGATGAAACTACGGTCATTCTGAGGCAGATCGTATTTCTCTCTAACCTGATCAAAAGACATCGCATCGCCCCTCTTCACCAAGTCGCCCACAGTCCTAATACCCCTTTTAGACCACAGGGAGAAGGCATGGTCCTCCAATCCGGGGGGAATTCTGGATTTTGGTGGATAGGTGTGAGTAGAGAGATCGAACCTTCTTTTTTTTCGAATTTCCTTGTCAGTCTCCCGACTTTTAGAGTGTTCTGTAGGATAAAGTTGTCTTTTACCTTAAAATGTTACGAAGAGGAATAGGGGCCACTGGAGCAGCCTCCGAGGAGAGCCAGGTAGATTCAGGGTCATCTTTAAACCAATGCCACAGATACTTGTAAAAAGTTTAACGTTAGTGCGACCACTATTTTGACTGGCGGCTTTTGGGCGATGTAACAAGGCAAGCGCTCACTCTTTAGTCTTTTTGGCACATTGCCACGCCACGTTATCGCTTGAATGCATCAGAATGCATCGGGAACTTCACAGTGAGAATGTGCGTTATGGACTAGTGGAGAAAAGTGTTTGGCAGAGATCTCGTGTTGTGGATGCAGTGTATCTGTAACTGTGCGTGTGTTTTGGACATTGGTGCCCAATTCTGATCTCCGGCTCTCCTCCTCTGCACCGCACCCCACTCCTCCCCTCCCCCGCACGCTCCCCCCGCCCACTCTACTCGCATCGGCAGATGCGAGTAGAGTGTTCCTCCTCTATAGGAGGAACACACAAGCAAATTGGAATCTCTCGCTTTTTTGTGTGTGTGCCAGACTTGAAATGGCTGACTGACTGACTGACTGACTGACTGACTGACTCTCCATTGTTGAAACACGCATGCGCGAGTGTTGAGGGGCAGTGGCAGCAGTCCAGGTACGGCTTAACTAGGCTTGCCTTGTCATGTTTTCCCTCCACTCTCTCTCTGTGAATTACATTTGGCTGCTTGGTTGTGTGGTCAAATGTCACATCATTATTGGTGGAATAGCTTAGTTGGGGTCTGTGAGAGTATAAGCAAGTGCAAAGGTATTAAGTCAGGGTCAGAAAAAGGTTAGGCAATGAAGGGGATTGTTTACAGTTAACATAAGGGAATTGGAAAGACAAATTTAGACAAGTATAACAAGTTGATTAAGGTTTCAACATGGCTAGAGTTGACCTGGAGCTTGCAGGTGTAATTTATCAATTTCATCTATGTTATCCAAGCTCAACAGCATTCAAACAACACAACAACCAATAGAATAAATAGAATATCAAATAAATCGTGCTTACTGTGTTTCCATTTAAATGTAAGCCACTGTCAAAAAGCGGAGAGGATACTCGACTACTTTGATCACTGGATGGCCCAGGAGAACCTGAGAAAGAGAGAATAATTTGTTTTCATCAAAGACAGGCTTCTGTAGAACCGCTGTTCAAGTACAACTTCATGTCATGTCTGTTATTAAGAAAAAAAAACAATTAGGACAAGAGTTGCATAGAACCTCAAACAGTATTCATTTAAAGCCTTTTACAGGTTCTTCCCATAGGAAGCATTTTCTAAGCTATGTTATTGACTTTATTCTGCTGCCCTGTCTGAAAGCCATGCAGTGTAGATCAAGGATAGTATCCAAAAGAGTCAAATGTAGCTCTTTGATATGACATATGATATGATATGAAATATGATATATGGTCAATCAGAAAAGACCATGGCATAGGTGGCAATGGTGGAATGAGCTCCCCCCTATGGTCAGGACGGCTGCTTCACTGCCAATCTTTCGGCAAAAACTTAAAACTCACCTTTTCAGGCTCCACCTGTCCCCTTCTTGAACCAACATCTTTCTCTCATAAAAAACAAAAACAAAAAAACTTTACCACTATTTCTTCAGAAGTTGTAGCTGTCATAGACTGTGTTGCATAGTTGATTGCTCTATTCACCTTATTCACCATGCCCACTTTTTCTCTCTTCAGCGTTCGACGCAACGTATTTGTTCTTCCGGTTCAGCGCTAGTTGGCAGCCATTTTCAAAATAAAACGTCAGTATGAATTAAGTTTGGCAACATTCAGAATTAAGCTACACTGCGGCCAACTTCAGTTACATGTTCATAACGTTACTGCTGCGAGGAGCCGGTGGCTGTACCCGGTCGGCATCATCTACATCCGGCGAATGCAGCTATACAGTCTGTACGTTACACCCCCAGAACATGCACAAGGAAGTTGGGAAAAAAACCTTCAGACTGGAAGGAAGTTTGACGGAATCCGACCAATCACGACACGTGTGTCCACGAAAAATGCGGCATATTGGATTCTGATTGGACTAATGAGCGGAAGACCCGCCTTTCTGCGATTCTGATTGGACTAATGAGCGGAAGACCCGCCTTTCTGCTTCCCATTCCGGTTGGTGCATGATTCTCCCCCACGAAGTACAGACGGTATGGCGGAAGCATTTGAAAATTGCAGAAGCCAACTCGTCTGTTCTAAGAGACTACCTACAGTGGGGTTTGACAGATAGCTAGTCCGACCGGTGTCAGCACAGCCAGCGCTCCCGCTGCTCGTTAAAGATTTCCAATAGGTGTTATTCTGATAAATTGGTCACATATATGTTACGTTCTCACCCGACAAATATTAAAACTTTAAAACAGTTTGGGTTTTTTTTTAGCTTGAAAACAGCTTTTTGGCAAGTCTAAATGACTGCGGTAGGCGTACTCTACTTCCGTGTTTAAAACCGGAAAGACGATTACGAAATGACGTCATGCAGAAGCGTCCTTGTATGGGCAAAGAATAAGGTGAATAGCTGACAAAAATGTGTTATTGTAAGTCGCTTTGGATAAAAGCGTCTGTCAAATGACGTAATGTAATGTTAAGTTAAGTTATGTTGGCAGGACCTGTCAGGGCCCAGACAACAATTGAAGCATGTAGGCTGAATCATATACATTTTAACAATGTCCTGATTGTCCTCCACAAAAGTTTGCAACATATTTAAAATGTACTTACAATTTAGCTTTAGAGCTGCTACAATTTCTCATTTTCTCAGATTTGAGATTATGCCGCTGACCTACTCTCACTCAACATAAGGTACAGTATGTTAGTACTGTATGCTCAAATGTTAGAGCGGACTCGTCTACTATCATAACAGTGTATGCTCAAATGTTAGAGTGGACTAGTCTACTATCATAACAGTGTATGCTCAAATGTTAGAGTGGACTAGTCTACTATCATAACAGTGTATGCTCAAATGTTAGAGTGGACTAGTCTACTATCATAACAGTGTATGCTCAAATGTTAGAGTGGACTAGTCTACTATCATAACAGTGTATGCTTAATGTTAGAGTGGACTCGTCTACTATCATAACAGTGTATGCTCAAATGTTAGAGTGGACTAGTCTACTATCATAACAGTGTATGCTCAAATGTTAGAGTGGACTAGTCTACTATCATAACAGTGTATGCTCAAGTGTTAGCATGGACTAGTCTACTATCATAACAGTGTATGCTCAAGTGTAGAGCGGACTAGTCTACTATCATAACAGTGTATGCTCAAATGTTAGAGCGGACTAGTCTACTATCATAACAGTGTATGCTCAAGTGTTAGCATGGACTAGTCTACTATCATAACTAGGGATGTTCATTTAAAAAAAAAATCATAATCGAAATTCGGGAAAATTAACGATCAATTATCGATAATAATAATATTTTTTTTTATATTTTTTGTATTATTATTTTTTGTTTTTTTATTTTTTATTTTACAAAATGCCTATGTGCGAAGCGCTATGAAGCGCTTTTCAATGCTCCGTGATGGAAGCGCATAGTATAGCTGGCTCAATCACATTGATCAGGTCTCGATAAGGTTCCAGATGGGTGATCTTTTCTGCATGCCGGACGAGGCGCCTTCCTCGTTAACCAGGCTCGGATCTACACTGTTCAAGTGGTGAATCATTGGCGTCTAGCCGTGTTGTACTTATAAACGGCATCACAGTTCTTGCAATGAACAATGTCGTCTTTTAACTCGAAATGGTCCCAAACAAAACTTTGCTAAGCTCGCTTCATTTCCTCGTCTGGCTGAGAGCTGACAATGTGCTGGTGATGTTCTCACCAGCAAGCCCAGTGAGACCATGCCCATAACCCCACCCAGAGCAGTGTTCTGTTAAGTTGTCTCATAGTCCCATTGCGCCCTCACCTGGTTGCGACCACGTAGTGAAATCTTATACTGTCGTTTGAGCACATTTAGACCTATTTGATTTGATAAAAAAAAACATTAAACATCGATAAAAATTCCACATGATCGAATCAATTCCTTAACGATCAATTATCGATTTTCGATTATTGATGAACATCCCTAATCATAACATAGAGCGGACTAGTCTACTATCATAACAGTGTATGCTCAAGTGTTAGAGCGGACTAGTCTACTATCATAACAGTGAGTGTATGCTCAAGTGTTACCATGGACTACCGGTAGTCTAGTATCATAACAGTGTATGCTCAAGTGTTACCATGGACTAGTCTACTATCATAACAGTGTATGCTCAAGTGTTAGCATGGACTAGTCTACTATCATAACAGTGTATGCTCAAATGTTAGAGCGGACTAGTCTACTATCATAACAGTGAGTGTATGCTCAAGTGTTACCATGGACTAATCTACTATCATAACAGTGAATGCTCAAGTGTTAGCATGGAGCTAGTCTAGTATCATAACAGTGTATGCTCAAGTGTTAGCATGGAGCCAAAGAGCCAGCATCTACTGTGGAAACATGAATGGTTTTGGTGACTTTGGTGTCTATGGGACAATCTCCTATAAAGTCAATGTATTCCTGTAATGCTAAAAATGCTGAAAGAAAAGCCATTCACAGTGAGCTTGACGTGACATCAAAGCCACTAACTGTTACCTAGAGGGAGTTTGAGAAAAGACGGAACTTCTCGGAGGTACCGAACAGTGATGGTGACCTCATCTCCGGCGGTACGCAAAAGATGAACCTGACATGGGACGAGAGAGACAGAGCGAAAGTGGGTGAGATACAATTTGAATCTAATGTTATATGTTACATACTGTATAGAACAGTGACAGCTGACAACGTAAAGTAATTACATTCTAAATGTCTGATTATCTGATCTCTAAATGATATTTAGTCTGCAAGGTGGCAATACCAGTTGACTAAAAGGACCATTTTTGTTCAGCAAGTCTGAAAACATATACCAGTATTTCAGTTAGACTGTTTAAGTCAAGGTATACTCCATCCATCCTGGAGCAGAGAAAATAAGAGCATGAACGCAAGACATCTGAGTAAAACTTATAGACAGATATACTTTGAAAACAAGGCAGCTCAGTTAAATGAGAATTCCGGTTTTCTACAACCTGGACTTTATTTTCAGCTTGGTTTATGTTAATCAAGTCACCCAGAACAGAATTTTCTCAGATTGATGCAGTAATGAGCCAGAACGGGCCGCGCAAACAGCCTGCAACAGAGGCCGATAGGGCATGTGTCAACCGTGCATTTACGTCTTGTTAAAAACGTATTTTGTGGCACACACCGGCTCATATCCTTATTGTCTCTGTCCACACGCCAATTTGTTTCAATCACTCTTTTTTGGCTCCATGGACAGACAAAACTACCACGCCTGGAGTGAGAGGTGGCTGGTTTCCATCAAAGACCTATACATGGATGGTCATTTTGCATTTGATTGGTTCTAGGGCCTACAAAATAACCCTACAGTCGGAGGCAGAACTCGCCATCTTCGGCTGCTCGGAGACCTCTCTGAATTTCTCTACAGCTGTGCAACAATCTCTGACACTGGGGACAACTGTCGCCAAAAGACTCATTCTGAAGGAATGGAAGTCATCCTCTTCACCTTCATTTCAGGTGTGGCTGATGGACATGATCTCTGTTGTGCAGATGGAGAGACTCAGGTCCCTGAGAACCAACTCGCTTGGCAGGTTCTCTGCTATCTGGGACCCGTTTCTGGCCTACTTCGACAAGGTTAAGAATGACTAGCCTGGGTAAACCCAGCCCCCAGTGACCTGCTCTCAGGCTTACCCTGCTCACGAGTCACAAGCTAGTGACTGAGAACTCTGAGAACAGGTCACGTGGGGGCTGGGTTTACCCAGGCTAAAGAATGACCAGTGACTGAGGTTAGGGGAGATTAATGGCTCGCCCGGCTGCTATCTCATGGACCCCTTGCGTGGGATCCTATTGTCTTTTACAAACACATAAGCACCGAATGTCGAATGTTGATTTATGTTTTTTTTGTTTTTTCCTTTCCTTTCTTTCCTATGTCTGCGCCTGTTTGTTCGTATATTGTTATATAAAAATGTAAAATCAAATATAAAAAAAAAGTAGTTGAGGTGAGAGGTCAAGGGACCTGTTTGAGAATAGTGTTTCCCTGGCCAAAAGCTTGCCTAAATTCCGAGCGTCATTTAGCCGCCTTCCGACAAGCTAGCATGACATGGCTGGTACCAATGGCTAGGGTCATCTAGTTTCTTATATCATGCTGGCATTAAAACTAAGCCCAACAGCCATTTGAGATGATGAGATGATGAGATAAACTTTATTGTCCCTGGAGGGAAATTTGTCTTGGGCAAAAAGTGCCAGTGCCAACATCGGTGTTACAGACACAGTAACAAAACAAACACGGTCACAGTCACAGCATTGCACTTCACCACAGAAAGAGTGCCAGCTAGACACAAGATTGCACTATTTCGAAGATTGCACATGCCCTATTGCATAGTGTGTTTAAATCATCGAACCAGTTAATAAGGGAAGAATAAAATAAGCAGTAAAACCATAATACCATAAAAATCATACAAATAGAAATCAATATAAAAATCAAATCAAATCAATTAAAATTAAAACAAATCAAAATCAAAATCGGCAGCGGATTTAATAAAAGAATAAGAGAATAAAATAATAAACCAATAAAAATGGGGTTAAGAGGTTAGAGAATAAGACCAAGGAAAAAGCGGTGAAAAAACATAACCAAACAAACCAGACTATAAATACCGCTTCTACCGGACTACCTACCTAACCTAACTAGAGTGCTACACCCGGGGGAAGAGCAGGCTGTTTGTTCAGCAGAGCAATTGAGGTGGGGAGAAAGGAGAGCTTATAGCGATTGCTCCTGTGTTTGCTTGCTCTGAATCTTCTCCCGGATGGTAGCAGCTCATATTCCGAAAATAAAATGTGAGAAGGGTCATTCAGGACTTTGTGAGCCAGGCTGATCACCTTTTTCTCAAAGATGGACTGTAGCGTCGCCGATTCATTCTTTCCAATCACTTTCAAGGCTGTGTGGACTATTTTTAGAATTCTTGCTTTGAGCTGGACGGTCAGAGACCCAAACCAAGCCGCCATGCCATATCTAATCAGGCTTTCCAACACAGCATTATAAAAGGTGGACATGATAGTTGTGCTCACACCAAATAGTCTGAGTCTGCGTAGGAAGTGCAGGCGTTGCGCTAATTTGGCGCAGAGGTAGTCCACATGGACATCCCATTTTACCAGGTGGTCCATTTGGATCCCCAGATATTTATACGAGCTGACCTGCTCGATCGCACTGCCCCCTATGACCACGGGGTCATGAACCCTAACTGTTCTCGGATCGAAGATCATTTCTTTGGTTTTCTTTATGTTTAAAATGAGGTGATTCCTCTCGCACCAGTCTTTAAAGGAGTCAATTTCACTGTGGTAGACAGATGGGCAGTCGTCTCCCTTCAACAAACTTTGAATTTTCAAACTCATTTGATTGGTATTACTATGAAATAGGGAGATTATCAAGATAAATTACCAATCGGGAGCACAGCAGGAGAAAAGCTAAAAATAAGGAGACTCCAGCGAAAATCAGGAGTGTTGGCAGGTATATTTATCACTGCTGTGGGTATGACAGCCCACTTATTATAAGCTCTCCATTTTGTTCTGGAGAGAAACTGCTCATTACGTCGTCTGATGTTCTAGGGGTGAACATAGTGAACAGCTGTTTAGGGCCACGCAAGGAGGCGGCCATGACAGACGTGCGAAGTGGGGGAGCAGGGTGAATACAGAGGAGGAGGGGGGGGGACATTTAACAAAGAGAGAGACAAAAATGAAAAGAGAAATTGAGAGAGAGATTGGCCATGTAAAAAAACACCACCCATTATTAGTGACCTAGATTGCTGTGCAGCTGTAGATATAGATATATTGCTTTTCATTCATTTTGTCACAGTGTAAACTAAACCAAAAAGTAGCTCCCTGCCAAAATAGATTGGTGAGGCGTACCTCAAAGTTGATAACCACAGGGATTTTGCATTAAACCTGAGAGAAAGATGGGACAGTAATTGATTGGATTTATATAGTGCCTTTCTAGACACTCAAAGCGCTTCACATATCAGGGGAGGGAGGGGGAGGGAACTCAACTCATCCACCACCGATGTGTAGCACCCACCCACCCAGTAATGGGGCAGTGTATAGTTTTTTCAACGGTTAATAGGTAATACTCACAACTTCTTCGTGAGTACAATGCTCTACATTTATGCCGTTGACCTAAAGACACCAGCAGAGAAAGCGAGAAGCAGAAAAAAATAATTAGACTTTATCCATTTCATTGAGAAAGTGTTCAACATGGCAAGCACGCTGTTTCATCTGCTATCTTTCCTGCCCTAGCCTAATGTATGTAAATACATGCAATATTCTGCAGCTTGGCAATTCAAACAAGTCATTGCAAATAAATATGAAACAGTATGTAGCCATAGCAATTAAATTCATGGTAACTTTCAATATGAATGCTAATGTTGCTTGGGACATCCAATCCAATCATCTTCTGCTCCTGCCTGACAGATCTAAATGAACTTCTTAAAGAATAAATTAATATTGTGATTAAATACTAGACAATGTTGTATGTTGGTGATTATTCTCGTGAAAGGAGGAGTAACTTTTAGTCATTGGCGCCCTTATAATTATCCTACCACATTATGCTAATCGCATATTTGTTTAAAGGAGAATACTGTGCGTTATTGTAAAACATATTCACATGACATCTTCAAAGACAAGAAGAAAGTAAGACATTGGCGGAGCTAAAAACCAAATGCTGTCCCGAGATTTCAGCATTTCCTCCTCTTCCTCAATGAAATGAGGCTGTTTGAAATGAAGGTGCAACAAGTGCATCGCCCTGCCTCTTGCCTTTGACCTGAATCAACCTTGAGGGATAAAAGTCGTGAACGGATGTACCAACCTGCAACATAGCATCCCCAACGAATAGCCTCCCCGTTTGATCGGCTGCGGGCACCAATTGTCAAAGTGTCAAAGGTTAGTGGAAACATTACAAAATAATTACGTATTTCATACATAGTGATGTGATGGAAATAGCAATCAATGTTCCTGTCTGGCTAATCTTGCGTAACATCCTAGAGCTCACAGGAAGAACATAGGAAAGCGTGAAATCTGAAACTAATCAGGATGTGAACTAATTTGCAAACAAAGAGCCCTCTTCGGTGTTGTGAAAAGATTTGTATGGCTCTGTGAAAAGGGCTCTTAATCACATAGGAATATATGTTTCTCTCATATCCCAAAAGGTGTTAAGTGGATGATTAAAAGGTCCTCCTTTGTTAGAATTTAACTGACACATCATTCAAGTGTTTTCTCTCCCTTGTAGCATGGCCCCATTTAGTCTTCTGAACTGTCTACTGTATAGTTACTGGTGTTTTGGGTAACAAGTAGGCAAACGTCATTTTTAATTTGTTATATAAATTATGAAAGTGCAGATTGTACGCTTTCAAATGATGTGTCGTCATACACTGAAATCTGAAAATAGTTGAAGAAGATTAATGCTTATAAGTTATCTGTATGTTTGTAAAAAGCAACATTCAGAGAAAATCGCCCTGAAAGTTCGTGAACATTCTTGGTTTGTCCTGTACATGCTTAGTTTGCTAACAAATTAGTTTTAGTGATCCTAAAACGGTTTGCTATATTGAGTGTGTTGTTCAACAAACTTCTGTAATAAAAAAGGTAATAACAACCCCTTTATCTTGATTTGTGCCATTTTACAGTTGCCTACTTGTTACCATTTTTTTTACCAGACCGTGTGGCATGGACTTAATTTTCCCATAAAATGCTCCGTATTTGAAATTCAAAGTTGTTGCCACATGAAATGCCATAAGACATGGAGATATATTGGTGGGTAATTTTTTTCCCATTGTAATATTATATAACATAAATGTCATGGATTTGGCATCCTATCCACCTTATTTCTAGCTGCCATGATATGATACCTTACGTGAAATAGAGACCCCCAGGGATGACGTATTTTTGTAGTCGGAACGCGGAAGTCGCGGACTTCCGGCTTCTTCACTGTTTCTGCCTATGGGATTTTTGAATGGGTTTTTGGTGCGATGCTTCAAATAAGGTCTGTGGGCAACGCAAGCTTAATCAAACACGAACCAGTGTTCAGCGGGATAATCTTCACACATGAGGACCACTTTCATGAGTTTTGAAGCATAAATGCGAGCCCTAGAAGTAAAAAGCTCGTGCTAAGCTAATCCAGAACTACACACAGTGTCGCATAAGCTTCCCCGTCACGTCACCACTCAAACTGGAGTGTTGTTGATGTGTGCGCTGCTGTGCACTGATTACCCCGGGGTGAACCAGGTGAGGGAAAGAGAATTTCCGTGTTCGTCCTTTGAAGTGATGACGTTATTGACGTATAATATCCACGTCAACTCAACAGTGTAGTCTCATTTAGCCATTTGCTAGCTAGCCGCCCTTTTAACAGCACGTAAAAGCTTAAAAACTCATAAAAGTGGTCCTCATGTGTGAAGATTATCCCGCTGAACACTGGTTCGCGTTTGATTAAGCTTGCATTGCCCAGAGACCTTATTTGAAGCATCGCGCCAAAAACCCATTCAAAAATCCCATAGGCGAAAACAGTGAAGAACCGGGAAGTGTTAGCATCAATGTTTTCAGACTCATTCCTGGGGCTCTCTATAGCAGGGGTGGGCAATTATTTTTCATGGGGGGCCACATGAGAAACCCAGATTGTTGCCGGGTGCCGAACAAATATTGTCATGCCGTAACCCATGGATGGGTAACTTTGATGATAGAGAGGGCCACAAAAAATGTCCTCGCTACCAGGTTTTGCTGAGGGACGAACGGCGCCAGCGTGAAAAATTTGGTGCATTTGAAGCCACGTTTAGAGGAATAACTCATTTTAAATTAACAGTTGTGATGTCATTATTCAGTCTTAACCACCAATATTTCATCCTTTTCTCACTCACTCCTATGTCACCACCTGCTCTCAGGGCTTGACATTAACTTTTTTGACCACCTGCCAATATGGCTGCTAGATTTTAAAGTTACCAGCCAATTAGAATTTCCACTAGCCAAAATGTTTTTCTTGAAATAAATCAGAATATGAGTGGGTTAATTTAAGCATAAGTATCAGTAAGTTGCCCGGGATGATCAAAGCCTGTGTTGAGGGTCACACGAACAAAAATGCAGTCTTGAAGCTAAATAAATCCAAAACCAATGAGTTAATTATTTAAATTTCTAATTCAATGTAGCCTTTAGTCATAAAGATTATTGAAAGATATTCCATATTCCAGACTGAAATGCTATAACAGAAGTGGAGTATTGGCCAGAATGACATGAACATTTGGACACTTATTCAGCGGGTATCTTGCATGTTGCGTTCAGGTGCACTGTGTAAATTTTTTTTTTTTTTTTTTGCAATTCCATCGCGGGCCACACAAGTGGCGCCCGCGGGCCGCATCCGGCCCGCGGGCCGTAGTTTGCCCATGTATGCTCTATAGGGTGCTTCTTTCCTTTGTAATCCTCCCAGTCCCCCTCCCCACCCGTTACGTTGCTGACACAGAGACAACATACTGTAGCCCGTAGCGCGTCCAGCTTCTCGTCGATAAATATCCCGAGTTGTTCAAAGAGCAACAGAAATAGTGGATGTGATAGATAAAATTATTCCCTCAAATAAGTCATCAAACGAGTGTTATTTATTGTGACAAGCAACTTTTTTCCTAGCGTCGGAGTTGCGCCAGCTGCAACAATCAGTCACGTTCTAGACCGGACCTTGCACCCATAATTATTTTACAGCGGGGCATTCAAAAATAAGGTGGATAAGTTCAAGACTAACTGGAATTTGTTAATACCATCTACTGAAAATTCACCAGCAAAACTAATTTCAGACAATGTTAAGTAACATTTGTAGCATCAATTTGACTGACAAAAACATGAACATGGCACCACAAACATCTCCAAATCCACATCACTGCGAAAATGCAAAATGAATTCAATCAGGAGAGGCCAGTTGGTAGGATTAGACAAACTTTATTTAGCAATCGGCGTGCATGGCAAATGCTTTGGCGCTTGACTCCATTGGCCAGTGGCGCTGCTCTTGAGGCAGAGGAGGGCGCCTGCATGGGCTAGGAGATCCCCCCCCCGTGGGGGATCAGGAGTCAAGACTCGTTGGTGGTGGACTGGGGAGGTGGGTGGGGCAAAACAATGCTTCGGAGGCCGGCTTCAAGGGAGATGGACTGCCGTGGGCTGCTGCTGCTATGATCGGCCAGAGAGAGAGAGGTGACGTAGAACCTTTGCTATATATATGAGGATTAACTGACGTCATGTTTGACGTCATAGCAGACGTCATACTAGGATTTTTGACTGACCACGTTGAGATCGGATTACGCGTGAGTGGCCTTCTGCTTGAACTATGGTCTGGAGACCTCACTTCAATCAGGAGAGGCCAGTTGGTAGGATTAGACAAACTTTATTTAGCAATCGGCGTGCATGGCAAATGCTTTGGCGCTTGACTCCATTGGCCAGTGGCGCTGCTCTTGAGGCAGAGGAGGGCGCCTGCATGGGCTAGGAGATCCCCCAAAAGGAAGATCTGATTACCGGAGGTTAATTGAGATCTGCAGGCGCCAGTAGTTGATTGCACTATTCCGGCCTTCGACCTTTTTAGCGGCTTACAGCTATTTGCGGCTGGCGCTCCCAACTCGGTCGGGCACCTTGCGATAGCGCTTCCCAGCTTGGCCTACCTGGCCGCCTTGGCGCTTCGCGATCGGACTTTCCGGCCTTCGACCTTTTTAGCGACTTACAGCTATTTGCGGCTGGCGCTCCCAACTTGGTCGGGCCTTCGATCTTGCTTTTCCTGCCTTCGACCTTTTTAGCGACTTACAGCTATTTGCGGCTGGCGCTCCCAACTCGGTCGGGCACCTCGTGATAGCGCTTCCCAGCTTAGCCTACCTGGCCGCCTTGGCGCTTCACGATTGTACTTTTCCTGCCTTCGACCTTTTTAGCGACTTACAGCTATTTGCGGCTGGCGCTCCCAACTCGGTCGGGCACGTGATAGCGCTTCCCAGCTTAGCCTACCTGGCCGCCTTGGCGCTTCACGATTGTACTTTTCCTGCCTTCGACCTTTTTAGCGACTTACAGCTATTTGCGGCTGGCGCTCCCAACTCGGTCGGGCACCTCGCGATAGCGCTTCCCAGCTTAGCCTACCTGGCCGCCTTGGCGCTTCGCGATTGTACTTTTCCGGCCTTCGACCTTTTAGCGGCTAACGGCTATTTGCGGCCGGCGCTCCTAACTCGGTCGGGCCTTCGATCTTGGTACATTAGAGTTTATCTTGGTACATTAGAGTTTAGCTTGGCGCTTCCCGGCTTGGCCTACTTGGCTGCCTTGGCGCGACTACCCTGACTTTTTGCTCTCTCTTTCTCTTTCCCCCAAAAATGAGCCGGGGAGTTTACTGCGCCTTGCTGGCGCCGTGCTTTCGGGGAGCCACCACCAACGAGACATTTTCTTCATCGGCACGGAAGTCCGGGACATTGTTTGTTGCCATGCTCACCGATTTAAGGGAGGAGGGTTCTTTGGGCCGCCAGTATGGCCGCCTGCTCCGGGCGGATGTAGCTGGAGAATGCCGATGACGACCAGCGGCCCATTTGCTGGAGGGAGGCGGAGGACACTCCTTGCTCGGCGGCCGAGGTGGCCGCTCCGATCCTGAAGGAGTGGCTGGAGTAGTTCTTTGTCGGGAGGTTGCATTGCTGGAGCGTTTGCTTGAGGTGCAGGGTGAACCAGGATCTTGTCATGTGGTGACAAGGTGCGATGAGGAACAGGGGGGCCGAGGGGCCGGTCCGAGGCCTGAGCCTGACGTAGTGAGCCATGGACGAGAAGGGGCAGAAGGGGGAATTGTTCCGGGCGATGACGATGTGCCGATGAGGGCCAGCGGCCCGTTTGCTGGAGGGAGGCGGAGGGCACTCCTTGCTCGGCGGCCGAGGTGGTCGCTCCGATCCTGAAGGAGTGGCTGGAGTAGTCCTTCGTCGGGGGTTGCATTGCTGGAGCGTCTGCTTGAGGTGCAGGGTGAACCGGGATCTTGTCGTGTGGTGACAGGGTGCGATGAGGAGCAGGGGAGCCGAGGGGCCGGTCCGAGGCCTGAGCTTGACGTAGTGAGCCATGAACGAGAAAGGGCAGAAGGGGGCTAGTGCCTTCCTGTATGCTATTGTGTGCTGGGGCAGCGGGGCTCTCTGGCTGCGGTGTCAGAGAAGAGAACGTTGTCCAGGCTACGCTCCATCGTGAACGATGACTCGCGCCCACTCCACGGCGTGCTAGTCGAACGCAGGAGTACGTTCAGTGAGAGACTGATTCCACCTAGATGCAGTACGGAGATGCACAGGAAATCATTCCTGCCTGTGGCCATTAGTCTATTTAATGCCTCTCTTACAGAGCACCTCGGAGACGCTCAGTCTCCCTGAGACTGAGCCAGCCGATAGGTTAACTGTGCCTGGCTGAGCCACGTGTGGCGTATAGGGCGAGCCGACTTAATATAGTCCAGGGTGCAATAATGATAATTGACACGGAATGTATACTTACCTGACGTGTTTTGTATTTTGCTACTTAGACATTCCACTTATTTTTGCTTCTAGCGCATTTACTAGTTATTCTATGCTATGCTATGTTGTGTTTTTTTTTTTTTTTTTTTTTCTGCTTATTGCTTAATATTGCATTTGCGTTGCATTTACTACTGTTTATTTTATTTTAAGCTATGTGTGTACTGTGAGCGAGCTACTGTAACCTGTCCCGATTTCCCCTCGGGGATCATTAAGTCATTCTGATTCTGCTTCTGAAGAAATGCCAGAGGCATTTTACTTTGAAATTCGTTAAGAACAGGAGGTGGTGTATTAAGACCGGGTAGCTTAACACGGAAAGACGTCAGCATTCCCTGGGCCGTCTGGCTTCGGTCCGAAGTTATGCAGTAACACTCATTCTAGCTGATGCTCAGACAAGCTCCGTGGGCCAGGGGTGTTAGAATGGCCCCTTGCGTGGTTATTAGGGGTTCAAGCCCTGAAGGGGCTGAAACCCTATTGTTTTTCACCCGGTTTATTATTATTATTATTCCCGTTCTTGTTCATCTGCCCCAACGCAAATTCCCGTGAGTTGGTAAATGGTAGAGACCTCACATTTGGCCCAATGACAGATATTGTTGGCTGGTAGGTGCTCAAAAAAGATTTTTCGAATCGGCCTGAAGGTGGCGCTATAATCGAAGGTTTTACGTTAAAGGCCATAACTTCCACGCTGTTGGTCCGATTTTCAAACTTTTTTTTTCCAGATGTTCAGGTGGACCTGCTCTACAAATTTGCCATAAGGACCCTCAATGTCCGCCTGGAAAGTTTTTGAGATATTTGGAAAAGTTTGGAAAACACATTTTTTGCATCTCCTCCTAGACCGTTTGACCGATTTGCACTAGAATCTCCAGGAAGCATCTTTGGAGCAAGCTCTACAACCGTGCTTTTTGCATTTTTGAAAATCTACTTTAGTTTCGGAGATATTGATCGTTAAAGTTGAGAGGGGCGTGGCCTCACAGCTAAATTGTCATAACTTCATGACCGATTAAGGAATCTTCACGAAACTTGCAGGAGGTCTTCGGAGACCATCCCAGACCATGCGTGTCAAATTTGGTGCAATTCCACCAAAAGGGGGCGCCATAAACGCCGTAAATGGGCGTGGCTTAACATAAAAAGGATGTAACTCCACACCTGTTTGTCCAATGATCGCGAAACTTGTCAGCTGTATCAAGGAGGATGTCCTAGTCAGAATCAGAAGCTTTGTCATCTGCGCAAGGCTTGAACCCCGCCCATCGCCGCTTGCGGCTATATTATGGTTTATTTTTTCTTTTCCTCTCTGCCTCATTGCAAATTCCCGTGAGTTGGTATACTGCAGAGACATGAGATTTGGCCCACTGACAGATATGGTTGGTTCCTAGATGCTCCAGAAATATTTTGTGAATCGGCCTGATGGGGGCGCTATAATTAGGGGTTCAAATTTCAAACTTTGAAAGGCCATAACTTCCACGCCGTTGGTCCGATTTTCAAAGTTTTTTTTTCCAGATGTTCAGGTGAACCTGCTCTTCAAAGTACCCCCCAGTTTCCTCAAGGTCCGCCTGGAAAGTTTTTGAGATATTTGGAAAAGTTTGGAAAACACATTTTTTGCATCTCCTCCTAGACCGTTGGACCGATTTGCACTAGAATCGCCAGGAAGCATCTTTGGAGCAAGCTCTACAACCGTGCTTTTTGCATTTTTGAAAATCTACTTTAGTTTCGGAGATATTGATCGTTAAAGTTGAGAGAGGGCGTGGCCTCACAGCTAAATTGTCATAACTTCATGACCGATTAAGGAATCTTCACGAAACTTGCAGGAGGTCTTCGGAGACCATCCTAGACCATGTGTGTCAAATTTTGTGCAATTCCACCAAAAGGGGGCGCCATAAAAGCCAGAAATGGGCGTGGCTTAACATAAAAAAGGCTGTAACTCCACACCTGTTTGTCCAATGATCGCGAAACTTGTCAGATATATCAAGGAGGATGTCCTAGTCAGAATCAGAAGCTTTGTCATCTGCGCAAGGCTTGAACCCCGCCCATCGCCGCTTGCGGCTATATTATGGTTTATTTTTTCTTTTCCTCTCTGCCTCATTGCAAATTCCCATGAGTTGGTATACTGCAGAGACATGAGATTTGGCCCACTGACAGATATGGTTGGTTCCTAGATACTCCAGAAATATTTTGTGAATCGGCCTGATGGGGGCGCTATAATTAGGGGTTAAAATTTCAAACTTTGAAAGGCCATAACTTCCACGCCGTTTGTCCGATTTTCAAAAAACTTTTTTCCACATGTTCAGGTGATCCTGCTCTTCAAAGTACCCCCCAGTTTCCTCAAGGTCCGCCTGGAAAGTTTTTGAGATATTTGGAAAAGTTTGGAAAACACATTTTTTGCATCTCCTCCTAGACCGTTGGACCGATTTGCACCAGGATCTCCAGGAAGCATCTTTGGAGCAAGCTGTACAACCGTGCTTTTTGCATTTTTGAAAATCTACTTTAGTTTCAGAGATATTGATCGTTAAAGTTGAGAGAGGGCGTGGCCTCACAGCTAAATTGTCATAACTTCATGACCGATTAAGGAATCTTCACGAAACTTGCAGGAGGTCTTCGGAGACCATCCTAGACCATGTGTGTCAAATTTTGTGCAATTCGACCAAAAGGGGGCGCCATAAACGCCAGAAATGGGCGTGGCTTAACATAAAAAAGGCTGTAACTCCACACCTGTTTGTCCAATGATCGCGAAACTTGTCAGATATATCAAGGAGGATGTCCTAGTCAGAATCAGAAGCTTTGTCATCTGCGCAAGGCTTGAACCCCGCCCATCGCCGCTTGCGGCTATATTTATTATTATTGTTGTAATTATTATTATTATAATTATTATTATTATTGTGACTCCCGCTGGCCATTTGCCAGAAGCGATTTCCGCTTAGGCGTCGGAGATAGGCAGGCTGAGATGCCCGCTGGGTAGAGTAGTCAGATCACAGGCCAAATAACTTGTCAGTCAGCTTCGCTTTATTTAGTCAAAGCCCGAGGGTTGATCTGACACCTATATTCCTTTGTGGTGTTGGATACACTGTAATCAGGGATCTTGCTTTATCAGTGTCATTTATTGTATTTATTGTTTTGTATTGTTTTTTTTTTTTTTTGGATGTGTACAGAGTACAGCTTGTTTGCAGTATTCATGCCTTAAATTGCCCTTTGCGGGACTGGACTGGTAGATTGCCCGTTTAAATGCTGAAGTACTGATACTTTCCTCATGGGTCCTTTCGCGTCCACGGGTGACTGGTCCTCCGGGGTATGCTCGGTGTGCTGTGGTCGTCAACCCCGTCCTTGGTAGAGCAGGTAGCTCTTGAGAGAGGCGGGCAGGGGCAGTCCGTGGATTCCGCTCAAGCGGTCCCTTCCTAGAGCCGCCCGCACGGAGCGCCTGCACAGGTCCATCAGAGGGAGGGGATCCGGATCGAGTCCGTTTATGTACCGGATTCGTATTTCGCAGTGTCCCCACACGGCGCTCACTGCGGGGTACACCTTCCTGCCCTTAAGTCCTCCGAGCGCCACCCCTAGGTCATGTCCGTCCACTATGAAACCTAACGTCCCCTCGTCCATGTCCAGACGACTAACAGAGCGAGTCTGGTATTATGAAGGTGTCTCGGGCTCCAGGAAGGGGGGTGATAGTGGAGTTGTTTTTTAAGATTGTTGTTCAAATAAACCCCCTCAGATCGGCTAAAGTTAAGAAATTATCATTGTCATCATCACAGAAGCTTCCTAATTTAATTTATCAGTCACCATCAGTCACATGGGGTCACTGGGGACCCAGAGGTAGAAAATAAACAAACTCAGCTGCGTGTAACAGCAAAGATAATTGAGAATGAGAAAGCAAGAGTATATAGTGCCTTTTTGAAAACAGCGCTGCGGCCATTTTGGCCTGAAATACGGCTCCTTGCTGGGGCAGAAGCTTAGTCTCCAAAATGGCGGATTGGCTGTGTGCTGTCGCATCTTTACGATAAAAGGTCTCTGGTTAAGGTGAACCTCCGTTTCACAAACACCACGACAAGGAGAGAGACAGCTACTTTTCACGCTCTGTTTTGGATTAAGAGGATGTCCTGAAGTGTGACGGTGGATTAAAGACTTGATGAAAAACGTCATGTGATCTGGTGGATTATAGTCTTCGTGACAGAAAGAACGACACCCGATGGGTTAGCGTTACATGGATGCGAGTTTTACTGCCGAGTGCGACTTTCTGCTTGACTGCATGTAACGTTAAACTTTTATCGTCCATGAATTCCTGGGAGTGCTTATTCTTTTCGTGAATGGATTATTTTACGTCGCTGGATTTGGAAGGGAAGGCAAATTGCACTACATTTCAGCTGTTGCCGCCGGAATGAACCGTTCGCACCATGGACCTTTCAATCTGCCCAGAGTGCCCGAGATGCCACGGCGCTCCGGCTTCAGCGCTTCTCCAAGCCGGTTCCCGTCAATCACCGTGAATCTGCCCGGCGGCCTGGAGGTCAGTGCGACCAGGAAGTACGTGGCGTCTCGCGGCGGCCCCGCGGCCTGCATTTCCCCAGCGGCTCCCGGCTCTCGGGGCGGCTGCCTCTACTGGTCTTCGCCCGCGGCCTCTCGCACGTCCGCGCCGATCGGCCTCTCCCTCCGGCACGCTCGCACGCGTTCTTGGGCGTCCGCGGCGCGGCGCTTCGTCTTCTGCTCTCCTACCGGGGCCGTCGCAGTGGCGCGCGGGGGGCTATGCTGGCAGCCTGTGGTCCGGTCGCTTCGCCAACGTCTTCGTCAGACACCTCGGGAGGCAAGTACGCTCCGTGGCCGGTCCGGGACAGGGGACCGATGACTGAACTCGACATGCCAGGAATGGGAATATCCACGGGTAGAGAAGGCTTGTGGGTGCTGATTCGGTCTGCGGATCTGGTGCAAAACAATGCTTCGGAGGCCGGCTTCAAGGGAGATGGACTGCCGTGGGCTGCTGCTGCTATGATCGGCCAGAGAGAGAGAGGTGACGTAGAACCTTTGCTATATATATGAGGATTAACTGACGTCATGTTTGACGTCATAGCAGACGTCATACTAGGATTTTTGACTGACCACGTTGAGATCGGATTACGCGTGAGTGGCCTTCTGCTTGAACTATGGTCTGGAGACCTCACTACCATCTTACCTACTTGATCTCTAAAAATCTTGGAAATAACCACAGGCACGTTATGCTCTGCACCTCCCTGAGAAGAAGAAGAGAAAGAAGAGAAGAGAAGAGAAACTCAACCTAGAGAGAATATGTGCCTTACTGTACTGTACAGTACATATGTCACAATGCAATGCAGACCCTAACAGTTTCTGGACTTCAGTGCTGCAACTGTCCTTTCTCACAGATAAACACTCTCCATAAACAAAATGATCTGCTTACTTTGATGCTCAAGCCCAGGCCGCCAGCTGCCTGTCTTCGGAGTACAACAGTTCTGTGCTTTAGAAAGTGGGAGTTTCTCATTGGCAAATGGATATTTGGAACATTGAAACATTGAGTATTCCAGACTTATGGAGCATGTAATTACAATGCAAGTCTCAAGAGCCCACAGGCACACTTACATTTAATTGGGAATCACTTCCTCTTGTGCAAACTACATCTAGCTTCTGTATGGTTAATACCTCTTTGGTCAATTTCAGGCAGACGTCATAGGTATTGTTGGTCTCCTCATTGTACAGCAAAGCAATCCCAGATTTTGTCTGTTGGAATTGAGAAGAACATTTACATTTTGCCAAGCAGAGCAATTATGTACATAATGAACATTCTTAATCCTCTTTTCTCAATATGTCATTTGTGTACCCAATTCCACTGGTTTAGGTTTGGGTTAATTGGTTTTGCTTGACATTGTAAAAAGTGTGAACCTTTGTGTAGGGAGGGGGGTATTGCTTTGTACTTCATTTCTTTACTATGCAAAATAGGAAAAAAACAAGTTGAGGTAGTTACATCACACATACATAAATTCAGTCACTCATAGTGCCACTGAGGAAATGGCAAGGCTAAAAGTGACAATAACCAACTCAGACACTGCATAGAAATGACACAATACACTGAGGAGTGTCTGTGAATTGTATGGGTACAGACTTGTCCAACCTCACCAGTAGCGAGCACACTCAAAGAATCGATTAAAAACTCAAGTGCAAGGCAAAAACAATGTATAAAAGCGAGAATAAGCCAGCACACTAAGGCCATGTTCACATTACAGGCAAATCCGATTAGCTGCTAAAGTCATTAATCATCATTATCTTGATTGGTTTCCCAAATCTGATTTGGGAGTGTGTCCGCACTGCCACAAATCTGATTTGGGCAAGTGTTCAAGTCGGATCTGTGTGTCCAGATACAATGAGCCTATCTGCATAGGTTACTTCGGTAACAACTAGGGATGGGCATTTCTAGCAAAAACACTATTCGAAATTCGCTGGCCAAATTCGAATTTAATTCGAAATTCGAAAATAAAAATAAAAATGTAAAAAAAATAAAAAATGTATTTATTTATTTTTATTTTTTTTGTGTGAGTGAAATGTTGCATTGTCTCCCCTGATTCTAAGTCTACGGCTTTATTAATTAATATAAAAAGCTTCTGCTGTGGATTTTTAGCTCAAACAAGCATTGCACCACTGAAGTAAAGAACATGTTACATGACATTGACATTTTCGAAAATAAAAAACAGTTTTGACAATCATGAGTGGTTCATTAAATATTTAGTAGGCTCAGGTCTGAGTGCCAAAGGGGTGCCAAAGTCACCCCCTCTCCCTCTTCATGGGATTTCATCCGCCATTCATTTTTCCATAAACCTTGCTTAAAATGCTTATAAAAATTGTTTTACTTGCTCAAACCAAGCGATTTGACTATACTTAGAATCAGGGGAGACAATGCAACATTTCACTATTTTTTTTTTTTTTTTTTCGAATTTCGAATTTCAATAATAAAAGTCGACCTTGATAATAACAACGATTATTCGAAAATTCGAAATTCGATGCCCATCCCTAGTAACAACATTCAATTCAATTCAATTCAGTTTTATTTATAGTGTAAAATCACCATGAAACACTTTACAGTTAAAGAAAACATCATAAAACAGTACAATAATACATGATTACAGTGCATGATGACAGTATGAGCTACAGTAAGAACAATAAAATTAAAGGGAGGGGTGGTAAAACACAGGTAATAAATCAATCACAGAGAAATACTAGTAAAATAAAATAAAGTGCACTATCAAATAATATCATACACGTGAGAATAAACATGTTTTAAGTCTGGTTTTAAAAATATCGATGGAGCCAGCCTCCCTAACTGATCGGGGAAGCTGGTTCCAGAGATATGGAGCACGATAGGATAATGCTCTACTTCCTGCAGATTTTTTTTTTTTTTTTAACATAGGCATCAGTAAACAACTAGCTCTGAAGGTGCTTTCCAACGCAGAAGCCCGAGACATGACCATCATCTCTCGCCATCCAAACAATCGCAATCCTGAAAAAGACAGAATTGCTCTCAGCGAGACTCCCCCTGTATAATGTAACCGAGCGAGGCAGGCGCCAGATTTATTTTTTATTTTCAAGTATACCCACTGAACACAACTACTTCCGTTTATAGTCTTCAAAATAAAAGAATACCCTGTCCTGTACTGTGTAACACTGAACATGCAGAGCCTCCAGACACGAGGCAACTAAATCAATTCCATAACATGCTTATTTGAAGGTTAAAGAAATCACAGTGCTGAACTCCTCAGCGTTTGGCAGTGCAGCAGCTGCAGCCTGGGAAAGACAGGGATTTATTTTGAAAGTTATGACCAGAAGTGGTGTATTTAACTCCGGCTGGTTTGCCTGTCCGCTCACTCAAGGTGCCGCTGAGAGGTAGTTGTGAAAAATAAATGTCAATAAAGAAGAAAGTACACATTATTTCCTATTTTCAGTGAATAAATGTTTGTTTCTATCTATGAAGTAGCTCCATTATGAGCTAAGTCTGCTAGGTGCACTGTGTTTCTGGCAGTGTTTGCATGTCTGCTCTCTGCTCTTCAAGTCCCCGCCCCCTGCAAAAGACACTCTCAAATCCGATTTGGGTGATCAGCGCGTCCACACTGAAGTCACATCAGATCAGTCGAAAGCAGATTGGAAACTACCTCCATATGTGGTTTGGGACAAGTGACACAAATCAGACTTGGAGCGTCCAGACTCATAAAACCAATCCTGATAGAATCATTAATAGGTCATTAAAGTTCACAAATCAGATTTGGCCTCCTAGTCTGAACATGGCCTAAATTACCTTTCACAGTGCGGACTCTTGGAACTCTCAGATCGATAGAGACCCTTTTCACCTAGCTAATTACCTCCCTTCCCAGAACTTATGAACACTTAAAGACTATTTTCCTTTTATTTTTTGGACTCTTCCTTATTTACATTTTCAACTTTCTTCACTGAACTTATGTACATTTAAAGACTAAATTTTCATTTTTTGGACTCTTCCTTATTTACATGTTCAACTTTCTGTTTCTTTTTGTAAATTTAATTTCTTTATCTGAAACTGTGTAAAAATGTTAGCCCATCATCCACTACATCTCGGCCTATCCCGGAGTGGGGTCCATAGTTGGGCCCCTTCGGTGCATCGGCCCTCACAAGGTTCCTCCTCAGCTAGTCACTGAGGCAATCCTGGGGATATAATTTCACGGGTGGAAAGGTTTTCTTGCATGCATTGGGGGTGGAGGGGAGCTCCGGTGTGTCCCGGCCTGGCCTTCGTTCTCACGCCTTATGGGTGTGGGGGCGGGGGTCGGGGTGGGGGGCATCGGTGGGATGCCCATAGGTCAGCTTAGGTTAGGCTATAGATTAGCTACAGTCTAACTGTAGGCTGCAGACCAGAGGATCCCAAAGTCTGAGACCATCTGCCTTCTCTCAGAAATAGCATGGAAAAGCTCCATGAAAAAGTTGCCTTCACTCTTATTCAAATTATTAAATTAACTATAACTGAAATAACTTAAATAATTCACTGACTAAGCCAGGCGCGTGGGAAGCTATCTCCCACAAGGGGGGCTGAAGCATATTCCCAGCCGCGCCACGCACTGTGCGCACGTGCACATGCACGTGCAAGGTGCGTGCACGTGCAAGGTGCGTGCCTTGTGCGAGCATGCTGCGTGAAGTAGGTTGGCACTTGATTGCACATTGTCTGTTATATCCCAAGATGCTCTTCACAACTTTCTGAGGCCTGATATTGTCTAGAAGCCATCAGAAAGTACTTCACAATGCCATGGAGGGCAATGTACAACATTTAAAGCTATCAATAAAAAGAAATGCGATACGTGCATGCCTGGAAACGGCTTGAGCGAATCTTTAATCAAACGTTTTAACGGAGGAAGACAGCGGGCGGGGATAACAGGCGACTCACATCCAGAATTGACATTCACTTAGAGTAACCTCTCCGTGGATTATATAGCCAATAGCCTATATGCCGAATTGAAGAGTGGCGCCTGGTTAGTTAGTTAGTTAGTTAGTTTTTTTTTATTTCCGTGTCATGCCATTTCTGGCCCATCCCACATGGGATTACAAGACACTATCACACCAAATTATATATAAACACAACATCCGGTTGTACCTCAATATACAAACAAAATAAACAAAGTATATAATATATACACACATGCATGTACATATACATACACATATACACACTTACTGTACATACATACTTTTTTTCTAATGTCCCAGGCTTTTTCCAAATAACAAGCCAGTCCAAAAGTTTCTTACGTAAACAACCAACTCAAATTATGTGCATCATCATTATTAAGAAAATCAAAATCTGTTTTTATCTTACTGAACAAAATATTGTGCGGTTCACTGTAAAAAGGTTTAAAAAAATTTAACTCATTATGGTATGGTAATGGTAATCTATTTCATGTACTTCTGTATAATCAAGAAACTTTAAATAGTGTCTATGTTTTTCATAGCGAGACAACGGCACGCACGCATGGGGTGGTGGTGTAGCAGATCAGCAGAGGTATAGCTTACAGCTTTTAACATCATGTTTTCCTCCTGGATCTTTTCCCTTTAGACTAGGCCCTACCTCACATTTATTTGGGGAACGAGATTAATTCCCTCGTTTTAGGGTTTGACTGGCGATGTTTAATCACATCAATCAATGCGCCTCCTCTTCACCAACTCCATTACGTGCATAACGTAATGGCTGGAAACTCGCATAATTCAGCATTTTCTTTTGCCGACTTTCTGAATACCACAATGATTTCATGATACCTTTGGATCATGGAACACAAATGAAGGAGAAGACTCATCTCGCTGTCACCACGATTGCAGATTTAACGTCCAAACAGCAACATCATTGTGGATGTGAGTGGATCTACGTTTACTAGTTTAATATTATCCATTGCCTGGCCTCCCAGGATACCTGGTAATGTTGCATTTACCCCCATGCACATCGTTTGACCATTTTTTTCTACTTATAACTGTATGAAACACCATAAAACCAGAGGAGAATCCCGATTTCTTATGCTTCTCTATGGAGCCCTAGGCTCAGCTTGTCCGAGTGTATGGTGGAGCTGCACGCGCTGTGATCTCACACACACTCTCTCATACATTCGATTCAAAGCTTTGTTGCGCTGTCCTCGGTGCTGTTTCCACAAACACCAAATACATCACAGATCACGGGAGTTTCGACTGTGAGAGAAGAATTCCTTCTCGCTCGACACAGCTAGTATTCATTTGCATGCGGCATTTCACTGGCTTAATCTCTTCTATTGTTCGGAGTGTCGGCCAATCACCCACAATAGAATTCAGCGTGTTTCATGGGGGCTCCCCGCCCCCATGTTTACAAGTCGAGAGACAAAAGGAGCCCCACGGGAGAGGACAGTCTGTGTGGATTAAAATTATTGAAACTTTATCTGCAAGACGAGTGCCACTTCATCTGATAACATGGAGGAACGACAGATTTTATTCACAAGACCGACAGAACGCAGACAACAAAAAGACACACTTGTAGACAACACTATAACAGCATTTACTGATGCAGGAAGTGGAACACCTCTGGCTTTTCCTCACCTAGTCCTAGGTGAGTTTAATCATGATCCCTAACTATCATTATGTCTTGTTTCCGTTTTAGGGACTGTGCGACCATCTAAAGCTAGTTATGGTTGAACAGTTTTAGTATCGCGTTCAGATTGTGTGTATCGTCGAACAGTAACGAAGAGCATTGAAGGAAAGAAGCGACCTTTTACGACAGCAGCGTGGCCATTGTGGCGCGGAAAACGGGGACAATAGAGGCTTGTTGCGCCCCAAAATGGCGGGTCTCTTGTGCGCTGTTGCAATGGAACAATGGACTAGTTGACGCTTCTTATCAATGCTCACTCTACGCTACTAAAAGTAACATTAAGACGGTGTGTGTTGCTGCGTGCAAGAGGGCTCGTGTTTACCATGAATATGACATAAATTCACTTGAACGGTTACATCTGCTGCTTACTTGCAACTTTAATGTCAAGGTCACTAAAGACAGTGGTTCTCAAAACTTTTTCCCTAAACTGAAACTGATCTAACTTCTTTCTCTCTCTTTCTAAAAAAAAACAAAAAAAACTACTAACCTAAACTAAACGTGTACCACTGTTCTTTCAGAATTTGTAGTTGTCATAGACTGTGCTCCATAGTTGATTGCTCTATTGCTGACAAAAATGTGTTATTGTAAGTCGCTTTGGATAAAAGCGTCTGCCAAATGACGTAATGTAATGTAATGTAATGTAGGCCTAATGAAACAATTTTGACCACGGATCCCCCTTTGATAATAGTTTTGCTTTTAGATGTTTTATTACAGAAAGTCTATGAAACCATGACCAAAATAGTCCTACATTCTATCATTATGTTACTTGTGGATGGAATTATAGTGGAAATAAGTATCCCTCTTTTTGCTGGGGACCTGTGACAGATGACAGCTCGAGTGCATGGGGAGTGTTTAATGTAAATGAGCAGCTATTGTTCACTCCCCCCATTATCTGGCTGGCCCAGAGGCTGAGAAGTACTCACCTTTCAGGCTGATTTTCTAGGAAACTTGATTTGAGGTGTAACAACATTCAAATGAGCATATCTTCTTCAATTATTTTCAGATTTTGATGTGTGACACATTATTTGCAAGCTTACAGTCTGTAGTTTCATAATCTGCAAAAAACAGAAAAATGACCTCGGCGAGATTGTACTGTAATTACCAGCGGCTGACACATATCGCCCAGCCACAGTATAGAGATGCTCCGATCAGCTTTTTTGAGGCCGATCACTGATCACCGATCACTGGAAGCAGTATCTGCTAGGGGTGTCACGATACACTCAGTTCACGATACGATACGTATCACGATACTGGGTTCACGATAACGATACGATACGATACGATTTTAACAATATTTTTTTAAACTTGAATAATGACAATATATGACTGGAAAAGTAGTATTTTATTTGAAATGCACAAATACAAAACATGCTGTTGTGGGAAATTGTTATTACAATAACAACTAGAAAAAACATGAGATTGGAGATAAGGCTTATCTTGAAATAGAATTAGTTACACCGTCACTTAGATTTACTTTGAACTAAAAGGTTTCTCAGCAGTATAAATTCTCATTATGCATCTTCAGTTTTTCTTCAAACTCAAACAACAAGACTTTTCTTAATCTATTTTTTATGCATCTTCAGTTTTTCCTGTCAAGTAAACAGTTTTGCCAGAAACTCAATTGAATGGTTTCTCTCCTGTATAACTTCTCATGTGTCTCTTCAGAGACTTGTTCAACTGAACTACTTTCCACACATTGAACTTCAACAAACAAAGACGTTTCTTAGTCTATTTTTTGAAAAAAAAAAAAAAAAAAAAAAAAAAAAAAATTGCGATATGAGATTTCATCTCAACGATACATATCGTGACGTTTTACTATCGCGAAATTTCGTGGGACGATATATTGTGACACCCCTAGTATCTGCCGATCCCGATATGGCCGATCACCGATCACCATCAATTCAAGCCTTCTATTTATTGTGTTGCATTATTCATATATTTAATTATTCTTAACAACATCTACATTGTATATTAAGTATTAAAATTAGGAGATGAGAAAGTATCATGAATTGACAACCGTTTTATTGCAGGCTAAGGCAACATGCAACTCTCTCTAGAGACACTCTCTTAGACAACTTGGAGCTTACAGAGTAGACTGTATACTGTAGCTTTCCTGTGGAAAAATAAATACAGTCTTATAAAACAAAAAATATAATACTATGTACACAACATGTGCACCAACACAGCTTGGAACATGTCTGTGAAAGCTGCAGCGATAGCCTCCGCGGTGTGTGACCCAGAAAACTCTTGTGAGTGAAGTACAACTTTGTTCAGGTCGAACTTTTCATCAATAAACTGCGCAGTTAGGCTCAGCATGGACATAGGACAGACACTCGAACTCCAAATGTCAGTCGTGAAGCTGATTGACGTGGTGTTGTCTTTCATAAGGCTCTCGATGTGCTTGCCTTGTACACAATTTGGTATAATTCCGGCAGGCAAACGTCAGTTAAACATTTACGTCCTGGCAGCGTGTAACGTGGATCCAAGCAGGAAATGAGGCGTTTGAACCCGAGGTCTTCCGCAACAGACAGCGGCTGCTGATCAAGACATATGAATTCCATTAGCTTTGCATTTATTTATTTTCGTTTCTTGCTGTCGTTGCTGTAGGGTTGCTGTCGTTTCAATGTCTCTGTTACAGTTAGCTGAGTGAGTGGCGTTCGGGTTGCTGTACGCTCTTTCGCTGCCTTAGCGCTCGCCAACTTTGTAAACTCCTCAAATTCCTTGACGTGGGAAACCTTCAAATGTCTTATGAGGTTCGTAGTGTTGAAACTCTTCTGCTGCGTTCCTCCACGCGGTATCTCCTTTGAGCACACAATGCAAACGGCAAATTTGTTGTCCTTCTCCAACAAGTTGTAAAATTGCCAGACAGGCGACGCCATGTTAGCTGCTGTGCTGTTTGTTCTCGCCCAAGCTGCTTTCGCTATAGAGAGAGTGCAACTTCCAAACACTTTTTCGCCACTACCACCACGCCCCCTAAGGAAACTTGGGAGCCAATGAAGCTTCATGACACGGAGAGACAGCCAATCACAAGCTGCCCTTTAGGAGACCGGAAGAATACTACTTGGCAGCCTGGGAGTGCACTATCTCTATATTGAAACGTCTCTGGTAGTAGTTCTTGCAGATTTTGTGTCATTCTGATCGGCCTTGTTTGATCGGCACTTTTGATAACTCCGATCAAAGCCGAAAAAGGCCAAATCGGCCGATTCCGATCAAGTGCCGATCGATCGGAGCAACTCTACCACAGTATATTCTACCTGTTCTGCTCTCGCTCCCCTTCCCTAGGGCCATATGATTTCCGCAAAACAGAAAAAAGGGACGGAATCATGGAATTTGGTAATAAAAATTGAATCAACTGTAAAACATGGAATATTGCATAATTTTCCATAATTTGGCTGAAATTGATAAAAGTAGGCCTAATGATCAAAATAAGAAGTAGATCTAATGATCGTAGTAACCTAAATGATTCCATAATTGTAAAATAGGCCTAGAGAAATGATTCAGTTTTCGATTGGGGTGTTTTGAGAGGGGGGTCGGCCTTGCGTGGGACCCTTACTGCACCTCACAACTTAGTTTTCACCTTGAGAAACATGTCGAAGAGGCTGTCTGAGAGAGCCAAGTCGTCAAAAAAAGAAGAAATATCACTCCTAACCCCTAAATTAAAATTAAAATGGAAAAAACTGAATTCGGGGGAAAATAAAACAGAATTTGGAAAAAAATAAAACGGATTTCATATGGCTCTACCCTTCCCCCTTCCCCTGTTCCCTCCCCACCTCCTCCCTTTCCCTGCTCTCTCCTCCCCCACATCCCCCCGCTCTCCCTCCCCACCTCCTCCCTTTCCCTGCCCCCCCCCCCACATTCCCCTGTTCCCTCCAGTGTTTCCCATACATAGGGGGATTTATGGCGCACCGCCACAACAAGATGTTGACAGTTTTTTTACCCCCTCTCAAAACTCCACATTGGCCCGCTGTCTGTCTGTCTGTCTCTCTCTCTCTCTCTTTCACAAACACACAGCAGCGGAGTGATGATTGAGTGATATCAGAGCCAATCAGAGGCAGAGTAGAATGGGTTAGGTGTCATTTTCAAGACACGTGATCGATTAAATGCATCGTGATTCATTGAGATGCACGTGAGGGAGGCGGCCGCCTTTCCTCCGAAAGTCTGCATCCAGGAAAATCACATATCCCACCTACTCACCACCATGGTGTCCGCCTGTTGCTAATTCTCTTCTGTTCCATCAGTCTTTTGTGTTGCTGCCTTCGACTCTGGTGAAATAAAATCGATCTCCTTGCTCAGCCTTAACATGACAGGTTTCAGTTGTTTTGAGAGAGAAAAAGTCTGCTGCTCGGGGAAGCCCTTGTACTTGCGTGTAACATCGGCTCCGCTAGGCCGGAGGCGGGGGTTTAGTGAAGCCGCGGTCTTGCCTGGGGATAGGAGGCTCCCCTTCTCCCCGTAACTCCCGTGTGTAACCATGTTAATGACTACTAATATCAGCCAGCCACCGTTCACTAACGTTACACATCAAAGGGCATCAAAACAAGTCCGCCTTTTGCTTGACTGCCTGAAACTCCGACTTAACCATAGCTCAAAATAACATTAAACGTTATTTTGTTTATTGTACAGACATACATCTGATAGATGCACCTGGCAAGGGGGAGGCCAGGCTTCACTGTGCAATATGCCCTAACCCGACATATTACACACTACATCTTCTAAATGCAACTGGGATACATCATCAGTGATGTAACCTGGGGTCGTTGGGTGTTTCGGGTCTCACAACATCATACACACTCGCCCAGGTGACCCAGCCGAGGCTAATTACGCGTCGGCTTGTATCCCAGCAGCAGCCACTCACGGATCTGACCACTTAATCTTCCTCTGCAATGTTGCTAGCGGCATAGGCAGCGGGACGCATTTGAACTTGGGGGGGCGTGTCAGGGGGGGCATGTCGGGGGGGCGTGTCAGGCCAGTCACTAGAGGTCACATGCACATTGTCTCCCATCTTGTCCCTAACCTCGCGTCACCAGGCTCTTCTCGGCGAGAAAGAGCCTGGCCTCCCTTCACAAGTGATTTTGTCACCCTGCCTGGTTCCGGCCTAGAGCCCGCCCTAGACAGGAAGTAACAGCGGATATAGCTCGTCAACTTTTACGTTAACTTGACAATTAGACACAACGTATCAGAACCGCAAACCGAACGAAGTTTTTGAAGAAGTTCTTGTAGAAACATTGCGGATTCACAATCTCACATATTTTAAGCCAATACAGAAGCTTTGCATCAGACAATTAATCGAGGAAAGAGACGTCAAGCTAACGGCAACAAAGATGTTTTTTGGCGCACTTCCTTCCGGTGTTCATTCTGGTTCCGTGGTTTACGCCCCCATGACAAAAAGCGGGGTGAAAGGTGCTCAGACTATCTTGTCCCCACCATCTCAAAGACCATATGATAATCAAGATCAATACAGAGGCAGTTTCTGAGACATCAACAGTTGAATGGTTACTTTACATAAACAGAGATCATCCTCGTCTTTCTGTAGTATTGCTTTTTCAGATAGAGGGACATTTGAGGGGGGAGCAGCCAAGGTGCATAGGACATTCAGCAAATGTGACAGACACTCTAAGCTAGTGGTGTATTTACATGAACAAAGCCAGGTAATCCTCTGGACCAAACCATCTAATGACCAAAATGCATGTTTTGGTCATGGGTTTCATGTGATGTCTGTATTGAAACATCTAAAAGTACAAATCTTATCAAATGACACATCACAACTTTTATAGCCAAGGCTGCATAGCAGTGCCTGTCACAAGTTATTTCTAAGCACCTGTTAAAAAGCAAAGTCCCGTAAAAACAGTAAGAGGAAAGCAATGAACAAATAAATTATCAGAATCAGAATCAGAATCAGAAAGACTTTAATGATCCCCGGGGGGAAATTGGGACAAGTTACAGTAGCTCACTCACAGAACACACATAGCATAAAATAAACAGTAGTAAATGCGATAGTAAGGGACAGTCCGTTATTTATGAGAGGGGGGGGTATGGTGCAGGGGCGACTTTGTTTTCGTTTTTTTCCTTCACCCTCCCCAGATCTATAAATATTTTTCCATGTCCCTCCCTGAGTGACTGGAGATAAATGCATGACCCTCCCTCCACCATAAATAACCACACTTTATCATATTCACACCAAAGGTATAGAAAATATGACCTTTTCCGATGATTTGTCAGTTTCAATCACAACATGTTCGAAACAGAATGCATCGGTGCGTGGCTAATTGAGCCACATGTGAAATCTCCCACTCCCAGCATGCATTGAGGGTAATACATTGACAAGAAATAGCAACCAAATCAGCCTAAATAGGCTAAGTGGTAGATATAAATAATGTTTATGTTAGCACAACATGCAATTGTAGAACATTTCAATATTGGACAAAATAAAACAATAAAAATCAAAACACAACCCTATGTGAAACATGTATGTAATCCAGGTGCTATATATATCCCTTGCAGATTTAACGTTATTTGGATGAGTGACACTGATGCACTGTGATGTCCGCTCCAGCCTCCAATAAGACTTGGCTTACTTCGTGTGCACGCCCACTATTTCCTTGCCAGCTGCTGCGAGACGAGCATGCAGCCGACTCTGCTGAGCTCATGTTATTTGTAGTGAGCAATGCCCATTGGCCAGGCGTTTAAACGCAAATTAAAACACCCTGGCCTTTTTATCTCTTTTATTCTTTTGAGCAGAGCGGTGAGTGCAAGCGGGTGAAATCTGTATCAAGCGGCGAGCGGTCTGGAGCGGAGTCCAGTCACCATACAGGTAAACCATAGATATAAATAGGGGAGTAAACACGAATTTTGGAACGAAAAAACGCATTTAAAAATATATACAAAATACAAAAAATTAAAGTTGTATAACCCTCCCTAAAGCCAAAATAAAAAACACAAGTCCATCCCCAGTACTCAAAAAAATATTTGATACCCCTCCCCCTTTCTGCACCATACCCCCCCTCTCATAAATAACGAACAGTCCCTAAGCAAAATAAGCAGAATAAGAACACAACATAGCATAGAATAAACAGTAGTAAATGCGATAGAAGCAAAAATAAGTAGAATACGTCTAAAGTAAGCAATAAGTAGAGTAAGTATACATTACGTGACAATTATCTTTATTCCACACTGGACTTATATTAAGTCGGCTTGCCCTATACGTTACACGTGGCTCAGCCAGGCACAGTTAACCTATCGGCTGGCTCAGTCTCAGGGAGACTGAGCGTCTCCGAGGTGCTCTTTTAAGAGAGGCATTAAATAGACCAATGGCCACAGGCAGGAATGATTTCCTGTGCCTCTCCGTATTGCATCTAGGTGGAATCAGTCTCTCACTGAACGTACTCCTGTGTTTGACTAGCACGCCGTGGAGTGGGTGTGAGTCATTGCTCATGATGGAGCGTAGCCTGGACAACGTTCTCTTCTCTGACACCGCAGTCAGAGAGCCCAGATCCAGCCCCACAATGTCCCTGGCCTTACAGATCAGTTTGTTGAGTCTGTTGGCGTCCGCTGCCTTCAGCCTGCTGCCCCAGCACACAATAGCATACAGGAAGGCACTAGCCACTACCGACTCATAGAACATCCTCAGCATGGTCCGGCAGACGTTGAAGGACCAGGTCAATGTACACTCCAAGGTACTTGTAATCCTCCACTATGTCAACACTGACTCCGTGGATTGAAACAGGGGTCACCGGAGCCTTGACCCTCCTCAGGTCCACCACCAGCTATGTCATGGGCTCAAACAATTGATTAATCGGACAGTCGGTTCAAACCAGTTATTTGCAAGAATATGTGCTGGCACAGCATTGTCCATCTTGCTTCTTCGGGCGCTATTCTCTCTCCTGAAGATTTGTTTGCCGACGAGGAGAAAGCCCCAAGTGATAGCCACCCGTCAATCTCTCTCTCTCTCTCTCTGCTCAACACTGTTGTAGTAACTCCATTTTGTTTTGAAATTCAGTTGATTTTGCCATTTCCCACGGATATTGTCGCGTTTTTCTTTTATGGCTTGACAGAAGAAGCCTGCCTGCACGCGCCTAGTCGGCTTGAAAATAGAACTCACGCCTAAACGATAAAATCGGCAAGGCACAGGCAAGGCGTGGGTACATGCAGGGTTCACGCTCAGGCGCCAGCCTCGTTGACTAAAACGGACGCCTATTTAAAAGCGTGTGTTACGCTGCTAGCTAACCTGGCTCGTAGTATTTCCTAGATTACCCCGCTAAGGTTAGTCAGCCCGTAAACTGGCGCTTCCCTACGTGTGTTTTAACGTGAAAGTGAGACTACCTGGGTGAATGTAATTCTATCTGAGGGGTATCATGTAGGTTTGACTCACCCAAGACTTGTCGTTAACGTTATCTACTCCTGGTGTTGTTGTTCTTGGCTTTGCTGCGACCAGCTCATGCTTGAGCAGACGAGCCCTCTTCAGCTGCTTCGTCTGTCCAACTCGGCCAGCCCGCTCTCGGTCTCAGTATGGAAGTTCAGGGGTTGGGGAAAGGTGTATCACCCGTGGTCCGTGTGTGAAAGGTTGTTTGGATACAGTCTCTTTTGTCTTCCAGAGTCCACCTCGGCGTCCTCGCTTGTCGTGGCGCGCTTACAATTCAAACGCCACAGAATCTCTGCCCCTTTCCAGGTGCAACCTGTTGGGTTAATGAATCAAACACCACTCCACCCCCTTTGTGTGACGTCAGTCTCTCCCTATCAATATTCTAACAACCTGTCCAAACCACACCTACTCCTATCCCAACAGAACCACATACCCAGCTATAATGCTCTATCGTAACAGCGTGGGTAAAGGCAAGGCGTAGGCAAGGCTTGGGTGGCCGGTGTGAACTAAGCCTTAGGGTATCGGGGGACACAGAGGTCATGTTCCGGCCTAGTTTTCGGTCTTGTGATTTGAGAGATCTGATGTCTTATTTTGTGCTAATAAATGACACACACGATGTGTAGTCAAAGAGAGAAGTTATTCCTCTAATCATTCCTGCTTCATCAAAATTCAATTTCTGATCAATTCCAGGATTTAGATGGTTTAGTGATGTGAGATAACAGAATAATGTACCTGTAGGAGAACCAAACAAGTTCTGTTTATGCCTACAAAATGTTACTTTGTATTTTGAGTTCTCCTCTGGAAGTGATTTTGGTATAGATGGGCCATTGTATTTAAACAAGCAGTATTCTACTGAGTGACCTGTATTCAGAATATACCGATAGGGAGAAATTTTGTTTGTCATTGTAAACCCACAGCACAGTAAGGATGACATGTTCTTAATAGATCTAGCCTTTTAATTTGGCTCTTAAGTGCTTTCTCAAAGTACACCAAATTCATGCATTTTACTTTCAAATGTAAAAAAAAAAGTCTTGCGGGGGGGCATGCCCCCACACCCCCCTACGGGGGTCTGTGGTCCCCCACCACAACAACTCAAAATCCTGTGGGAAACACTGCCCTCCCCTGCTCTCTCCTCCCCCACATTCCCTCCCCCTTTCTCTCTGTCTCTCTCTATCATATGATTGTTCGATCATGTTATTATTACTACTGTAATTGTTATTGTTGTGTCAGCTAAATTTAGCTAGACATTCTCTGTGAAGTCCTCTGAGACACGCTTGTGAACTAGGGCTATACTATCAGTCATCTGGGCGATAGCAACAATGGACGTTTCAGCCAACAGGCCTTCCTCAGCGTTGTGCTGTATCAGGCGGAAATGACAGCTATATACAAACATAGTGGAAGTACATTCAATTATTCAATAAAGCATTATACAAAAACACCATATGAACCAGCGATAGAAGAAAGGGTATAGTTATAAAGAAACACTGTTACAAGAATATTACATTTACAAATAACACACATCATAGAAGACACCACAGGTATATGTGTAGCACACAGGTCAGAAATACTTCAAAATCAGGCTCTATACCAAGAACCTCCAAATATCATAACTCAAATAGGTTTTAGTGCCAGCCAAGGACTGATAGCATACAGTAGGTACTATAAGTGAGGTTGGTCAACCACACCTGTAGTAGATAGGGTAAGAAAGATAGAGCTAGGCCAGTGGTCCTATTGTTCCTAGTACAACAGGTAGGACCATAAATAGATATACTGGGAGTCTGAGATATATAAATATATAGAAAAACTGTAAAATAGAAAATAAAATAAAAATCTAAAGAAAACAACCCAATAATAACTCCTCGGGCGCTGCACTGTGGCTACCCACTGCTCCTAGTTCGAGGAAGGTTCCTAGTAGAGGATGGGTCAAATGCAGAGGATGAATTTCCCCATGGGGATAAATAAAGGATAACTTAATAATTTAATTTAATATCTCGTCAAGAGCACAGAAAAAACAAACATGTACCACACAAACATGTACCACAATCAATGACAGTCAGACATTTTGATAGGCTAGAATAGCACTTTGTAAAAAGTAGTCTTGGGCGGAACAAGCAACATGTAACATTAGTAACTAGTCTGGGAAGTAACAAGTAACATTAGTAGAGATTGTTTTTCTTTTAAGAAAGGGTGTCAGAGGAAGGATTTTCATTTGGCTGAATTTCAAGGATGTTATGTCATCGGAGGCCGCCAGAGTTCTGTTCCAATGTCCCAATCCTACAAAGGACTGCGTCCTCAGGAGAGAGACATTTCAAGGATGCCCATGTGTGCACTCAGCGCATGTGAAGTACCCACAATTCTATGTGCACGGATGAAATGATTGCTGCCAGCTGGGTCTTTTAAAAATGACAATCAGCAAAAAATCGCCGGTTGCGCAATACACATTTAAATGCAACTATCTTCTGTCATTCATGAATATGTTATCACTGTAGTGTGCCAGCAAACATTTTAATGGCAAATTGTTTATTAATAAGCTAGAAACTTCGATGAAATCAGAAATCTGACGGTGGGATTTTTGTTTTGTTTTATCATTTATTTGGATAGGGGCAGATGCACATAAAATAACATTTACCAAGAAACATCTGATGTCAAGTATCACAAAATTGTGTAGCCAAGCTAATTTGCAATGCCCGTCTCTAGATATTATTAAAAGCACCTGTTTAACCTGGGACCATGACGCTCGCTAGCCTGACTAGACAAGTCCTGCGGAGGAAGGATCCTTGATCCTTGAGAAACGGTGAGAGACTGTGCAACTTCCAGGCACTTCCTGTACCTGTTTAGCCACTGCCACGCCCCCTTTGGAGAGTTAAGCTTGTATTATGCTCACCCTGCCGTGAAGGGCGCGGGGGTGGAGCGAGGGCCGGGCGCGTCAAATGACGTAAATTTGTTGGGCGTGGTTGGGCGCTACCTCCGTCTGGCGCTCGCCTTGTGCATGATTTTTTTTCTAACAGCGCGAGCAGCGCACGGCTTCTCTCCAAACATGTCCGCTTTCAAGCCACTGAGCCCTGAACACGGAGCTGTGTTTTCGCCACATTTCTTGACCCATGTGGTAGGCTATAAACTTTGATTTGCAACTGTTCGTTTTTAGTAATTTCACCAAGTAAATGTGTTGTGTTGAGAGCATTATTGAGAGAGATTAAAAGCAGCACAGAGTAGGCTATCAGGGCTGAGAACTAAAACGGCTTTCAGTAAAAACAAGTTTGGTGATTCCTTCATGTGCTGATGTGGGGTCATTTGAGCACTCAGTACTGCACATAATAGCGTTTCATTGCGACTTTTCCACGGGCTGTTCTCACTATTTACCATTGTACAATACATGCTGATCACTTTCAGTTTCATAACATGGAGAGACAGCCAATCAAAATCTGCCATTTAGGAGACCGAAATAATAAAATGTCTTACTATTGGCAGAGCCTGGAATGCACCGTCTCTATATTGAAAAGTCTCTGGTTTAGGCAACTAAACTAACGAACTAACTCGGATAAGGTTAGGATTGTGCTTTAGAGTTTGGGTCACGGTTAAAAACGTAACATGGGAGGGGAACTGGGTCTCTCGCGATGAGGAAGTGGACCAGGAAGTTACCAATCCCACCCCTTCAGCCTTACGTGTCAGCGAGGTATTTCAATATCACACTGTCGTTACGTTAAAGACCGCCAGAGGTCGCCGCTACTTCCTGGTTACAGCTCCCTCTGGTGTATGCACCGCACACATGCACTTACTCACACGACCGCAAGAGGTCGTATTCGTAAACATCGCTCATTTTTACCACCTTGAAAATCGACCAATGCTGTCTCTAAAGAGACTTCGGGATTAAGGTTGTTGCTATATTCCCTCCAAGGAGGACAGAGCTGTCAATGTATTCTTCATGTAGAGGCTCTGTGGAAGACATGGCTGCTGGACAGCATGCAGTGCATCAACACAAGCCCATCCACCACTGGTCCTCATGGGAATACACAAAGACTCAACCACTGCCTGTAGTGACTGCAGCAAGGACCTGCTTCACACTACTTTCAACTCTTCACTACCGACCCTCCTCTCTGTAGCTCATATTCTCTGGACACACATGTACTGTATGATGCAGTATTTTACCCACCCTGCTCTCTGTAGCTCATATTCTCTGGACACACATGTACTGTGTGATGCAGTATTTTACCCACCCTCCTCTCTGTAGCTCATATTCTCTGGACACACATGTACTGTTGATACAGTATTTTACCCACCCTCCTCTCTGTAGCTCATATTCTGGACATACATGTACTGTGTGATGCAGTATTTTACCCACCCTCCTCTCTGTAGCTCATATTCTGGACATACATGTACTGTATGATGCAGTATTTTACCCACCCTCCTCTCTGTAGCTCATATTCTGGACACACATGTACTGTGTGATGCAGTATTTTACCCACCCTCCTCTCTGTAGCTCATATTCTGGACACACATGTACTGTATGATACAGTATTTTACCCACCCTCCTCGTAGCTCATATTCTGGACACACACACATGTACTGTATGATGCAGTATTTTACCCACCCTCCTCTCTGTAGCTCATATTCTGGACATACATGTACTGTATGATGCAGTATTTTACCCACCCTCCTCTCTGTAGCTCATATTCTGGACATACATGTACTGTATGATGCAGTATTTTACCCACCCTCCTCTGTAGCTCATATTCTGGACATACATGTACTGTGTGATGCAGTATTTTACCCACCCTCCTCTCTGTAGCTCATATTCTGGACATACATGTACTGTATGATGCAGTATTTTACCCACCCAACTCTCTGTAGCTCATATTCTGGACATACATGTACTGTATGATGCAGTATTTTACCCACCCTCCTCTCTGTAGCTCATATTCTGGACATACATGTACTGTATGATGCAGTATTTTACCCACCCTCCTCTGTAGCTCATATTCTGGACATACATGTACTGTGTGATGCAGTATTTTACCCACCCTCCTCTCTGTAGCTCATATTCTGGACATACATGTACTGTATGATGCAGTATTTTACCCACCCAACTCTCTGTAGCTCATATTCTGGACATACATGTACTGTATGATGCAGTATTTTACCCACCCTCCTCTCTGTAGCTCATATTCTGGACATACATGTACTGTATGATGCAGTATTTTACCCACCCTCCTCTGTAGCTCATATTCTGGACATACATGTACTGTGTGATGCAGTATTTTACCCACCCTCCTCTCTGTAGCTCATATTCTGGACATACATGTACTGTATGATGCAGTATTTTACCCACCCAACTCTCTGTAGCTCATATTCTGGACACACATGTATGATGCAGTATTTTAGCCACCCTCCTCTCTGTAGCTCATATTCTGGACACACATGTACTGTGTGATGCAGTATTTTACCCACCCTCCTCTCTGTAGCTCATATTCTGGACACACATGTACTGTATGATACAGTATTTTACCCACCCTCCTCTCTGTAGCTCATATTCTGGACATACATGTACTGTATGATGCAGTATTTTACCCACCCTCCTCTGTAGCTCATATTCTGGACATACATGTACTGTATGATGCAGTATTTTACCCACCCTCCTCGTAGCTCATATTCTGGACACACACACATGTACTGTATGATGCAGTATTTTACCCACCCTCCTCTCTGTAGCTCATATTCTGGACATACATGTACTGTATGATGCAGTATTTTACCCACCCTCCTCTCTGTAGCTCATATTCTGGACATACATGTACTGCATGATGCAGTATTTTACCCACCCTCCTCTGTAGCTCATATTCTGGACATACATGTACTGTGTGATGCAGTATTTTACCCACCCAACTCTCTGTACCTCATATTCTGGACACACATGTATGATGCAGTATTTTAGCCACCCTCCTCTCTGTAGCTCATATTCTGGACACACATGTATGATGCAGTATTTTACCCACCCTCCTCTCTGTAGCTCATATTATGGACACACATGTATGATGCAGTATTTTAGCCACCCTCCTCTCTGTAGCTCATATTCTGGACATACATGTACTGTATGATGCAGTATTTTACCCACCCTCCTCTGTAGCTCATATTCTGGACATACATGTACTGTGTGATGCAGTATTTTACCCACCCTCCTCTCTGTAGCTCATATTCTGGACATACATGTACTGTATGATGCAGTATTTTACCCACCCAACTCTCTGTAGCTCATATTCTGGACACACATGTATGATGCAGTATTTTAGCCACCCTCCTCTCTGTAGCTCATATTCTGGACACACATGTACTGTGTGATGCAGTATTTTACCCACCCTCCTCTCTGTAGCTCATATTCTGGACACACATGTACTGTATGATACAGTATTTTACCCACCCTCCTCTCTGTAGCTCATATTCTGGACATACATGTACTGTATGATGCAGTATTTTACCCACCCTCCTCTGTAGCTCATATTCTGGACATACATGTACTGTATGATGCAGTATTTTACCCACCCTCCTCGTAGCTCATATTCTGGACACACACACATGTACTGTATGATGCAGTATTTTACCCACCCTCCTCTCTGTAGCTCATATTCTGGACATACATGTACTGTATGATGCAGTATTTTACCCACCCTCCTCTCTGTAGCTCATATTCTGGACATACATGTACTGCATGATGCAGTATTTTACCCACCCTCCTCTGTAGCTCATATTCTGGACATACATGTACTGTGTGATGCAGTATTTTACCCACCCAACTCTCTGTAGCTCATATTCTGGACACACATGTATGATGCAGTATTTTAGCCACCCTCCTCTCTGTAGCTCATATTATGGACACACATGTATGATGCAGTATTTTAGCCACCCTCCTCTCTGTAGCTCATATTCTGGACATACATGTACTGTGTGATGCAGTATTTTACCCACCCTCCTCTCTGTAGCTCATATTCTGGACACACATGTATGATGCAGTATTTTAGCCACCCTCCTCTCTGTAGCTCATATTCTGGACACACATGTATGCAGTATTTTAGCTGACAACATTAGTGGAAAGGGTGCAGAACTGCTCCACTCCATAAAGAGAAAAGGATGTCCTTATGTTGTTGTTTGGTTTAAAACTGTACAGTGTAAAAAGTGATGAATCATAAGTATGAATGTTTCTTGTTAAGAATAAAGCTATAAGCCCCCCCCCCCTCCCCCCAATCAATACATCAACAAAATTGCAAGGGATGCCAATAATGCAGACAAGTAGCGTACTGGGTAGAAAATTCAAAGTGCCAAATTAAAAATACCAAACATCCAAACTAGACCAAATACATCACAGATTTTGTTGCATACTGCCTTAAACCTAAAATCATTCCAAATTAGATCCCCTGACAAATGGCATGGCAAACAAGCTGCTGCACCATGTACTCAAATTAGTTTGAGAACAGCAAGGATATCGACACAGTAAAAACAGGGCATGCCCTGAGGGGGTGGCTACAGTGTTCATCTGCCACATATTTTTTTGTTTGTTTATTCATAGTCTCGCTTGCCAGACTATCTCTGTTTCACGCTGTCGCAGCACAGGAGATTCTGGCTGCTCTTACTCTCACTCTGGTATAGCGTGAAAAAAGGCTGTTAGGGGACGTGCAGACATAACATGTGTATTTCACATAAACGCTTTGGAAATCATGTCGAGAGCACTTCCATTGTGTACAAAACACAGTGCATGGAGCAGTTTCTTTGTGCTTTGTTTTGTTTTTCCCTGCAGTCGCGCGGCAGTACAGTTCAGAACGCAACGATCACACGGACGGTAGCCAGCTGGTTTCGTTTGTTTGATGTTGTTGATTGTTCACACTGTAAACATGAAAGCCAGATTATTGGCAATTCTGGCCGCAGCGGAGGTTGAAGATCCCCCTGGCAGGAGAAGAGGTAGGAGGAGTGACAATGACGAGTAGCGCACTTTTACTCCAAATGTTGAACTTTTCTCAGCTTGAGACGCCCAGAGTGCTCCGCCAAAAAACACTAGCCGCCAAGAGCGCTTAAACGCTAGGTGTGGTCCTTGAAAGAGGAGCGCTCCGAGCGCGTCCTTACCATAGAGCAGGGGTGCCCAAATTATTTCCCATGAAGGGCCAAACCTCAATCTGGGTGGAGGGCCGAGGGCCAAAAATAAACGTTGTGGAATTACATTCAAATGTATTGTGTTTTATAGAAAATTAACATTCTAAATCTAAAATAACATTTCAGTATAATAATCTACTTTTTATCTGTTTGGTAATTGTAATAATTTGCAATTGGTTATATATATTTAAAAAAACATCTGCATTTGTGTGGAGCTTAAACATTTAATCAGTAAACACCCAGTTAAAAACAGTTGTATTTTCCACCTTTGTAATCAAGAGAGGAATTTGACTTAATTCACAACTTGAAAAATCCTCAAGGTACTTTGAAAATCAGTTTCGTAGTGGCGACGTATATTGTACTCTTTCAAAACAGCCACTCTCTGTCTGCAAATGAGACAAACCGCTGTTGAATTTACTTAAAAAAGAAAAGCCACTAAAGCCAGTGACTGGGGAGGGATCAAATATCAGAGCTCACCCCCCAACCAGGTGATTCAGCCAACCAATCAGGAGCAATCAATCCTCAGATAGCAATGCCTCACACCCGTGTGATAGAGTCAGGGAGAGAGAATACCAGCTGCACAAAATTAACGTTAATTGTAGATAGAAGAGTCCCGACATCTCCATTCAGGTGCGGACTGCATAATCGGGCACGTCGGGCAACTGCCCGGTGGCCTGGCCTGCAAAAAAAAAAAAAAAAAAATCCACCCTCAAATCCGTGGCGGGGCAAAAAAAAAAGAGCGCAGGCCAAACTTGGCCCGCGGGCCCCAAATTGGGCACCATAGAGAATGAATTGCAGAAAGGCGCTGGCAGCTCAAATACATGTGCTGGATGTGCACGGCCGCTTATACAACTATCCACGGAAAGTACCAAGCAGGCCTGCTTTATTGCACAATCAAAATCTTCGTCAAAACTTGCTATTTTCAGCATGTAGGTTGTGAGCTTGCTAGCTAGCATTGTTGTTGTTTCACAGCGGTGGAGGCATTTGAGAGCGACACGCAGGGAGCGCAAAGAGATTTCCCTTCGCTCCGACTGAAATGGTCGGAGCCAGTGGCAGAGCTTATCCCCGCAGCGTGCTTCCAGTGAGTCAGACTAGGCAGAGCTTATCCCCGCAGCCTGCTTCCAGTGAGTCAGACTAGTTTTTTCCCCCCTCTCTCCAGCTTTGGTGCTCAGCCCTCATTGCTGTGGTATTTCCCAGAGATCAGCTGTCAATCAAATAGTGTGTTCAGCACTGTGACACAGACTGGGCCAAAACCCTTGTCTTCCGGCAGAAACACACCACGTCATCTGGCGGATGACACCGGGAACAGCTCCAAAAAAACAATTCTGCTCTGAAAACAGGGCGTCATAGTAATGTAAATAAATGTGATGCGCATTATCTAGCTATGTAGCTACAAAAATAAAATGAACTAACACCATATAAAACCATCCTTCTATGGGGACAAAGCGGAAAGACCACCGGAAACACAACTGGGGGGCAGGTTTTAGGGTGGATGATCATTCCCTGTATTAATGGGTACCAGGCTCTCTCTCCTTTAAGAGAGCCTGTTGACGCGTCGTGAGGTTACTGTGAGATCTTTTTCGCTTGGATTTCCTCTTCATGAAGTTTGAGTGTCCATAGGTGGCGCTCTTTTCTTTGTCTGTTTTTTCTAGGAAAGACCTATCAGACGCCAGGTGTTTCAAACAGCAAATGGAAAAACTTTCACAAATTGGCTCTGGGTTGGCTCACTATTGTGTTATATCAGCAGAGAGTAGCAAAACGGTAATTTATTTCTATGAAAATGTCACAGATCATATCCTCTGATCTAATCCAGTCAGAACATACTCTCATGTGTCTCCCCCATTCTATCTCCCTCTCAGCTCTTTCAGCTCTCTCACTGTCTCAGTAATAGAAAATGACCCATGGCTTGCTTCAGGCACTCTCACACAGAGCCAGGAATGAAGTTAAAATGCCTTTAATAAATTTAGGGCATATCAAAGTCTTTAAAAGTCCAAAAATACAAGAATGCCGACCGGTTTCGACCGCTTTTGTAGGGTCTTCAGGGCGTGATTCATAAGAGTCTCTTTCCAATCCCGCCTTGATGAAGACCCTGCGTGGTCGAAACCGGTCAGCGTTCTTGTATATTGGACTTTTAAAGACTTTGATGTGCCCTAAATTATATTAAAGGCATTTCAACTTCATTCCTGGCTCTGTGTGAGACTGCCTGAAGCAAGCCAAGAGGCTTTCCGTCTGTTTCAAGTCGATATTTAACTTTCAAGAGCACTTCACATCTACCTGGAGGCTACAAAGTGAGCACTAGTTAATCCTCTTCTTGTTAATAAAAAATTACCCTCTCGCCTTAAAAAAGAGAAGACGAAATAACTGCTGTTGCAGTTGTATGCCTCCGCAACAAGTCAAGTTGCAGTTTATACTTATGTCTGTACAGACTCATAAAATATTTGTACTGAAAACTTTGAAGGAATTTAATCAAATGTATTAAGTTATCATTATGGTTACAATGAATAATTTCCAGTGAGAAACTTGCTATTTTTTAGAGTAGTACAGAGCTTTGTTACATGGTACCCCGACAATTACCTGAAGCTCAATATCAGCAAAACCAATGAGCTTGTGGCAGAATACCAGAGGAACAGGAGGCCATGCCCCTGGTCCTGGGTGTCATCACTCATACAAGCATCTTGGGGTCCAAATCAATATCAGTCCTGATAGACCAGAACCTTTTGCCAAGTGGAAGTCTTTGGAAAAGATGATGACCAGGATGGGAGGGGTCGGCGATGATCTTTCCTGCCTGCTTCTTGGTCCTGGCATTGTACAGGTCCTGGAGAGCCGGAAGGTTGCAGCAAATGATCTTCTTGGCTGAGTGTATGATCCGCTGCAGTCTGCCTCTGTCTCTAGCGGTGGCGGCAGCGAACCAGATGGTGATCGATGAGGTGAGGATGGACTCAACGATGGCTTTGTAGAACTGGACCATAATTTTCTGTGGCAGTTTGTGTTTCCGCAACTTCGCAGGAAGTACATCCTCTGCTGGGCCATCTTGGTGGTGGCAGTGATGTTCTTTTGCCACCTGAGGTCCTAGGATATTGTTGTTCCCAGGAATTTGTATAGTCCGATTGTCAATGGGACAATGACCCTAGTTCTCACTTGATTTATGAACTCAGTAAACACTTTCCTAATAGGTTTATGCTCTCAATCGCTAGTTTCATGTCTTCTTCAATAGACCATCATGTTCCCTTTAGGGATGCACCTATATTTGGCCGATATGATAACCAATATTAACATTGTTGTTATAGCTGATAACTGATATTTACCGATGTCGATATGATCTACTACTGTATATAAAAACAAGTTTCTATAAAATTGTGTACATAGTGAAAAACATTTATTTCCAAAACCTTTGGAAAAGCCCTAAATCATAGATTTACTGCATTGTTTCCTCTCAATATGAAGATAAGTTAAGTTATCCTTTATTTATCCCCATGGGGAAATTGATCCTCTGCATTTGACCCATCCTCTACTAGGAACCTTCCTAGAACTAGGAGCAGTGGGCAGCTGCAGTGCAGCGCTCGGGGACCAACTCTAGTTCTTTTTGCCAGTGCCTTGGTCAGGGGCACTGACAGGAGTATTAACCCTAACTAGGGATGGGTACCGAGACCTGGTACCAGACGGTAGTCGTCTTCACGGGTCCAAAATCACGGACCCGGACCCTAATGGACCCGGGACATTTGTGCCCGGACCCGGAGTGGACCCGTCTATTATTAGAAATCTGAGACCCGGCCCCGTTCAGAACCGATAAATGTCGGACCCGTGTGGACCCGTCTATTATTAGAAATCTGAGACCCGTGCAGATCCGAGAAATACCGAGGCAGAGACTAGTGGTGCCGACGTCAAAGTTGCTTGTTAACTGCTACAAGTTGTAGGCTATATCAAATGAAACTTTGGGCATCTTTATTAACTAACGTTATAGCATATTCTCCCCTGGTTGACGCTGTCGAGCAGCTGCCCCGGACACTGCCTGACCGTGACGTAATGCATATTATCCATTCATCCCTGCCAAGAAATGTGTAATAAAAAAATAAATCCACGTTTTCTGTTATTCTTTTTGCTGACTGAAAAGCCACATGGCTAACGTTAAATGCGAAGGGACACGCGTGCATGCATTAGAAAGTGCGTTTCACAGTGATACATGGGGGCTGCTGCTACTGTTAACGCTAGTTAGATAGTACAGTCACAGTGGCAGTCTCTCTATGCTACCGCCGTTCATTCGCCCAAAAACACACACAACAGCGCTAGAAACAATCACATACATGTTGTGACTTGTGTACTCACCATGCGATCATCAAATAATAATCCAAAGTACGGGAAACTGTCATTCTCAAAGTAAATCCATAGCGAGAGGAACCAGAAAGAGGGTTACCTCTCTGCAACGAAAATCACTTCGTTGCAGAGCCTCATGTAAACGAGGAAGTAATGTAATTTTCGTTGCAGATGGGAACGCTCTTTGCTACTTATTTTCTCTATGGATTTACTTGCAGTTTGTGACAACAAGCCTCACGTGCGCTGTTTTGATGTGTTTCTCTCGTGATCAGCGCTGATCACGGGTCTTCTCGGATCCACTCTTATTACACATAAGGATAAATAGACCCGGACCCGTGGGGACCTTAATTGACCATAAGAAATATGGACCCAGCCCCGTACGGGTCTCGGGTCGGGTCCTGGGTCCTAGGGTCCGAGTAGACCCGTGAAGACCTCTACCAGACGGGCCCCGGGGCCGGATTTCGAGATACCGGAGGATCAATAAGCTTTCACGTTAATGGTTCTCTTATCGGTACTGGAGAAATTAAGGAAATAGATTTCCTATTTACATTTACTACATAAACGTTGTTTTGCGCATTTTATCGCACCAACTCCGTAAGACATGCCTAAAGATGTCTTTTTTGTGATTTCCGAACGAGAAAAGAGTTCCGTGTTGCTTTCTCTCTCAGACGAGAGACAGGCTGCAGGCTGCTGCTGCTGCAGCGAGGAGCCGAGCTGAGAGGAGAGAGGGGCGGGGCGGGGCTGGGCGGGCAGCACACACACATGCACACACTCCACACACTGATTAGGGAAGGCAGCTGAGCCGAGGAGACACCGCAACACGTTAACTCATTGAGTGCCAATGACGACTATAGTCGTCAATTCGAATAGTAACGTAGAGTGCCAAAGACGACTAAAGTCGTCAATTGCGTTTTTGACGGTGGGACGTGGATCAAAGCCTCGTGCATCTCCTGTAAAAATATTGTAGCTATTGAAGGTGTATAACCTATTTTACGGACCCATTAGGTGGCGACAGTGCTCTCCAGATTAGCGAAAGTTGAGGAAAAACAGCAGAAAAAGCCCCGTGATGAAAGAGAAACCGATGCATGAGCCAGAGCGGCACAGATTGCTCTGGCTGCCTGGAGCCAACATTAGCTGCGAACAGCAGTCAATCCGCTCCCACAAATGAGCCCCTCTGTCTCTGCTGCATAGTTTCTCCACACGATTAGCCGCCAGAAAATAAAACCAAAGCCAAACCATTCTCATGAGAATGGTTTGGCTTTTCAGTGTCACGCTGGGAGCCGGCGCACAAGGCTGAGCGCTCCGAAAATAGACTGGGTGCAGCGCACTTTGAAACGCGCAGCAGAAAGCCTAGAATCGGACGCAGCTTCATCCCAGCTCACAACCGAAACCCCAGAAACGCAGACGAACTCAGCGAGCCCCATCCAGACTCCCCCGACGAGCGGCCGCCATCCGAACGTGGATTCGCAGGCAGCAGAGCCTGCCATAGCAGGCAGCAGAGACTCGCCTGCCACACGCAGCAGCCAGCAGAGCGAGCAGAGCCACCAGAGACACTCCCACGGAGGAGGAGTTTGGAGTTGAGGGGGGTGGGGGTGCTGTTTATTGAAGGAAATTACTGTTCAGATGTTTCAGGTCAGAAAATATTAGCTTCAGAGTCAGTGATTTGCTTGAAATGCTTCATTTCACAAAAGGCTCAATATCTCAGCTTCTAATTTGAAACGCCTGTTTTTGCTGAAAACAACCTATCTTCTCCGGCTGATAACTAAAGAACGGAAAATGGTATCAATAAACTTTTTTTTGCTGATGATACAATAGAGTCTCCTCGTTCTTTGTGCGTGTTCGGTGTTTACATAGTAATATCACACAATATTCTGTGGGCCTCGAGAAATCACTGAAAACGCTCTGAAACTCTGGCACTGGGAGCGTCCGTTCTCCAAAAGTGGCTGGCACTCAATGAGTTAACAAAGAACGAAGCGATCAAAAGTCTGGTTGTACTTCACTCGAGTTAATGTTGACAATTCACGTTGCATAAGTGTGTGATAAATCGTTCACTAGCAACGGTGGAAACACAAGCAATTTGTCTAAACACTTAGCCCAAGACAAAGTGCATCAAATAGGTACAAACGGAGAAATGCACAGTTTTCGACAAATGATACAGACCCACCTCGTCATCAGGTAGGACTATGTGAACAGGGATGATTAAGACGAGAGTAGTAAACATTATCCAGCTGTTTGGGTGTGTTAATAATTAAAACCCCAGCCTGAAATAAATCAACAGAGCATCATCTCTCAGTTGTCCTAAAGAAATGTTACTTCCAGAGCAGGGGAGATATTTAGTAATTTGGGGGCAAGTGCAGCAGACAGACACTGTCATGCTTTATTTATGCTTTCCCTAGCTGAATGTTGGTTGGTATTGGCAGTGGTAGGAGATTTAAATTCTTATATAATTCTGGATATTTAAATTAATAATAAAAACGCACCCATTAAGATTTTGCAACTGTTTTTTTCTTTCTCTCTTAAAAATAACAAAAAGTACCGATAAGAGTACCGTTAAAGTACCGGATCGATAAGAGTAGTAGTATCGTTAATTCCTTAACGATACCCATCCCTAACCCTAACATACATGTCTTTGGTGGTGGAAGGAAACTGGAGCACCCAGAGGAAACCCACACAAACACAGGGAAAACATGCAAACTCCACACAGAAAGGACCTGGGACGGACCGGGGTTCGAACCCGGACCTTCTTGCTATGAGGCAACAGTGCTAACCAGTGAGCCACCGTACCGTCCTTTTTGATTTTGGCCAATACCGATAACTGATATTAACATTTGCTCATCAGACGATACCGATATATACAAAAATTATGTATCGATATGACTGCCAATATATCGGGCATCCCTAGTTCACTTTGTAAATGATGGTCCCATTTAGAGTAAACTAGACTGGCAGACTATATTTTGGGGCATGATTGACAGATGGCCCGTCCAGTGATTGTGAAGCTCTTCTCGTCCAAGATGGCGACGGTCAAAATGCCAAACTTGAGGCTTCAAAACAGGAGTCCATAAAGCAGCGGGTGACGTCATGGTGAAGACGTCCATATTTGTATACAGTCTATGTTTTCACAGCTTTAAATCCACAATGGACAAGTTTAATGCAAAAATAAATCCAGAAGTTTTGTTTTATCTGTTCTCTGAATCAGTGTTCTTCAACCTTTTTTAGCCTAAGGACCCCTTGTTTTTTCCCCGCTTCAAATTTAACAATACTCGGCCGCTGCACAGCCTCGCATGTAGCTCGTCCTCGCCTGTCCCAGCAGCTGTTCTGCCCTTGGGGTCAGTAGCTCCCCTGGTCCATAAAGTTTGCTTTTTCTCAGCAGGAGTCATAGGGCTCTATCTTCCCAAAAGCGCTAATTTTGCATTTACGCTCGTTTAACGCCGTGTGCAATGCAAATTGGGGGCGGACACAAGCGCATGCCTGTGATAATTGTACTGGGCATTGGCTGCCCCATGCCAAAGCAGGCGTTTCAGCGCTAAAATGTGGGATACATGGCGTTACCCTATCGTCAGCAGTGCGCAATTACTTTGCGCTAAGAGCTTTGAAAAGGACCTCTTACGCGCAAATACCTCTCTGCGCTGGGCGCTCTGCACGGAGATTACGGCTGCGCTCCCAGCGCAGAGAGGTATTTGCGGAGTGGAAAGTGGAATTCCCTTTGGATATGTCATTAAGCACAGCCTTGTCACGCCAAGACATCAAATTATGCTGCTAAAATTGGGTATTAGCAGATAATTCAGTGAGGCAATCAACTATAACTCACTGAGAAACTTTTATCACATCGCAGAGGGAAATTAATTGAGAAAACTTGTGGGACAATGGACATAGGCTATTTACCTTCATAACCCGAAGGGTCATTGGCACCACAGACGATCTGTCAATAAGCTCCCTCTGTTCTCGCGCGAGTGAGTACACTCTATTACGCACGGAGAGAATTATAGCATATTGCATGCCTCGGCGAGGCAACCTCGCGCAAACAACCATTGCGAGATGGGAATCTGATTGGTTTTGATTGACGTAATGCCCAGCCTTGCCTGGCCACGCCTGTGAATAATTCTGGTAGTTAAGACCGCCCAAATCCCCAGGCATTTTGGGGCGCAGATGATTTTTGGCAGAATTGGCACGGCTCTAATTTGCGTTTGCGACAGGTGCCGTGAATGTTTCCGCATGCCCACCGAGAATTGCATCCCCAACATATTTCAGGGCTGTTTAACTTAGAAATCAGGGAGGTCACGTCTACCAGACAATTATATCACTTTGAAACAGTTACATTTCTGTATAAATAATTACAAGTAGCTCCCGTGAGGTGGGGATGTTTTTTTTTGCTGCTCAGCGGGGGAGCAAAACTCGGCAGAACACCTGGCGGACGGCGCAAGGCGGAATGCTATCTTCCGTGCCTTAAGGCACGTGCAAACAGTGCGCAAAGCGCTATTTAGGGATAGTGCCTGTCGGAAGATAGAGGCCTCTGTCCTTTTCTCAGGAGTTCGAGTTGACAGCTGCCCTCGCTACTTTCTGCTCTCGCGAACATCTCTCGTTATATTCTAACAGTTTGTTTGAAAGTAATTTTGTAATTATGGCCGAAGTGGCTGCCGCAAACCGTTTCATTTCACTTCCTGATGACACCGGCCCGCAGACAGACCGAGACAGACTAATCATCAAGACAACACTCGCCGATTCACTCGGGTTTCAAGCGAGACTACTCTGCGTTGGTCTCGTCTAATATTAGAGGTAAGATGTGAGGCATCGATATTACATTTAGACTGTTTAATAACAATCTAAAATCTTGCTCGTAGTTTTTACTTTACATTTTCATAAACTACTTTGACAAAAATTGGCGGACTCCCAGCAGAGAAGAATCTCTCATTCCCACTAACTGAGATGTCGTAGATTCACCCGGTTTGCCCAAATTAAGTTCTGGTGTAAGGTCACTGGCCCAGGAGCAGGTCTCCAGATGTACGCAGATGATACTGTCATTTATGTGTCCGGCCGGTCCACTTCATCTATTTCCACACAACTGACAGAACATCTAGAATCAGTAGCAGTATGGCTTAAATGTTCCTGTCTAACACTGAACGGTAAGAAAACTGTGTCAATTTGTTTTTCGTCTAGGAGACGGTCCTCACCATATCAAGTGAATGAAATAAATAAGTTAGAAGTCCATCCTCACCTCCTCCATCACCGTCTGGTATGCTGCTGCCACTCTCAAAGACATCAACAGACTTCAGCGCATCATCCGCTGTGCTGAGAGGTTAATTGGATACAACCTGCCATCCCTCCAGGACCTGCATGCAGCCAAGACGCTGAGGCGGTCTCGCAAGATCATGGCTGACCCCTCCCACCCTGGCCACAAACTCTTTAAGACACTCCCCCACGGCAAGAGACTGAGGTCTGCCAAGACCAGAACCACCCGCCACAAGACCAGCTTCTTCCAAACCGCCATGAGCCTCACCAACAAGGCCCGGAAACCCCTTCCACCAAGGGCCTCACCAACAACCCCCCCCCACACACAAACTCACTACCTCCTCCTAAACTCAACTGAACTCCCCCCCCCATAAAACTGGAACTCATACTGTATCTATTTTAATGCCTGTCTAACTGGGACTGTAAATTCATGTAAATTCCCTGCACATTAATGCCTATTTAACTTAGCCTGTAAATTTCATGTACATTCAATGTAAACTCTTATTTAACTCCGACTGTAAATCCATGTAAATCCACTGCCTATTTAACGTCTATTTAACTCAGTCTGTAAATCTCATGTAAATCCAACATAAATTCATATTTATCATCCACAGAACACTTCAACACTCATGTACATATTGTATATATTTACTCGATTTGATTTGATTTGATTGCACTGCAACTTTGCGATTGTCTTTAGTTATCTTCCTACTTTTTATCTCTGTATATTGATGTGACCGCTACGCTGCATAGAGACACTAAGACAAATTCCTCATATGTAACTTGCATACTGTGGCAATAAAAGTGATTCTGATTCTGATTCTGATTCTGAATATAAAAAAATCAATGATCAATCTATTGTATCTGAGTTTAAACATATTGGCATGATGTTAGATATTCACCTAAAATTTGAGAAGCATATTCAGATGGTGAGCAGAGTTGTAAAAGCAAACCTATATACATTCAGAATGAATAGGAACGGTCTACCATTTTATGCAGCAAACCCCTATATGTGCTCTATGATTCTATCATACTTGAGTTATTGTATTAGGTTCCACCACTGTCGAATCATCAAAAAACGAAGGTTTTGATGACTTCATTGGTTTTGCTAAGTTAAAACGCATCTATAAATGTATACATGAAGAGGCACCACGTGTTCTCTGCGATATGGTAGAACCTCTGGGGGCCTCGGGCACAGCCACCAGAGGTGCTGTTGCAGGGAACTGCAAAGTGCTGCTTCGAAAAACCTCCCTAGGTCAAACAGCCCTCACTGTACAGGGGGTCAAAATGTGGAACTCACTGCCCTGACTGATTTTATGATATCCTTGTTTATGTTTACTGTTAATTTTACTGCTTTTTACTGTACTTTGCTTTTAACAGGTGCTTTTAATAACATCTAGGGATGGGCATTGCAAATTAGCCTAGGCTACAAATGCTTTGCTGGTACATATCATCAGATGTTGACAAATGTTATATGTTATGAAATGAAATTAAGTGTCTGTAAGTTCACTGGTGTCTGTAAGGTCACTGGTGTCTGTAAGGTCACTGGTGTCTGTAGGTCACTGATGTCAGTGGTGTATGTAAGGTCACTGGTGTCTGTAAGGTCACTGGTGTCTGTAAGGTCATTGGTGTCTGTAAGGTCACTGGTGTCTGTAAGGTCACTGGCGTCAGTGGTGTCTGTAAGGTCACTGATGGGAAATCTTCTCAGAAGTGAAGATTAAGAGTGAAATCCAAACTGTCTCCTAAACCGCAGTGAACAGCGCTCCATTCAGAGAAAGCTGGACGGACGTTAGATCTGTTTCCCCTCTGATCCCTTTGCTATCCTTTGGTATAAAACGGCACAGTCCAGCTGGTGCTGTGTGCAATTTCCTGATGTCACCTTACATGATTTCTGGGTACTGAGGTTCACATTTTTCCCAGACAGTTACCTTTGCAACGTTGCCTTCTGCAGCTTTCATATAAAACATAGTAATCCCCAAATGTCCTCTGGATCAGTCACTAAGCTTTGGACGGGTGGACTTATCAATGTATCCATGTCTCCTCTGGATCAGTCACTAAGGTTTGGACGGGTGGACTTATCAATGTCTCCATGTCTCCTCTGGATCATCAGTCAGTCACTAAGCTTTGGACGGGTGGACTTATAAATGTCTCCATGTCTCCTCTGGATCAGTCAGTAAGCTTTGGACGGGTGGACTTATCAATGTCTCCATGTCTCCTCTGGATCAGTCACTAAGCTTTGGACAGCTGGACTTATCAATGTCTCCATGTCTCCTCTGGATCAGTCACTAAGCTTTGGATGGCTGGACTTATCAATGTCTCCATCACAGAAAAATCACAGAGGGTGATGCTCTTGTCTTGCTGCACTTGTTATCCCAAACTCAAGTCAAGTCAAGTCAAGTTTATTTGTATAACCCTAATTCACAAGCATGTCTCAGAGGACTTATGTCTAACTAAATCTAGTCGACACAACAGTAGCAGTTACAGTAGTAATAATAACAAGATTGAACAATCATATGATAGAGAAAGGGGAAAAAAGTGGAGAAAAGGGGGTGGAATGTGGGGGAGAAGAGAACAGGGAAAGGAGGAGCATGCTTTAGAATATAATGGGTGCCATGCTTTAGAATAGAATAGGTGCCATGCTTTAGAATAGAATGTATGCCATGCTTTAGGATAGAATGGGTGCCATGCTTTAGAATAGTGGGGGAGGAGAGATCAGGAAAGGGAGGAGGTGGGGAAGGAGCAGCGGGAATGTGAGAGAGGAGAGAGTGGGAAAAGGGAGCAGGTGGGGAGGGAATGGGAAATGTGGGGGAGAAGAGAGCGGGGAAGGGGAGGAGGTGGGGAAGGAGCAGGGGAAGGGGAAAGAGGAGAGAGCAGGAAAAGGGAGGAGGGGGAGCAAGGGAGGTAGAGCGGGGGGATGTGGGGGAGGAGAGAGCAGGGAAAGGGGAGAAGAGGAGAGAGCAGGAAAGGGATGAGGGGGAGCAAGGGAGGGAGAGCGGGGGATGTGGGGGAGGAGAGAGCAGGGAAAGGGAGGGGGAGGGAGGGAAAGGGGGGATATGGGGGAGCAGGGAAGGGGAGGAGGTAGGGAGGGAGCAGGGGAGGGAGAGAAGGGGGAATGTGGGGGAGGAGAGAGCAGGGAAAGGGGAGAAGAGGAGAGAGCAGGAAAGGGATGAGGGGGAGCAAGGGAGGGAGAGCGGGGGATGTGGGGGAGGAGAGAGCAGGGAAAGGGAGGGGGAGGGAGGGAAAGGGGGGATATGGGGGAGCAGGGAAGGGGAGGAGGTAGGGAGAGAGCAGGGAAAGAGAGGAGGTTGGGAGGGAAAGCTCACTGCTTTCCAGTTCTGCTGTATGACCACTGCCTTTTCAGAAAAAAAGTATAAAACTAGAGACGCGATAGACACAATGTTCAACATTATTTATTACTTCAGGGCAAATTTACACATCACTCTCTCTCGCGCGCACGCGCGCACACACGCACACGCACGCGCACACACACACACACACACACACACACACACACACACACACACACACACACACACACACACACACACACACACACACACACACACACACACACACACACACACACACACACACACACACACAAGATTGACCCAGTCAACCAAAGACACATTGGTTGAATCTAATTGGTATGAGTTCCAATGGCTTGGGGTCCAGCCACGCAAACCATGATTCACTGCTTGAATATGTGCCAATCACTGTTACAGTACCACACCGAGTCAGTGCCTGTCTGAATTTGAACTAATATTGCATAGAATGAGATGCTACATTTAGCATTAGGGTGTGTTTGATCTCATTATCATGGTGCACCGCTTGCACGCGGCGAGCAAACACATGCAGTCACACGGAGACGGCATCTCAGTCAATGATCAACGCAAATCCAGCGCATCTGGGAAGCAAAACATGTCATGAAATACTCAAACTCCCAAGGTTACCTTTCGGCACTAGGAAGCTTCTCCTGTTCTCAATACGGCACAGGCTGTGGAAATTAAACGGTTGTTTCACGCAGTAGTATGATTTCAACAGCGCCGGCCAAATTACTGGCTTCAGTAGGATGACTATCATATCTTCGGATCTGCAATCGGACGTCGGATACGGGTAGGAGAGCTTTTTGAACAGCGTTTCCCCCTCGCTGCCGATAAGAACGCTGTGTGACCCTGACTGCTGTACGAGAATATCGGAGTAGCAGGGTCATGTTATGGGGCTAGGTCTATGTAAGTTCAATTAATGCTCAGGTTCCAACTTTTAGCAAGTATTGAAAACATTAGGTTAGATAAAAACTTAACACTCTCAGGCACAAAGGACAATCAGTCAGTCACCAATGCAGGGTGTTGATGCAGAGATGCAGGCTAACAGATAAGACAAATCACTGCTGCTGTCATCATCATCATCACCACCACCACATGCAGTTTATAAGGGACTTGGAAAGAGCCAAGAAAAAGTTTTCCTCCTAAATGGATTATTTTGTCTGACTAAATGCCATGCATGTTCATTATTGTGACCTGCGGCATGGCATAAGCCCTCAAAAATCCAGGGAAAACCCTGCATGAGGTTACCTAATTAATAGTCTCTCCCCAGACTCAAATATTACGTTGAATCGCTGCACTCCGCATAGAGAGCTTGGCAGCATGCAGTAACGTAGTGTATCAGCGTAAGAACTCTCATGGTTCTGGGGTTGAGACTACCTAATTAATTACCTTACCTAATTACCTTGGCCCTATGATTGGACCGTCTTATTCCTGCCCCCCCCATATACTATGTAAACTCTACTGTATGGTATCACAAACTGATAGTGTTGGAGCCCCAAAACGTGCTGCTCTTGTAAGCTGTGGAAAGAGTTTCACCAGACTGTGTTCAAAAATCTGTCACTTTGTTTCCTCGCTTTTATGACAAACTTGCATGACCGATAAACGTGGCTCCAGATATTTTAATGGTTTTATTGTGGTCTTTTTGTAAATTCGGCATAGAAATTATGTACAAAGCAGGAGTTTATGGCACACAAAAAAAAACTTTTAGGAATTGGCTCATAGCTCACTACCACGTTATTAATAACGTTAATTGGTGGGTGGGAGAAGTGTGGGAATAATGCAGACCAGTTATAAAAGCTATATTTCATTTAAACATGTGCTGCTCGGGTAATTAGATTTACGCCGAATTGAAGAGTGGTCTCTAATTATATGAAAATTGTGTTTAATTCATGTTTTACAGAGTAGCGTAGTACGTATTTTCCGATAAGCAAAGCAACATTAAACTAACATGTTTTTGCATGGGGTTTGGCACGATATCTCCAAATAAGAGTAAACGACACGTAGCCTACAGGGGCTACTATTGCCACCGCCTCCACATACAACACAGATAATAACAGATTAATAAATGTGAATAAATTAGCACGGTTACTTGCCGAAGTTGTAAGCAAAAGGCTGGCAGGTCGCTCAATCAGTTCAGGTTGCTGTTTCTTCATTTCCCATCAAACCTCTGTCCACTGACTTCCATCAGAGTTTCACATTTATCCAGCAGGCACCGTAACGTTATTCACCAGCGTCCCGCTCACCGACAGAGGCAGAGGGAGAAATCATGTTTCTATCACACTGTTTTAGCAGGGAGCGTGTCCTGCAGATGGCAACACTATTAGCTGTGGCAGGGGAAAGACGGTCCTGTCCTCTGCATCCTGTCTGGTTCTCCACCTGCTGCCTCTCCGCTCCAGCTACATTAACCACGAGTCGACACTGCGTCCGACCAACGCAACCTTGGGGTCGCGACAAGTGGGGTCACAACACAATTTAAAACTACGGAAGAGGATTAGTGGCGCATAAGGGACGGGACAAAGCGTCAATATGCTACGTGGTCGGAGTGAGAACGTGTTGCACTGTCACATCACTCACATGTTTGTTTTTTTAGTTCTGAGTTTAAGTCAGAATTCTGAGTTTAATGTCAGAATTGTAAGTTTAATGTCAGCATTCTGATTTTAATGTCAGAATTCTGAGATGCCCAGTGAGAGGAATGGAGTCGGAGGAACTCTGAGTTAGGAGTGTGTGTGAGATATCTTCTGGGAGGACTGGCTTTTGGCTCCCTCTACTGGTCATTCCTCTTTCAACATTTCTTATGTACACCGGTAGCTGCTGGATGCACTTAAAACCACCAAGAATGCAAAAACCACATTGAACATGGGAACTGGAAGCATATTGCAGCAGCGAAAGATTAGGGTAAATGGGAAAATGACCCTACTTCTCACTTGATTTATTACCTCAGTAGGCCTAAACACTTTCCTAATGAGTTTATGGTCTCAATCGATAGTTTAAAGTCCTCTTCAATACATTTTGTAAATTATGGTCCAATTTATAGAGTAAAATAGACGATAAAGCAAACAATAGGACCTAGCCTACTTGAGGACATGATTGACATCTCGCCGATCACGGACCGCAGGAATGAGTCGGAAGCATAGCAAGTCACCGCCATGTTGGTTTGGGTGCCATGGCACTAGTCCGATACCTCACGAGTCCGAAAAAAGAGGCATTGGACAGGGGATCATGTCTATGTTCCCCGGGTTCTATATTCCCCGTTTTTCACTAACCCTAAACCTAACCTCCCCCAGACCCTAACCCAAAACCTAACCTCTCCCACCCCCACGCCTAAACCTAACCTCCCCCAGACCCTAACCCAAAACCTAACCTCTCCCACCCCCACGAACCCAAAACCTAACCTCTCCCACCCCCACGCCTAAACCTAACCTCCCCCAGACCCTAACCCAAAACCATGAGGTGTCGGACTAGGGGGCAGTCCCCGTTGGTTTGTAAGGGGAAAAGGCTATGAGATTTTAGAATGGGGATTTAGGTTAAATGCATGAAATGTCTGTGGTTAAGGAAAGTTTATGGGAGTGGAAATTTGTGTTCAGCGGGATAATCTTCACAAACATGGACCACTTTTGAAGCATAAATGTGTATTTTTTAAACACGATTTTCAGAAAATGTTAAAGTCACAAAAGTGGTCCTCATTTGTGAAGATTATCCTGCTGAACACAAATTTCCACTCCCATAAACATTTGTTAACCACAGACCTTATTTCATGGATTTAACAGAAATCCCCGTTTTAAAATCCCATAGCCTTTTCCCCTGTTTGAGCCTACAAAAATAGGTCATACTCATACCTGCGGTACTCTATACAGAGCCGCAGGAACGAGTCCGGAAATCATCGATGCTAAAACGAGTCCGGAAATCATCGATGCTAACACTCCTGGTTCTTCACGGTTTTCGCCTATGGGATTTTTGAATGGGTTTTTGGCACGATGCTTCTAATAAGGTATCTGGGCAACCCAAGCTTAATCAAACGTGAACCAGTGTTTAGTAATATCATCTTCACACGAGGACCACTTTTATGAGTTTTGAAGCTTTTACGTGCCGTTAAACGAGCGGCTAGCTAGCAAACGGCTAAATGAGACTACACTGTTGAGTCGACGGGGATATTATACTGTACGTCAATAACGTCATCACTTCAAAGGACAAACACGGAAATTCTCTTTCCCTCACCTGGTTCAGCCCGGGGTAATCTGTGCACAGCAGCGCACACATCAACAGTCCAGGTTGAGTGCTGACGTGACAGGGAAGCCTATGAGACACTGTGTAGTTCTGGATTATTTTAGCACAAGCTTTTTACTTCTAGGGCTCGCATTTACGCTTCAAAACCCACGAAAGTGGTCCTCATATGTGAAGATTATCCAGCTGAACACTGGTTCGCGTTTGATTAAGCTTGCGTTGCCCAGAGACCTTATTTGAAGCATCAAAAATCCCATAGACAGAAACAGTGAAGAACCAGGAAGTCCGGGACTTCCACGTTCTGACTACAAAAATACGTCATCCCTGTGGCTCTCTATAGCAGGTGGCGCTGTCACAAAACAATGGATGATGTCATGGGGTGGCTACGTCCATATTTTTATACAATCTATGGGAAGAAGACTTCACAAACTGAGAACATAACACTGACAAAAAAATAACAAAAAATAAAGGAACTCGAGGATTACCATTGTGACCTAGTCAGCAATACACAGTCACAGATCCAAGATTGATCTAAAATTGAATGGCAATGATTTTATTAAGTTAAGAAATCAACACATTTAAGAAATTCAGTTATTTTATATACACTGGTCTACAGATAAAAAAAGACAAAAATAAGCTTGACACACCAAGCTAATACAGGTTATAGACTTTACATTTCACATATCCATAAATAATGATCTCGGTTCAAATGATAATTACAAATCGATTCCATCCTCACAGTAAAGTAAATGATGTGCCTACACCCGCTAATGTCTCTTTGTTCACGTCAAGAATCATCTCAAAGAAGAACATCGTCATCAAACTGATCGCAAGTACCTTAAAACTAAGCTGTAAAATACTTAAAGCGTAACCTACCATGTGTTCCATGGGAAACAAAGAAAAAGGCAATGGTTTAAGAAGTAATTTCTCATGAAATATTGGTAAGCCTTAAAAATAAAACTTTCAAGCGATTTCAGTGAGCTCATATACAGTACAACAGGTGAGAGATGCGGAGGGGTTACCACTTAAGCAGCCAAAAATACTAAAAATGTACTACTTTGTTCAAAATATACAGAAAGTAACATTGGTGCAAAACGCTTCAGTCAGAGCCGCTAGTGGCGTAACTATGCTGAAATTCAGAGTTGAGCAGTTGTACAGTAGTGGCCATCACAGTCCAGTAATCCAGTGTTTGAGCAGTGAATTAATACAACTGTCTCTGTTAAAGTGTCACAATAAGAAGGTATCAGTGTAGCGTTGGGCTTCAGTGCTCTTCTTTGTCTCTGCCTTTCTTGTCCTTCTCATCCTGCAGGGCGGTGCCCAGCTTCTTGATGAGCACAGACAGGACCTTGTCCAGGGGGTCCAACACGCCCCTCTGCAGCCATTTGGGGATGGTCGTCCTGGCATGGTGGAAGCCCAGCTTTTGGAGGATGTAATCCACACCCACCGGGTCGATCTTGCGTCCCGTCCAGGAGATGAGCCTGCAGAGGGGGGTAGGAGGATTTTGGTCAGTGCTAGGGATGCACAATATATCGGCAATCATATCGCTATCGGCAGATGTTAGTAAATTTTAATATATTGGTATCGGAAAAAAATTGCAAAATAACAGCAATGTTAATATCGCTTATTGATATCGGCCAAAAATGGCTTTTCCAAATGTTTTGGAAATAAAGAAAGACATTACTTTTTCAAATTGACAATGTTTACCTGTGTTTTTCACTATGTAGAAAATTTGATGATCATAGAAACTTGTTTATATACAGATAAATGAACATCGGTAAATATCGGTTATCAATCAGCCACAACAGCAATGTTAATGTCGGTTATCGGTATCAGCTAAAATGTTCATATCGGTGCCTCCCTAGTCAGCGCCGTGCATTCCCAATGCATTTCAGCTAGGACAACAAGATCTCACAAATAATTGTGAAATAGCAGCGTTGGTCCACAGCGCAAAACATTTCAGTTTCACAATAATGGCTCCAAAATAGTTTAATCTATCCACTTTATTTTTGAATGCCGCACTGTAAAAAATAATTGTGGGTACAAGGTCCGGTTTAACGTGACTCATTGTTGCAGCTTGCCATTTCCTTTGTTATACTCTGGCTGCAGACCCGAATTATAAACCGGAAGCTGGAGTCCGTTATAAAAGTTATAAATATAGTCACGTTATGAACAACTAACCAACGCTGGAGGTCCGTATGGAAACTCGAAATGTGTGTTACTCGAAATGGTTAAAAGTTAAATCAATTTGGTCATTCAGTGGCGTGTTACTGCCTACTGCCATGTAACATAGCTAGCTAGCCGCTAACATTAGCCACAGTTAGTAGCCGACTACCCACAATGCATTACGTTATCGCAGCACCCGAACGACACGGCTGTAGAGCAAACAATTTAAAACCTTGGAGGAAATCTTTACAACATGAAGAAACAAATCCAACAAAGTCAATAAAGTTGGGAGATGCCAGGGTACATCCTTGCGTTATGCTTCTCCAAACCATGGACCTACTGTATAAAGAAACCTGGATAAGGCTTTGCAAGATGGCGGCCCATTCATTCGAATCAAAGTTGCTCACCCAGTGGCAGTGCATGTGCTGAAAAAGTTTATTTGACTCCTCCTTCCCCAGTTACAGTATAATGGCCAGAGCCATTGAGAGAGAGAGAGAGGGAATTTAACACTTGATAATTCAAAGAGTCTTTTTTTCTTATAGTGACACCCAGAACAAGCAGGAGCTACAACCAATACAGTCTGAACCCATACAGTCTGTGGGGTTGAAGTCAAGTGCAGTGTATGTGATGGAGTTGGCAATTCAGCATGCCGGGATGCCAAACGTTCAATAGTACGGCTATACTACACGCTTGTGGAAAAAAGGTATTGAATGAGGAACTCTATTGGTATCACTTTAGGGTAGGCTACTGGTATCGTCATTTTTTAAACGATACCCATCCTTGCGGTGGAGAGGGGCCATTTTCTGACCTGAGTGTGGGCTCCAGGTGCCAGGTGTTGCACATGAACTCCCTCCAGTCCACCGTGGTGTAGTTGATGGCGTCCTCCTTGTCCTTGTCAGCAGAGCTGTCATCGTGCAGTGCCGTGGGACTCTTCTGGCCCGGCCGCGCCGCAAAGATCCGCGGGGCGAAAAGGGCTGAGGAAGGGAGAAAGGGAGAGAGATAGAGAGAGAGAGGGAGATAGAGAAAGACGGTGGAGGGAGGGAGGGAGAGAGAGAAAGAGGGTGGAGGGAGGGAGGGAGGAGGATGTTTGCTTTTCAACACATTGTTCTTTCTCTTATCAAGGAGGCAGATATACTCACAAGTAATTTTTTTTCAAGTCTCTGAGATAGAGTCCAAGTCAATTCTCAAGTTTATTATGGATTAGTGTTCTATGATCTCCTGGATGCCAACCGGTCTGCATAGCTAAAACTAAGGAATTCAAAGCATGTACTGTATTATCCTCACTCTATCTATTAGCATACAGTATCCGCATTGATTAGTTGACGTTAATATGAGTAGACCTTTCCTTAATGTTAATACACACAAAAATAAAGATTATTTGCAAGTCCCAAATCTCAAGTCCAAGTCAGGTCTCAAGTCTTTGAGGACAAGTCTCATACAAGTCAAGTCTCTAGTCACTATGTGTGTGACTTAAGTGCGACTCAAGTCGCCTATAGCTTGGGGCCCGGACTGACTTGTGTTTTCATGTATTATCATGTATTATTATTATTTTTATATTGCTATGGATAATTGTTTGGGTGAGTGATGGACTCTTTGATTGGTCTGTGCTGTATATATGATGTTATGTGTTGCTGTATGTCTTGTTTCCATAAGACCAGGGACCATGATGTAAATAAGTGCTTGCACTTTCTCATGTTTTTATCGCTTGGATGCTCTTTTATTATCCACAATAAAATCAATCAATCAAGTCAAAGTCTCAAGTCCAAGTCCCCATCTCTGCAAGGAGGCAACACAAAGAACCACAAGTAGAGCAGAATCATTGCATTAACATCCCTCAAAGCACCGTCAAGGCCTTAATATCATACTTTTGATATTATTATCAAAAGTATTATTATTATTATTATCAATTATTATTATTCACATTCAAATATCCACCTGGATGAATAAATGTAAATGATTCAGCGCGCTAATATTTTATCCTTCTATTCAACTGTATAATCAACAGAGCAAGGCCTTGGGTTTTATTTACGGCGGAGAATGCGCAGTCGCAGGCACGGAGAGCGCTAATTTGCTCCGATGTGACAATAGAAGAGCCATAAAAAAGGGGGAAACGGACAGTTGGAGATCATTCCTTTCTTCTGAAGTGAATGTAGTAAAAGTATAGAGACACTGCGTAACGCGTCATCATTCAGAGTTGCGTGTTGCACAAAAAGATTGTATATACGGAAGATGAACACTCCAACTTACTTCCTTGACAGCTAGATCCACATTTTTCTTCTCGCCAATTCTCAATGGCTTCCTTGTTTTGCTCAGGAGCACAAAAAAACTTTAACTGGTGATTTTTTACATTTGTTGTCTGCGCAGCCCACCACACAACAGCTTTTAGCTATGTTTAATTCAAGGAAAATGACGCTGGTGTGTGGAAATGAACGGAGCTTTTCCCCCATGATGGGCGTGGCCTATTTCATGCAGTGTCTCTATATAAATAAATAACTAGAAATAACAGCCTTGCGGTTGTATGCCTCCGTCAAACAAGTCAAGTTGCAGTCTCCATCCATGTCTGTCCAGACTCATGCAAGCACAAATACCTTGAAGCCCACAGCGCAGTGGTGTGGCCATTCAGCCTTATGGCACTTTAAGAAATGTTTGGGAGTACCTCAACAACATGGCTAATCATTTTCAACACGGAAAATGGTCCTACCCTTAACCCTAATCTCCCACCACCCACATACCCCTAGCCACTTCCCTACCCACCCATCGAAACTTGACTCTCTACGACCTTCCTATCCCTAGCTACGGCCCCTTTCCCCTAGTCCCCCTCCCACCACCCAAAGCCCCCTAGCCACTCCCTTTATCCACCCCTCGAACGCCGAGCTTCCTTGCGGTCATGAGGTCACAGTGACCTTGAACTTTGACCACCAAAATCTAATCAGTTCATCCTTGAGTCCAAGTGGACGTTCGAGCCAAATTTGAAGAAATTCCCTCAAGGCATCCCTGAGATATCGCGTTAACGAGCATGGAACGGGCAGTCGTGAGGTCACAGTGACCTAGAACTTGGACCACCAAAATCCTTGAGTCCAAGTTGGGGAGGCATAAAAACCAACCTTTCTCCTTCTCCTTCAGGTAGGCTGACACCAGGTCGTGGAGGAACATGATGAGCTCGGCGTCCATGGTGACGCAGATGTGGTCGGTGAACTCCGTCACCACGCTGCACTCTACCTTGGGCTTGCTGTTGGAGTCTGGGAGGAATAAACACAAAAAAGGTAAAAACAAACAAACAAAACAAAATCAAACATTCATACATTTCTTTTAAAAAGCGTGGCAGATACGATTAATTAATTAATTCTAGCTTCATTTACAAATAAACAGTGTATTTGCAGTAGGTCTCAGTATATCGATATTATATCAATATTGTGATATGAGACAAGACATCCTCTCTGGGTATTGTAATATCGTGATATGGCCTAAGTGTTGTCTTTTCCTGGTTTTGAAAGCTGCATTACAGTAAAGTGATTACCGGTAAGTATTTTTCTGAACTTACCACATTGTTCTAGTTCTTCCATTATTTGCCTTTACCCACTTAGTCATCATATCCACATTACTGATGATTATTTATCAAAAATCTCATTGTGTAATTTTGTGAAAGCACCAATAGTCAGAGAAATAGTCTTAGCATTTTATTTTAATCACAGTCTTGTTTTAATAAAACTGCTTGTGACTTACAATGGAACATTTAGCCCACAATACCGAGATATACCGTATATTGTGTATCGCCATTCAGCCTAGAAATACAGATAAATTATTTTTGGTCCATATATGGCCCCAGCCCTAACTCGTAGCAACTTCCACAATATTTGCTGATGCATGATATAAGGATATATGTAACCTTAAAAACAGCAGGAAACCAGAGCAAGACATATGGTCTACTGCCTTAACGTGCTGCTATATTCTATTACGGTATGCAGTACACAAATGAAAGAGGAGCACGATCCCACCTGTTAGCGAAGGTTCTTGCGGATCTTGCACGTGAATGGACTTGAAATCCAGCTGCATCCTGGGCAGGGCAAAGATGGTCTCCGTCTCATGGTTGTAGCTGGAGGAGCTGCGGAAGCTGCTGAGGAGACTGGAGGACTTGGCAGCCGTGCCGCTCTCCGGGTTATTGGCATCCACATTCCTCAGCAAGTTCAACTCTGAACAAAGAGATAGAACTCATTTGGATTTAAGGTCATGCTCCCCCACACACACACACGCTGTCAGCACCTATTTTACATGAATGATAATGGGGAGAGTGTGGCTGCGAGGTGTGGGCAGAGCAGAGCCCTGTTCAGGGGGAAGGTGGTGCGCCTGGCTTCTTTTAACCAGAGCTTTCTGAAAGTTGAGAGAAGTTCGTTAGAGCAGTGGTTTGTTAGAGCAGTGGTTCCCAGTCTCATTTTGGAAATACATTGTAATCCCCAATCTTCTTTCCAAGTACCCCCTGCAAGCTGCTCAAGTACCCCCATGAGTACACGCAACCCCGGTTGGAAATCACTGTGTTAGATGATGCTACAGACAAATCACAAGGAGGAAGAGAGCATCCAAACATTCATGTACTGTAGGATTCTCTACAAGAAGGAGGTTTGTTTGCATCACCTTCGTTTCTCATGGCGGTGACGTAGTTGAACCACTCTTGGATGGTGGCGACACCGTGCGGTGGGTTCTCATGCCGCCGCCGGGTTATTTTGGTAATGGTGGCCATCGGGCTTTCCAGTGCGCCGCAGGGTTTGGTCACCATGGTGTTGTGGCCGAGATGGAAGTCCAATGTCTGCACTATGTAGGTAGAGTCATCTGTGGAGCCTGGTTGGAACAGAAATGGGTGTCAGTGAAGTGTTACACGACCAAACCTAAGTGAATCAATGCAAATGTGTAAACTAGTTTGGACACAGGCATTTTCTTTATTTGGACTATTTTCCACATTTTAGAATAACAGTAAAGATTTAAAACAAATGGGATTATGCAGAGACCAAAACTGTCTTGTATTTTAGATGATTTAAAGTAGCCGCCCCTTGCCTTGATGGAAAGGCAAAAGCGTTGGAAACAAATTCATACACAGGATCAACGTCACTATTTATATTGGTCTAAGAAACACATTTCAAGCATTTAAGCAGAAGCCTTTAGATGAAAATGACTTCGGGACCCTGGGCCCCTACCCATTTTCAATGCCATTTTGTGTATAGAATACGGTCATGTGTTAAACATTCAATATAGAGCAAACAGGAGACTTGTTTTGGTAGCCTCTCACCTACTAAGTTACCATCCAGATATCAGAGAAACCATTGTTTTGACTGGCTCATGTTAACACGTTCACTGCCATTGGCGAGTCAACTCGTCAAGCAGAAACCAACGGTTGACTGCCAATGGCGAGTCAACTCGTCAAAAAAAAAAAAAAAAGTTTTGACGGTGGGACGTTGATCTAACCCTTTTACATCTCCTATAAAAATATGAGAGCCACCGAACGTGTACAACCCATTCCACCGACCCACTAAGTGGCGACAGTGCTCTCCAGACTATTGAAAGCCGAGCCAAAACTGCAGGGAAAAGCCTGAGGAAGCCATTCTCATACTGTAGGCGAAAACGCTTTCGCGCTGGAGCACAACGGTGGCGCACAACGGTGGGGGGTTCCAAAAATAGACTGGGTGGAACACACTTTGAAACACGCAGCATAAAGCCCAGAATCGCAAAAGCTTCATCAAAGCTCTCAACCGAAACCCCAAGAAACGAGCGAGCCCATCCAGACTCGCCCGACGAGGGGCAGCCAGGCAGCACAGACAACAGAAACTCGCTTGTCACACACCCGCCCGCTGCAGCCACGGAGGGAGGAGAACACACACGGAGGGAGGAGTTTGAAGGAGAGGGGGGTTTCCTGCTGTTATGGAGGAAATTACTGTTCAAAACTATTGTTTAGATGTCTGACGTCTTACTGATGCCAAAAATAAATGGTTAAAGTGACTGTTCTATCGAATTTCACAAAAAGGCATTTTTCTCACCTTTAATTTTCAGACGCTGAAACCATGCTGTATTCAACTGCTAATGTCTATATAACTACTAACTCTACAAACTAACTCTTTTAGACAGAGAAAGCACACATTCTATTAGTTCTTTTGAGATATTTTGTGTTCACAAAATCCTAACAGAAAAGAATCCTCGGCTCTTGAAAGATGAGCCAGAATCCTCAAAAAAAAAACTTGGCAGAAGCTACCTACAGTATTGAAAAAACGGCTGGCAGTGAAGGTGTTAAGAGACAGTGTATGGTGGCCATCAGGGACAAAGTTTAAGAACAGGCATTGAAATATTATCGCCTCAAAGTTACCAGCCAGTGTGGTTTGTGACTGACTGATTTATCTGCTGAAGACAAATTATACTGGCATTTGGCGCATGGTCGGTGTTAATTTCCAGCCCTGTAAGGGTACTGGAGTGTGGCAGCAGTTACACTTTCATTTTTAAATAGAAAACCTAAGCAACAACATTTATACACAAGATAAATGTCTGATTTAATTTGTGGTTAGTGAGCCGCTGCAGCTTGTTCCTCACCGTCCTCCAAGATCTTCTGTGCCTCAGTCCAGAAGGCGATGTTGGGCTCCTCCAGGTGGAACAGGGCCCAGGACTTGGAGCGGAAGTTGGGCCCGTGAAAGCAGGCCAGGGTCATGTGGTTGCCATGGAGGCTCATGGAGCCGCCCAGCTGCACTGCGTCCTCGGGCAGAGGCATCTGGAACAGGGAGATGTGGCAGCCGGCAATCACCTTCAGCACACCGGGCCAGTGGCGGTGGTGGGCCGCATCCATGTCTGTGTGGGGGGAGACACAATACGAGAATCAGGGAGAAATTTAGACACGCTAATAAACTCATAGTTGAACATAAGCCGTGTTCATTAGGCCCTGAGGCGCTGGAACAAGCTTCCTGGGGAGCCTGGGCTACTGTAGTCGGACCAGCATCTTCGTTTACTTCACTTCGTATGGCTGGGTTATTCAAATCTGCGATACCAGCACCCTTAATGTGATACTGATACCAATAGAGAGTACTTCATTCGATACCTTTCCCCCCCCTACTTCATTCATTCAACTCCGTCACATACATTGCACTTGACCTCACCACCACAGACTATATGGGTTGCAGCTGCTGCGAGCAAAACCATAAATAGATTTTCTTTTAGATCTGTGTACAAAAAGGATCAAATGCAAGTATCGTTTGACTGGAGAAGTTTCGAGACTACTTGGATTATTTCAGTTGATACCTTAAAGGTCCCATTCTGTGCAAAAGCTGTTTTTACTTGTAAATGCATATATACTGCTGTCAGCCCTCCCTGTAATGAGTGGTCACAAGCTCAGAACTGCCACAGTTGGATTTGTCCCTATCCAGCTTCCCCCTGCAGTCTCCTCCAAGCCACACCCCCAAACGCTTTGTTTGCCCAGAGGGGAATTGGGACATCACAAGCTTCCTCACGCATACTGCGCAGGTCTCTCTCACACAAGCTACCTGCACCATTTTGTCTATAGCCACAAAATTAACACTTCTAGCTGGAGCGACGCCAACTGTACGTGATCCAGCAACTGCGGAGGTGCATTCGGTAAGTCTAGGCATTTTGAGATGTCCTCTTTAGCGTAGCAACGTTAAGTTAACGATAGCGTTAGTTGTAGACACAACCTAGCGTGCTGGTCCACAGACGCTAATCTGATTGGCCGCTGGGAGCCTGGGGCGGGCTCTCCCTCAGCGGCCAATGGGAACTGTTAGTTCTGAATATATTATAGAAACAGAGGATTCTTGGGACGAGGAAGGGACAACTCCGTCACGACAAACGGGGTTGCTATATTTTCGACAAATTAATCCAGAATCATGTTTTATGGACCAGAGACACACGTTTTTAAGAGGTTACAGCTGCACGAATTGGGACCTTTAAAGGTATTGAGTACTGATACCCAGCCCTAGTATAGGGCTGTCAATCTTCCTCTATAATCCAATTCGATTTTCAGTGCTTTATTATTTTAATATTTGATTTTTATTCGTTTTTTTAATGAATTTCTAATTCATAAAAAATAAACGGATGAAAAAAAAGTAAGTTTTTTGTTTTGGTCCGAGTGAAATATGATGTCTCTCCTGATTCTAAATATAGTTGGAACGCTTGGTTTGACCAAGTAAAACTATTTTTATACGCATTTTATGAAATGTAGATGGAAAAATGAATGGCAGATGAAATCCCTTGGTTTGTATGCTGAATGCATAAGAGGATGTGACTTTGGTGCTGTAGGCTATTAAAAAGAACAGGACTCATGTTTGTAATGTTACAATTAACCCCCTACACAGAACTTTTAAACTGGTTATGAAATACTGGTGCCTCTATGAGCAAATGAGACCATCAGCGAGGGGATTGGATATTTCTTTATCATTATTTACATCCCTGCACACCGCTCAGGACCGGAGTAGGCTGTAGCGGAGGAGAGCAGCCGGGTAGTGAAGCCCTGCCTGGCCAATTGCCAGGAAAACCCGCGGCTCCGGCCTAGTCCAGCGGGCCTTTTTTCTATCTCAAAACAATTGAAAACGGCCGTTTTGTTGCCGTCTTGATAAAGGAGATACATTTTATTCCACCAGAGGCTGAGGGCAGCAAGACAAAAGACTGCTGAAAATAACAGGAGAGTTTGGGAAATAGAGTTTAGAGTTGGCATGTTACAGGATTGTCTAGACACCAGAGCCAGCTGTAGCACAGCCTCAACACCATGCAGCCCCCCTCAGCATCGAGGAGAAGGACGTGCACCGGCTTTTCACCCGGCAGAATGTCAGGAAAGCAGGAGGCCCGGATGGTATCTCTCCGGCCACACTGAAACATTGTGCCAGCCAGCTAGCCCCAGTTTTCACTGACATTTTCAACGAATCCATAGCTCAATGTAAAGTTCCAGCTTGTTTCAAATCATCAACAATCATCCCCATCCCCAAGAAGGACAGCATTACAGGCCTCAATGACTACAGGCCGGTGGCCTTAACATCTGTAGTCATGAAGTGCTTTGAAAGGCTGATTCTGTCACATCTCAAACCTCACACTGACCACCATCTCAACCCGTCACAGTTTGGTAATAGAGTCAACCGCTCAGTGGACGACGCAGTCAACCTCAGCCTTCACTACATCCTGAACCACCTGGACACTCCTGGCACCTATGCGAGATTACTTTTTCTTGACTTTAGCTCCGCCTTCAACTGTGTTGTACCAGAGAAGCTTCAGGAGAAGCTACTATCCTTGGGTGTGGACCCCTCCATTAGCCAGTGGATCATTGACTTTCTTACCAACAGGCCTCAGCATGTGCGGCTGGGCCCCCACCTGTCTGATCCTTGGGTCACCAACATCGGGGCACCCCAAGGTTGTGTGCTTTCCTCCTTCCTCTACCTGTTGTACACCAATGACCTCATCTCCACAAACCCAAACATCAGGCTAATTAAGTACGCAGATGACACGACCGTGGTTGGCCTCATCAAGGACAACGATGAGTCCGCCTATAGACAAACCGTGTCCAGCCTTGCTGAGTGGTGCTCCAAGAACAACCTTGAGCTCAATGCACTCAAAACAGTTGAAATGACAATAGACTTCCGGAAATCACCTCCCCCACTCTCTCCCCTGTTCATCAACAACACAGCTGTTAACGAGGTGGAGGCCTTCAAATTCCTCGGCACCACCATCACCAAGGACCTCAAATGGGAGACAAATGCCTCCTCCATAATTAAAAGGGCCCACAGTGGCATGTTCTTCCTCAGACAGCTCCGCAAACTCAACGTCTCCCGTCCGGTCCTGACTCAGTTCTACAAAGCCACCACTGAAAGCATTCTCTCATCATCTCTCTCTGTGTGGTTCGGCTCTGTCTCTGCCCTTGCTAAGGGCAGATTGCAGCGTATTGTGCGCACAGCAGAGAAGCTGACAGGACAACAGCAACTGTCACTGAGTGAGCTGTATGATGCCAGGGTCAGGAAGCGGGCAGGGAGGATCGTCTCTGACCCCTCCCATCCTGGTAACCGTTTGTTTAGGAAACTTCCATCAGGAAGGCGGTTCTGTGCCATCAAGACCAGAACCACACGCCACCTAAACAGCTTCTTCCCGAGGGCTGTCTCTCTCCTCAACAAGCCCACTCACATCTGAGGTCATTGTATTCACTGTCATATACGTATGTATGTTTATCTGTATCTTGTCGAGTGTGCTGATTCACCAGAATGAATTCCTGTGTGTCCTTGTGATGCATTTGGCAATAAAGTGTTTCTGATTCTGATTCTGAACACAGAAGGAGGTATGCTCCACTAAACATCTCTGCCTCAGGCGCATCTGCAACGTTAATGCACACGAGATTATCATTCTGATGATGATTGTGATTTAGTCAGACCACCTATATCCAGACTCAGAAAACTTTAATAGTTCATCAAAATGTGACAAAATGATTTGTTTTCACATGCTGGTTGGCCAAGGCGTGACAGACGAGATTTGCGGAATAATAATAATAATAATAAATAAAAATAAGAATCAAATTGTATTAATATTTATTAAAATCGAATTATATTCAAATTTCAAAATTCGTTCCAATAGCCCAACCCTAGTACCTTGTTTGTAATTGTAGAAACTTTGAAATTAATGAATTGAAAGTATGAAGTATGATGTTTGGCGTTCTAGTCTTTAAACCACTTCGTAAAATTTAAAAAACTGATATAATCAAGTTTACTATAAGACAAAGAATTCATTATACTCCCCATAACCGGCATCACTTGCAAAGAAACGTCCCGTCTCTTACACCACATGAGTCCATGGCATATTACAAAGGTATTGAAGAAGGCATGCTTAAACAGATTCACGAAGCTATACAGGATGTTTTCGAATGTGTAATACCCCTAGATAGTAAAACAATGTATTTTGGTATATCGGAAGACTGGTTGAAAGAAGACAGATATTTGATTAATATATTGCTGGTAGCTGGTAAAAAAGCTCTCACCAGGAAGTGGTTATCACAGGAAAGCCCTAAAGTGAATGAATGGATGAATATTACGATGGATATATATAAGATGGAAAGACTAACCGCTGTTATCAATCATAAAGTAGAACAATTTACCTCAAGATGGGAATGCTGGGTTCAATATATAACACCCATTAGGCCAGATTTTATTTTTTTGGATCCAAGATGAATGTTGCTCCGAATGTATAGTGAAAAGTCGACTCCCTGTTCTGTTTGTTTGTCTTTTGTCTTTTGTTTTTGTTGCTGCTGTTGTGGTTTTGTCTTTTATTTTATTTGTCTAAAAAAAAAAAAAAAATCTATGGCAGTACATATCTACAATGTATACAATGCAAGTATGTATAATAATCTGTCAATAAAAAGTAAAGAAAAAAAAAAGAAAAAAGAAGAAGGCATGCTTACACAGCTCAGCGGCGCCTTTCTCAGTGTTGATGACAGGTGTTTTGGGGGGCAGATAGGGGCCCGGGCCCCAGGTGGAGAGGGCCCGCTTACTGGTGTCGAACTGCTGCGTGAAAAACTCCTGCAGCTTCATGCCAATCTTGATGAGGTCCGGCGTAGTGGAGCGAGAAATAATCACCTGGAAGATGTCCCACTGAAGGTCTCCATGCACAAAGATCTCACTGGAGAGAGGGCAAGGAGACAGATGGTTGAGAATGAGATAGAGCGTGCAAACAAAGTACGGTAGACAGAAAGACTGTTGATTAAAGATCACTGGGTCTTGAATGATCGTGAATATGTGTAACAGCTTTTATCCACTGGGGCAATTAGGGAGAGTAGATACAGATAAGTACAAGTAGTTTCAAGTACCGTAAATTCCGGACTATAAGCCGCGGCTTTTTTCCCGTTTTTTGGCCTTTTTTGCCCCCTGCGGCTTATATAACGGTGCGTCTTATCTATGGATTTTTTCCAAAAAAAAAAAAAAATCTCTCTTTTTTAGCACTCTTTCTAACTATAAATCCACTTCTGTTTTAATTTCCTCTCTTGCCCTCTTTTAACAACATAACATAACATAACATAACATAACACAACACAGGTAAGCAGAAAGAAAAAGACGAAGCAATCACGCCATGAATGAGGAAATGACTCACCTGCTGGAGGCTGGAGATACACCGCTTGGGCTAAACTTTTACTCCGTGAAACACTATCGATTAAGTCCGACATCGCTCAGAGGTTTTGAGCAGCTTGAAAACAAGTTTGAAAACGTGCAGAAGTCCATCCACTCACTCACTAAAGAAACTAAGGCAACCGTGAACAGAGTTTATAATGCGGAAAAGCGCATCCGCGCACTGGAGGACAAAAACAACACAGTGAGTCCGAAAATGGATAAAATGCAAAATCGAAACCCTGCACACGCAGGTTGATGACTTAATCAGCAGGAGTAAAAGAAATAACATTCGCCTGATCAATGTAAAAGAGGGAGCTGAGATTGGTGACATGGACGCTTTCGTGGCAAAATCCTGTGTTACATCCTGGACCTGAAGGAAGGCGAGAAACCACCAGAGGTGGACAGGGCACACCGGGCGCCTCGGCCACGTCCAGACCCCGGCCTGCCACCGAGGGCCATCTTCATCTGCCTACTCCGCTGGCCCGACCGTCAACTCATCCTCCAGGCTGCGGGGAAGAAGCCCCTCACCTGGGAGGGTACGCGCTTTTTCGTCCGGCAGGACCTCTCCGCGTTGGTGCAACAGAAACGCGCAACATACAACAGCATCATCGAGTCAATGGATATCGCTTTGGCGTACTGTACCCAGCGAGACTCGTCATAACCATTGATGGACAGCGGCGGAACAAGAGCTCAAAGTGAAACTGCCGAATATCTTTTGAGTTGGACTGGTCAATAGTACTGTGAGTAACTAAAATAAAAAAATAAAAAACGGAATTCTCTCTTCTTTAGCACTCTTTCTAACTATAAATCCACTTCTGTTTTAATTTCCTCTCTTGCCCTCTTTTCACCACACCGCGGACACTGTGTGCACTGTAAAAAAAACAAAAAATACCACAATGTGTGATTTTGTCTGGGGATTAGTGACCTGACTTTTGTTTTGTTGAAATGTTAATAAATGGGAGCTTCCCCAAACAGCCATCTCTTTCCCGACAATCCCCTCTGTGCACGAAGCCTTACATATGGTAATTAAACATCAAAACACCCGCGGCTTATAGACCGGTGCGGCTTATAGAAGAAAAAAATAGTCACCTTTGAAGGTGCGGCTTATAGACCGGTGCGTCTTATAGTCCGGAATTTACGGTATATAAACTACAGGTGCGATCATAGACAGTGTAAAAGGCGTAGGTTTCATTTGAGCATTCGGGGGAGGCAGCAAACACTTGATTTCCTGCATGTTCTGTGTTTGTGAATCTGTGCCTTTACCTGCATCATTATGGTGGAAATGTCTTATAATGGAATACAAGGCTCTCAGGCATTCTGGATTGCTTTCAAATATTTATTCTCCTGGAGGTCAACTTTTCTCATTTAAGTTTAAATCTACACACAAGCCATGACAGTCAAAATCCCATGGTCATGAAATATTTAATGACCATGAGAATCCTGACTATAACTCGTACCTGTTTGTTTGTCTGGTACTTCCTGCATGAAGTTCACATTTGAGCCAGATTTAAAGTGCCATTATTATGGTCATTCTATCCCCTGAGTATTTTAATGTTATCTATGCACAAATCATAATGAGAGACGGGGGATTCTGTTAATTTCTTCTGCACTCTCCCTGCCTCCTGTGGTATCCTGAAGGAAGGAATTATGGATTATCCAACAAATAACGACAATTAGGTAACTATTGTTTCATCACTGCTTGTGGTCAGACTGAATTGAATAAATACATTCCATACTTATAGACATAACTTACAAACTTTCCTCAATAGCCTAAAAACGTTTTCTAATCTCAGATTGCAACAAAATCTCACATTCATGTTGAAAACATCTATTATTTAAAGCCCCAATCAGTAACTTTTCCAAGTTTTGCTATTGGAGAAACTGCGCCCTCTGGGTGCAATAGTATCGCTATCGATATTGCCGTTTAAAGTCAACAAAACACAGCGCCATGTTGTGACATCGGGTACTCACCACGTGAGGAAACAATAATCCATAGTAGTCCCCCCCCCCAGATTTTTTTTATCACATTTTTATCCCCCATTAGTGCTAATTTTAATTTATTTATCCTGGTTACTGCTCCACCCTCTGCCGATGTGGGGAGAGCCGAAACTGGCTCCATGCTTCCTCCGAGACATGGGCAGTAGCCAGCCGCTTCTTTTCACCTGACAGGGGAAACTTCACCGGTAGGACATACAGTAGCACGTGGCGCTGGGCACTCGAGGACATGCGGACGGGCACGCACTCCTTCAGTGCTCACAGCGTCACAGGTGGGAATCGAACCCAGGACCTTCTAGCTGTGAGGCGACAGCGCTTACCACTGCACCACTGTGCCCCCTAAACCATAGTAGTTTGACAGTTGTGAGATTTGAGTTAAGTTGTGGACCAGTGATGTCATTCATGCACACATGTTATAGCGTATTTTCAAAATAAAGTCCTCCGCTTTTTCTTTTTACCGTATGTTTCTGTTGAATGCCTCCTGCACCCCCTCTGACATCTACGCCTAGTGTATGTGGGGTTGTATCCTGCAGTTGGTTCAGATTATGTTCTCATTCCTACTGAACCACGGCACAGTTGTGTTGTTAGAGCACTGAGACTTTCATTTTCAGACATCTCGGTGCCATTATTTTGCGCCACTTCAGTTTGAATGGCATTGTTCTCACCTGGAGGAAAGAACTGAACTGAAGGAGTAAACATTCCAGAGTTTCAATAAACATGTTTGGCATGAACAAACAAAAGCTAAAAAGCTTGGCATCATCTGCATAGAGTGTGTCATTGTGTGTGTGTGTGTGTGTGTGTGTGTGTGTGTGTGTGTTGTATTGATTGTCTAGCTCTGCTGACGTCCTGACACACCTTTTCTCTGACAGGTTGGTGTCCACAGTGCAAAGGTTGACCTTCCACTCGTCCTGGAGCTGGAGGTCGGCGTTGCTGAACACGCCCATGAGGATGCTGGAGCCCATGTAGTCCACTCTGGCCTCTGTCGACCCCATGGTGATCTGGATCTTGTGGCTGGGCTGCTGGTTTGGGTGTTCAGAGATGTGGGCTGGAAGACAGATGAGAGGTGATTAGGATTGAATTGGAGTGAGTGCTCCTAACTGGATAAGATTAAACTTGACTGATCCCTGTGGTGATTAGGGGTGTCACGGTACGTGTATTTGTCCCGTGACGGCACGGTATGTGCGCCACGGTTCGGTGCATTGAGCTACACGAAGAATACGTGGAATCCAGAAGGTGGTGGTAAAGCACCTAAACGCTGTTTGAACGCCATGAAGGCCACAGAAGAAGACACACCAAAACAACACGAGTCATAGAAATCCACGTTCACGGAATGGAACGTTTTGTGGAGAGGAAACATTAGCGGGGGATGGTCCAGCGTGTTTACAAGCTGTACGTCGCTTCCATGCTACTTCACAAAACCACAACAATATCGAAGCATCCAGCTGCGCTGCCCCCCCTTTACCGTTGTCAAAAAAGTGAGTGCAGAGCAGTATCCTAATGACTTTTATGACTCAGGCAATAAGCTGTTTTGCAAATTCTGTCAACATCAAGCCAACGAGTTAAGCTTGCTAATGTAACGTTACGTAGGCGCGACACGCAACTATAAGGGACTTTCCTTTAGTCCTTTATAGTTGCGCGCATCGTGGCTAAAAGTTACGTAACACTGACAAAGCTGTTAACTTGTAAACAAGCAACTTACATCGCGTGAGATGACAAGAAAGATGCGGTGAGGAAGAGGGGATGACTCCTTGTCATGTTCCAATAATCCATTATGATGACCGAACGTAATCATTATGGTAAACAAAACTCGCCTCCACACCAGTAACGTTACTTACATTATTTGGGAAAGTGAAACCCACCCCTCCCCCGCTGTGTGACAATTCCGAGGGGTGGGTGGGAGTATTACTCCACATGCACTCTTTTTACAAACTTGTGTACAATAAAGATTTAAAGTGGGGGAAAATGCCTTTGCCCTGTCAAACAGCTGGAATACAGACATCTGAGAGGGAGGCGTACCTCACACTTCGAAAATTGCTGCTGTAGAGTAAAATGTTTTGTGTGGATTGCCTAGATCTTATTAAATTGTGGACATATCCATTCCCACTTATTAGACACTATTTCTGATGGCAAAATGAGCATAAAAAGCAAAACACAGAATTCAGAAAAATTAAAACGGAAAAAAACTTAATTTGGGATTTCTTGCCTTTTTCCCCGTTGTACCGAATTCGTACCGAACCGTGACCCCGAAACCGAGGTACGTACCGAACCGTGACTTTTGTGTACCGTGATACCCCTAGTGGTGATATTGGGGTGTTGGTATAAAAATGGTAAAAGGATACAGCAAAGATGTGCATTGATGTCCTTTCTCATTATCCTAATCCTAATAATAACTCGTAAAAAAAATCATAATCATAATACAAAAAACATGTGTCATAGGTAGAGAAACTGTCAGAAAACACAAGGATAAAAAAACACCAACAATCATTGGAACTTTCTCCAACTCTACTGCCACTATACTGCCACTAGACAGTATACAGTGATGTGTGAGAACATTGGACTGAACTCGCCACCATCTGCACTTTGCTACAACGAGAGCTTTGGAAGCAAACTGCAGGAAAACAGTAGAGCAGATGTCCTCAGAGAGTGAGTGGGCCCACAGGCTCTTTACTCATCTCCAGGCTGTGTTTACTTACAGACCCTCTCCAGGCTGTGTTTATTCACAGACCCTTCTCCAGGCTGTTTACTCACAGACCATCTCCAGCTGTGTTTACTCACAGACCATCTCCAGGGTGTTGACATCTATATTGCCGCCCACCACCCCGCCCTTGGAGTCCAGCTTGGAGCGACCCAGGCCCACCGACATGCTGATCTCCCGGTCCCGGTTGCTGCCTACGGACAGGCGGCCCTGGCTCTTCAGTCCGCTGGTCGTCCAGCTGGAGGGACAAACACGACCGTGAGCTGCTGAATGATGTATACCTGCTCTAATAAAAGATAAATGACTCTCTTTCCAAGGACAGGATAAATTATCTCTAACTGATTTACAGTTGTGACGTGACAGGGTATTTGACAGCAATGATTTATCTTTAAATTTCCAAACATGTCTGTATCTTTCCATGTTTTATCCCAAGCCTTTTGAGTGTAAGGTAATATAAATAGGGGAGCACTCACGTGTTGTTGCCCATAACATTGCTCATGTTCATCTGGACGTTGAGCTGCTTCAGGTTGATGGCAAACACCACCAACGTCTCCCAGGGCGTCCCCTGTGGGCCCGCTGCCTTGCCGTTTTTACCGGAGGACGGAGTGGACGTTTTGGTCACAGAGTCTAGAAGAGAGAGAACACCGCCTGAGGAAAATGGTGGTGAAAAACAGTTTCCCTCCAAATGCTTTTTAATCTATTTTAGCGAGTGGCCCAGTAGAAGACTTCACCATCTGTGGGGACGGCACGTTTACAGTTGCCTTCTACTTTTTGCAGCTATGGCAAAGCAATTCAAGAACATATTGCATAGTGTGCATATTGATATAACTAGCTTCTCAACTGCTGAGTGGACTGCTTCCAGGCAGACCTTGTGGAGGTGTCATGGGTAAATTAAAAAGTAAAGTGGCCTCTTGATAACCCCAGTGAGAGACCCGCACTCACACACTCAACCCTGTAACATTTAGATTAGGTGGCTGGTGAATGGTTTCTGCCTGTGTGATGGACATCTAGATTAATGACAGCATGGGTTAGTTTAGTACATCCTTTTTTTGACGTCTGAATTGGGCTTCTACATGATCCTGCTCCAGATCTATTTGGAAACCATTTTTTGGGGGTAATTACCTCTTCTAGGGGCGGAAGAATCGGACACGCTCCTGGTGCGACCGGGTGCCGGGGACTTGAGGTGGATGAGGCCGCCGCCCGGGGACATGTTGCTCCCAGTGGAGTGCTCCGAAAAGACATTGGGGGACTGAGGCATGTGCTGCCCGCCGGTGCTGCCATCCCACGTCCGCCAGTAGGCTCTGCGGGTGGACTCAGGGGACAGGTGGGTGTTCTCTGCGGAGTCCGGGGTGGCCGGGCCGGAGGCTGGCGGCAGAGGCAAAGGTTGAGATGGAAGTAAAAGGACAGGTTTGGAAATGTCACGCTGGAAAAATGATATTACACGACAAGCTGCAGACCAAAGGGTCACCTGGCAGGTTGATGGTCTGGTCTCCGAGGAAGAGACGCCTGGCAATGCTGCGGCGGTACCAGGCCCTCGGAAAGGCTAGGATCTCGCTCAGTCGCCTCATGTCGTATTTGAAAGAGGCAGAGCCAATGTCGCACACGGCTGAGGAGAGAATGTTACATTGGTCATTTACATATATGAAGAGATAAACTGCTGAAAACCATCATCTAATGCATTGAATGTGCGAAACAAGTTCTAAAAAACATTCTACGATATTCCAGAAATTCCATGATATTCCAGTAGGGAACTGTCATAATCAATGCACTGCAGTAAAAATACCCTTGCATCGACTGCACAGGAGTGTTGAATAATCTACTGCATGGTCCAGAGGGAGAGGAGGTACCTGAGATATTGATAAGCGTGGTGTCCATCTTGCCGCCTTTGGTAGGGATGAAGCTCTCGATGAAGGTGGGGCCTCCTGTGCGCCTCATCCTGGACAGGCTGACCTTCACGAACTCCAGGTTGATGCTCAGAGAGTCCTTCCTCCCTGTGACCGAGGACTGCTCCTCGTCCACTGTACCTTCATAAAAACACAATATGTGACACACCGATCTCACCGATATCCAAATATATTCTCAGCATTATCTTTAGGGCATTTCAATGTTGGCACACGGGTACATTGTGTATGCCTGTTGAGGTGCACATTTCTTTCACAGTACAACAGGGTTCCTACGCATGTCTGGAAAGCCTGGAAAAGTATTAAAAGATGAATTTGATCATGTCCATGTCTTGAATAGTTTAGGATTTTGAAAAATGTCTGGAAATGTTTTTGTTGATGTGAACAATAATGTTCAGATGATAGAGGGATGCTCTTACAATATTACCCAGCCACTGTCAGCATGCATCATATACCCATCAAAATCACATCCAGTCAAGAACATAGGGTCTGGGGAAAATATGGAATTTCAAAATAGAAGCCGTGTAGGAGCCCTGACAACCATCTCACATAGTCTGATATTTGTGGCTGTGAATAACAATCTTCATCTACAGTATACAGTGATATGACCTAGTTAGCAGGGGCAATGTCTATCTTCGTAAATCATATTGGACACCAGACAAGATCTTCAAAACAAATCAAGTTATTAGATCTAATAGAACTAATAACTAATTTAGTTATTAGTTCAAAATGTATAGGAACTTCAGTTTTCCTGGTCATGAGATGAAAACAGCTTTACTCCATTAGGAAAATGGTGTTGAAACACACTGTGCCCCTCTACAGACATAATGCATCCACTTTCAACAAACATCACATACTGTACAGTACACAGCATCATTCTTAACAAGCATTTTGAACTATTTCGAGACATAATAAAATATCCTTATTTCTGGCCTCGTCTCGTTGATGCTCTCCTCTGACAGAATGAGATAAAGAAAATAGCAGTAACATCCAGTCATTCATTATGTTACAATAATCAATAGTAGTGCATGAAAATGGGACTGGCTATCACACTACTATTGATGAGATATGAATCCATGGATGAGACTGAGTTTATTGTGTGTTTCAATGCCAGTGAGCTGCAACTAGAGCTTGACAAAGGTCTTGGCACACCCACTACTGGCCCATAGAGGTAACTAGAAGTATTGTGCGCTTCGCGCACTCCTTTATTTTAGTAGGCGGCTTTAGGGGCGGCTTTAGCTCAGGAGGTAGAGCGGGTCGGCCAATGACGCAAGGGTTGGCGGTTCGATCCCCGCTCCCTCCCAGCTGCTGTCGTTGTGTCCCTGGGCAAGACACTTAACCCTCCTTGCTCCCGATGGTGTGTAGGCACCCTGCGTGGTAGCCTGCCGCCATTGGTGTATGAATGGGTGAATGTAGACTATCTACTGATTGTAAAGCGCTTTGGATAAAAGCGCTATATAAATGCAGACCATTTACCATTTACCATTTAGTATCCCTCACTGCCTCTGCTCAACTGGCAGCACTCATTTATACCGTGCCTTGTTGCTTTGCCTTCACAGGAACTCATAAACTTTCATAACTCATGGTAACACTGTAGCAGGGCTATTCAATTGGCGGCCCACGCCCACGCTGGAATTGCTTTTTTTTTTTTTTTTTTTTACAGTGCACCTGAACGCAACATGCAAGATACCCGCTGAATAAGTGTCCAAATGTTCATTCTGGGCAATACTCCACTTCTGTTATAACATTTCAGTCTGGAATATGGAATAGGCTATCTTTCAATAATCTTTATGACTAAAAGGCTAAAAGTAAGCTCATGTGTAAGAAATTACTGTTCTACATTACTACAAGTAAAAATTTAAATAATTAACTTGTTGGTTTTGGTTGGTTTGGTTTTATTTAGCTTCAAGAGTGCATTTTTGTTCTTGTGTGACCCTCAACAGGCTTTGAGAATCCCCGGCCACTTACTTATGCTTAAATTAACCCACTCATATTCTCGTTTATTTCAAGAAAAACAATTTGGCTAGTGAAAATTCTAATTGGCTGGTAACTTTAAAATCTAGGAGCCATATTATTTGGCAGGTGGTCAAAAAAGTTAATTTCAAGCCTTGCAGAGAGAGCAGGTGGTGACATAGGAGTGAGTGAGAAAAGGATCAAATATTGGTGGTTAAGATTGAAAAATGACATCACACCTGTTGTTCAAATGCCCCAAATTTTTCCCGCCAGCGCCGTTCGGCCCCCAGCCCTCAGCAAAATGTGGCCCTTGGTGAAAAGTAATTGGGGACCCCTGCTCTACAGCCATCAGCACACTCACTAATGCTTATTCACATCTACACTAGACCTTGGAGGAGAATAAGAATACAAAGAAAAAGCATGTTTGTTTTACAGAAATCTGATCTAGTATTTAGTCTAGGGAAGGATCACAGAGACAAATCTTATATTGTATTAGACACTGTTAATTTTCTCAGCCAATTGATGTTTGGCTTAGACCAGTGATTCGCAAAGTGTGGGCCGTGGAGGTACTGCAGGTGAGCCATCAGGAGTAAAATATAGCCGCACGCGGCAATACCAGGGGTTCAAGCCTGGTATTGTCCCCGAAGGGGTTTGAATATCTGTCATTGGGCCAAATCCAGGTCTCTGCGGTCACCCAGGTCGACTACTGACCTCCAGGTGCATGTGAGCACCATTGCGAGCACCACATCCATTCACATTCTGCTGGAAGGGTTCTCTGTAGGGCTGGGCCCAGGGCCCCAAGGAAGATCTGGGGGTTAGCCTGGCCCTCTGCTCTCTCTGCTCCGTGGGACTACATTTCAAAATGTGAAATGGGCTGTTATCGCCAAAGATCGGTACATTGCTGTAATGTTTTGTTTCTGAGTAGTGGGTGACATTTCCAACCTATGTGCAAAGTTTGGTTACTGTGGGCCTTAGGGCTTCTGATGTGTTTCACAATATTGTCTCAATAGATAGTTTATCTTGTAACCACCAATATCTGTAATTGGGCCAGATATTGGCCCAATGATATTGATGGTTATGATGATGATGTCGCAATGGGCCAGATATTGGCCCAGTGATATGGATGGTTAGAAAAACAGGAAATGGGGTGTTGTTGTATTGCCAGAATTTGGTAGATTGGTATAATTTTTTCTGGTATAATTATGTTTGTTTCTGAGTAGTGGGTGAGTTTTCTAGCCTATGTGCAAAGTTCGGTTACTGTGGGCCTTAGCGTTTCTGACGTATACAGTACACGGTTTTATGGAAGAACGGGAATAATAAAGAATAAACAAAGCAATTTCAATAGGGTTTCCAGCCCCTTCGGGGCTTGAACCCATAGGTGGATGTTTTTGGATGAATACAAACTATCAAATGGACCGTACTCGACTAGAAAGCTTGAATAATACACAATAAACTAGGTTAGAGCACCCTATTCAGTGTGTTTATTTTACTATACATCCTGGAACTTGGTGCTAATGTTAGCATACTCCATTCACATACATGAAACTGTTAGCATTTGAGATAACGCATTGTAACAGCAACATTACAATGTGATTTGGGGTTGTACCCCAGCCTGCAAGCTTTCAAACCATGTCAGGCTAATTTGAATTCAATCTAGCTAAAAGCAAAGAAAATTGCAGTGCATTGTTTGGAGAGTGGTAGGAAGTGAAATGCATGTGCATTTTCTTTTCAAAATCACATGCCAAATCCCACTTTATTTTTTGTATGTGGATGGACCATGTCCCACTGTGATGTCATAAATCCCATGGTGACATCATCAGTGATGTCATCAATCCCACTGTGACATCAGCAGTGATGTCATAAATCCAGTGATGTGTGACATCATCAGTGATGTCATAAATCCCACTGTGACATCATCAGTGATCAGTGATGTCATACAAAAAAAGTGGAAGTCTGGCTTCAGACCCCCGACTTCAGACATGGACAGCTGAATGTTGCCAACTCCAGGACATGTGATCCAGCATCCCAGAAGTATGCCATCAAGGAGCAGCCAGGGCGAGGCTGCGCAGCGGTCAAGCTGCATATGCGAGCTACAGGGCCAGCTGGGCGAGCTGCAGGGCGGGCGAGCCTAGGAATCGAGCGCGCATAGCGTGCGAGATCCCTAGTATCAGTATATAAATTTGGCAATGTGGCCTCTGTTCTCTGTTTAAATTTTTGTCCCACTGATGATGTCATAAAGGGGCGCGCACACACACACACACACACACACACACACACACACACACACACACACACACACAAACACAAGGAGGCATTGTAACATCAGTGATGACATCATAAGACTGATGAGGTCATTAGTGATGTCATAAGGGGGCACCCACACACACTCGCGCAGATTTCAAAGTGGGCCCGGCATTCTTAAGTTTGGGAATCCCTGGCTTAGAGGAACCACAATCTGGGCAATGGTCTGGGCTAATATTAAATATTAGGGGTTTCGGATGGAAAGTGGATGTCCGTGCCAAGACGTCCACTTCCGTGCGCCGTGGTCGTTGTTTACAGTCAGAATGACACGAGAATGGAGTTGGAGTTGATCGATCGATACTTTTTTGTAGCTGTTTTAGGTTGACGACATTTCAGCTCATCTCTATAAACAGATAAGTGCATATGAGATGTCATCGCACTGTAAACATTGACGGAACCGCGAGACTTGGCGCGGGCGTCCGTTCTACACTGGAAACCTCAAAATCTTGGCTGTCTGTCCCAGTCTTATTAGTAGTTAGACTGATAGACTCTGGGTTCCCAGCTTGGACAAATCACAACCCCAATATTTATAAAGCTTATTTTCTCTAATAGGACAGTAGAATATGGTGAAACATTTTGCCTTCTCCCGCTTCCGGTACAGTACCTAAGGGTCCAGGGCCCGGCGGCAGGCCGGTGACGGCGGACTTCTGTTTGCCGGCGCCGTAGGGGTGGAAGACGTAGAGGGAGAAGTCGGACATGCAGGCGGTGAAGCTGAGGCCCGAGGAGCTGCTGGGGGGGCCGCTGAGGTCCGACTGGCTGCTACTGTGCCGGCTCCTGCCCAGAGGGCTGCCCAGCAGGGGAGACGCTGTGAGGGAGTGGAGAAAGAGTTAATCTAGGACTTCTATCAAGCTCTATAGACAATTAGATATATTTTCCCCCAGATTTCGAGAATTTCATGACTATCTGTATTGTAGGTTACAAGGAGATAACAGAGAAACTATGATCAATCGTCTACATTCTCTAATTATGTTAAATTCTGGTAAATGAAATTATGCTGAAGTTTAACAGTTAAGTTTAAGTTTAACAGGACACCCTGGAAGCCCCTCAAGGTCGCCTGGTGGTACCCGGACCCCACATTGAGAACCACTGGACTAGAAAGCAAAGAAATGAATGCAAGGGAACAAGCTGTGGCCCAAACTAATTATACAGCATGTAGTTCCGACTACTGATTGGTCAAGGACCGTTCTCAAATGAGCATAACAGCACACCTAGCCGTTCTCAAATCGTTCATTTGAGAACGCCCTCATCACTAAAATATCACTCCACTGGCCAGTCTGTTCAGCAGAGAACAGCAGCAGCCAAAATTCTGCAGGAAAGATGGCCGCCTATAGCACTCTAACCTGACAGAATTTCTAGCCCATAAACTAACTAATAACTTGGCCAATAAGTATGTAACATACAAAATAAAACAAACAGTAATGTTTTAATTTGATGTAGAATGCATAGGACATGTAACTGGTTCGTTAAACTCGCATTCCGGGAATAAGGTTTACGTAAGTGGTGCGAGACTCGGAGAGGCTGGTTCTCCTGGAACCCACTTGCTTAGTGCCAGAACACACTCGATTTGGGGGCGGAACATGCTATGGCCCACCTCTCAATCCTCTTTCATCTCAGACAGGCAGTATTTTCAGTCTGATACGTGTTACCGTCCCTCTCCTCCTTTAAAACACCTGTGTGGAAACCAGCAGCTTGTTTGTTTATCTCTTCTTCCAACCATTAATCAACAGTAAGTCCACCAAATAAATTTTAATTAACAAAACAATCCATTTTGCATCAACGCTGTAAGCTAGATGCTGCTTTCTGCACAGGTGTTTGTTACAGTTAACTAATGTGATGAGCATATTGGCTGGCTGACGTCTGGCTGACTCAACGGGGACTATTTATTGTCTCAGACTAACACTGGGCAAAAAAGTGTTATTTTGAGAGCAAATGGCCCCAAGATATGAACACCTTTTGTTTATACATTAGGTTGTATTTTGTTGGTAACTGTTGTATAATCGCTTTAATCGCTTAAATCACTCACGACTATTTACATTTCGATTTACATTGACAGTATCATAACAAAAAGCTAACTAGTGCTCTCCTGACCTTTGCTGGGGGGAGGCTTAGGAATGTGCTGCCCTGGCGGGGTGGAGGAGGGCGGGTGCTGCCCCAGCGGGGTGGAGGAGGGTGGGTGCTGAACGGGCGGGGTGGAGGAGGGTGGGTTCGGCCCGTCGGTGGGGTAGGGTCCTGTCGGGATCTCCAGCTCGCCGCGGTTGGAGGAGAAGACCAGGTCCAGAGAGGGCAGCTTGAGCATGCACTCCACCCTGGACATGGGCAGGCAGCTGAAGCGGATCTGAGAGGGCTGGAGACATGCGCGATAAATGATAATTCATTCCCATTGACTTCAAATGAAAATCCTTAACTACATATCCAACAGTATCACTACAGGTTTCTAAAATAAACATTACTTGTTTACATTCCATTTTCTTGGCTTCATGCCATGATCATATTGTAAAGTACTGGACAGTTTTCAATCTCTAGACCTGACCTGAAAAGGCAAAATCATTATTTGCTTAAAATCAAGGTTGATCTCCTTGCAGGCTGTGATCAGTACCTGGACTCGAACATAGACCACCACGTCCACAGGGAAGGAGGAGTAGGCCGAGGTGGACGAGGACACCAGGGAGGTGGTGGACTCCTCCAGCTGCTCCACTGGCTCAAACTGACCCATGTCCTCCTCCTGGGAGGCCACAGCTGACCGAGGAACAGACACAAGAGTGGTCTATGAATACCAGACATGCAGCTAGGTTCCATGGTAATTGTTTTCTGAGGAACGGCATCCATGAGGACCAGATGCTGCATCACACTTAACCGAAACAGTCCTGACAAACACACAGACCTGCATAGTTCCTCTCCACAGGAGTGATAGGGATGGTCTCCAGGGCCTTTTCCAGGAAGTCCAGTAGACAGGGGCTGATGACCATTTCCTCCGGCAGCGTCTGCAGGGCCACCCAGGCATACAGCTTGGCTGTCTTCACCCCTCCGCTGCCCTTCCCTTTGGCTGCAGGGACACATAGGAGTTTCTATCAGCAATAGCCTGGAGTACATGTCATCTACAACAAGTCTGAGTGGGACTTAATATTTGGATCCTGGGCATTCAATGACCAACTTCTTGCAATCAAAGCAAATGTATTTAAAGTGCATTTCACACACTTTAAATAAGTAGAAGTCGGGTCAATATTAGTATAAGCAAGTATGCAGGAGCCTGTTTGATCAAAGCCAAGTCAAGTCAAATCAATTTTATTTATATAGCGCCAAATAAAAAATAAATACAATTTCTGATTTGGAAAGCTTCATATAGGTGGTCAAGACCAGGCTCTTTATTTTAGACCAAACAATTCAGACAATTCCCACATGAGCAGCAGTTGGCAACAGCAGCAAGGAAAAACTCCAACTTGAATGGGAAGAAACGTTGAGCAGACCTGGCTGAAGGTGGGCAGCCATCTGCTTTGGCCGGTTGGGGTCAGAGAGGGTGAGAGAGAGAGAGGGGGGGGAGGCGGGGGAGAGAGAGAGAGAGAGAGAGAGAGACACCGGGGTGCACAGTAGCAAGAAAGGTGCCCTCTGGAATCATGCCACCAAATAATGGCGGAGGCTGCATGCATTTGATCAGGTGGGCCTAGTGCGGACGGGCACGGCCAGAGTGGAGAGGGCGCTCTAGTGACGGTGATTGTGGATGGTGCTAGGGCATGCAAGTGAGGATGAAACGCTCAGTACCTGATGGAAGAGGTGGGGGCGGGGGAGGTAGGAGCGAGTGAGTCTTGCTTTGGACAGCATTGGGAGGGTTTGGAGGGCCGCTATCTTTCATACCATACAGCTTGGATTCTTTGGAGAGCGTGCGGGGGAGCGAGGATCCGCGTGAGGCATTGGGCGACTCCGTCTTCAGGGTCTTGGAGTTGTAGTGCAACTGGGGGGAAACGAAGAAGATGTCATGTTTCAAGGTAGAAAAAAACATACTCATAAATTAATCATGATCTATTCCTTAAAGCAGGACTAAACCCCAAAACACTTTTTTTCAGCTTTTAACCAATATAACTTTGGGGGTGGTGTGTGAAGAATTCTGATCAAACTTTCCACATTTGAGACCAAACTGTTACCATTGTACCATTTGTATCATTTTCAGCAGCATAAGTTCCCTCTATGGGTTGAACACTGCTTTTTTGTGTGCCCTCAAATGAATGGGATATTTGGTACATCGTGACGTCACGGTGGGTTTAGCACGCGCCCCACTCGTGAAAAATTTGTTTTTTTCCCCATTGATTATAACTGTAGTTCACACGGCGCAAGCCCTTTAACACATTCAGTGCCACAGCGCTTCAGTAAAATTGTCTGGAGCCTGTGCCAGATTCACTTCCATTCAGTTGAAAACAGCTATAGAATTTTTTCTATTATGGCTATATTAACGGGGCTGGACTTTAATGAAACATTGAACACTCCTGCTTCTTCCAAAGAAGAAATTTTGTTTCTAGACAGTTCCATTATGAAATTACAGCCTCTCAAAAAAGTGCACTTTCAAGGGTTTTCTGTCGTTTTTTTTTAGTTTCCAAGATATAGGCCCTTTTATGAATACCTTTTGCACTCTAATTTCGAGCACATTCACTGACTCTGGCTGGTGTTTTCTGATGTGGTGGCGTGTGGTGTGGTTTCTGTGAAGCCTGTGTGCCACACAACCCTCTCCCCCCCCCCCCCCCCTCCCCCCTCTCCCCTCTCCACCTCTGAGCTGCGGGCTCCTCCCACACGCACAGAGTTTGTTTTCTCGTTTTTGCCCCGGACAGATCCCAGCGCCCATCAAGAAGGAAATGATGCGCGCTGGCAAACGCGACTGAACGAAAAGGCTTGGCCGTTCGGCTTCGGATGCTGGCTTTCTAGGAAATCGTGTGGAGATAGATAGAAGCATAAGAGCTCAGTTGTGAGCGCGGATGCAGCCGAGCCCACTGTCCGCTGTAGACAGAGCAATATATACGGCTCTGGCTGAAGCATGCATCCGTTTCCACTTTGATCGCCGCTTTCTCCGCTGTCTCCTGTACAAAGTAAAGGATCTGAGGTGGGTGGAGCAGCTCCTGTGACGATGTTTAAGGTGGCGCCGTGTGATCCCTTGAAGGGATTCATGCTCACTGGCTAGGTACGACCTTAAACAGCAGAATTATGGAATAATATGAATTATGATTTTAGGACGTCCACAGACGTCCTTGGCACTCCTCGTTACTTTTTTTTAGGACGTCCACAGACATCCTTGGCACTGAATGTGTTAAGACCAATGCATCCCTGGGTAATGCCTACTGTGGCTAATATTAGCCGTTAGTTAGTTATGTTATGTTATATGGCAGTAAAATGCCACTGAATGACCAAATTGATATAACTTTTAACCATTTCGAGTAACACTGTTCCATACGGATCACCAGCGTTAGTTTGTTGTTTATAACGTGGCTATATTCATAACGTTTTCTATCTCGGATGCGTTATTTCGAATCCCACATAGGTTACGCTGGCGCAAAGCGTGTGGGTTTCAGGATGAAACAGTCTCGAGCCACTAACGTTCTCTTTAGAGCACAATATTCCTGGAATGCAAGTTTAACTAAACAGTTACATGTCCTCTGCATTCTACATAAAATTAAGATATTACGGGTTGTTTTATTTTGTATGTTACATACTTATTGGCCAAGATATGTTACTTTATGGGGGAGGAATTCTGGCAGCTAAGGCGGGGAGTGTGGGCGGCCATCCTGCCTGCGGGGTTTTCGGATCGAGTGGAGTGCCGTTTTGCAAGAAATCTGGGGGGTTTAGTCCTGCTGGTTCAGATTTTTTTTTACAGCAAATAGAATGAAGTGCACAAAAGTATATTTGATGTGATATGTAGAAAGGGCTTGACAAAATCCAAACTGTCAGCTTCAAATTGAACCCTTTCTGACCAATCACAATGTGACAAATTGCTGTAAGGATTGAAGGCAGTGCACTGCAGTTAATGTTAGTTGTAAGTTATGTTAAGCCAATATCACCATTAGCGAACACACTCTTGTTGTTCTCTCCTCACTAGATCTTTGCTTGTGTTGTATTAAAATCTCATGTGTACGTTGCTTTGGATAAAAGCATCTGCTAAATGGGAAATTGTAAATTGTGAGAGTGACCCCTTATTAACCCTAATGGTCGATCTGATATATGAGAATCAGATACAAAGAAATACAATACATACAATACAAAGAAAAAAATTCTGCTGCTCAAAAACTGGCTACACGAAGACACCTTGCCTAAACTGCGGTGCAATCTAAAGGGTTGTGCTTTTGGTTCGAGTGTAGTTTGTGTAGTCTGAGTTTGGCAAAGGACATCTGGATTTTATTTCTACTAATGTTCTTTCACCAGAGGCTTGTAGACCACTTGGGTGATGAGAGGGAAGCTGACCTTAACATCTACTCCTGGAATGTAGAAGACGGTAGTCTCCATGTCATTGGATTTGGTCTGCAGGGAGGAGGGACACTTCTTGCCCGGTAGGAGGTGGGTGGTGGAGGTGTAGGGAGGCTGCAGCTTCTTCTTCTTTGGTGGAGACTCCTGGTCCAGACTCCTGAGGCTGCGATCACAACTCCTACAAAAGCCAGAAGGAGAGTAGTGTGGTCAAAGAGGGGGAGGGATGCTATATTTGTTTAGATATCTCAATGTACATGCAGCCGCAGGACGTGTTTCGTCCTTTGTACCTCCTGAAGGAGATGTCCTCGTGTTCAGGTTGCTGGGTAGTGGGGTGAAGGACACACTTGCCACTGTCAATCTCCACCCGGACGTCCAGCTCGAAGTCGATGTTTCTCTCAGTGGGTGGGTTAATGAAGCTGCGGTTGCTAGGTGTGCTCGGCCAGCGCTCGCTGAACAGCTGACTGACCGCGGCGAAGCCTGACGACTTTCTGTGAGACGCTTGGCTGAGAAGAAAGAGGGAAGGAAGACATAATTGGTGAAAAGTAGGGTAGTGAACTGGGCATAATTGGCTGGTCTTTGGTGCGAGGAGATGTCAATAGCTGTTGTACTCTATTCACCTTATGTTCAGACCTTACAGTGGGCCAAATTCTTCCGGGTCCTGTTAACACTTCCGGCGGTCACGGCGCAAAATAAGAGAGTTGTTTTTGGAGCGGACAGTGCAGGGGTAAAATAAAGAACGTAGCCTACTACTTTGAGCTCGGTACACAGCAAGCGAGTATCCACTGTTAGCCAGGCCAGATAACGTTATCGTCGACAATGACGAGCACTTTCTTGTAAAACATACCTGGACTCCAACAAAGAAAGCTTCAGATAGTTTTCTCTCCTCCGAGCGCTCGAGCCACTTACATCAATAAGACCCGCAGACGTTAACGTAATTCCCTGGAATGCGAGACTTAACGAGCCAGTTACATGGCGTTGCATTCTTAGACATTGCCATTTGCTTTTATTTGGTATGTTACATACAATTGGCCAAATTATTAGTTAATTCAGGGTTAGATGATATTGGAGCAGCCAGCCATTTTATTTTATTTTATTTTTAGTGGAAGTTGTGACACGACCACACAACCGGGTCAAATGGGCGTGGCTACATAAGGTGAATAGAACACATCTGTCAAACTCAACGCTCGTGGGCCGAATCCAGCCGAGCACCTCATTTTATGTGGCCCGTGAGTGCAAGCAAAGAATACAATTTGTGCAATAAAAATGTATGGACGCCCGCAGCTAAAAATAGCTATTGTTAAATGTTTAATAACTTTTAAACCGCTAATCCTATCAATATGATTTAAAAACTCCCGTATGTCAGGCATGGCTGTGGGAAATGTGGCCGGGTAACTGGCCTCTCGGGAGCTTCCTCCTTGATTGGGGTACCCGCTAAATCCATTTCTGAGTTGTTCATACTGTCAGGCATGGCTGTGGGAAATGTGGATCTATTCGCGGATAGTTGATGGCCAAGGCAAACTTGGTAACTGAAGTCTCGAGAAGTAGGGAAGTTGTGGAACTTGATAGCTAGGTCTGCAAGGTTCGAAGTTGGGAACGGTTGCAGAGTGTCGTCGCGAGATTCGTTTATGGACAACTACCGAGGACCTGCAGAAACGAACCTTTATAGATCCCGAATATGACATCACCTGTGTTATGACATCACCAGCGAGGCCATTCGAAAGGCATGATTGAGACGCTTATGAATCATGACATCATCACTGTCTGCGACATCATCAGCGATCCATGACATCATAGTAGGAATGACGACATCATAGTAGGAATGATGACATCACAGTAGGAATGATGACATCATCCTAACACCGTAAGGCAGAAATGGTACCTCACATGTCTCGTTTGGACATTCAGAAGTCCATCATGTTCTGCAGCACTGATTTGTCAAGGAAGCCTGTCATTCTTCATCTGAGCCAAATGGCGGTGGTCGTAGGGGAGACCAGGGTCAATTGTAACATTTTTTTTACATTTTCCCTCATAACTCACAGATAGCGTCAAATACAGCCGTCGTCAAGCATCAACATCCCACTTTGTCCACATCATGTCTAAGTAACCTGAACCAGATTTCTTTTTGTATTTTGGATGTTACCGAGCCTCCGTACACGTGCTACCAGGTGAGCCACCAGGATGCACAACTTTGAATACTTTTTAAGACCCCGTGGATACCCTGAATATACATTTTGAATTTGAAACGTTGCTTGTAGGCTACACAAACTGAAAATATTTAACACATTTACCACGAGAGGAAGGGGGTTGTGGCCACATTTACCACTGGTACAGGGTTGTGGCACGAGGCGAAGCCGAGTGCTATAAACCCTGTACCAGTGGTAAATGTGGCCACAAACCCCGACCTCGAGTGGTAAATTTGTTTTCTACAACAGCTACCAAATAATATAAAAAATACACAATTGTAACATCCAATTCATTTATTTACAATCATTACTTGTTTCAGAATACATTTATCCTTCCGCCACAGAATATAGTTCCATACACAAGATCAATGATTGCACTAAACATTTAGTTGCCTTTGAGCCAAAAAACAACTAACCTATTCCTTAACGGGATTCACAGTTATTGATACATTGCCTGTAAAAGTACAGTTATTTAAACAGTTATCTAAAGCAGCCCGTTTTGGTGGTGGTGTGTTGATATCTGGTGACGGCAGAGGGCGTTTGTTTGTTTGACAGTCCCAGGTTCGGGGTCCGGGCGCTAGTCCGACCTCCCGCTAGTCCGAACTCGTGACAACTCAAGCTCAGCCAGTTCTCTCCCCAATTTCACCATGTCGTTCTTTGTTCACTTCACCTTCATCTTCATCTAACCACTGCTCAAAACTCAATCCACCCAGTAAATCAAACGTTACTACGAAATCGGACATTTCCTTGTTAGAGATCGGCCATTTCCTTGTTAGAGATTTGCAGACTGACAGGCTAACAGTGGGCGGAGTCAGCACAGGGAGCGGAGTCAGCATCAGGGAGCGGAGTGATACTGCGGTTGGAGCCGAACTGTAGATTGTTGGCCTATTTACCACTGTTGCTAGCCAATCAGAATCCAGTATTCACTCATGCTGTTGTAGAATGTTATGTTGACTATATTACTTAATACTACTTTGTATATTTCTTTTTTTTTCTAATAAATTGTAGAATAGTTGTACTAGTTGTCTGCCATTATTTCTCCTATAATTCTGCTTTCAGAGCTAGTTATTGAATTATTAAGTACAATAATAATCGAATCAGAGGCAATTATGTAATATGATAACAAGTAGGCTATATACATATACATATATATGGTGTTACATTTACAACTGGCCCTTTGAGGGCAAACATAATGCTGATGTGGCCCGGGATGAAATTGAGTTTGACACCCCTGCTAAATAGAAGGTGACATCAGCTAGTATCAAAGATCAGTCAGTAGCAGGTGGCTAGTTCAGTACCCTTCACCACATGTTTGGGTTTGGGCTTAAGCTTTAGTTTATCTCTCTAAAAAAAAGAATCTTCCACACAAAGTACATGCAGTGCTTGGTTTAATCTAACATCACCATAACAATGCTTCCTTTGAGTAGCCAAAAACAAAAAGATAACTCACACAGGCCGTCGGTAGCTAGGCGGCCTCTCGCGTTCAAACTCGTCCTCCTTGTCAGAGTCCTCGGAGGAGGATGAGGAGAGGTCGTAGCGCCTGTCGTCGTGCTGGAAGGGAAGGGTGGGTGAAAAGACAGCGGGGGTGGCGGGCGCACTGAAAACTGTGTACCGACCCTCACTAATGGATGGGGAATGGAGATGGTGGTGATGATGAGGATGGTGTGGCTCGTCAACGGTGACTGACAACAGGTCCGTTTCTGTCTCCTCGGGGAACTTCAGAAAAGGTCAGGCATTAGAGAGTCAAGAATTTCAAACAGGGCAACACATAAGCCTCTGCATTATGACTTTGATGATCACTTCCTACTTAAGAGTCATCAGTGCTGAAGGCTACGATCGGAGTAATTTGATCAAAGCAAATGCTGTTGATGTAGCTGATGTCTTTAAAGGATGGCTTTACCGGTAATCAACCCACTTTGTATCATATATAATCTTGGTAATATAAGCACATGGGCAGTGTTTTACCTTCTCTCTCCGTTTACCTCATGGAGAATTTGCTCCTGCTCCTGTCTGCAGAAACTCCGCCCCCACCAGCTGCAAGTCATTAGGGTTCGTTAAGGCTCTCCATGCGATTCTCCACGTATGTGCGCATACTTAAAAAATAAAAATAAACAAAAATAAACAATAACAGCCGCCCTCGGAGCAGATTCTGCCTCTCCAGCAGAACTTCCGCAGCTCCGTTCTGACGCATTGTGACGTAAAACGCGTCAGAACGGAGCGCTTTGGCAGAGGAGGAAATGGGAGATCTCCATGAGGAAAACACAGAGAGAAGTAAACACTGCGCATGTGCTTATATTACCGAGATTATTAATGATACAAAGTGGGTTGATTATCGGTAAAGCCATCCTTTAAGTAGGAGGCTAGCCATGAAGTCATAATGGTGAGTCGAACTTTGAAGGAGATAGTGTTCTGTAAAATGGACCGTGGCCCTAGTTGCTCAAAATAATTATTTTATTTTATGAATTTGCGGCACTTCCATTGAGATTTGATATCAATGCTAAATGTGTATCTAATAGCACATTGTAGATCTGTGATATAGATTTGGATGTTTGTGATAACACAGAACACTATCAGCCTAAAATTGTTCTTGGAGTTTTTCTGTAAGGAGGCAGGGAAGAGAGATGGTGCGAGTGTGAGATGAGGAAGAAGAAGAGGATGTCATAACACCTTGACAGAGTGAAGGTGAAATACACTTGATCTCAAGACAATGATCATGAAAAAAAGCCCCAGAAATTCTAGACAAGCAAATGCTTAATCATACTGTATAGCCTTGAGCAGAGTCAGTGTTAAGTCAGTCATCAAAACACTAGAAACTGTGAAGCATGATTATTGGAGGCATTGTATTAGCAATTTTTTTATATATAATTTACAAGCGGCGAAATCCCACAGCAGATGAATCCATTCAACCCGGGTTAATACCATGCGGCACATTTAAACACAGGTGTAAAATACACCCAGCAAAACCTCCATACATCGATCTTTTTTTTCGGAATAAAAAAAGTGTAGTTTTAGCAAACAGGAGCCTGGATTCATGGCCTTTAGTCACAATTTAGTTTACAATACTTTGAGGCCTATCCTTGTTTAAAAAGGTATCAGGTGTAACACTTTAACATATATAAATCATTAACATATAAATGTTCAGGCATTATTACAATACCATAAACAAATGAGAGCATTGCCGAGAAGATTGTCAGACTCTAACGGCCTCTACATTGCAGTTTCCATTGTGAGCCAGCTGGTTGGACTTGGTGGGAAATTTGCGAGATTGGCTTCTAGATAGCTTCTCACAATACCAGATGGTGGAAGGAGTGAAAGGTTGATGGTAAATCATCATCTTCATGTTTAGCCTCTTCAGTAAAGTCAAAGAGAACTAGAAAGACCGCACCGCGGATATATGCCCCCGCCAACAAGTGAGCAGTTGACATGCATGTCTGTCCAGACTTTGACGTTTGAGCCAAATGAGAAGAAATTTCGTCAAGGTGTTACTGAGATATGTTGGTCTCGACCGAGTTTCAAGATGGAGACCAGTCACGTTACCTCAAATCACAATAGTGTGACGTCTGTTATAACATGTCTCGTGACTCATCACCCCATCCTCAATAGCCAATCAGCCCCTGTCAATAGGACGTCCGTTATGACGTCGCTGCTGAGCCTATGACGTGGCAGTATATATAGCCATGGTCAGCGCGTCATCAACCTCTGCCTGACCGTTCACTTTAGTGGTGGCTGTACCTGGGCCGATCGTCTTCTCTGGAGCTGTGTTTCGCCCCACCCACCTCCCCAGTCCACCACCAACGTCTTGACTCCTGAAGAATTCCCTACGGGGGGATTCTCTATCCTAGACTGAGCAGATGCCCTCCTCTCTCACCACAAGAAGAGGGTCATCTTACCACGGAGTCATTACGCCAAAATTAGTTGCCATGCTATTTGTGAATAAAGCGTGCTTGTCAAATTTTACCCACTGGTCTCTCATGACTGAAATGGCATTACCGAGCTGAAAATGGTGTTCATGAGGTCACAGTGACATTGACCTTTGCTTTGAACACCAAAATGTAATCAGTTCATCTTTGATTCCATGTGGACATTTGAGGCAAATTAGATGAAATTCCGTCAAGGTGTTCCTGAGATATCACATTAACGAGCATGAAACAAGCGGTCGTGATGCCACAGTAACCTTGAACTTTGACCACCAAAATCTAATCCGTTCATCCTTGAGTCCAAGTGGATATTTGAGGAAAGTTGGGTGAAATTCCATCAAGGCATTCCTGAGATATCGATTCCTGAGTTAATGAGCTTGAAAATGGCATTTGAGAGGCCACATAGTGACCTTGACCTTTGATGACCAAAATGTAATCAGTTCATCCTTGTGTCCAAGTTGATGTTTGAGCCAAATTGAAAGAAATTCCGTCAAGCCGTTCCTGAGATATCGCGTTAACGAACTTGGGAATGGCGTTTGTGAGGTCACAGTGACCTTGAACTTTGACCTATGACCACCAAAATCTAATCAGTTCATCCTAGAGTCCAAGTCGACGTTTGAGGCGAATTTCATGAAATTGCGTCAAGGCGTTCCTCAGATATTGCGTTAACGAACATTGGACGGACGGACGGACGGACGTACTTACGGGCAACCCGAATCCATAATGCCTCCGGCCTGGCTATCGCATAAAGGCAGAGGCATGGTGGGGGAGGGAAGACAAGCAGCAACATCCTCTTTGCAACATGAAGATGCTACTAGCTTCAGATGCAGCCTAACAATAATGTTGACCATGGTCTCATTTGTTTACTGTAATTATACCAAGGCGTCCAAATTAATTTGATAATATATTGAATGCTACACACAGCACCTTTAAAGCTCGATTGGTGGAAGGCCCAGCCTAGATGGATCTTTTATCTGCATTGTGTTTTTAATGATGTTATGCATAGCTGCAGGAAACCAATAAGTACATTAAGTTTGAAGCAAAATGATTTGGATTGTTACTGTATGCAATTTCAAGACAGGATAGGAGTGTGTGATTTAGTTCATAATGCAGGTATCATTTCAATCATGTATCCATTTCCATGTAAGTCTTCATATCATGCAGGCAAATTACTTTGTTGCATATATGGACCAGGAATAAATCAGGAATGTGACTAGAGACAACTTCCCACATAAAATAAATTGAGTTTTAAAACACGAGGTGGTTTTGGGGGGGAGGGGCACACTGAAAAACCATCTTGTTTTGAATTTTGCATATTCCAAATCATATAAGTGTTGAAGGTAATCACAGAGGAGAAAAGGAAACAATCTGATTTTGGTTAGGCATCCTTCCCCATGTGTTAATATTTCATCTTTAGTTCCATATACCTTGAATACCTCTCCTGGACTGACAGGCGTGTTTGTGGAGTCCAAGCCCTGATTATTAATCTTTAATTGAACAAAGGAGACATCAAAACGTAGCTCATCCAAAATAAAAATAAAAATAACAAAATAAATAATAAAAATAATGAAATAATAATAATAATAATGATGATGAAGAAGATGATGATAACATTTTTACGAGGAGGCCATATTGCGCTTTGACGACAATGGCTACTCCTTTAAAATAAACTGTACAGCCCCCAATGATGCTTTTCTGAAATACCCCAAACGACTCTATTGTGTCCAGGTGATTACACTGAAAAGGCCTGAGCACAATCTGCTTTTGACTGATGATATATTCTCATTCCTGAAACAACACCATGACATAACACCCATTGTTGACAAACACAGACAGAACTGAAGGATAAGCTGAGCGGGCCCTAAGCATATAATCAACATAAAAGCACATGAAACTAAAAAGCATTCAATATTTCGTTTGGTTAAAATAAATGTATCAAGACAGAATTTGTTGTAGATATTGCAATCAAAGCTGAGATGTTGTAGCTTTCTCTATTATGTGAACATGTCCGAACATCACTGTATGTGCTGAGGTTTGTTTGTGGAGGTGTGATTACCATATCACTGAATGAGCTGAGGTTTGTTTGTAGAGGTGTGATTACCGTATCACTGAATGAGCTGAGGTTTGTTTGTGGAGGTGTGATTACCGTATAACTGTATGTACTGAGGTTTGTTTGTAGAGGTGTGATTACCGTATCACTGTATGTACTGAGGTTTGTTTGTAGAGGTGTGATTACCGTATCACTGTATGTACTGAGGTTTGTTTGTGGAGGTGTGATTACCGTATCACTGTATGTACTGAGGTTTGTTTGTGGAGGTGTGATTACCGTATCACTGTATGTACTGAGGTTTGTTTGTGGAGGTGTGATTACCGTGTCCTGGATGTTGAAGGTGACCCTGGGCCCAGGGGAGGAGGCATCCACGCGGATATCTGGCAAGTCATCTACATCCCCTATTCTGGAACTGAAGGCACAGGAGAATGACACAAATTAGTGGCAAGAGATGCACCGATAACAGTCTAAAACAGGCAATGAGTATATCTGTGTTCAGTAAAATATTACTCAATGGTACAGTAGTTGGCATCAGCAAGATACTGAATGGTTATTAATATCATTTTGGCAGTCATAACTTAAAGAGGTGGACCCTGTCATTGGTTCCAAGACAGCACATTCCCTGCACATTCCTTTTTTATCCTTAATTTCTTTTTCACAAACAAATGTAGTTGCATTTGAAATCTGGTGGGCAGCTCCTATGGCAACGTCACATTGACAAACTGTGTTCTTAAAGAGACAGGCGCAGGTAAAAATAACAAAATGATAAATTAAAAAAATGATTTTCGACTTTCAATAATAAAAGTCGATCTTGATAATAAAAACGATTATTCGAATATTCGAAATTCGTTGCCCATCCCTAACGTGGATCCTCATGCCCTTCTAGATGTGTCCAACATTCACCATAAGTCCGTTTCTCCCTGTCGTTTTATTCTGCATTATAATCAATTGTCTTTTAATTCAAAGGGCGTGTTTACTTCTCACCTATATCCAGGCCAAATAAGAAATAAAATAAAGAACCAGTAAACAAACAAAAATGTTTCATCTCCCTCTGAATGATTAAAATAAAATAAAATATAGCAATAATATTTTCTGTAGCCTACTTCACGTTAAAGTTATGGCTATTCTGTTATGACTAAATACTCTACTTGTCATTTTCTTATTTTCATCTCTTCGCTTTTAATTGCAGTGTGTAGAATTTACTCTCAAATGTGGAGATTTTGCACAGAATCTTTCAGCAACACTACTCAAAAGTCACATACTGTACATTATACTGTACAGCCATATACTGTACTGCCATATACTGTACATTGGTTTAGCCATATACTGTACAGCCTATACTGTACTTCCATATACTGTACTGCCACATACTGTACATTATACTGTACAGCCATATACTGTACTGCCATATACTGTACATTGGTTTAGCCATAGAGTGTACTGGCTGCCATATACTGTACATTGGTTTAGCCATATACTGTACTGCCATATACTGTACAGCCATATACTGTACTGCCATATACTGTACATTGGTTTAGCCATAGAGTGTACTGGCTGCCATATACTGTACATTGGTTTAGCCATATACTGTACTGCCATATACTGTACAGCCTATACCAGGGATACTCAACTTGCTTTGCCCGGGGGCCACTTTCGTGAAATGATAGAAGGCCAGGGGGCCAGTTAATAAACAATCAATATACATTTTTCTGTAGCGGATTGTAGGTGTCAGACGGAGTTTAGTCTGACAATGTTGTGCACACCAGATAGTTACTTCGGTTAAGTACATACATAAGTGCCTGGGTAGCGAGCAGACGGCGGTATTTGACAATTTAGCAGCTAAATCATAGATTATTGAAAGATATTCCATATTCCAGACTGAAATGCTATAACAGAAGTGTGAGTATTGGCCAGAATTACATGAACATTTGGACACTTATTCAGCAGGTATCTTGCATGTTGCGTTCAGGTGCACTGTTAAAAAAAGAAAAAAAGAAAAAAGGCATGTGGCCCGCGGGCCGCCAGTTGAGTATCACTGCTGTAGATTATACTGTACAGCCAGATACTGTACAGCCACATACTGTACTGCCAGATACTGTACATTGGTTTAAAGCAGAAACAATGCATTTTAGGGTTTAGTTAGCCTTTAAGCTTGAGAAACACTAGCAGTAACAATACCACTGGCGTGAGGTAGAGGCCGCCACTTGTCTCAATCCAGCCCGCTCTCATTTCTTTTCATCATTATATAAAGGTATTTGTTGTTATAAATGCTACATGTAGCATCTTTACTTTACTTTGAGTGACATTTCAGTGATGCTATGATACCATGGAAAAAAGCCTGTAGACTAGTTTCAGCACGGCCTCCTGTATTACCTCTGTCGGTCCATCCTCTTCACAGGGGGCCGGCCCGCTGCTGCTGAGATGCTTTTGGAGCGGTTGTAGCTCGGCTTGTAGCCCAGGCCCCACTTGTCCTTCAGAGAGGCTGCCTGGTAAGGAACACACACAAACACAAAGTCCAAAACAGGTCTCTTACAAGTCCACATTTGACCAAGACTCAAGCTCACAGGATATGCATTCACCCTCATGCTGGAGCGGCGTAGTTTCTTCCTGACATCTCTCCTGATGTCGTTCACGGCCACAGACTCCAGCTGCTGATAGCGCTGGATCTCCTGGTTGATGGTGCCCTCACTGGCCCCCAGTTTCCTGAGGTCAAGAAAACATGGTGTGCATTTTGAATCCAAACACTGCAACAGGACAATCATATGGACAATAAATGTCCTTAGGGATGCAACAATATCGTTTTAAAGTATACTGCGATATCAAGCAACCATGGTTACCATCCCGTAAGCTTTCCCTGTAACACCGTGTCCACGATATGTTGTGCAATGTGAACAGCACCACACACCACTACAAATAAGTTCATAATGGAGGACACTTTTCTAAACGTTCTCATAGTTTCAGTTCAATAAAGCAATATTTTTCTTCAAAGTTAAATACTTGTTTTTCCCCCCACTGGGCCATACTATCTTTAACTCATTGAGTGCCAATGACGACTTTAGTCGTCAATTCAAATAGTGGCGTAGAGTGCCAAAGACGACTAAAGTCGTCAATTGCGTTTTTTGACGGGGGGATGTCGATCTAAGCCTCTTACATCGCCTCTTACAATATGGGAGCTATTGAATGTGTCTAACCTATTTTACAGAACCCTTAGGTGGCGACAGTGCTCTCCAGATAACAGAAAGGCAAGGAAAAAACAAAGAAGAAGTCGTTGGAGAAACGGAAATCGCATCGCATCCGTATGCATCGATATGCATTAAGCATAACGTTACTGTAGCTGTGCCTGCAGCAGCCAATCTGCTCCCACAATTGAGCCGCTCCGTGTCCGTTGCGACAGCACATCCGCATGATCAGCCGTGGAGTTGTTATTATTCTCAACTGGAAGCATGGGAGCGGGTAACAAACACACGCAGAACGCTGTAAAAAAGCTGGATGTAGCGGACTTTTCAGTGCAGAGCAAACGCAGTAGAAAGCCCCAGAGACACTCCCACGGACTGGAGGAGGGGTTTGCAGTTGAGGCGGGGGGGGGGGGGGGGGGGGGCACGCAGAGCAGCACACAACACCCAGACAGACCCAGACAGCAGGAGAGGATTGCCAAACGCAAGCCAGAATATCCGATGCCCACCAGCAGCAGAGGTCGAGCTGTCTGGAACAGACAGCTCGGAGGTCGAGCTGTCTGGAACATTCGTTATGCCGATGACACAACCCTGATCGCAAATAATAAAGAGGAAATCATGACCATGGCAAACCATCTCAGGCAAGCGAGCTTGGAAATGGGTCTTCACATCAACAGCCTGAAGACTTCTACCATGAATGTGCATGGGAAAGGAAATGTGAAAATCCAGGGTGATGAACTTGAAAATGTGAAAAAGTTTAAGTTCCTGGGATCTTATATCACCCCTGAAGGAGACAGCGCTGCAGACATCAAGATAAGAATAGGACAGGCCAGGAGCATTGCAGCAAACCTGACGGAAGTGTGGAAATCACAAGATCTAAGCCTGAAACTGAAAGTGAAGCTAGCAAAAGCGCTGACGTGCAGCGTCGCGCTGTATGGATGTGAAAGCTGGACCTTAAGGAAGGCAGAGGAAAGAATGATTGAGGTCTTCGAGCTGTGGCTGTGGAGACGAGTACTGAGAGTCAGTTGGAAGGAGAGACGGACCAATGACTGGGTGAGGGCGAAAGTGGGAATAACTGTAGAGCAAGGAATGCTGGAGGAAGTAAAGAACAGGAAGCTGAGAAAGTATGACCACTGGAAAAGACGAGGCGATAGCCTAGTGTTGGCAACAATAGAGGGAGAGGTGTGCGCGAAAGGACGGCAGGGGAGAAGGAAGACAGAATGGATAGACAACATCAGAGACTGGAGAGGAGATTTGAAATCTGCAAGAAAGGCTGCCATCGAAAGGAATGCCCACGGCCCATCATAGGACTAAGGCAAACTGAGCTGAGCTGACCAGCAGCAAATCAAGACCAGCAAGAAGCTGCAACCAGCAGCGCACGCAGGGGCCAGCGCTGCTGGTTGCAGCTAAAAATATTATTCTGCCAAACAAAATTCCCTGGCCTTCACTGTTTTATTGAAGGAAATTATTTTTGAGGTGTGACTACATCAGAAAATTAGCTTCAGAGTCAGTGATGTGCTTGAAATGTTTAATTTCACAAAAGGCTCATTATCTCAGCTTCTAGAAAAAAACGGCTGTTTTTGGTTAAATCAAGCTATCTTCTCCGGCTGATAACTAAAGAACGGAAAATTATATCAATAAACCTGTTTTTGCTGATGATAGAAGAGAGTCTCATCGTTCTTTTTGCGTGTTCGGTGTTTACATAGTAATATCACACAATATTCTGTGGGCCTCGAGAAATCACTGAAAAAAGCTCTGAAACTCTGGCACTGGGAGCGTCCGTTCTCCAAAAGTGGCTGGCACTCAATGAGTTAATTAACTTACTAAGTTTCAATAACTTAATTTCCTTTAAATAGAGAGCTCCGGGAACGAGTCCGGAAATCATCGATGCTAACAGCCCTGGTTCTTCACAGTTTTCGCCTATGGGAGTTTTGAATGGGTTTTTGGCGCGATGCTTCTAATAATCTCTCTGGGCAACGCTGGCTTAATCAAACGCGAACCAGTGTTTAGTAACATCATCTTCACACATGAAGACCACTTTTATGAGTTTTGAAGCTTTTATGTGCCGTTAAAAGGGTGGCTAGCTAGCAAACGGCTAAATGAGACTACAATGTTGACGCGGATATTATACGTCATCACGAGTGAACCGGAGTGAACGCGGAAATTCTTTCTCTCGCAATCAATGCGTGGACGCCTATGCGACACTGTGTGTAGTTCTGGATTAGCTTAGCACGAACTTTTTACCTCTAGGGCTCGCAGTTACGCTTCAAAACTCATGAAAGTGGTCATCATGTGTGAAGATTATCCCGCTGAACCTTGGTTCGCGTTTGATTAAACTTGCGTTGCCCACAGACATTATTTGAAGCATCGCGCCAAAAACCCATTCAAAAATCCCATAGACAGAAACAGTGAAGAACCAGGAAGTTCGGGACTTCCGCATTCAGCCTACAAAAATACGTCATCCCTGGAGCTCTCTATATGCATGCACCGTTTTCAAGGTACTAAATGGCCTTGCCCCTCCCCCGCTAAATGAGTACATCAATCAGAGACCTGTATCTGGATCCACAACCAGAACCACCAGAGCCTCAATTAGAGGCGATTGTGTTATCCCATACAGGCGCACCACCTTTGGCCAGACAGTTCTGTCTGTCAAGGGTGGCAAACTCTGGAACACAATTCCGTCGGCCATAAGGGAATGCCCAACACTAGGCATGTTTAAGGGTCAAGTGAAGAGATGGCTGAAGTCCACTCAACTATGTACTCATCACTAGGGAATAGAACAGTATGTTTATACTGTATGGATATGTGTGTTGTATCTCTGTATTTTTTATTTTTTTCTCTCAATCCAGCCCGAGTAAGTCAGAAGTAATGTAGAACACCCATCATAATGCGATTATTCTCCAAATCATGTAAAATCTTGTAGCCCGAGTAAGTCTTCTTTGTATATCTTACTTTTCAGCTGGATGTTGATCCCAAACTCAGGTTTTAGTATCAGACTGTATATTCCTGTATATTTTGTACTTTGCACTTTGTACTTAGCTATGTAGAGCTCTAATCTCAGGTTCGCACTTTGCACTTTGCATTGTGTTTACATTTTAAATATGTTTCGTTGCACTAAGTTACTTTTCCCCCTATCAGGACAATTTCTCTGCATACTTGCACTTTGTATTGTGTTTACATTTTAAATATATTTTTGTTGCACTATGTTACTTTTTACCCCTACCAGGACTCTAAGCCTGTATCATCTGGCAGGGGGACTAACAATGGAAATCAGTCCTGTGACTGCAATTGTCGTGCATTTACATTTTTTTTTAAATGTTCATTAATGTACACCTGTCCCCTATCGAACAAATAAACGAATTTAATTGAATTAGGGGGGGGGGGGATTTGATAGCATGAATTACCATATAGCTTGATATTTTGGTAGATACTGTACCGTACCGTGCTGTGGAATTTCATATCGTTACATCCCCAATGTCCATCGTTGGATCCTTCAGAGTAAACCCTCTACAAGTGTAAGTAGCATCTCTTACTTCAGAGTAAACCCTCTACAAGTGTAAGTAGCATCTCTTACTTGAGGTCCTCGATGACCTTGGCCTGTTCGTTCAGCTCTCGGATATCCATCAGCCTCTTGGTGAACTTCCTCCCACGGGCGTCAATCACCTGGTTCCCCATCGCCATCTGCCTCCTGGGGTCAACGGGCTCCTGTTTGGTCACAGACATGTTACACACCCACAACTCATTCAGCCGGTCGGACTGACCACAGAAAGTGACAAACCTGCTTATCAAACCCAATTATCAATTTCTTCTGCAAAGACTCTCCCAGGCAGTTGCTGTAAATGTGTTCTTAGTAAATTTGTCTTGTTAAATCCGGTAATTATTTTGATTATTATGATTCAACCAAGAGAAGTTAATGTGGAGTGCAGTCCACACATCAGGGATGATACAACAGAAAATGTCACAAAATGGAAGACACCACCACCACCTCCACCGCTTCTCCCCTCAAAGTTCCTAAATCAGGGAAATTATTAATGAATGCAAGAAGAAAAAAGTAAGCCTTCTTGCCACAGGGAATTCTGTGACACAAATTACTTTTTTTCACCCACCGCTGAAGCTTAACAAGGAGGGCAGTGAAAGCAAATGCGAAGCGCCACCGTTCTCTAACATGATGCCAAATGAGCTTTGGCATACAACGGCATTGCTAAGCATTTTGGAATCCACGCCAGTCAACTGAAGATGATTGAGATGTAACGGCACCTTGGAAGTGATTTTGTGGGCCCAGAGAGAAAATAAACATAGAATTAACTAGAGCTGCAACGATTAATTGATTAATCGGTTAGTTGTCAACTATTAAATTAATCAGCAAATATTTCGATAATCGATTAATCGGTTTGAGTTTTCTTTTCCTTTTTGTAAAGATTCTCTGATTCCAGCTTCTTAAATGTGAATATTTTCCTGCTTCTTTACTCCTCTATTACAGCAAACTGATTAACTTGGTTGGTCAGGACAAAAGAAGACATTTGAGGACTCTTGGGCTTTGGGAAACACTGATACAGCATTTCTCACAATTTTCTGACATTTTATAGACCAAACAACTAATCAATTAATTGACAGATTAATCGACAATGAAAACAATCGTTAGTTGCAGCCCTAGAGTTAACACTGCAGGTGACTACATACACAGCCCCAGGAGAGGGGTCTTTGGGCCCGGAGGCCACCCGCTCCGGGGCGAGGTGAGGCACAGTTTAAGTAGTCGGCTGGGACACAGACACTCTGAGGCCTGGGGCTGAGACCCAGGATGTGGTTTACCAGACGCTTCCGCAAGGTCAGGCGGGGGCTGAACGCACCCTCTGGACTCTGCAAACAACGGCAGGGACAGAGGCATGGACACGTGCAGCATGAATGACTCAAGGAATGGTGTCTGAAGCATTGTTTTAAAGGGACATTTCACCCCAAAATTAAAAAATACATATTTCACCTTTTACCTGTAATGCTATTTATCCATCTAGATCGTTTTGGTGCAAGTATATAGGAAACACTTTATTTCGACCAAACTAGACCCACTAGCTGTTAGCAGCAGCTAGCTGCTAGCGGGTGTAGTTTGGTCGAAAGAACATAGTTCCTATATGAAATAGCTCACAACAAGGTCTGTGGATTATCTTGGGTACCCGGGTCATGATTTCTGGAAAGAGACATTGCTGTAGAGATTTTCAAATTTATTTTTTTGGGTGCTTTGAGCACCACAGGACGAGTGCCATCCAGCTCCATTGTATTCGAGATAAGGCAGATATCTCTACAACAGATATCTTCAAATCTCACCAACTCACACCAAAATTACCTAGATGGATAAATAGCACTACAGGTAAGAGGAAAAATATGTATTTTGAATTTTGGGGTGGACTGTCCCTTTAAATGTAAGCCATGCAGGATTTCTCCAAATGCATTGTTGTAACATGAAATGTCACAACGACCATCATTGGCAGGTTCTGCAACACTAGTGAACTGCTTTTTATAGCACTAATGAAATGGATTCCAAGAACTACCTAATTGGAAACACAAAGCACAACATTATGCGATTTTCAACCCACTTTGTATCATTATAATTTCGGTAATAAGCAGATGGACAGTGTTTACCTTCTCTATGTGTTTTCTGCACCGAGAATGTGCCGTTCATCTGCCTGCAGAAACTGCGCCCCTGTCAGCTGGTATGGATCATTAAGGCTCGCTAAGGCTCTCAATGCGATTCTCCGTAGATGTGCGCATATAGAAAAAATGTGCCTCGAACAAACTGCAGAGCTCTCGGCGCAGGAAAACATGAAGAGAAGGTAGAGGCTTCTCATCTGTATAAATTACCGACATTGTAATGATACAAAGCGGGGTGAAAATCAGCAAAGACTTCCTTAAACTAATATTTAATAAAGACAAGTTATTTTGGAAATGTTCTTATTCTAGTGCCAGCAGTAGTAGTGAAACAGGAGCAGTGTATCCTATGCATTTCAGCGCTGGTCTTAAACCAAACTGCAAGCTGGTATGCACATGTCCCCACTGCCCACACACATGTTGTTGACTGACCATGTGGATGGTGGGCGACATGTTGTCTGCTTCGTCCTCGTCTGAGAGGTCGGCCATGTTGACGGAGTTCAGGTCGGCGATGTCGTCCACGTCCTCCTCGCCCGTCAGCGAGGTCAGCGTGTTGCCCAGGGCGTTGAGCCGCTTGCCGATGTTGGGGTCCATGTGCACGTCGATGCCGCACATCTTCCACAGCACATTCAGGGTCCAGGTTCCCGCGCTGCTGCTCTCTGAAAGAACAATGTGGGAGAGAGGGTGCAGGGTCAATTAATGCACTTTTTTAATCAAGTTTTATTCTGATTTTCAACTCGTTTTCTCCCCAGTTGTACTTGGCCAATTCCCTGTTAGCATGTCCCGGTTATTACTCCCCCACTTCTGCCGATCTGGGGAGAGCTGTAGGCTACCACATGCTTCCCTCGATTATGTGCAGTCACCAGCCGCTTCTTTTCACCCGAGAGTGAGGAATTTCACTGGCAGGACGTAGCGCGTGGGAGGATCACACTATTCCCCCCAGTTCCCCTCATCCCGAACAGGCGCCAGGCGACCAGAGGAGGCACTAGTGCAGCGACCAGGACACATTAATCCGGCTTCCCACCATACATGGCCAACTGTGCCTGTATGGAGGCCCGACCAAGCCGGAGGTAACAAGGGGCCTCGAACCTGCGACCCTCGTGTTGGTAGGCAGGGAATACTGATGCACTACCCGGACGCACAATTAAAATTAAACACGGTTGTCTCATCCCCATTGCTTTTGTCAGAATGGAGCTTTGGGGCTCGATCCATATTTGATGAACTAACTAGAGCTTAGTCATAAGAACTTGCCTGCAGACGGTTGCCCTGTAGTCCTGGAACATACTTCATATGTGCCATCAGGGACCACACCTACATACAGACCACACACAAGCACAGAGACAGGTCATATTTGAGAATTATAAGTCACATAGGAATTTTCCATTTCTATCCTCTGAAGTTATGTCATCAGTCAAACAGTAATGGGTCCCTCCCTACTAAGGATGCACAATATTTGATTGTTTTGACGATATCCGATACGGCGATATTTTCCAACCTTTTGGCCGATTGCCGATACAGTATATGTGTGCATTTCTTCTCCACATAATTTCAGAGAACATCAACTCTCACATTATTATTAGGGGTTCAAGCCCCGAAGGGGTTGAAACCCTATTGTTTTTGTGCTGGTTTATTATTATCGTTGTTCATCTGCCTCGATGCAAATTCCCGTGAGTTGGTAAATGGCAGAGACTGGGATTTGGCACAATGACAGATATTGGTGGCTGGTTTCTGCTCAAGGAATATTTTTCGAATCGGCCTGAAGGTGGCGCTATAATTAAAGGTTTTACGTTAAAGGCCATAACTTCCATGCCGTTTGTCCAATTTTCAAACCTTCTTTTTCCAGGTGTTCAGGTGAATCTGCTCTACAAATTTGCCATAAGGACCCTCAAGGTCCGTCTCGAAAAATTTTGAGATATTTTGAAAAGTTTGGAAAACACATTTTTGACATCTCCTCCTAGACCACATGTGTCAAACTCAAGGCCCGGGGGCCAAATCCGGCCCGGCACCACATTTTATGTGGCCCGCGAGAGCTAGCAAAGAATATAATTCTTCACAAAACATACCTATTGGTAAATTGAATAATAGTTGTAGGCTACTAGTTGTCTTTGCCATTGTTTTCCCTATAATTCTGCTTTCAGAGCTAGTTATTAAGTATTAACTCATTGAGTGCCAGCCACTTTTGGAGAACGGACGCTCCCAGTGCCAGAGTTTCAGAGCGTTTTCAGTGATTTCTCGAGGCCCACAGAATATTGTGTGATATTACTATGTAAACACCGAACACGTACAAAAAACGATGAGACTCTCTTCTATCATCTGCAAAGAAAAGTTTATTGATCCCATTTTCCGTTCTTTAGTTATGAGCTGGAGAAGATAGGCTGTTTTGAGCAAAAAGACACTTTTCAAATTAGAAGCTGAGTTATTCCGCCTTTTGTGAAATGCAGCATTTCAAGCACATTCACTGAGTCTGAAGATAATATTTTATGATGTAGTGACGTGGTGTAGTTGTGTGCTGCCTGTGTGCCCCACCCCCCTCTCCCCCCCTCAGCTGCAAACTCCTCCCCACACTACACAGCCTCACGCACCCAGTCTATTTTCGGAGCGCTCCGTTTGTGTGCGCCGGGCGGCTCCCAGCGCAACAAGGAAATGCCAACCCGGACTGCAGGGAAAGGTTTGGCCCTTCGGCGTCGGGTGCTGCCTTTCTGGCGGCTAATCGTGTGAAGAAACTATGCAGACACAGACAGAGGCAGAGGAGCTCAGTTGTGTGCGCGGATTGACTGCGACGTCGTCAGCTGCAGACAGAGCAATCTATATGGCTCTGGCTGCAGCATGCATCGGTTTCTCTTTGATCACGGCTTTTTCCTCCTGTTTTCCGGACCTTTCTGTAATCTGGAGAGCACTGTCGCCACCTACTGGGTCGGTAAAATAGGTTATAGACCTCCAATAGCTACAATATTTGTACAGGAGATGTATCGGGCATTGATCCACGTCCCACCGTCAAAAAACGCAATTGACGACAATCGTCGTCTTTGGCACTCTACGTTAGTATTCGAATTGACGACAACTGTCGTCATTGGCACTCAATGAGTTAAGTATTGTAGGCTACTAAAAAACAATCAGAGGCAATTATGAAATATGATAAATATGATATGATAGGCTTGAAACATTTATATCATGTTACATTTACAACCGGCCCTTTGAGGGCAACTATAATGCTGATGTGGCCCAGGATGGAATTGAGTTTGACACCCCTGTTTAGACCATTTGACCGATTTCCACCAAAATTGCCAGGAAGCATCTATGGAGCAAGCTCTACAATCCTGATTTTTGAAATCTACTTTTGTTTTCGGAGATATTAATTGTTAAAGTTGTGAGAGGGCGTGGCCTCTCAGCTAAATTGTCATAACTTTATGACCGATTAAAGAATCTTCACGAAACTTGCTGGGGATGTTCGGGGATCATCACAGACCATGTGTGTCAAATTCGACCAAAAGGGGGCACCATAAACGCCAGAAATTTGCGTGGCCTAACACAAAATATGCCGTAACTTCACACCCGTTTGTAACTCCCAGGCTGTTTCTCCAATTTTCAAGCAACTTTTTTCCACATGTTCACCTCAACGTGCTCCACAAATTTGCCTCAAGGACTATTAGGTGTTCAATTTGCGCAAGGCTTGAACCCCTGCCATTGAAGCTTGTGGCTATATTTATACCTACTGTTATCAGAATGGCCCAATGGCAGATGCAGACATAAATACAAAGCTTTTCACTGGGAAAAGTAAGAAAACTACTCCATCTTGTTTGTAAAACATGCCATATTTTTTATTTATGTAACATTTTCTTTCAAACAAAACTAAGATTCAGCTTGGATGATATCGGCCTGTCATATTGGCAGAAATGTTAGTTTTGGGCCAATGCTGATATTTAATTTTAAATCCTTTATCGGCCGACACCGATGACGTGCCGAATCCGATATGTGATATCATTGTGCATCCCTAGTCCCGACAGTACTTTTTGCTATTTTTTATGCCTTACGATTACATTATTATTATCACCCACATAGGAATTCCCTCATTCCTTCCTTTCCTATTCTGTCATAGTGTCATGTCCTGTCACTATTCTGTCAGTGTCATGTCCTGTCACTATTCTGTCAGTGTCATGTCCTGTCTATTCTGTCCTGTCTATTCTGTCATAGTGTAATGTCCTGTCTATTCTGTCATAGTGTCATGTCCTGTCTATTCTGTCATAGTGTCATGTCCTGTCTATTCTGTCATAGTGTCATGTCCTGCTTTGTCATAGTGTCATGTCCTAGTGTCATGTCCTGTCTATTCTGTCATAGTGTAATGTCCTGTCTATTCTGTCATAGTGTCATGTCCTGTCTATTCTGTCATAATGTCATGTCCTGCTTTGTCATAGTGTCATGTCCTAGTGTCATGTCCTGTCACTATTCTGTCATAGTGTCATGTCGTGTCACTATTCTGTCATAGTGTCATGTCCTGTCACTCACAAGCGTTCATGACCATGTCCCCGCGGATTTCGGGTTTCCAGTCATCCCAGGAGGTCTCGAAGCCCTCGGCGAAGCGGATGCAGAAGTTCTTGAAGTGGCCTTTGCTGACCAGTGACTCTGACGAGCAGGCGGTGATCAGCGTGCTCTCGATGGTCAGGACCAGGGCGGAGCCCGTGTCGAAGTCGATGCTATGATTGGCCTGGTGGAGAGGAGGGGAGGGGCGGGGAGGTCACGGGAGGGGAGGCACTTTAGCCGGGCCTCATGGTAGGGGGCAGTACAGGGAAAAATAACCCACTTCCATGTGTTGGGGAAAAGGCAGACTTGGGGTGAGCTGGTAACACTTCATTCAGCCTGCCATATACTGTACTGTATATCCACTTTGGAAATGAATACATTTGACACTGAATAGACTGCAAATTAGGATTAAAATCGTTATATTTTTGTATGAATGCAAATCAATGATTATTCATAAGCTCTCGTAACTAAACCTATGAGTGAAATGTTACCAAGCTTTTCAGTGTGCTAGATTGTGCTCGATTATAGGGTAGGAAAAGTTTTGCCCCTGGGAAAGACTTGGATAGAGCCTGCCATGTACACCACTGTGTGACAATTTACGGTTATGATTTAATCTATCTCATGGAAGTCTCTGAAAGATTAGGCTGATAATAATCGCTGAACTCCCTTATAACAATAGATGTGCAATCTGAATACCTTGGCCACCAACTGGCATAACCCCTTTTTTTTTATCACAAGTAGTTAAAAAAACCAAAGAACCCAAAGACCTCATACATCACGTCAAGCTTAGTTGTTATGCCAGTTCCCGTGAAGCCAAATGTGACTGTTACAAAGTGGTGTGACCTGCCTTTTTTAACATGATTCTGTGTATTTATGACAGCTTTGAAGGAAGAGGATTGATTATAGCAAGTAATTGTTTCACAACACAAACGATCACAAGAGATGGAATAAATTGTCGGTTACTTTTTGTGCATTTTTATGCCGGCCTACTGATGTGCTGGCCCCAGCTTCAGGGCGGATGCCCTCCGTAACTGGTACTTGTCCTCTCTATGGAAATAAGTACCACATAACAGCTGGTAGATCTTGTCTCTATGGACATAAGTATAACATTACAACTGGTATAAACCTCACTATGGACATCACATGAAAACTGATGAGGATAACACTGGCATTGTTGTTTTTATGAACATAAAGAACAATATGACAAAAAAAAAAAGTATGAAAAAATGAAAGGTCCCATTCCGTGCAAAAGCTGTTTTTACTTGTAAATGCATATATACTGCTGTCAGCCCTCCCTGTAATGAGTGGTCACAACCTCAGAACTGCCACAGTTGGATTTGTCCCTATACAGCTTCCCCCTGCAGTCTCCTTCAAGCCACGCCCCTTACACTCTGTTTCCCCAGACGGGGTATTGGGACGTCACGATGGTCCTCAAGCATACTGCGCGGGTCTCTCTCACACAAGCTACCTGCACCATTTTGTCTATAGCCACAAAATTAACACTTCTAGCTGGAGCGACGCCAACTGTACGTGATCCAGCAACTGCGGAGGTGCATTCGGTAAGTCTAGGCATTTTGAGATGTCCTCTTTAGCGTAGCAACCGTTAAGTTAGCGATAACGTTAGTTGTGGACACAACTAGCGTGCTGGTCCACAGACGCTAATCTGATTGGGAGCCTGGGGCGGGCTCTCCCTCAGCGGCCAATGGGAACTGTTAGTTCTGAATATATTCTAGAAACAGACCATTCTTGGGATGCAACGAGATGAGGAAGTGACAACTCCGTCAGAACAAACGGGGTTGCTATATTTTCGACAAATTAATCCAGAATCATGTTTTATGGACCAGAGACACACGTTTTTAAGAGGTTACAGCTGCACGAATTGGGACCTTTAAGTATGAAAGTAATGAATATCATGATCACTGGTACAGTCCAGTTCCCAAGCGCCAATGGAGATGATATGATCACTTTCTGACAAGGATGGCATGATTTCATGATTTGACAAAACAAGCCTGCATTCTCATTTACTGTTTAACTTTACTTTAGCTACAGGTGCCTCCTGATGAAAGCATTGCGATTTCAACACAGACGGTAAAAAAACAAAAAATAAAATAAATTAAAAACAACTTGATTTTAAAGAAATATTCTATGTGATTTTAAAGAAATATGTGAATTGCACACATAATATGCTCATTACAACACATCTTTAAATCGTGGATCTTGTGAAGCACACAAACACTGCTACACATCGACTCATGGTAATAAAATGCAAATCAAAGGTGATAAAGCTGCAAACAAGACATTTTAGCTCTGTGCTTAACAGTACCTGCATCTTGTGAAATTTGGAACAGCGCTGTTGTCTATTTATACTACACATTTTCAATAAAAAAATTCCATACTTTTCCCAGATTATTTATTTTGAAGATTTTGTCTGGTGTTCAATATGATTTATGCAGATACACATCTTGCCCCTGCTAACTAGGTCATATCACTGTATAGATGAAGATTGTTCTTCACAGCCACAAATATCAGAATGCAGTACTGTATGTAAGATTATTGGCAGGGTTCCTACATGCTTTCCAATTAAAAATTCCATATTTTCCCCAGACCCTATGTTCTGGACTGGATGTGATTTTTAGTGGGTATTTGATAGAATGCATGCTGACAGCGGCTGAGTAATAAGAGCACCTCTCTATCTGAACATTATTCTGTGCATCAAGAAAAACTGTGGAGTCAAAGTGGCTCCACAACAACATAACTGCGTGTTCTCTGCGATATGGTAGAACCCCTGGGGGGCCTCGGGCACAGCCACCAGAGGCGCTGTCGCAGGGAACTGCAAAGTGCCGTTGCAGAAAACCTCCCTAGGACAATCAGCCCTCACTGTTATGGGGGTCAAAATGTGGAACACACTGCCCACATGCATTAAACAGGATCGTAGCTGGGAGCATTTTAAAACCAATCTAAAGGAGTTGCTGAAGAATAACTACCAATGTTCCCATTATTGACTGAGTTTGTGGGTTTGTGGTTTATGACATATACAATCTTTATATCCTTTGTGATATGATTGTTTGTGTTGCTCCATGACCGATTTTTATGATTTTATGATATCTTTGTTTATGTTTACTATATATTTTACTGCCTTTTACTGTACTTTGCTTTTAACAGGTGCTTTTAATGACATCTAGAGACGGGCACTGAAAATTAGCCTAGGCTACAAATAGTGGGATACATATCATCAGACGTTGACAAATGTTATATGTTGTGTATCTGTGCCCTATATAAATAAATAAAATAAAATAATATTAAAATAAAAGCTAAAATTATGTTTGTATCAGACCTGAACCACAACATTTTCCTTACTTTTACAAACTCTTTTTTTTTCAAATTCCTAAACCTTTCAAGACATGGAAATAATCAAATTCATGTTTAATACTTTCCAGACCTGCATAGGAACCCTGGCCTAAGCACAGAAAGTAAAATGCCATATGCGCATCTACAATGTAAACAAGCATGGATGGTAAGAAGCGAGCCTGGCGAGTTACCTGGGACTGGCTGTTGGTGATGGGCAGGCAGATGCCCAGGTCGTTGACGGTCAGCTGCAGGAACAGGGTGCTGAAGGCCTGGGCTGAGGTCTGCTGGATGCCTGGCAGCTTGTCCACCACCTCCTTGGTGGCCATGTGGATGTCCTTGTTCAGAGCCAGCCGCTGCTCGTTCCAGTTGTCGTACGCTGCTTTGTAATTGAGCCAGAAAAGCACGGCTGCAGGGAGGGAATGCCAGAATAATATCAGAAAAAGTTTGGTCACACCTTATTTGGATAGTCCACCTACAGAGTATTTGTAACATTGCAACATCTTATTACGGTAGTTGACATTCAACAATTCTGTTTCGCTTTTGTCTGTAGATGTTTAACAGATTCTGTATGGTTCCCATTCCACACAACTGCTTCTCATCACCTGGAAATACTAAATTATTCTGAGAATAGGTATATTTATGAAGTGTCACATATACTGTAAAGATAATCTGTTGAACATCTGCAGACACAAGTGAAACAGTTAAATGTCAACCAATAAGCAGTTGAAATCTTACAAATACTCTGTAGATTCTCTGTAGGAGGCCTATCCAAATAAAGTGATACCGAACATTTCATGTTAATTTTGTGTTGATTTTTCCTCTAATTTAACAAATGGAGTGGGCAGCAATGGTAAGATAGCAAACCATTCAACAGAAATTATCATATTCATTTTGCTGGATCATCCAGCCTGGATGCATTTCTCCAAAGGACCTTAGGGGACCATGAATGCATCTTTCAGTATTGGTGGCCACTCGTGATGCGCGTGCTACCCAGAACCCGCCGGGTCCCGCGAACGGTCTGGGTTGGCAAATTGGGAAATATGACGGGTGCGGGTGGGGCAGGAATTGCCAAATCCTAGGATGATGTGTAAGTGCAGTGTGAATGTTATTGTCTTGAAAGGACATCTTTTTAATTGCTTTTTGGGTTCAACATTTAGAGGTTACTTTGGTCCTGAATGTGTGCACTGGCGAACTAGAGGTATGCAAAGCTGTACAGTGAAGTAAGTGGCAACATTTTTAACAGTTTTTGATTTAATGCAGACATTCTTTCTGTCAAAAAGCAAACTGGACCTCTGTCAAACGCCACTGGCTGGGCGAAAACGATGGGCCTGTTGAGCGTGATGAGGACAGCCTCCTTGTCTGAGGAGCCGCTGATCTCCTCCTGCAGGGCGTTCCGAAGGCCGATCCGGGTTCTGAAGTACGCCACCTGGTGGAAGTCTGAGCCCGCCTCTTCGTACACCTGTATAGTGGAGGAGGGAGGTGGGACAGATCGGCATCTGTCATGATTACCACCAGACTAGGGCTAGGCAAAATGGACCAAAAATCATAACTCTGTATTTTTAGGCTGAATGGTGATACACAATATATTATATCTCTGTCTTTTCTATGAAGTGGATTAAATGTTCAAACATGTGAGATGTCACAAGCACTTTTATTAAAACAGGATAAGGCTGGGTGATATGGACAAAATCTAATATCACAATATATTTAACAAAATACCTCTATCCATATTGTGGCGTTATTGTAGGGATGACTGTTGGTGCTTTTACAAAATATTTACACAATGAGATTTTTGATAAATAATCATTGGTAATGTCGATATAATAAGCAAGTGGGTAAAGGCAAATAATAGAACAGCTAGAACAATCTGGTAAGTTCAGAAAATTACATCACTTTACTGTAATACAGGCTTTAAAACCAGGACAAGACTGCACTTAGGCCATACCATGATATTACGATATCCAAAATCAGATGATATCTAGTCTCATATCACAAATTAACATCGAAATAATATTGATATATTGCCCAGGGGCCGGTTGCACCAACTGGTCTTACACTGGTCTTAAGCTAAGTTGGTCGTAACTTTACGACCTAACAGCTACGCCGGTTGCACCAAGACGACTTAAGCCTTATTTTCACTAAGACCAGGCGTAACTCCTACGCCTCGTCAGGAGGAGGCGTAGAGCCTGCCTGTAACAGAGATCTCCGCGGAGACCTTTTTGACCGTCATCGTCGTAACACCGCCAGTTCGCCGTCTTTGAAAGCACGACGTTAGATTATAACTAACTAGTTAACCTAACCCGCCTTCCAAAATGTTGCCGTTAGTTTTTTAGAAGTTAATACATAGAATTGGGAACGTTACATTCAATTTCATTCAGACTGTCTCTGTCTGCTCAATAGCCGCCATTTTTCCCCCGGAGCGAGGGAGGATGGGAGGAGGGAGGGTGTTTTACAGTAGTGGCTGAGAGAGCGTAGTGGCAGTGCTCCAAGCAGGTCGCGAGGCACATTTTTTGCAACATCATCCAATCAGGGGGCATTCCCTGGCAATTCACATGGACGTGCATTGCTACGACCAGCATAGTTAAGACCAGACATAAGCCGTGTTGGTGCAACAGGCGTAAGTCCATGGTCTTAACTAAGACCGACGTAGGAGTTACGACCAGGCATAGATAAGACCAGTTGGTGCAACCGGCCCCAGCCCTACACCAGAGGTCCTAACCTCTGGAAATGTGTGGATTATGTAAAGCATTGTTGCATTGAATGATTGATACAGTATAAACAGGAGCAGGCACTAGGGCTGTCCCTGATGCGTCGGTTAGTCGACGTCATCAATTATTTAAATACATCGACTTGCATAACGTGCGTCGATGCATCGGCATCAAGCTGCAGCTACAAAACCTCGACCGCGATCATCTAAAGTGTGGGAGTATTTTAGACCGAGAACCAACTGTGCTGCTCTTAGGGGTGTCGCGGTACGTGTATTCGTCCTGTGAATTCGCAGTATGGGCATCACGGTTCAGTGCGTGAAGCGACACGACAAATAAGTCAAAGCCAGAAGTGGTGGTAAAGCACCTAAACGCTGTTTGAACGCCATTAAATTTAATTGAATTAAACGCCACAGAAGACACCAAAACAACACAAGGGCTATAGAAATCCGCGTTCACTGAATGGAACGTTTTGCGGAGAGGAAACATTACGGGGGGTCGCTCCAGCGTGTTTACAAGCCGTAGCTTCCATGCTACTTCACAAAACCACAACAACATTGAAGTGTCCAGCTGCTCCCCCTTCACCGTCGTCAAAAAAGTGCAGAGCAGTATCCTAATGACTTTTATGACTCAAGCGATAAGCTGTTTTGCAAATTCTGTCTGTCTTCTGCTTGCTAATGTAACGTTAAGTAGCCGCGACAAAGTCCTTTATAGTTGCTTGTTGCAGCTAACACCTTACATAACACTGACAAAGCTGTTGTTTGGGACAGCCCTAGCAGGCACCTTTGCTCAGGAGGAGGTTGGGGTGTGTACCTGGTGCTTGACTATCTGTCCGAGGGCCAGGTTGAGGTCCACCTGGCACTTGCCGAACAGCTTGAGGTAGCTGCTGCTGCCGCCGGGTTGTGTCTTGCACTGGATGCGGTTGGACAGCTCCAGTTCGATCAGGCCTGTCTCGAAGCGCACTGCCCGCATGGAGGGAGTGGTCGCTGTCATCTGGATGCCCTGGGGATGAGGAAAGTGGCATGTGGACGTTTCTTCAAAGCTTTACTAATACCGCATTCAAGACAACTCGGAACTCAGACATTTCAACTCGGATTAGTTGCGTTCACGCTGTTTTTAACTCTGAGTTACAAAAAACATACACAGCTAGCTAATTTAATTAGTAAAATAGCTGTTGAATTCAGCATATTGCCATAATCAGAGCGAAATATAAACAATATAAACACATTGCATAATTACACCTCAAATTAGGTCAACAAACACTTCAATGACGTCAACTCGGACAACACCTGGTTGCTTAAAAGGAGTTTCCTGGCTCCAGACCTTCGAATCTGGCACTGAGACCGGTCTGACATCGTGACATGCAACAGCGGTTTTCTCATGTTGAAAAAAACATTTGGTCCAATGAGCGCTGAGGGTGACTAACGATTAGCCAATCAGCGCCAATAAATGGCACAATGGGCGGGACTAAGGCCGTTGTCAAGTGCGCCAAACCTAACAACAATGTGGACCGCTATAGACGCGATAGACTCTGCTATTGAGGCTGTTGTAAATCGATTACCAATTACTTTGAAATCCCAACACTGCTTTGACGCCATTTATTCAAAGGGGAGAAATTCTTTGCATTCTTCCCACTGGATTAGATTCAGGCATAGGTGTTGGTGATCTAGTGATCGGTTAGGGAAAATAGAATCCCCCTCGGAAATCAATTAGAGTGGAGGCAATGTCAGCCTGATATCAGGCTATAAAAGGAGTGCAACAGATTTGCGTTGTATTATTGCCCCGAAGAAAATTGAGTAGGCGATACCTTGAACATGAGGCTGAGCGAATACAGCAGGATTTTGGGCTTGTCTGCATCGGTTGAGATGTCGTACTCGTTCCACAACGGGATGGGCTGCTCTCCTCCTGCACACGCACACACACACACACACACACACACACACACACTCACGCAAGTCAACCTCACAAGTTCCAACAAATAGACTAGATAGATAATGTGTGTGTTATGGTGGGGTGTGCTAGGCATTTGGGCGAGCACCAATATCTGATGAAGCAGAATAAAAAATGTCAATTTCCACTCAAAGACTGTTCCCTGTTGCAACTGCCTGCAATATACTCAGCCTACAGGCTACAGCTACACAATTCTCATTATTCTTCAGCCTAATCTGACATCACAACTCCCTGCTCTCTCTATTGGGTCATTACCCTGACATCACAACTCTCTGTTCGCTCTGTTGGGTCAGTACTCTCACATCACAACTCTCTGTTCTCTCTGTTGGGTCAGTACTCTCACATCACAACTCTCTGTTCTCTCTGTTGGGTCAGTACTCTCACATCACAACTCTCTGTTCTCTCTGTTGGGTCAGTACTCTCACATCACAACTCTCTGTTCTCTCTGTTGGGTCAGTACTCTCACATCACAACTCTCTGTTCGCTCTGTTGGGTCAGTACTCTCACATCACAACTCTCTGTTCTCTCTGTTGGGTCATTACTCTCACATCACAACTCTCTGTTCTCTCTGTTGGGTCATTACTCTCACATCACAACTCTCTGTTCTCTCTGTTGGGTCATTACTCTCACATCACAACTCTCTGTTCTCTCTGTTGGGTCATTACTCTCACATCACAACTCTCTGTTCTCTCTGTTGGGTCATTACTCTGACATCACAACTCTGTTCTCTCTGTTGTCATTACTCTGATCAAGGTTATTGAATTAAACAAATCACTATCAGTATTGTGGTGGAAATTGATTTGATTTGATTTGTGCCGGCGTGTCTCAGCTTGCACATTGCTTCCAGGGGAAAACGCTTCATTTCAACGGCCCACAACTGGCAGCTGTAGGCTGCAGAGTACTATGGGGAACGGTCCGATGTTTAAAATTAGATTAACTTTATTGATCCAAGGGGAAACTGGGCTAGTGCAGCCGCAAAGAAAGAATAGTTTTGTATAGTTTTGATGCGTTAGTGTTGTTGTTGCTGCCATGTAGTATGTAAAAACACTGAAACTGCTCTCAAAAGGAGCAAGAATAATTTTTATAATTCTAAACTAGAGCTGCAACTAACAATTATTTTCATTATCGAGTTATCTGTTGATTATTTTCCCAAAAGCCCAAGATGACATCCTCAAATGTCTTCTTTTGTCCTGACCAACAGTCGACAGCCAGAAATATTATATAGTGTCATAGAAGACTAAAGAAACCAGAAAATATTAACAATTAAGAAGCTGGAACGAGAGCATTTTTGTATTTTTCTTTTTAAAAAATTAGTCTAAACGATTAATCGATTATAAAAATAGTTAACGGTTAATTTTCAGTCAATCGACTAATCGACTAATTGTTGCAGCTCTGTTCTAAACCCGAACAAAGTGTGTGTGTGTGTGTGTGTGTACGTGCGTGCATGCGTGTGTGTACGCGTGTGTGTGTCCTGGGTTACCTGACACCTTCTGGATGACCTCGTTCACCTCCTTCATGAACACCTTCTGCAGGAAGACCAGGTGGTTGAGCAGGTCTGTGGTCAGGTTGTGCTCGAAGGAGCCAATCTGAAAATGACAGGAGACAGCTAGGGTCATGTGGGAAGATTAGTGTTAAGATTAGATTCAGACAATCAATTCATAGGAACAATTTACACATTGGAATCTGCTCCAGCTTACATTCATCCAAGAGGCAAATTATTCAGCTGTTTTTGGTCGAATATAGCAACGTAATAATAAATCACTACTCGCCATATAATATATACACCACCTGGGTTTTTGGTTTTGTGTGTGGTTTTTCTTTCTTTTTTCTTTTGTCCCTTCATGCCTGCACTAGAGGGCTGCATTGGGAGCGGGATCCTGTGGAACAATGCAATTCTCGCGGGAGCGGGTGGTTCTAACAATGCTTTGGGCGGTCAAAAAATAAAGTGCAGGTCCCGTAATTTCATCCCCCGCTTGTTTACTACAGAACGAGTCATCTTGTTGGACATACACTCTTTGGCAGTATGTGCCTGTCGATCTTTGAGTTGCTATCCACCCCCGGCCCCTCGCATGCAGGCTGAATGAGTGGACAGAGGAGAACAGCAGATAAACCAAAACGTTTTCCTGAACATGAAATGAGGGCATAAACATAGATAGCAATGACGCCTCTTCAGATACTGCATCACCCAGAGCCGTTCAACTTTTCAAACCCAAAGATTTGACAGTTTTCGCATCGCTTCAGGGCGCAATGAAAAATGAAAAACAAGAGGAATATCAGGTGAACTCAACTCACTCTTATATGCAATGGGAGATGCAACTGATGATGTTTTAGTAGCTTTACTGATTCAGATAACGAGACATATGAGGCTGTTAAAGCAGTGTTTGAACAGCACTTTAGTGACACAGGAAAACATCATGGGATCAATATAAGATCCCACAAATAGCGGGCGGTCATACTGTAACTTGGCCGTGGGTGATCAGTGACACACACATTGCGAGAGCGGGTGGTAATGGCCAGGAATCCAGCAGGAACAGGCGGGAGTTGGATTAAGAAAACAGGGCTCTATTCTGCACTATTTTATTTATTTTGATTGTCTTTTGTTTGCCTTTTCCTGTTTTTTATTAGTAGTTTTCAAATCCAAATCTCTCTCCCTTCACTATTATGTTACAAATGTTTATCTTCCTAATCTTTTTTATTTCACCAGACAAGTCTTTAAGAACAAATTCTTAGGGGAGATGGAGTAGAGGATAAAAACATGGTAAAAGCACAAAATACAAAAACATAGGCAAGCAATGAGATATAGGGAAAACCCATGAGTGTTATGGGGATATTATATGGTAGAAACAGTTGCAGGAATGAGTGAGAATGCCTGACATAGCATTTTTGAAGGCAGAAAGTTGTTGATCCAGTTTGAGGTGTTTTTGAAGGCAGAAAGTTGATCCAGTTTGAGGGGTTTTTGAAGGCAGAAGGTTGATCCATTTTGAGGGGGTTTTGCAGAGCAGAAAGATGACGCAGTTTGAGGGGTTTTTGAAGGCAGAAAGTTGATCCAGATGAGGGGTTTTTCAAGGCAGAAAGTTGATCCAGTTTGAGGGGCTTTTGATGGCAGAAAGTTGATCCATTTTGAGGGGGTTTTACTTCGTTTCGAACTCAAGCTCTCACTCTAGTGCCATCTTCGCTGCGCACGCAGCCACTGGAAGAATATTATTTTTGCTCCAAAAATAATCTTTATATAAAACCAAACCACCCACCAACAGGTGGCGTGGTACTCCTGGGACTGAGACTACGTCACGTCCGCCCAGACCCCAGGAGGCCACTCCTTCGTTCTTCCAGCCCGCTGAGGACATATTATTCAAAGCTCCGTGTGCTAACTTAACGTTTGCGCTCTTTAGCCGAGCTAATTCAGTCTTATTGCCCGAATAAACAAGGCGTAGGTGGACGAGATTCTTCAGGCTTCGGGAACCCGTTCCTGCATCTCTTCACCAGCGGCGACGGACGAGCTCATCAAAAGCTAAGGGCGCCTTGCCTTATTGTGTTGTTAGCACATTTTGCTTAAGCTACCGCCGTGCAGCTGGCTTACGTTCACCCCGGCTGGGGTAACGTTGGGAAATTCTGAGAGTATTAACTCAAGTGGTTGCCACTCTCAGTTATTAACTACCGTAGATAGCTAGCTTGCATCCGTGCGAATAGCATCTTGTCTTTTGTGTGTTAGCACATTCTACTTAGGCTACCGCCATGTAGCTGGCTGCGTTCACCCCGGCTGGGGTAACGTTGTTCTGAGAGTGTTAACTCGAGTGTTTGCCGCTCTCAGTTGTTACTAGATAGCTAGCTTGCATCCGTGCGAATAGCATCTTGCTTATTGTGTTAGCACATTCGGCTTAGGCTACCGCCGTGTAGCTTGCTTACGTTCACCCCGGCTGGGGTAACGTTGTTTCTGAGAGTGTTAACTCGAGAGTGTTGCCGCTCTCAGTTATTAGCTAGATAGCTAGCTTGCATCTGTGCGACTAGCATCTTACATTCTGCTTAGGCTACCACCGTGTAGATGGCTGCGTTCAGCCCGGCTGGGGTAACGTTTGAATTTGAGCTAGAGTGCGTTGCCGCTCTCAGTTGGTACTTGTGCTGTCTTCCCTTCGTATCAGGCTATTATCCGCTTCGTTACCATTGCACGTGCATGTTCGCTAAGCCGGGTGGCTTACTGCATAGCTTCTGCACGCTAGTTCCTAACTTTCTTACGGTACCCGCTAGCCGGGTACAGCCTGCGGGAGCTTGCTACAGGTTAGCTTTGTTAACTTGTGCTATGAGCATGGAGAAGGGAGAGTCAGTGAGGGGTTGCGCCGTGTGCAAGGCTACGTTGGCCAACTTTGACCGGCACGATAGCTGCGTGTTCTGCCTGGGGCAGGAGCACGCTGAACGGGCGCTGTTAAACCCTCGGTCTTGCAGCCTCTGTGCTAGCTTCAAGTTAGCAGTGCTGCGACATAGAGCTACGCTCTTTGTTGAGGAGGACATTCCTCCCAGTGGTACGCCTCTCGAGAGGAGCGAGTCCGCTGGGTCCGACCACCCTGTCATGGGTGAAGCCCCTGCTGCTCAGGGCCTTCAGGGCCAGTCCGAGCAGCCGGAGTTTAGGTGGGGCGATGAGCCCATGCCTCCATTCTTGGAGCGGGCTGAGTTGCCTGCGTACGACCCCCTGGTCGATGCCCCCCAGGAGGAAACCCCCCAGGAGGAGGTTTCCGGCAGGGAGGAATGGGAAGGTGCTACCACCGTCACCACTACTGCAGAGGAGGGAGCTCGTTCGGACGAGAACGAGCCCTACCAGAAGCAGTTTAGCGGGGTGATGTCCAGGGCCGCAGCTAAGCTGGGCATCGCTTGGGCCGACCCACCCCAGCCCCCTGCCTCAGTGCTGCAGGGGTGTTATTTCCAGGCACGCCAGGCACCCCGCCCGTGGCGCCGCATGCCTGTCTGTGAGGACGTGGTCCGCGCCGTGCAGGCAGGGTGGGAAAGACCACAGGAGGCCAAGCCACATTGCGCGGGCATGGCCCCGTGGTCTGCGCTCGACGGCGAGGAGAGGCTGGCATTCTCCAGAATGCCCCCCCCTGGAGGAACTGGTGGCATCCCACCTGGCCTACACTGCCGGCAGGCCGACACTGCCTTCAAAGGCGTGCCAGTTAAAGGCCAAGCTGGCCGAAAAATCGTACTTGGGGGCGGGTCAGTCCGCCGCCATGACGGACAACCTGGCCATCCTGTAGGGCTACCAGGCCGTCCTCCTGCATCCTCCTCCTCCATGCAGGGGAACTAGGGATGCACGATATGGATTTTTAGAGCCGATACGATAACCGATAAATGTATTCTTCTTGGCCGATAACCGATACGATATAACCGATAATTATTATAATAAAAAAAGAGATATATTTTTTTTTTTTTTTTTAACCATGCACACCTGGGGTTAAAAAAGGGTTAGGGAAGATGTATGGATGTAGTGAGCATAGGTCTGACCTAACCAAATCTAACTGACATCACTGTGAACGCAAAACAAAGAAAACTTCTGATATAATATGATTGTTTTAATAAACTGTATCACTCAATTATAGTCAATACAAAAATAAAGGCTTTTATAGAATGGAAAGCCAAGCTGCTTAGTCTGCAGATAAAACACAATGACAAAAGGCATAGTAATTTAGACTATTATTGTCATACTGATCTGTTTGATCAAATTTTGCATTGGTTCCAATTCTCAGTGAATTGTAGCCTGGGCCCAATGAATGGGGCAGGCACTATAAACCATCTGTGTCGTTTCACTTTTTACTGAAAAATGCTGCCACCAGATTAAAGAAAAGACACTATGTAATGTTGACTGACTGATGCTTTTTATGTAGCCTAATGTGCGCGACTGCGCCTTTGTTTTCATTATTGGCTCTGTCCCGCAGCTAATGCTAACTAGCGCGGTTAGCTTAATGTTAGCGAGTGATTTTTTTGGAGTTAAATACACAATCCCTGGATGTTTCATTTCGGGTAAAGGGGTTTCCATTAGTTTCGATAAGTTTACGCCAGCTCTGTGTATTAAGTGCTTTTGTAGGGCTGTTTGATCACAAGCCACAGACTGTAAATGTCACAAGCAGTTTTTCTGCCAAGCGGACGAGCCTGCAGTGCAGGGTAGGCCGCGCTACCAGCTAATGCTAACAAAACTCGCTAACAAAAACAACAAACATATCCGCTGCATCATCGCCAGCTTTGCTTTAACGTAATGCCAGCTTAGAGGTTTCCCCTCCTCTCGGAACCTGTGTGGGACATGGATTGCAAATTACAGTAGCTTTCTGATCATTCTGAAACTGAAAAACAGCAACACACTACACACTGGCAGCAGCCATGTTTGCGTCGCAGCTGTGATGTCACCAATGTGCGACAACAAAAAGCTCCGCTTCCGAGGCAAAAAAATAAACAGGATTATTATCCCGCCCTCCGGGGCCCGCTGCTCTGCGAGCCGCCCCACGCCATGAGCGTGCCCCATCCTGGGTCCCACGGCCGACCAGGATGCGCAGCCCTCGTACCCAGCAGCATGGACGAGGGGGTGCGTGTGCGGCTGGTGATCTGGCCCGCTCTTAGTCGTCTTCTTTGGGGGAGGGGGGGACTATGAGCCCGCCGTCGTTGGAGCTCAGCGCCCAACTTCGGCCCGGAGCTCAGCAGGGACCTGCTCAGTCCGCCCCTTGCCGGCGCTATGCGCCCGGCTGGGGCGGCAGCTCGCCAAAGTCTGGGCTCAGAGCCAGCCTTCGGCTTGTAGCTTTAGGGACAAGCCCACGGTCCTCGGTGCCCAAGTTCGGTCGGGAGCTCTCCCGGGGTCTCGCGCCCGTCATCAAGGCTCGCCTTCGTCCATGGCCACGGCCTGGCCTCGGTTGGTAGCATCCAGGACAAGCCCACCATCAATGGCGCCACGTGCCCATTGTCGGTCGGGAGCTCTCCTGTGGACCACGCCCCCGGACATTGGCCCGCCTTCGGCAGATCCGTGTGCGGTCGGGCTCATAAGAGGACTTCGTCCCTGCAGTCCTCCCAGCCCGCGTAAGTCGCGCGGCAGGAGGGTTACTCCAATCTGGCGCACCCACAGTCAGTAGTCGGGGTTTGCGTAAGGGTTTCCCCCGGCATGCCTAGCATCTACGGAGCTGAACATGTGGCAGGTGGGCGCAGCCTCTCTCACGCGCTGCTCCCCCCATTTTCTCCCCCCATCGGGGCATCGGATCAGGTCCCGGTGCCCAACAATATACACATGACCAAAGGTGCGGGTTCCGCTCCTTCTGGCTACGAGAGACCATCGTTGTCCGACAGGCTCAGCGCCTGGGAGCTCCTATGTTCTCCGACCCCATGGTTACGGCGCACCCTTCGGAAGGGCTACGCTCTCCAGTTTGCCAGACCTCCGCCCACGTTTGACGGGGTCCCCGATTCAGCCGTGGAGGGGGGGTCCATGGACATACTCCGCAAGGAGGTTACTTCGCTGCTCGCCAAGGGGGCGATTCGCTTGGTCCCCAAGGCAGAGGTGCGCTCACAGGTACTTTGTCGTGCCCAAGAAGGACGGTTCCATGCGTCCAATTCTGGACCTTCGGCGTCTCAACAAGACGCTGAGGAAGTTCCCTTTCCGAATGCTCTCTTTCCCCCGCCGTTTCAATGTGTTGAGGCCAGGGGATTTCTTTACTTCCGTGGATCTGAGAGACGCGTTCTTCCATGTCCCCGTGGTTCAGAGGCACAGGAAATACCTGAGGTTCTCATTCCTGGGAAAGGCTTACGAGTTCTGTGTCCTGCCGTGCGGCATGTCTTTAAGCCCACGAACCTTCACGGTGTGCGTGGAGACAGCCCTGGCTCCCCTCCGCACAAGTGGGATTCGTGTCTTCCTCTATCTCGACGATGCTCTCATAGTGGCGGACTCGAGGGTCCGTGCCACAGAACATACCAAGGTGGTGACAGATCACCTGCAGACCTTGGGTTTTTTGGTGAACTGGCAGAAGAGTTGCCTCGTCCCAGCACAGGTGGCGACCTTCCTGGGGCTCGAGCTGGACTCTCGGGCCATGCTGGCCCGCCTTTCGCCAGAGCGACAGGCTCGCACAGTGCGGATGGCAAAGACGCTAAGTCTGTGTCCCTCCGTGTCAGTGCATCAGTGCACAGTCATGCTGGGGCTGATGGCCTCAGCAGTGCATGTGCTCCCACTGGGGAGGCTACACATGGGCCTGTTCCAGATTTGGTTTATCAGGCATCGCCTGGACCCGGCCAGGGACTGTCATCGCAGGGTTCCTCTGACGTGTCTGGCCCGGTGGGCGCTGGCAATATGGGCGGACCCCCGTTACCTCTCGAGAGGCACTCGGTTGGGCCCTGTCCCGCTCAGGTTGGTCATTCACACCGACGCCTCCCTCTGGGGATAAGGTGCGGTTTGCGGGCGCTTTTCGGCGAACGGCCAGTGGAGAGCTCAGGAGCTTCGCCACATAAACGTGCTAGAGCTGGAGGCGATTCGCCTGGCTCTGGTTCACTTCCAGCGGCTCATACATGGGCGTCATGTTCTGATCCGCTCGGACAATACAGCTGCGATCGCCCACCTGAACAAGCAGGGCGGTGTACGGTCTGAACCGGTTAGCGGCGCAGATTCACCTGTGGGCGTATCCCCGTTTCCTTTCGTTGTCAGTGGTTCATGTGCCAGGCCGGCTGAATTTCGGGGCCGACCTGCTGTCTCGGGGCAATCCCCGTCAGACGGAGTGGTGCCTCCACCCTCAGGTGGTGGAACAGATTTGGGCCAGGTTCGGCCGCGCCCACGTCGATCTCTTCGCGTCGCGGCGCGCGACGCACTGCCCACTGTGGTTCTCGATCCAAGAGGACAGCCCCCCGCTGGGTCACGACGCGCTGGTGCACGCGTGGCCCGGGGACGGGCTCTATGTGTTTCCCCAGATCCCCCTGATCCGACAGGTGTTGGACAGGGTGAGGGAGCAGCGCCTACGGCTTATTTTAGTGGCCCCCTTTTGGCCCAAGCATATATGGCTTGCGGACCTGATCTGAAGGGGAGGTACTCCACCCCTCCCCCAGCAGGTGGAAGCTAGCACCCTGGCTCCTGAACGGGACAATTTGCTATCCCAGGGCTTGCCCGATAATGTGGTGTGCACTATTCAGAGTGCTAGGGCTGCTTCGACCCGCTCTCAGTACACGTACAAGTGGCGGGTCTTTTAGCGTTGGTGCACGGACAAACACGTGGATCCAGTGAACTGTGGTGTGCGGCCAGTTCTCTGTTTTCTTCAGAGCCTGCTTGACGCAGTCGCTTAAGGTGTACGTAGCCGCGATTTCTGCTTGCCACATGGGAATTGAGGGGAGCCCCGTGGGGGCGCTCCCTCTGGTCACGCGCTTCATGAAGGGAGCGTGTAAGTTGCGCCCGCCGTCGCGGTGCGTCTTTCCCAAATGGGACTTGGTTACGGTGCTGGACGGGCTCGCGGGTTTGAGTCCAAGGGCTCAAACGGACTTGAAGTTTCTGTCTTTGAAGACTGCTGCTGCTGGCCTTGTCATCAGGAAAGAGGGTTGGTGACCTGATTGCCCTCTCGGTGCAGCAGTCCTGTATGGTTTTCGCGGATGATGGGCGCAGGGTTACGTTGTGACCTAACCCGGCCTATCAACCTAATAATATTAATGCCAGCTTTAGGTCTATGGTCATAGACTTGTCAGCATTCTGTCCTCCGCCGTTCAGTTCGGACGAGGAGCGACGTCTGCACATGCTGTGTCCCCGTAAGGGCGCTCTCGGCCTACGTGGCCAGGACGCGTTCATTACGCACTTCAAACCAGTTGTTGGTCTGTTTCGGGCAGAGGGCCCAGGGCGGACCCCTTTGTGTGGGTGGCCGTCTCAGTCCCAGGAGTACCACGCCACCTGTTGGTGGGTGGTTTGGTTTTATATAAAGATCATTCTTGGAGCAAAAATAATATTCTTCCAGTGGCTGCGTGCGCAGCGAAGATGGCACTAGAGTGAGAGTTCTCGTTCTCACTCGTAAAACCCGGGTTGTAGCACAACCCTAATGTTTTGCAGAGCAGAAAGGTGATGCAGTTTCAGGGGTTTTTGAAGGCAGAAAGTTGATCCAGTTTGAGGGGTTTTTGCAGAGCAGAAAGGTGATGCAGTTTGAGGGGTTTTTGAAGGCAGAAAGTTGATCCAGTTTGAGGGGTTTTTGCAGAGCAGAAAAGTTGATCCAGTTTGATGGGCTTTTTATTTATCCAGTTTTTGCATTCCAGTCGGAGGCAGCAGTGGATTGAAATGATGCAAGACCGAGGGAGAAATAAAATTCAGCCAACTCAAGGTTAACCTATGGAGAGGGCTTTCGGGGTGATGTTTTTGACTGGAAACTGCTGTTGCCTGAACACAGCCTGCTCTAAAGACTGCAAGAGTCAAGCCTCTGCTTAAGAAACCCTCCCTTGACCCTACTGCTATTCAGAACTACAGACATGTCTCTCTTCTCTCATTCCTTTCCAAAACCCTCGAACGAGCAGCGTCCGAACAACTTTCTCTCTATCTCTCCCAGAATGACCCCCTGGACCCTCTGCAGTCTGGTTTCAAGGCTTCTCACTCCACTGAGACAGCTCTTCTTGCTGTCACAGAGGCCCTTCACACTGCTAAGGCCTCTTCCCTCTCCTCTGTCCTCCTTGACCTGTCTGCTGCCTTCGATACAGTCAACCACCAAATCCTTCTTTCCACTCTGTCTGACCTCGGCATTTCAGGTTCTGCACTCTCCTGGTTTGCTTCCTACCTCTCGAACCGCTCATACCAGGTCTCATGGAGAGGGTCCCTCTCCAGATCCTGCCCTCTTACCACCGGTGTCCCCCAGGGCTCAGTCCTGGGCCCCTTACTTTTCCTTTCCTTCTCTATATCAGATCTCTTGCCTATGTGATCTCTTCTCATGGCTTTGCTTATCAGTGCTATGCTGATGACACCCAGCTTTTCCTTTCCTTCCCCCCCTCCGACACTCAAATCAAGGCTTGCATCTCCGCATGCCTCAAAGACATTGGCGACTGGATGTCTGCCCACCACCTCAAGCTCAACCTTGGTAAGACAGAGCTACTCTTCCTCCCAGGGAAAGACTGCCCTCTCGCCGATCTCTCCATCTCCATTGACAACACCACTGTACTGTCTTGCTCAGCCAACATAGCTGCGACAGCATGCTCCTGTAGGTTCTCTCTCTACAACATCCGCGAAATCTGTCCCTTTCTCACAAGAGAAGCGACTCAACTCCTGGTCCAGTCACTTATCATCTCCCGCCTGGACTACTGCAACATGCTCCTGGCTGGCCTACCTGCCACCGACATCCGACCGCTTCAGCTCATTCAGAACGCAGCAGCCCGTCTGGTATTCAACCAACCCAAATTCTCTCATGTCACTCCCCTCTTCCAGGACCTCCACTGGCTTCCCATCTCGGCTCGCATCAAATTCAAGACACTGGTACTGGCCTACAGGGCAGTACACCAGTCAGCTCCCCTGTACCTGCAATCTATGGTCAGGTTCCAAACCTCTCAGTGCTCCCTTCGCTCCTCCACCAGTGCAGGTCGCCTCACCCCTCCTTCGCTACGGGGGCTCAAAAGTCGCTCATCCCGATCTCGACTCTTCTCGTCCCTGGCACCTCAATGGTGGAACGAGCTTCCACCTTCAGTCAGGAGAGCTGAATCACTGCCGATCTTTCGGAAAAGACTAAAGACACACCTTTTCAGGCTCCATCTGGGCTCTTCTTGATCTAACTTCTTTCTCTCTCTTTCTAAAAAAACAAAACAAAAACTACTAACCTAAACTAAACTTGTACCACTGTTCCTTCAGAAGTTGTAGTTGTCATAGACTGTGATCCATAGTTGATTGCTCTATTGCTGACAAAAATGTGTTATTGTAAGTCACTTTGGATAAAAATGTCTGCCAAATGATGTAATGTAATGTAATGTCACACAGCGCAGGTAGTTGCCCTGGAGGTAGTTGCCCTGGAGGTAGTTGCCCTACCTGAACACAGCATCTCACCTCGGTCTAGGGGTGGGCGATATGGCAAAAAAATCTTATCACCATTTTTTCAGGCAGGATCACGATCCATGATCTTATCACGATTCTTTTTCATATTGGTTTTAAGACTATTTTGCTAATTACTGAACAGTACAAGTACAACCAAACAAATTTCAGGGTACGTATGGTCATAAGAAACCTGGAAAAGTCATGGAAATTTAAAATACAATTTGTTTTATAAATATTTTCATGTCGTTCATTTACGCTGAGTTTCCAATAATTCATGTGCTAAGAAATAATGTTCACAAGCATCCAAACACTATGTATCTATCTATCTATCTATCTCTTGGTTCACTATTATTTATACAGTAGGGTTGGGCGATGGGACGAATATATGGTCTATCTGCGATTGAGTCCACTGTCGGTTGCGTGATTGTCATTTGTCAATCTGCTAATTTAATGGAGAGAGAGCGAGACCAATAGACAGAGAGAGAGAGAGCGTGGGGACAGAGCAGACATGCGGCGCACGCACGCGCACACACACACACACAACAGAGTTGAGCTTTAAGCAGTGAGAGAGGCGCGGGGGGAAGAAAATAAAAGGTGCAGCAGAAACGCGCTCTCCTGAGAATACGAGGCAGCAGGATGAGGGGAGCTAGATTAGGAGCAATGCGTCCTGGCATTTAAAATAACTGCCAAAGTCCGACTGAAGCAAATTAAACTCAAACTATCACAAAGATAAAGCAGCCATATTCAGACACTTTTTGCGCAATGAGTTCCGCTCGTTCTGCCTGTTTGTCTCTCTGCCTCTCTGTGTGCGTGTTGTAAAGGTTGTATTTGCGTTCGTGTCATTTTCATCGCCGTTCATTGTAACGAGCAGAGCGTGTGTTTACGCTATCTTCCCAGCTCCATCCCCAAATTAATTTTCATCGTCCCTGATGCTATTTTTAAGGTCCCCGGGATGACGGCAGGTCCTTTGTGTCAAGGCAAGCCCTGGTTAAGTGTGTGTGTGTGTGTGTGTGTGTGCCAAACTAACTGCCCCTCCGTGTTGTCCTCCTCCATGCTGCTGCACTTTGCAAAGTGAAAAGGGGGAGGGGAGGAAAACTTTGGAAGCATCTTTCAGACATAGAAATGCAACTGATAGAATGTGCACTGCATGTAGCGCGATTCTAACGATCTGTCTGGAAAGGCAGATCGTGGAGCCATTCTGATCGTGAACGATCTCAGATCGTCATATCGCCCACCCCTACCTCGGTCACACAACGCAGGTAGTTACCCTGGAGGTTGTTGCCCTACCTGAACACAGCCTCTCACCTCGGCCACACAGCGCAGGTAGTTGCCCTACCTGAACACAGCCTCGGCCACACAGCGCAGGTAGTTGCCCTGGAGGTAGTTGCCCTACCTGAAAACAGCCTTGGCCACACAGCGCAGGTAGTTGCCCTGGAGGTAGTTGTCCTACCTGAACACAGCCTCGGTCACACAGCGCAGGTAGTTGCCCTGGAGGTAGTTGCCCTACCTGAACACAGCCTCGGCCACACAGCGCAGATAGTTGCCCTGGAGGTAGTTGCCCTACCTGAAAACAGCATTGGCCACACAGCGCAGGTAGTTGCCCTGGAGGTAGTTGCCCTACCTGAAAACAGCATTGGCCACACAGCGCAGGTACTGTAGTTGCCCTGGAGGTAGTTGCCCTACCTGAACACAGCCTCTCACCTCGGTCACACAGCGCAGGTAGTTGCCCTGGAGATAGTTGCCCTATCTGAACACAGCGTCTCACCTCGGCCACACAGCGCAGGTAGTTGCCCTGGAGGTAGTTGCCCTGCCTGGGGAAGTCGTCAGGGGCCCAGCCCTGGTCCGAGTGGCTCTCATGCTCCTCCATGATGTACTCGCCCGACATGGTGACCGGAGGCAGGTTGAGGCTGGCCGACGGCGGCATGGTGGACATGTCCACCGGAGACACTTTGGACTGGAAGCACAGCTTGTGGTTCGGCAGTTCGAAGGTGAAACTAGTTTGTGCACCTGCGGGAATGGAAGGAGACACTGTATGAAGATTGTTACCTATCTTTATTCAAGGGCATGGACTCTCAATTTGAGAACATGATTTATTGATTTCATGTTCAGATTTGGTGAGGTTTCCCCTCAAACCCCACCCTCACATTCAAAGCTCCATAACATCGTCCATCCGGACATCGGGACATTAGGGAGTCAATACCTCTGGGACTAGGGACGTCCCAGTAATTATACAACCCAGTCTCACCAATCTGTATACAAATAACACAACTTTACACGTTCTAATTGTGTTCAATGAATACGCCAATTGCCAATTTTGCATGCAGGTGATATGCCTCGCCTGGGACACCTGTCCAGCAACACAAGTGTAAAGCTAGTCAGAATGACAACATTTGTTTTCTGGTCATAACTTTCACAATAAAAGCCCCTGCAACCCGACTGATTTGAAAATGGTTGTAACGGTTGTGTCTAGGCAAGTAAAATAACTTGGTTAATTAAGGTTTGGATTATGTGTTATTTATTTATTTTATTCTTGTGCTTGTTGTAGTTTTTATGGTATTGTTTTAATTGGTTGATATTGTACTTTTAAATTGTTGTATTATGGATTTATGTACTCAGGTCTCACTTGAAAATTAGATCTTGATCTCAATGTGACTTACCTATTAAATAAAGGTTATATAAATTTCTATATATAAGTTATATAAGTTTTCTACTTCAAAAACCTCCTTTTTCACTTCTTTAATCCGGTCCTCCGCCTCCAAACCCAGCAAACTATTCTCCACCTTCTCTTCCCTCCTTAACCCTCCCCCTGCCATTTCTGCCGATGACTTTCTATCTCACTTCACCAAGAAGGTTTATGACATCAGTTCCTCCTTCCCCCCACTTATCTCTCCCATCTCCAATCCAGTTTATCCACCCCCTACTCCCTGTCTGTCCACCTTCTCCCCCCTCTCCCCTGAAGAAGTACTTCAACTCATCACTTCCAACCGCGCCACCTCCTGCCCCCTGGACCTGATCCCTTCCGCCCTCCTACAGTCCATCTCCCCTGACCTATCCCCATTCCTCACTACATTCATTAACTCCTCTCTTTCCTCTGGTCGATTCCCAACCATCCTAAAGACTGCCATTGTGAAACCATTACTCAAAAAACCATCCCTCGACCCTACTGCCATCCATAACTACTGTCCTGTCTCTCTCCTCTCTTTCCTCTCCAAAACCATCGAACGTGCCGTCTCCAGTCAACTTTCCACCTATCTCTCCCAGCACAATCTGTCTGACCCTCTCCAATCTGGTTTCAAACCCGCTCACTCAACTGAAACTGCTCTTCTCACTGTCACTGAGGCACTTCACTCCGCCATGGCTTCATCCCTCTCCTCTTGTTCTCATACTCTTGGACCTTTCTGCTGCTTTCGACACGGTTAACCACCAAATCCTTCTTTCCACCCTTTCTGACTTGGGTGTCACTCACTCTCCTGGTTCTCCTCCTATCTTTCTGACCGCTCCTACCGGGTTTCTTGGAGTGGTTCCCTTTCTATTCCTTGCACCCTTTCCACTGCACACACAGCTTTACCTTTCCTTCCCCCCCTCTGACACTTCAATCGGGTCACGGATCTCTGCCTGCCTGAAAGACGTTGGTGTCTGGATGGCGGTTCACCACCTCAAACTCAACCCTGAAAAAACCGAGATCATCTTCCTCCCTGGCAAAGAATCCCCCCAGACTGACCTCTCCATATCCATTGACAACCACATCGTAACTCCATGTCAAACAGCTAAAAACTAAGGGGTTGTCCTACAACCCAGGTTTTATGAGTGAAGCGAGGCTCCCACCTATTGCCATCTCTGCGTGGTACACGCTATCGAATGCTCTTACCTTTTATTACTTTAAAAGTGTCCTTTCCAACCATCCATTAGACCGTTGACAGGATGCAGACTGGACCCTTGGAAAATCCGGGGCGATCCTGACGGTCTCATGGTCTCCGATCCAATAGCAGGAGTAGAGGCGGGCACAAGCCCTCACGCCTGGAATTGGACCGGGAAAACCCCACTCACCCGGCATTCGGCCACAACCAGACAGACTGGCAGCAAGGCACCTGAGGTGGGAGCCTCGCTTCACTCATAAAACCTGGGTTGTAGGACAACCCCTTAGTTTTATTTCGTTGAAGCTCGGCTCCCACCTATTGCCACCTTACAACCGACCTTGCTGCAAAGGAGCACCTAAGTGCCCGACCTTGCGACTCTCGATCGAAAAATGGGCCGCCACGGCTTATAGCGCATGGGAACCCGATAAGGATTGGGGAGCAGTCAGCGAGGCAACTAGTCCGTGGAGGCAGACAGAACCGCATGAGCGAATGTCGCGCCTCCCACATCCAGACTATAAAACCTCACAAAGGTATGGTGAGTCGACCATGACGCGGCTGCGCACATATCTTCCACCGTCACACCGCGCAACAGCGCCCAGGAAGAAGCCACGCCCCGAGTAGAGTGGGCCTTAATTCCTTCCGGTGGAACCTTCCCAGCGGCAGAATAGGCCAAGTTAATGGCCTCCACTATCCAGTGCGATAGACGCTGTTTGGACAACGGCTTGCCCAAAGCCTTAGCCCCATGGCACACCAGAAGCTGGTTAGACGTACGCAAAGTACGCGTCTTGGCCACATAGGCACGGAGCGCCTGCACGGGGCAGAGCGACCGAAGTCTCCTCTCTTCCGCCGAAGAAGAGGCGGAAGGCTCAAACGCGACCAGGTCTATGGTCATGGACCTGAAGCCAGCCCCAATACACTTAGGCTGATAAGCAGGGTTCGGGCGGAGCGTGGCCCTGCGCCCATCGTTAGAGAACACCATGCACGATTGTTGCACTGACAGGGCAATCAAGTCTCCCACTCTCTTGCCGGAAGACAAAGCGAGAAGCAATGCCGTCTTCAGCGAGAGGTGTTTCAGGTCGGCAGCGTCGAGTGGTTCAAACGGAGGCCTCGAGAGGCCATCCAAGACCGTGACCAAGTCCCACTTGGGAAAGATGTTCCTCGTCTGGGGGCGAAGCTTGCGCACACCCGTCATGAAACGAGAGACCAAAGACAGGCCTCCCACTGTCTTGCCCTCGATGTCCATGTGGCAGGCCGAGATGGCGGCCACATAAACCTTAAGGGACTGCGGCGACTGGCCCGCTTCGTACAGACCCTGGAGGAAGCAGAGAATGGGCCGAACGTCGCAGGTCACCGGGTCCAGGTTCCTTTCTGCGCACCAACGCGAGAAGGACCGCCACTTGTAGGTGTACCGAGTCGAGGTGGCTCTAGCACTCTGTATGGTTTGCACCACGTTCGCAGGCAGGCCCTGGGCTAGCAACCGTTCCCGTTCAGGGACCAAGCGGCCAGCTTCCACTTGTGTGGGGATGGGTGGAGTATCTCTCCGCCCGCCTGCGACAGCAGGTCCTTCCGACGCGGCAGCAGCCACGGAGGACCTCTCGTCAGAGTGATCAGATCCGCAAACCAGACCTGCGACGGCCAGTGCGGGGCTACCAGAATGAGCTGTAGCCCTTGCTGTCTCACCCTGGCCAGCACCTGGGGAATCAGTGCGATTGGGGGGAACGCATAGAGGGCCGCCCTCGGCCAGACGTGCGCCAGCGCGTCGTGGCCCAACGGTGGATCGTCCGCGAGGATGGAAAACCACTGGGGGCAATGGTGTGCGAGCCGCGAGGCGAAGAGATCGACGCTGGCTTGCCCGAACCTGGCCCAGATCTGCTCCACCACCTGTGGGTGGAGAACCCATTCTGAATTGCGCGGGTTGCCCCGCGATAGCAGGTCCGCTCCCAGGTTGAGGTGGCCCCGAATGTGTGCCGCTGACAGGGACAGCAGGTGGAGACGGGCCCACTCGTGGATGACCGTAGCCAGCTGGTTCAGAGCCAGCGACCGGACACCGCCCTGGCGGTTGATGTACGCCACTGTCGCGGTGTTGTCCGACCGTATCAGTACATGGTGGCCCATGATCTGATGTTGGAAGTGCCAAAGAGCGAGGCGAACTGCCTCCAGCTCTAGTATGTTTATGTGGCGAAGCTGTTGGGCTTGCCATCGCCCGTTTGCAGCCTGGCCTTCGAAGACCGCGCCCCAGCCCCAAAGGGAGGCGTCGGTCCGAATCACTCGCCTGAGTGGGACCGGACCCAGTCTGGCGCCCTCTGAGAGCCAACAGCGGTCCGTCCACACTTTCAAGGCTTGGCGAGCGCGGTCCGACAGCGTAAGGACGCGGGACCGATGTATCGCTGGGTCCAAGCGATGACCGAGGAACCACCTCTGGAAGGGGCGCATGTGCAGCAGCCCCAGAGGAATAGCCGCGGTCGCCGCGGCCATAAGGCCCAGTAGCACGGAGCACTGGTGAACGGAGATCGTGCGTGCGCGACGCCGAGTCTCCGCTGTCCTCCGAAGGTTGTCCAGCCTCTCCGGAGAGAGGCGGGCGCGCATTGAAAGGGAGTCTAGCTCCAGACCCAGGAAGGTCGTGACCTGTTGAGGTACAAGGGCGCTCTTGCGCCAGTTTATAAGGAACCCCAAGGCCTGGAGGTGGGAAGTCAGCACCTCGGTGTGTGCGGACACCATCTCGCTCGAGCTCGCCGCTATCAGGGCATCGTCGAGGTAGACGTAAACACGGATCCCCATCTCTCGGAGGGGAGCCAGCGCTGTGTTGACGCAGACTGTGAAAGTCCTGGGACTTAGAGACAGGCCGAAGGGGAGTACGCAGTACTCGTAGGAGACTCCCTGAAAGGAGAACCGGAGGTACCTCCTGTGCCTTTCCACGATGGAAACGTGGAAGAAGGCGTCCTTTAGGTCGACTGACGTGAAGAAGTCCCCCGGTCTGATCGCTCTGAACAGTGTGGGGAGCGTTAACATGCGGAAGGGAAGCTTCCTGAGCAGGGGGTTTAGCCGCCTGAGGTCGAGGATGGGCCGTAGGGACCCGTCCTTCTTGGGCACCAGGAAGTACCTGTGGTAGAACCCGGACTGCCTGTCCTTGTCCGGCACGGGCCGTATCGCGCCCTTTGCCAGAAGCGAGGAGACTTCCTCGCCGAGGACAGCCATGGAGTCCGCATCCGCCAGGTCTGAGACAGGGATGCCCGTGAAAGCAGGCGGGGGGGCCGCGAACTGCAGCGCGTAGCCCTTCTCCAGCGTTCGCAGCACCCACGGTGTGGGTCTGCACAGCCTCTTCCACAGGGGGAGGCTGTTTGCCAGGGCAGGTCTGGTGCCCTGAGTCGGGGTTACCCCTGGCACATGATCCTGAGGTGCCACGGCACACGGCCCCAGCAGGACAGCCCCAGGGGGGGTGCGTCCCGGAGGCCGTGGCAGCATGGCGTGCAGCCCCGGCAGGACCAGCCCATAGGAGCTGCGTCCCGGAGGCCGCGGCGAGTCGTCGCCCGTGGTGTGCGGCCCCAGCAGGACCAGCCCGGGGGGGCTGCATCCCGGAGGCCGCAGGAGGTCGTTGCCCAGCTGGTGCGACGCCAGCCGTGGGGGGGGAATAGCAGGGGGGCCTGCAGATGGTGAGGTGCCTTCCGTGCACCTCGCAGCTTTCGCCGGCAAGGGACACGTACTGAGCAAGGCTCTCTTCGGCGCTCGACAACACTGCGGGACGCCCGGTCCTGGCAGCATGGAGGCTGCCCCTCCCCCCCCCGGGCCCCTCCCCCCCCCTCGGGACCCGGTCGCGGTGGCCGACTTGTCAGGGTTACGGCGGGAGCCCCTGCTGCGGCGGGCACGGCTTCCTCGACCCGCGCCAGTCCAGGCTGGCTGGGGAGGTGTTGGCCCCGCGTTCCTTGGGGCATTCGAGCTGTTCCTGTCTGCGTTGGCCGGGGTACCGGACCACCCCTGGGGGTGCCTGTCCCGTGGACGGCGTGCAGGGCTGCCGCGGGTCGTCGTCGAACGACCTCGGGCAGGAGGTGGCCTCGCTGTGTGATGGGTCGCCCGGGTCTTGCGTGGCAGGACTCTGCCGACCGCCTCAGTGTCCTCACGCCGCCTCTGGGCCCTGCTGGCGAGGTCCGCCATTGAACCGAAGAGCCCGGTAGGGCAAACGGGCGCGTTGAGGAGGTCCGTCCTCTCATGGCCACGCAGGCTGGTGAGCTGCAGCCAGAGGTGACGCAAGGCGGCCACCGAAGATCCCATGACCCTACCTGAGTCCTCCGACACACACTCCAGCATCTTGAAGACGTAGTCGGAGACCCGGCGTAGCTCAGTGAACATTTCAGGCTTGGGGGCTGCTTGGACCTGGTCTACCAGGAAGCAATGATACTTCAGCAGGAAGGCCATGGTGTTGGCCATGGAGGCCGCCTGGCCTGCCGCCAGATAGGACTTTTCCAGGAGCGAAGCAGTCTCCCTGCAGGCTGGGGAGGGGAGCAAGGGCTTCCCTTCCTTCTTCTGGCCTGGAAGCAGATGGTCCGCCACTGCCTTCTCCAGTGGGGGGGGATGTTCATAGCCTGATTGGGCCCCTTCCACGACGCTAGACCAGCACTTAAAGCGTCGGATGGGGGCCTCAGAGGAGTAGGGTTTGGTCCAGGATCGCTGAACCCTACGCTGCACGTCGGGGCAGAAGGGCAGGCTGCCCCGTAGCGGCGTCTCAACGGCGCGGAAGTGGGAGGCGGTGAACATGTCCTTCTCGACGGTAGGGGGCGTAGGCCAGTCCCAGTCGAGGGCGGAAACAGCCCTGGCCACGACCTCCCTGAACTCCTTCTGGTAGATCTCAGAGGAGATGTCGTCAGGAGGGGGAGCCCCCTGGGGTGAGCCCTTTCTGGGTTACCCGGGCCGGCCAGCAGGGAGGCCTCATCATCTCGTTTTGGGTGGATCTCGAGGAAGTCATCCCAGGGTCCCCCGCCTCCGGCCATCTTGGCGGAAAGGCGAGCCCATTCTGAGACACGGGAGTCAGCCGCACCTTCACCCGACCTGGGGGAGGGGGGCAGGGAACAGCGGGAACCATGTGGGGAACCCAGGTGGGGACCGCGCTGGGAACCCGTCTTGTGCCGTGAACCTGCTGGGAAACTGTGCCGGGTATACTGCTCGCACTGCCGTGATCCCGACGGGAGGTCACGCTGGGAACCTACCTGGTAGCTGTGCTGTGAACCCGACCGAGAACCGCGTTGGGAAATCCGCGCGTCATGCCGCGGGCGCTTCGGCGGGGAGCACTGTTGGGAACCTACCTTTTTTCTTTGGTAGCTGTGCTGCGAACCCGACCGGGAACCCCGCGCATCTTGCCGTGGGCGCTTCAGCGGGCAGCGCTGCTGGGAACCCTCCTTGTGGCCATGCTGTGAACCATAACGAGAAGCACGTGGGGAGCTCCCCTGGGAGCGCTGCTGGGAACCCTCCTTGTGGCCGTGCTGTGAACCCAAAAGAGAAGCACGTGGGGAGCTCTCCTGGGAGCTGTGCTGGGAGCCCTCCCGAGAGCTGTCAACGTGCTGCTGTCCGAGAGGCAGCGGGCTGCCGGAGGTAACAGGCCCAGAGGTAGTCTGACTCTGGCTGGGCTCAGCTGCAGCAGCAACGCCGCCAGCGTGGCCTCTGAAGAAGTCTGCCCTGTATTTTTGAGTGCTACGAGGCATCTCAGTACAGGCGAGGCAAAACTCCGGATCTCCGAGGCAGCTATCTGCGTGGGCCTGTCCCAGGCATTCAACACACAGCGTGTGCGAGTCCTTGGCTGATAGCCACGCGACACACTTGGGGTCCGCACAGCGCTTCGCCTTGTTAACACTAGCCATCCTGTTAGAACACGCGGTAGTGACAGGCGAACAACGTTAACGTTAAATTTATCCTCTTCTTTTTCGCCTTGTGGGTAACACTGAAGCAAGCGAGTTAACACAAACCACTGAACGTGGCAGACCGTGCGCGCGTAGGCGGCAGGCTATTTTAGCGGGTCTTAACTCTAGCAAGCTAGTCGGCAATGGTGCCGACTAATACCTGTAACCAACACAAGAACGAGACTAAGCTACGAAACACGTGACGCTAGTAGCGGAGTTATCTCTACGTGAGGTTAGCTTAGACAGAGCAATTCAATTAGCAAGCATACAACGACACTCGGACCGGCTTGTTCTTAGAAGCAGCCGACAGTGAAAAAAAGCACTTAGCTCTGTCGCCTCCAACTTTCACCGCCCAGGCGAAGGTAACCTTCCAGACCGGAAAATCAACGACCGAGGTTCCCGTCCGCTACGCCGATGTACGGGGAGCAGTTGAAGTGAAAGTGGTCGGGCAAGCTAACGCTAATCTGGAGCAATAATTCACACGTCTGTCCTTGGCCGAATGCAGGTAAGAGTGGGGTTTTCCCGGTCCAATTCCAGGCGTGAGGGCTTGTGCCCGCCTCTACTCCTGCTATTGGATCGGAGACCATGAGACCGTCAGGATCGCCCCGGATTTTCCAAGGGTCCAGTCTGCATCCTGTCAACGGTCTAATGGATGGTTGGAAAGGACACTTTTAAAGTAATAAAAGGTAAGAGCATTCGATAGCGTGTACCACGCAGAGATGGCAATAGGTGGGAGCCGAGCTTCAACGAAATAAAACCTGGGAGTGATCCTCGACCACCAACTCATCTTCTCTGCCTACATTGCCGCAACAGCACGCTCCTGCCGGTTCTCCCTCTTCAATATTTGCAAGATACGCCCATTTCTCACCAGATAAGCTACACAAATTCTGGTACAGTCATTGGTCTTGTCGCGCATCGACTACTGCAATGTCATTTTGGCAGGCCTCCCTGCCTCTGAAATACTTCCTCTGCAGCTCATTTAGAACACAGCAGCCCGTCTGGTCTACAATTTACTTAGATTTTCCCATGTCACCCCCCTTTTCCGAGAGCTTCACTGGCTTCCCATCCTGGCACGCATCAAATTCAAAACTCTGGCACTAGCTATCAAGGCCGTTCACCAAACAGCCCCCTCGTACTTGCAGTCTATGGTCACTTTCCAAACCCCTCACCGCCCGCTCCGCCCCTCCACTAGTGCAGGACGTCTCGTCCCTCCCCTGCTACGTGGGCTCAGAAGCCGCTCTCAGTCGAGACTCTTCTCTTACCTGGCCCCAAAATGGTGGAATGAACTTCTCCCTGACATCAGGACTGCCGCATCATTACCCATTTTCCGCAGAAAACTTAAAACTCATCTCTTCAGACTTTACATAGACCCTTCCTGAATTCCCTCCCTCCTCTCTGCCTGCTTTCCATGTGTTTTTAATTGAATTCTCTGTTTGTGAAATGTATGCTCCTTTAATTGTCCACACCTTTAATCTCCCCTTTTATATTGGCTTCTCCTATTTTTACTATTATTTTTCTATTTTATCTATTCATGTTATTGTGTGCTGTATATGATCATGATGTAAGTCGCTTTGGATAAAGGCGTCTGCTAAATACCAATAAAGTAAAGTAAAGATATAAATAAATAACAAAAACCTTAAAAGTGACTTCCGGTTGAAGTGTAGACTTTGAACACACCAGGACCTGAACCCTCTCAGTCTACCCTGACCAGTGACCACTGCACGCTACACGGTGCACAGCTTATTTCAATGTCACGTTACTTCCTGGTTATAGCTCTCGACTCCTTGGCGTATCACCTGCACACAATTTGAAAGTGTAACGAACGGGAACGGGCTGAATGATATGACACACACACACCTGTCATCCCGTGGCTCTTCATGCGGCCCATTTTGTACTCTGCCTTCAGCGAGGGCAGCAGGGCGGCGCCGATGGTGATGCCGTCCATCATGGCGCTGAACTTGAGAACGATGGGCTTCTTCTCCAGGCCCTCGGGCAGCTGGGGGAACTCGTTGGCCTCCACGGGTGTCTGGTTGATGCTGGACGCCTTGTCGGAAGGCTGGGGAGTAGGCGTGTCCTCCCTGTTGGGGGGCGGACTAAGGGGGGGGGGGGGGGGGTTGGGATGGGGGTCAAACACAGTCTGTGTGAGGCGGCCATCGGTTGTGAATAGGCCCTTTTCACAGCAACTTTTTTTTTTTTTTTTTTTTACTTTTTTTTAATTTATTTATGCACATTTAGTCACATACAAAACAAACAATAAACAAACAAAAAACAAGCGTTGGGTGTGTCAGTGTTACGTGTTTACATTCTGTGGTTCATACTGCTTCAGGTCTTCTTTCAGGGGTTAGGGTGGTGTCTCTGTGAGGAGGGGTTTCCTTGTAAGTTGTCCATTTGTCCCATTTTATTTCAAATTGTGTCTTTTGAATTCTCAGGATGTGTGTAAGACTTTCCATTTCGAAAATCTCCTCTACTATTTCCGTCCAATGAATGTGGGTGGGTGGTTCTTCCTTAAGCTTGTGGCATACTCTTCGTGCCCAGCCAAGCGCATAGGGCGCATGGCGATTATGACGACATCGCACGGGGCGTGTCGGGGGGCGAGGCCTGAGCGCAGCGCGGCGCGTCCATGGAGATTTTTCTATCAGCGCGTCGGTTTTGCTGCCTGTGCCTGTGAGATCTCCGTGGTAGGCTATCAGCGGATATCTGCTGTGATTGAGTCCTCACCGTCGTTAAAGTCGCCTTCAAAGCATGATGTTCGATTATAACAAACTAGCTGTGTGGCTAAGCCTTCCCAAATGTGGAGGGGTCGTTTTTTATAATTTAATACATAGAATTGGGAACGTTACATTCAATTTCATTCAGACTGCCTGGAGCCTGGAGCTGCGCACTGAGTATGTTCTGTTTTGGCCGGCGCAGAGTGCGCGCGCCCTCCTCGGAGCCCCTCCTCCAGCGCGTGCGCGAAGAGTATGCCAGAAGCTTTATACCATTTCCTTGTGATTGCCTTCTTGGCTGCTGCTGGCAAAACTTTAACCAAATACCGATCCTCACGCTGTACATTTTCGTTGGTTAAGTTACCTAGATAAAGCACCTCACACGTGTTAGGTACCTCGTATCCCAATATTGCTTTCAATTCCACCCATATTTCTTCACAATATTTCCTAATTTTCTTACATTCCCAGAAAACATGAGCGTGATCTACATTATATTTTTCCAGCAAAACTCTCTCCACATCCTGGAGCTGGTGGTCGTTTGCTGTACACAACATATAGTATACCAATCATCTTCAGTTATTTCTAGGGCTGTCAGCGTTAACGCGTTAATCGCGCGTTAACTATCGTTCCTATTAACGCCACAAATTTTTTTAACGCGCGATTAACGCATGCACGTTCTGTGATGTTTGAGCCTTGGTCCGCGCCGTAGTTTTGGAAATCAGGAAGCATTAACGTTGATATCAAGCAGAAACAAAGCTCCGTGAGCAGAAAAGGAAGAATAAAATGGGTATATTGGCAAGTTCAGCTTCAAATTGAGAAAGATGTCCTGCATTTTGGGTGAGAGAGAGAGGGAGCGCGTCAGCTATCCCCGTCTGTCTCGTCTCACCATGGCAGGGAGAGTGAGAGACAGACGGAGAACGGGGGGGGGGGGGGGGGGAGACAGAGAGGGAGAGAGAGAGGCAGAGAAAGCGAGCGAGACAGACAGACAGGCAGTGAGAGAGGGACCGACGGAGAACGGGAACGCGAGAGGGGGGGAGAGAGCATGCACGCAGCTTCTCCTGTCTGTGGCTGGAGAGATGTAGAGGATAGCACCAATTAACTTCACACAGTGCAGCCTGAGAGATGTGTATTCCCAGTAACTAGTAGCAATAATAACAATATTACCAATGGCCAAATACTTACCCATACTAATGATAGCTACCCATCTTAATACAACAGTGCATCTTTGCACAAAGCTCTCAGGTTTAAGGTAGCCTATCTCGGTTTAAGGTAGATTTAGAACAGATTTAAAAAAAAATGCGATTAATTTGCGATTAATCGTGAGTTAACTATGGAAATCATGCGATTAATCGCGATTAAATATTTTAATCGATTGACAGCCCTAGTTATTTCTAATTTACATTCCTTTATCCATCTATCTCTAACATACAGCGTGGAGGATCCTCTACTCATCATCAAGCCCTGATACAGCACCGATATCACTCTGCTTGTGTTATTCTTATAGGCATTACCCAGAGCCCCAATCACTCCGCTTATCTCTTCCGGAAGATCTGGTTTTATTTCCTTATTGAAGAAGTCTCTGACCTGCAAGTACCTAAACAAATCTTGCTTCTCCAGGTCAAATTAATTCTTCAAGTCCCGAAAACTTTTAATTTCTTTTTTATCCATTATTGTGATTATTGCCGTAATGCCCTTGTTTGCCCATTGTACAAAACTGATGTCAAGGGTCCCGGGTTTGAATTTGGGATTATGAGTCAACCAGCTCAGTAGTTTGACCTTCCTCCACAGATTGTATTTTCTGACCACTATATAAACCAGGTTCTCAGAGTAAACACAGTGATTGGGTCTAGCTCTTTCTCCATCTCTTTAAACAAATTTCTATTTGCTATCATGTTTTGAACTTGACTCCCTCCTTTCCTAATTCAATCTCTTTCCATCTTGTGATGCACTTTGTGTCACACCAACAAACCAGAGGCCGGATCTGTACAGCATAATAATATTCTAGAAGGTTCGGTAAGGCTAGTCCTCCTTTGTCTTTGGCAAGTTGAAGTGTCTTATACTTAATTCTTGGTTTAATTCCCCCCCAGATAAACCTAGAGATTTTCTTGTCCCAATCCTGAAATTGTAGTTGGGGAATTTCCACCGGTAGGGATTGAAACAGGTACAGAATTCTTGGTAGCACATTCATTTTTATGATTTCTATTCTGGAACTAAAGTCTAATGTAAGTACTGTCCACCTTTCCATGTCTTTCTGGATTTCCTGACTTTAAAGCCCTATAATTGGATTCGTAGAGTTTTGATAGGCTGTCACAGCAACCGTTTTGAGGTGGTAAAGCAGGTGTAACCAATAACAATGAGGGCCCTGCCACTGGAACGCCTAAATGTTATGGAACCATCATTAATGGAATTGGTTACACCTGCTTTGCTTCCTGCTTTAGCACCTCAAAACCGCTGCTGTAAAATGGGTCTATGAAGGACTGTAGCTTTGTTATAATGTATCCTGGAATGAATAAGTTGGACTGGATTCAACTTCAAATACCATACCAAGACCTGCCGCACTAATTCCAAAACCTACGAGGCATGCTGTTTGCAAACTGAATAACACATAGGAAAGATGTATCAGAGACAGAGAGCAGTTTTCCTGCCTACTTGTTCATGTACCACTAAGGGCCTGTGTCCACCTAGCGTCTTTTTTCAGTTGTTTCCAATGGGGGGAGAGCGTATGCGAGCGCACACGGACGTCTAGAGAAAGTGCACAGCGCCCAGCGTCTTTTTTCGGCGTTTTTGTGCGCCCGGCTCCCAGCGCTCCCAGCGCTTCCAGCTGAAAATATTTTAACTTTCAGAAAGACGCTGGTGTCGGCTGCTCCTTTTCTGGTAACTACGGTAATCATATGGAGAAACTATCGCAACAGAGACAGAACGGCTCAATTGTGGGAGCAGATCGGCTAGACACTTAATATTTCTGGTGAGTGTTGTGCTTACTGCTTTTAATAGCGTAGCCTACCTGTGTTGTTAAACATGCTAGCTGTCAGCTATCAAGCTGAACTAACGTTACTTGCAGACTGCTTCCTTGTATATTGTGCGCTGGGATCAGCATTCCCCAGTGCACTCCCAGCGTTTAACGTCGGAAAAATACGCTAGGTGGACACAGGCCCTAAGGTGGTACATTAATTACTATCTTAATATACTTTAGTGGTACCACCTTATAAGGCCCATACTGAGTAACGTTTACTTACCATCAATAAGCAGTAATTAGGAGGTTACTGAGGGAAAACTCTTAGTTATAGGTATGAGCCATCCTCTACTAGGAATCTTCCTAGAACTAGGAGCAGTGGGCAGCCACAGTGCATTAATATGGCATTAATAGGTGCTTTATAATGACTAACAAACAGCCAATATGCTACTAATATCCATGCTAATAAGCAACTAGTCACTGTAATGGTGAATATGTGTACCTTAATATAAAGTGTTAGCGAGAAGGGAAGTAAATAAAGCAAACGCACATGTTGGAGGGCTGGCGGATGAGGTCGGAGATCTGCTTGGAGAGCTGGTGCGAGCTGCGGACCATCATGCTGTGCAGCGTGGCTGGGTGCTGGGGGATGTTGATCATGATGGCGCCCACCTTGAAGACGGCAGCGTTGTTGGTCCTCAGCCCACGCTGGGCGCTGTACAGGGCCTGTGACTTGAGGATGTTGCATTTTACCACCGTCCTGCAATGAGGCAGAGATTCAGCTGCAGGTGACGTGGAGATATCCATGAATGCGATACGACTGAGTGGATGTGGCGATTAGCAAGAGACCACAACACTGAAAGACCATGCACATTCAGGACAGCATTCAGTATTCTGGTTACAGGTAGGTGATGATTAGGGATGTAACGATATACCGCAATATCAAGCAACCACGGTTATTGTATCGTAAGCTTCCCCTGTAATACTGTGGCCACGATATGTTTGTACCACTACAAATAAGTTCATAATGGAGGACCCTTGTGTACTTGTGTAAACGTCCTATTAGTTTCAGTTTCAGTTCAATAAAGCAATGTTTTTCTTCAAAGCAAAATACTTTTTTGTTTGTTTGTTTTTTCAATAGGCCATAGTATGTTTAATTAAGGGGGGGGGGGGGTGTTAATACAGTGAAATACCGTATACAGTGATATTTTGGTAGATACCATACCCTACCATACTATGAAATTTCATATTGTTACATCCCTAGTGATGACAGTATGGCAGCCAACTTGTATGTTCTCTTATGCTTATGCAGAAAATGGCTCCTTTCATGGCTCTACATGCCGGGATGACTTAAATGTAAAACTAGTACAGGGCCATAACAATCACTACTACTATACACAGATGAGATTAACTAAAATTATTGAAATAGCCGATATAAACATGAGGAGGGGAGCACAACATAGATGAGAATGCAGAGATTCTCAAGAATTAACAGAGTTGGGTTCCCTAAGTTCGGTCTGTAATAGATGAAAGTGGAAAGTGAAAATCGTTCACTGAACACATGGATGACAGGTGACTCAGACAAATGAATGTGTATTTGGGGCAGGTTTGGATGTGCGATGCATGTAATTGTAAACGACAGTAGTAACATACAGAAACTCTTGTTTAGCTGTGCTGGTGGGAGAAGTGGGGAAATCCTCCAGTCTATGCAAGTAGTTGCAAGAGAAAGCCGGGGAGATGTGAGAGAAAGAAGAGCAGAAGAGAGGGTGAAACCGTTCAGAGACCATTAGCTGAAGGTTTCCACAATGAGGAGCCATGAGGGTCATGCTTCACATGTTTTTTCCCTTCTTTTATACATAGGAATAAGCTGGTGTCTTTTCATGCCTTCTGGCACCTTGATTCCATTCAGAATAATGGTAATTTTTGAGCACAGTATTTCTTTTTTTAAATAAAGGTACTGTATTTGTATTACAAACATGAAATTCATCATTGACAGAGAATACATCAATGAACAGTAGGTTTTGGTAGGGGTTTGCCATACCGTATCATTATCAATATATAGTTACCATTTTTATTAGGGCTGTCAAAGTTAACGCGATAATAACGCATTAACGCAAATTCCTTTTAACGCCACTATTTTTTTTAACACGCGATTAATGCATGCACTTTCTTTGCCTTGGTCCGACCCGTAGTTTGAGAAATCAGGAAGCAGTAACGTTGAGAGCAAGCAGAAACAAAGCTCCGTAAGCAGAAAAGGAGGAAGAAAATGGGTATATGGCAAGTTCAGCTTCAAATTGAGACAGATGTTCTGCATTTTGGGTGAGAGAGAGCGCGTCAGCTCTCCCTGTCTGTCTCGTCTCTCACCGTGGCAGAGAGAGTGAGAGACAGACGGAGAACGGGGGGGGGAGACAGAGAGAGAGAGGCAGAGAAAGCGAGTGGGACAGACAGACAGACAGGCAGTGAGAAAGAGAGAGGGACGGCGATCAGACCAGAGAGACTGACGGAGAACGGGAGAGAGAGAGACCGAGAGAGAAAGCGAGAAAGGGGGAGAGAGCATGCACGCAGCTGCTCCTGTCTGTGGCTCGAGAGATGTAGAGGATAGCACCAATTAACTTCACACAGTGCAGCCTGAGAGATGTGTATTCCCAGTAACTAGTAGCAATAATAACAATATTACCAATGGCCAAATACTATAATGCCTTTATATCCCAGTGTAGGGCTGCACCTGAACTATCCATGCCTTTATATCCCAGTGTAGGACTGCACCTGAACTATCCCTGCCTTTATATTCCAGTGTAGGACTGCACCTGAACTATCCCTGCCTTTATATCCCAGTGGAGGACTGCACATGAACTATCCATGCCTTTATATCCCAGTGTAGGGCTGCACCTGAACTATCCATGCCTTTATATCCCAGTGTAGAATGCACCTGAACTATCCATGCCTTTCATTAGCCATTAATCTGTGAATTATACTCATTTAAAATGTCACCAAATGGTGAAAGATGTCAATCACTTTTCCCCAAAGGCCAAGATGACATCCTCAAATGTCTTATTTTGCCTTGACCAACAGTCAACAACCCAAAGATAATCAGTTTACTGTAGGGGTGTCACGATATGCGTATCGTCAGAAAAAAATGATATCGTTAAAAAAAAAAAAAAAAAATTGCTCCTGAATAATAATAGAACAAATTGAGCAGAATCAACACGCATGAGTGAGGGGGTAGACTACTACTGGCATGGCAAAACAGCTCAAGGGGTACATAAGATTACATAAGTTTAGGGACCATTGAGCATGAGTTATTTAAGAAATAGATTGTATACTTTATTTTTCTTTCACCATGAAACAAACATTTAGTTTGTGACAGTGTGACACATTCTATTGCAAGAGAAGCATTATCTTCCATGTTGTTTTCTAGTTATTATAATAACAATTTCCAAAAACAGCATTTGTTTTGTATTTTCATTTTATTTCAAATGAAAGACTATTTTTCCAGTATTTTCCCAGGGCTCCCTTGAAAAGAGGTTTCGATTTCAATGGGACTCACATGGTTAAATAAATGATAAATAAATACATAAAAATTATTTACTTTTGTTAAAAAAAATATTGTTAAAATATCGTATCGTATCGTTATCGTGAACCCAATATCGTGTATCGTATCGTGAAATTAGTGTATCGTGACACCCCTAGTTTACTGTCATAGACCAGGGTCGGACTGGGACTGAAAAACGGCCCTGGACTTTTCTACCCAGACCAGCCGACCAAAGGTCTCCGCCGACAAATTTTGACGGCGACCTTAGGTTGCAGCCGAAATCTTTTAGCTGTTTTTCTAAAATGTTGGTCATTTGAAGCCAGATTTAGAGGAATATCTCATTTTAAACTAACATTAGAGTGTTGTGATGTCATTATTCAGTTCTAACCAGTGCCCAATTCAGCCTCCCTCTTTTTGAAGCCTATGCGGAAATTGCATTCTTTCAAATGGCCAGTGGGGGGCGCAGTTTGTGTAGCACTCCCCAGGAACATGCATTCAACTCTATGGGAAACGAGCCAACTTCTCTCTCGGTCTATGTCTTAAATAAACACTTTCCAAATTAGTTTATGGTCTGAAAAAACAATTTCAAGTCTTTTTCATGCTCTCACATGCTTCGTTTTCGAAATTATAGCCCCATTTCGAGGAAAATTTACGACAAACAACGGATAATAAGAACAGTAATACTTCCGACCGGTACAGGCAGCAATGTGCCGCAAGGCATCAGATAGCAAGAAAATAGCGTTACTTTATGATATTTTAATAATGTTAGTAGACACACGTAACTATATAGATACCATACATCTAACATTCATAACATGGCGGACCATTTAACGTTATCTATACCGTTAGATAAAGCCTTAAGCCATCTCTGTATTCAGACCATTGGATTCAGCCCAGAAACCAGAGTACGTTATAAACGTTATAAATATAAACAACTAACCAACGCTGGGGGTACGTATGGAAACAGTGTTACTCAAAATGGTTAAAAGTTCAATCAATTTGGTCATTCAGTGGCGTTTTACTACAATGTAAAGTATAAGTAACGTTAGCCGCTAGCATTAGCCAAAGTAGCAGACTACCCATAATGCATTACAGCGATAAGAGAGACAGGGCAAATTCGGAAACTCCCCTGGCAGCCGCCCCCTCTCTCCGTACCTCCGTGTAGAATGAATCGATTCAACCAATCAACGATGAACAGGAAGCAGGAGATTCAAGCCTCAATTTCTGCTATCAAATCCCAATCAGCTTGCTTTATCCAGATCTATTATACTATCAATGGTTATAACCATCAATATTTGCTCCTTTTCTCATTAGGGTAAATACTGTATATTTATTTAGAGATTTTGGTCAATTATAAATTATGTGCTGTTATGGTTATTAGCTTAGTCACTTCTACACTAGCTTTTACACTATTTCCACAGGAGTAAATCTGTGGGGAGGGTGCATTCCTAAAGTGGGCCGCTGGGGTTCACTGTCTCAACCAACAAAAACAAAAAAAGGTCAAGCGGCCCACCAGCCCACCGGGACCAGAAAAGATTCACATTTAAGAAGCTTGAACGAGATAATGTTTGTACTTTTTTCTTAAAGATTTGTCTAAACGATTAATCGACTAATCGTTGTAGCTCTATCCGTGTGGTAAGCAATTTTAAACATCAATGACAACTAAGAAGTGTCAGCCTACTGTACAGCACACACACTAGGGATGTCGACGGTTAACCGCCGAGAACGTCTTTGGTCGGTTAAGCATGTCGGTTAAACGGTCAATTTCCATGTTAATTTGCATATAACAGTGTTGCCAATGTGGCGACCCCCCCCCCCCCTCCTTCGTGGTCAGCAATGTAACATAAGTATATTAAACGATGGGGCAAGTGTTAATCAAGCTAGATTTGGAAATAAACACATGGTTAATGTTGATTTTATCTACCTGATGTCTGATCAAACGCATTCCGCAGCGAAGCACACACACAGCTGAACACCTGCTGCAGTCACAGTGAAGTGAGTGCACTGACTGCCCTGCCCCTCTGCTGCTCCTGTCTGAGCACACAGCTCAGATGTGCTCGGTGACCATTTCAGAATGATTAACACACACCCAGCGAAACAATCCGCTCATACATGTTCTATAGTTTTGTTAACTCCGTGTGTGCTGTCATTACTTTTTCTTCACTGTCTCATTCGGTCTAACTCTCTCCCTCCCTCTCTGTAGTGCATGTTCATCATGCACACGCATGCATACGCTCGCACTCAATGATAAAAACAGTAGTTTTTACCGTGTTACAAAAATGCAGACATGAAGCGGTCGAATTGACGATTGAAAAGTATCAATTAACGTTAGTCTTTACTGTCCAACACATGGCAGTTCGGAGAAATTGTTTCACAACAAGAGACTGCGTGCGGAGTGCGGACTCGTCTTTATAATGTTGTGGAGCCCTGCAAGACACAGAGAGCACAGCCCTCGTCGCGTGTGTGAAGAGAGAGGGAGAACGGGTGAGACAGAAGCAAACTATTTTTTGCAGATCTCAAAAGCAGGTAAACCACTGTGGGATTAGTGAGACTATTGCTAAAAGAGAAGATACTGTAGTGATGCGCACTTTGTCAGTGCACCCTCGCCTGCAGCCTGGACTGTCGTCCGCTCAAACAGTTCTTCACGGGGCGGCTGCGTGTCAATTGACGTGTCCTTAATATGCAAAGCGTGCAGCTCTAAGCAGTATAGCCTATCGGAGGAATGTTTTTGTTTAGATGGCTGGAGGATTCAACTTGTCTTCTCGTTTTGTTAATGTGTTTTTTTCTGCGTGTAGATGTAAAAAATAAACACTTTCTAATGAAAAAAAAATCAAGCATTTGTTGTGGTAATGGTTTAATGGGGCACAGACAGTAAAATAGCGCATTTTAATCTTCTCGGTTAACCGACAATTGTCGGCTAATGAGGGTCGGTTGTCGGTCAAGAGAAATTATGATTTTCGACATCCCTAACACACACATTACAAAACATCATACAGGAGAATTTTAAGTTTAACTTATTTTCATGACGGGAGGATCTGTTCGATCCAATGAGACACAAAGGCTCTTTTCTTGTCAGGCTAAAATCAAGGGGAACAAAGCGCAGAGATGAATGGCTCTGTCTCGGAACAAGGCTTGTAACGTCATTAAGGCAGTTGTGTTCAGGGAAATTGCTTGCATTAAAAACAAATATTGCTGTGAAAAAAGCAGCTGGCTGGAAAGGAGAGTAATTGGCTCTCTTATTGGGTGCCAGTGCTCAAGAAAAACAGTGCACTCTAGTGCACTCTACTCTTTAAATTCAGGGGTTTCAGAGATACCTGTACACTCGAGATTAAAGCACACGTTTTCTTCTTTGATATCATTTACTAAGATATACAACAAACCTGGTCTTGCATGAAATTCTACTATTGACAGAAAACTTTTTACCAGAGTGTGGGTGTAAAAAGGACCCCCCTCTGATTACACTGAACACAATTGGAACAAGGAAAATTGCCATTAGGTAAATAGTAGAATTTCATGCAAGACAAGGTTTGTTGTATATCTTTTGAAGTGTCCTTGTGGACTGTGTTATGTGGGTAAAACCACAAGAGAGCTAAAAATATGCATGTCAGAACACAAGAGCACTATTAGGAACGAAGACGAAAAGTCTTCAGTTGCGAGACATTTTAATTCTGCTGGCCATGATGTGTGTTCACTCAGGTTTCAGGGAATTGAAGTTGTAGCACCTTTGAAAAGAGGAGGTGATAGGGACAGAGCTCTGCTACAGAGAGAAGCCTTTTGGATCCACACACTGCAGACTGAACACCCTAAAGGCCTTAACGAGGAGTTGTTGCTTGGATGTTTCTTCTAGGTACTTTTTAACTTTATTTCATAATTTTCTATTTTTTCTACTTGCATTGTGTCCACTTGACCCCCGGTTTGTATATTTATGTTTCTGCCTGTTCCTTGTGAAGGGCTATTGTAGGGGAACATATCCGACACTGCCTTATTCATTATTTCTATTTGTTAACTCTTTACTAGAAGTATTTGCTACGTAAATTTTTTGTATTTTGTAACTATCTTGATGTCCTTATCTGTGTAGTTCCAGTTTGATTGTATTTATACGGCATTTCCGCCTGACTCAGCACAACGCTGATGAAGGCTCCCTGCTGAAAGGCGTACGTTGTTTGCTGCTGTACCTATTAAACGCCTAAAGGACATTCTAGAGTGCTGAAGTTGTAATTACACCTAAGAGTTGTGGAAACTTGAAAGCAGTGCAAGTTCTATATGTCCATGCTCATGTTAAAATAAGATGTTCTTTATCGTGGCCGGTACAAAGCACAGGGATATGAAATCTGAGCATTAGAAATAATTAATGATTCATTAGTAAAATGCAGAACTGAAGACACTGCAGCGATTGCAGTAATCCTACATTAAGGCAGTTACTAATTTATTAATACATGTAAACTAATTTGAAAGAGATATAAACATTATTGTATGTATGGTCGCTGGACCTCGAATCTCCATTTTTATTTTTTGTCATGAATCAATGCCACTGGTCACCCTTCACGTCTCTGTGTGGGTTTTACCAAATTTAAGCAATGGAAAAGCATTAAAATGATCTTGTGAGTACCGTAAATTCCGGACTATAAGCCGCACCTTTTTTCCTGTTTTTTGGCCTTTTTTGCCCCCTGCGGCTTATATAACGGTGCGGCTTATCTATGGATTTTTTCAAAAAAAAAAAAAAAAAAAAAAAAAAAAAAAATCTCTCTTTTTTAGCACTCTTTCTAACTATAAATCCTATATAACTATAATAAGTTTTAATTTCCTCTCTTGCCCTCTTTTCACCACACTGTATGACACTGTGTGCACTGTAAAAAACAACACAGGTGGTGTTGTGTTATGTTGTTTTGTTGAAATGTTAATAAATGGGAGCTTCCTCTACAATCCCCTCTGTGCATGAACCCTTACATATGGTAATTAAACATTAAAACAAAAAAAAAAAAAAAAAAAAAACATTAAAACACCCGCGGCTTATAGTCCGGTGCGGCTTATATAAGAAAAAAATAGTCAACTTTGAAGGTGCGGCTTATACACCGGTGCGGCTTATAGTCCGGAATTTACGGTAATTCTCGTAACACCATTCGCCCTCAATCTGTCCCTCGAACCTCAAAGCTCCTCCCCTACCTCCGTCTGAACCCCCCCCCCAGGCAGGAATCTATACCAGGAAAAGACACACGGGCAGAGGGGCTGTGTATTTCTGATATCGTTTTGTTTAATCCTGGCTTCCTCTGACGTAAATAGATCAATAAAATGTTTTCATGTTACCCCTAGCCTGCAAACTGATTTAAACTATGCAAATCAAAGTGGTTTCTGACAAGAATAATGTTAATACATTACAGAGATGCATGCTTCTCATCCCCATGACAGAGCCCCTCTCTCGGCCTGGGAGCTCCGCTGCTGCTGCTCCGCAGCCCCGCCCCTGGAGCAGCAACGGCACGTGTCCGTGTGCTCCATAAGAGTTGCGGCTTGTTGTGGCTGCTCAGCCGGGGAGAAAGTGCCTCAAACTCGGACTGATAAACCTGTAGCATCAGTTGAGCTTATTCAGGTAAGATATTAATAATATAATGACACATCCAGCGGGAAAGTGACTATAATGAAGACGTGCCAACTTTGACGATGTGGTGTTCAGTTTTTTAAGAGCACACTTTTTTTTTTTTACTTCCTGAAAAGTTGCTGTTTTGGAGATCCGAGTTTTCGCCCAGACAGCGACGATATGCACAGAGTAGGGGTGTTAAAGGCCTAAACATGGTCATCGGTCAGCCTCGAATTGGAGCCGTCTCGCCGTCTGGCGGCGCCAGCTAGCCCTACATGCTCGGACGCCACTACGCCCTCCCTCCTCCCACCCTCCCTCCTCCTGTGGAAGCTCCGTGTGAAAATGGCGGAGATTGTGTGCCAGGCAGTCTGAATGAAATTGAATGTAACGTTCCCAATTCTATGTATTAAATTCTAAAAAACGACCCTCAACATTTGGGATGGCTAAGCCACACAACTAGTTCGTTATAATCTAACGTCATGCTTTGAAAGGCGTCTTTACAACGATGAGCCAAGGCAACGGCCAGTCACAACTCTCATGCAGCTGACGTCACGCACGTATCGTCGCCGTTGAGTCACATTTTCGAGCAGCCCCCGTCAGCCCCTCCCCATAGGACGACGCTCCACCCGCCGTCATACGGGGAGGGCGGGGCGAGGCTCTGACGGACGACCATGTTTAGGCCTTAATGATTAACCGATAGTCGGTTAACTGCCATTAAGAACGTAACCGATTAAAATTAATTAACTGTTTTGACCGACAACATTACTTTGTGTCATCAGTCTTCATAGCTCACAGTGTGTTAATTATACCAGTCCAGCAGAGGGCGTACCTCACTCAGCTAGCGCAACAGAAGGAGTGGTCACGTGAGAAGGTCGTCACACATGCATGAGGAAGTAGGAAGTGAATTGAGCAAACAACATAAAAACAAAACAGATGCTAAAATTAGCCGCAAGCTCACGCTAGCAACAGCATAGAAGCATTAGACTCTAAAAGTAAATGTGTAATACTGCGACGCCGTTCTCAAAATTCAACTCCAAGGGCAATTTATGATTCCCCGACGAGCATCGCTGAACGTCACGTTACGTTCCGTTATCGCTGGATGCTGATTGTGGACGCTGTCACTCATAAAAGTTATAGCTAAATATTAATACTAGGTGATTGGAGCAGGCATCGTGCATGCAGAGACAATAACACAGAAGCCTTGCTTTATGGTGGAAGAGGAGATGCTGCCATTAAGCGTGGTGGACGGCGAGGGATTTCATGAAGTTCATTGAACCAGGCTATCACATCCCCCTTTGTTGAAATGACTATTAAGGACAGGCGGCTGTTCAAAGGAGGTGAGCCTTATTGTTTTTAGGCTAATTATAGTTTTATTATTATTTTCGTTTGTGATTCATGCCATGAATGTCACATAAATAATATGCAGCTATTGTGTGACCGTGAGGTTAAATAGAACTTGAACTGAGAGAAAGACGAGACGTGATTTTTTTTCCGGGGGGTTGGGGGAGAGAAACAACATTAACAATTAACCGATTAACTGATTGTGAAGGTGCACAACTAACGGTTAAGGGAAATGCATGAAATTCCCATCCCTAGCACAGAGAAACCTCAGGGTTAGGGACAATTCACTCAATTCAAAATGTCAATAAACTGCAATTCACATAATAATCACAGGGCCTTCTTTTGTTATTTTGAAAATGAATTTTCTTAATTGGTTGAATTGAAAGGGAGCGGAGTCTGAGTACGTACTGGATGTCAGGCGTAATTCCCTCCAGCAGAACAATGTTTACCCCTCCAATATGAGCCGATGCACAGGTCTCCGTCATTTTCTGGTGCAGGATATCTATGGACACAATTAATCAAACAACAACAAACAAACAAAGATGAGTTCAAACGGAATACAAACACCTGTGTTGAAAGCGGCATCCAAAAATTGTACTTTCTGGCTCATAGGTTAGTAATAGGAATAGGACAATGTATGGAAATTCAAAATATATCATGATACAAAAATGTGACAAAATCCATCTTGGGGCAGAAAAAAGAAAAACCGCAATATTACCTCCATGTTATTCTGTTGTAGTAATCACAAATGAGACGCTTGCCCATGACAATTTCACAAGCTCTCCATCCAGATAATATTATTTAATTTGCACTTTGTAATGACTTTTATCATATCGTATCGTGGTTGTATCGTATAGCAAAGCCCATATTGTGTGTAGAATCGTATCATGAGGTTAGTATCACGATACGATTATATATATGCTATATGCCATATACATGTACCATCGCTAGTTGGTAAACTATAAACTTTTTTTTTTTTTTTTTACCAATTCTGTTCTGAAATTGCTCAGAAACCCCCTTATTGTCAATATACCTAGGAAAGCCATAAATGCCTAGAGGTCACAAATTGCTTATTTTATACAGTGAGGTCCAATTTTGAAAAATGGTCTCAGTACAATTAAATTACTACTATAGGGACTAACATCATCATCACACATGAATACAATTGGGATCCTTGAATCCACCTGAGAGTCTCAGCTTTACAGTCACACCCAATTTATGCAATTCCAAGACTGTTTAGGGCACCCATATGCAGAAATATTCAAATCGAATAGGCAAAAATAACACATGACATGTATACTGCATAGTAAAACTGCATTTTCTGTATTTTTCATGCATTTGTTTTTGCATGAGATTAGCATAAAGTGGGGCTGTCTGTAAAGAGGAACATCGTGGGTACCCATAGAACCTATTCTTATTCAGATATCTTGAGGTGAGAGGTCAAGGGCCCCCTTTTAAAATGGCCATGCCCGTTTTTCCCTCGCCAAAATTTAGCCAAAATTTGCAGCATTATTTACCCCCCTTGCAGACAAGCTAGCATGACATTGTTGGTACCAATGGATGCCTTAGGTCTTCTAGTTTCATATGATACTATTCTCTTAACTCTATGTTTAAAAATTAGCCTGCTACAGCCTCTGAAATACAGTAATGTCGGCACAGGGCAAACGTCCACGATTTTTGCAGTGAAAAAGTGAGGGGGATAAAATCTGGATTTTGAAAATGTCTCGTCCAGTAGGACCCCCACATGGAGCTCGGCCTCACCTTTCATCTTCTCCTTCAGGGTGAAGCTGCCATGGATCTTCTTGAGCTCTGCCTCCATGGTGAGCCCGCCAATGTCGGCCTCCAGGTGGGTGCGGTTCACCATGCCGATGCCGAAAACGATGAGGGTGACGTGCTGCGGCTCTGAGCTCACCAGGCTGCGCCGCCGCCCGCCCGCGCCCGGCCCGGGCTTGTTGGGCGTGGCCGGCTCCTGCTGCTCGTTCTCGAAGATCACCCTGCAGAACGGCTCTGAGGGCCGGCGCCCACCGTCTGCATGACAGGAGGAGACACTTGATGACATATAGAAGAACTCAGAAGTTTGTCCTTCCATTGTATGACATCATCCGCCTTCATTTGCATATATACCTAAATGTGGTTCTTTAAAAGCACTGCAGCATGAGAGAGAGAGAGAGAGAGAGAAAAAGAGAGCATAAAATACCCTTAAGGGGGATAGTATCAAGGCACTAGTGATGCGCGGGTCAGGGTTTTTTAAGGCCCGCCCCAACCCAACCCGTCATTGGAGCCAGCCCGCCCCGCCCAGCCCGTTAAAATATCTGAAAATTCTGAACCCAGCAGCCCGCAACACCAATTTAATGTAATATGTCTCCGGACTCCGGAGGAGCGCAGCAGAGCTCTCCAATGTGTGCAGAGTAGCTAATAACTCTGTCTCTCTCCCCCTCTCTCTCTCACACACACACACTCACATGCTGCCGTGCGCAACAACAGTTGTACTGCTCTGGATGAGTTGCGCGGCTGCTTTCATGTCGGTCTTTCTTCAATTAAGCCAAGGTCTTCAAATGGAGGTAGCAGGTAGAGAGGTAGGCTATAGAAACAGTTCTTATTCTTCCCCATTTCCTTTAATTACCTCATGCGCTCTCAATTGGTCACGTTGCAGTAGTACTAAACGTAGTAGTGCAGCAGGTGCACAGACGCTTGCAGATATGGCTTCAGACTCGCTGTCTGATTTCTTTTAATTACCTCATGCGCTCTCAATTGGTCACGTAGCCTACTCAGATTGCAGTAAAGTTGACAAATAGATCGCAGTCGAGTCCACAACAGAAAATATGCGATGGCATTTTTTTATGGACACTTCAAATAATAATTACAGCGAATAATACTTCCAAAATGTTTGTTTTGAGAGCACATAGGCTACCTCATTGAAGCGTTTCTTTACTCAATGTAGGCTATAGAGAGTGCAGCAGGAGTCTGTCTGATTGTGTGTAGGCCTATGTGTGTGAGTTCACGTCTTAAGGTTAATTACTCTGCGTGTTTCACTGCTCTAAATTATTTAATAATGTTGCTTTGTCACGTTCTGAGCCTGCCCCGCCCGCACCCGCAATATTTTCATAATTTGCCAACCCAGACCGCCTGCGGGGCGGGCCAGCCCGCGGGACCCGGCGGGTTCTGGGTGACCCGCGCATCACTACAAGGCACCTTCTGTGGAAAGACACCACTACAAGCTACTATCTTATACTTAATTAACTCCTCTGGGAATATGAGTTGTAGCAGCAGCAAATACAAGATATAAAATAGTGCAGGTATTAAACATGACACAACTGACATTACAAGATATTGAGCAGAAATATAAAAAGGAAAATTAAATTAATTAAAATATATGAATTACAACGTCGACCCTTCCTAGAGGGCTGACCGTGGGTAGCTACTAGGACGTAAGTTGGGGCTTGGCCAGCCCCGGCTGGGTCACCTGGGCGAGGGTGTATGATGTTGCGAGACCCGAAACATCCTATGACCCCAGGGTACATCACTGAGGATACGTCCCAGTTGCATCCATGCAATGTTTTTTTCTTTATTAGTTAGCCTGGCTTAGCCAATGACTCATAGGAATAGACTATGTGACAACCAGGAAAGACTAGTGACTACTGGAGAGTCAGTTGACAGCCGGAACAGGGACGGCACCCGGGAGCAGTATGGGTTAGCGCCCCAGCCTGCGTCTTCCGTGAGGAAGAAGCCCAACAATCCACGAGAGGCCTTTTAGGAGGGCCATTCAAGCCGCAAGTGGAGTCTGCAGTGCCACCAAGTACTGGTACTGCATGGTATCCACCAAGATACCATCACCTCGGAATGAGATGTTTGGAGCGGGGGAGTCTGGTGCAGCGCACAGGTCCTAGACCTGGTGAGACGAGGGAGGAGCCCGGCCGGGTGGCAACCCACAGAGCCCGGTCCCTCTACGTACCAGAGCCCCCCCCCCCCCGGTCCCAGCAGAGTAGTTCCGGAGCAGCGGATTGAGTGGCCCTGACCACGTGACCACCTTTGACCCTTCCTAGAGGGCTGACCGTGGGTAGCTGCTGGGACGTAAGTTGGGGCTTGGCCAGCCCCGGCTGGGTCACCTGGGAGAGGGTGTATGATGTTGCGAGACCCGAAACATCCTATGACCCCAGGGTACATCACTGAGGATACGTCCCAGTTGCATCCATGCGATGTTTTTTTCTTTACAACAGATTACACATGTGAAGAGAAGTAAATTACCAAAAAAATATGTACGACATGAAAATTCATGGGGGGGGGGGGGGGGGTTTCTTTCTTAATGCTAAGTCAGCGCGCGGAATTATGCCGGATTGGTCGATCACCCAGCGCCCGCTGTAGCACTGCGGCCACGCCCGGTCGGTGATTTTCGTAAGCCGCTGTGCGCCAAGTAAACTGCTAAGTCAGTGCGTCGAAGTATGCCGGATTGGTCGATCACTCAGCGCCCGCTGTAGCGCTGCGGCCACGCCCGGTCAGTGGATTTCGTAAGTCGCTGTGCCGCCAAGCCAACCGGTCGGCGACAAGCATCGCATTCCGCCCAGCGCCCGCTGTATCGCTGAGGCAAGCAGACCCGTTGGCGGTTTTGGGTTTTTCTTTCTTTTGGGGGATTCTCTATCCTAGTCCGAGCAGATGCCTCAAGAAGAGAGGCATCTTACCATGGAGTCATTACGCCAAATAACTAGTTGCCATGCTGCCATGCCATCAGAATTAGTTGCCATGCCGTTTCATGCCATAGATCTTATCGCCATGCCATGCTTGAATAAAGCTTGCTTGTTAACTCTACCCTCTGGTCTCTCATGATTGAAATGGTGGTCTCAACCTAGTTTCAAGATGAAGACCAGACACACTGCCTCACATCATATGTAATCCTAGTGTGACGACAAGTGTAATCCTAGTGTGATGTCCGTGTGACGCACTTCCCAATATGACACCGGTAATGTCGTCAATGCCGAGGCTATGACGTGGCAGTATTTATAGCCATGCTCAGCGTGTCATCGTCCTCTTTCCCTGATCCTTCTGGTCGCTGTACCTGAGCTGATCGCATCCCATTCTCTGAAGCTGTGTTTCGCCCCACCCACCTCCCCAGTCCACCACCAATGTCTTGACTCCTGAAGAATCCCCTACGGGGGTAAGATGCCTCTCTTCTTGAGGCTTATCTTTGTTTTGTTGACAAGTGACCATGGTTTAAGCAGGTTATTGCACTTTGAGGTGTCCATTATCAGAAATTATTGGACTTCGCGGAGGCAACCATCCGAAATAAAAAGTAAAAACTAATGAAAAATACAAAACTTTGATTCTGGAAGGCGTGTGTGCGTAGCTGGCTCCCACCTGAGAGGCAGTTTTCCGGGGAGCTCTTGTCCAGGATGCCGGTGGGGTCTGAGATGAGGGAGTAGAAGTTGAGCAGCTTGTACATGTTCTGCCAGCACTCAGCGGACGGCTCGCTCTGCTCTGACACCGTGATGGAGTCCGAGTCGTCCATCTGGATGGCCATGTGGTCTGCCACCTCCCGCGAGCCCTTCTGGATGGCCATGTGGTCTGCCACCTCACGCGAGCCCTTCCTCGACACCTGCAGGTGTTAACACAATACACTGCCTTACCACACAGGGACATACACACAACATGTTGTATGCACAACATGCAGTAGCACATAAGGGTGTGTGGTGATATTATAGGCAACAGGTCAAATCCCTTTCAGCTTTTAAACATCGAAAACGTCAAAAACGCACTTCTATAAACTAGGCGTTTCTGTGAATTTTTCCATTTCCATTTTATCGTTCATTTTGTGATTGTGTTTCTCACTTCAAATTTCTTTGTTTATTAGTGTGCCTCTGGTACAGGAAAGGTACAGGACGGACAACCCCGTTGTTATTTGCCACAATGCACCAATGCATGCACATACGCATTACACACACAGGCGCATGCACACACACACACACGCGTCTTTGACTCCTAAGCCGAAGGTCAGTGGTTCGTATCCACCCCTTGGCAAGCCCTTAACATGGGTTGCTGCAAGTGCCACCTACACAACGCGGTTACACGTGCACACGTGTGCTTAGACACGCTCTTTTGGGGACAACTGGAATTGTCTGGCAAGTTCTATGTGTTATTAATGGTATCCGTTTGATTTGATGATAAGAATAAGAATAAGAATAAGAATAAGAATAATGATAATAATAATAAAAGAAGTTAACCTGGTCATGCTAATCCAGTTTCAATAGTCTGAATTTAACTAATATGAAATAAAAAGGAATCACAGGCAGGCTATATGCTTTTTAGTTAAACTGGTCATAAATTTTAATTAAACTGGGGCCATGCTAATCCAGTTTCAATCATCTGAATTGAACTAAAATTAAATATGAAATGAAAAGGCAGACTTCTCTTGAATTACAGGCAGAGCATATGCTTCAGATTGTTAAACAAGTAAAACTGGTCAGGCTAATCCAGTTTCAATAATCTGAATTTAACTCAAATGAAATATGAAAAAATATATACCGTATATATATATATATATATATATTATTATTTTATTTTTTTTGGCCAATGTCCACGACCCAATCCAAACGCCCCCGCGACCCACCTTTGGGTCGCGACCCACCAGTTGAGAAACGCTGATCTAGAGGGACCCAAGACAGACGCAAGGCTCCTGTTCACATATTTTTCTTAAACCTTTCACAAAGCTCCTAACACATCTCAGGCTGGATAGTGGACTTCCTTACTGACAGATCTCAATGCGTTCGGGTCAATGGTGCCATTTTGGAGTCTCTTTTAATCCACTGGCTGCCTCTAGGCTGGGTGAGTGTGTATATTACCTGTTAGTTTAAGATTTTTTTTTTTTTTTGCATGTTACTGGTCACTTTTAAGGCATGGATGTGTCAGGCATCAAGTTTGAAATCTACAAATGTAGGGTTAGGACCGCAGCACTGCTGGCCATTTGGGTGCCTTAAGCGTACATTTTTCGTTGTGCTCTTCCCCCCTCGTCCAAAGATAAACTCACAAATACAATCTTATATATATATATATACAGATCCTTTCCAAAAAATTTGAATATCATGGAAATACCATGGATGACCGTGGGCTTCAGCGGATTGTCAAGCAAAGACTATTCAAAAAGTTGGCGGAGATTCAGAGGGAGTGGACTGAGGCTGGAGTCAGTCATAACTGAGAAGTAACTGCTGATTTTCTTCACACTATTCTAATTTCTGGAAATACTGTTTTGGGGGTTTTCTGGAGCTGTAGGCCAAAATTATGAAAAATGAAACAAATAAAGGCTAGAAATATTTGACTTTGTGTGTAATGAATCTATAATCTATGAAGGTTTCACTTTTTGAAAGGAAATATGGAAAGAAACTAACTTTTCCATGATATTAAATTTTTTTTGGAAAGGATCTGTATACATATGTGTGTGTGTGTGTGTGTGTGTGTGTGTGTGTGTGTGTGTGTGTGTGTGTGTGTGTGTGTGTGTGTGTGTGTGTGTGTGTGTGTGTGTGTGTGTGTGTGTGTGTATATGTATGTAGCCTATGTATGTATGTACTGAGAAATCTGGTAATAGTAATTCCGTTGTTTTACTTGGGGTGCCTGAATTACCGTATTTCATGTTACAAGTAGAGGCGCTTTATTTTGAAACTCCAAGAAGGAAGTATCTGCCCTATGCAGGGGAGTAGCTTAACTACGAAAATAGTGTGTTGCAAGATGGACATAAAGTCCGCTGTTTATCTCCCTTTCTGTTGCAGCATGTTGGAGAAATAAATGTTCAGTTTGAACAACACCTGTTCTGGTCATTATAGAGCAAGATTATTGCTTCCACAACACTGTATTTACGTAGGCTACGTTACATATTTGCAGGAGTGGGAGGAATCTCGCACTACTGTACTGATGTCCAGCATGGTGACTGGTGACCGAGGGAAACGTGAGTTTGTTTACTGTGTCGCATAACAGTGTAGGCTAGTTTAATGAGGAGATCCCACAACCTTCTTTTAAGGGGGCACCATGGCCAGTTCAAAACAGGGAATGCCAAACTGGCCATGTGGAGAGTTAATTTTAGAAGCAGCATTACCAAACTGCGGGGCATCCACCACACTGTCTGTTTGACCATGGTATTCCTGGTCTGGATGATGCCCCTTGCGACACTTGGTGCCCTATGCTCAGCGCGTTGTGCGCATGTACGTAGTGGTGGCCCTGGGTTAGGATCCATTAGGGTTAACCCGTTCATGGAAAGTGCTATATAAATAAATGTTATTATCATTAGGGATGCACAATGATCGGTATCAGTATCGGCCCAATATGAGGTTTCTGCAGATATGACAGGCGAATATTATCCAAGCCTGTTTAAAGTAAGCTGAATCATGTAGTTTTGTTTGCAAGAATACGTTACAAAAATAAAAATGTACCGGTAATACAAAATAATATACATAATATATATATATATTAAAACAATTATCATTATTATTACCTTTGAAGTGCGTCGCTCTGAGCGTCCCAGCGTGCTGCGCCCCCTGGGCTCCCTCCTCCCCAGCGTGTCCATGCCCGACGGCGGTCCATTAGGAGGCGCACCCCCGGCCATACCCCCTCCGCCTCCTCCTCCCCCCACCCCCCGCTTGCTCTTCAGGGTCTGGGTGCCGCTGCGGGTGCCGTTCAGGCTGCCTCTCGAGCTGCGGCTGAAGTCGGACGAGCGGAAGTGTTTGTAGGGCCGTGCCTTAAAGGTGGGCGTGGGTGAGGCCGAACCGGCCGTGTAGCGGCTCAGCTTGATGTCCGTCTGCGTGGCCTTGATATAGGGGTGGACAATAAATCAATATTATTGATCACAATAAAATATGCCTCAATGACAATATTTTCTTTGAATACATTTCAGATTTTTTAAATACATACATTATTTATAGCACCAGTCACTGGCTCGGTGCGGTGCCCTTTCATTACAAGGTGCTGAGTCAGTGAAATGCGTTCAAACAGAATACAATAGACTTGGCTCATTTGTTTTTCAGACAGGTTTGTAGGTGCAGACGTCCGTTATGACACACAGTAAATGGGCGCTCTTGGCAATTGCTCCTATGGCTTTTATAGTGTTACAGTAACACACTAATTGATATCGTAATAATTATCATATCGACCGATATGAATAAGTATATTGTGATATAGATTTTGGCCATATCGTCCAGCGCTACCTTGATGTCGTCGATCATGGTGCTGAACTGGTGGATGAGGCGGACCAGCGCCATGTCGACGCGCTGGCTGATGGCCTGGCAGGCGGTGGTGAAGTGGCAGTGGAAGGTGTTGTAGTGGCGGCGGCTGAGGTCGTGGAAGGAGAGCGGGGCGGCGGTGGGGCCCTGCGGTGCGCTGGTCGACTTCTCCATCACCACCGCGTTCAGGCTGAACGTCTCGATCAGCAGCGCCGGCTTGAACTCCAGCGGAGGGAGGTTCACCATGCCCTGTCTAGAGAGAGGCACGGAGAGACAGAGGGCTGTGCACAACATTCATTTGATGCATTTAGCTGAGCCTCTTATCCAGAGCAACACACAGTGACTAGGTTCAATGTCATCATGTCAAGTCTGCGTAGTGTGACGTGTTCAATGTCATCACGTCAAGTGTGCAAGGGGCCAGAGCCCGCAAGGCAATAAATAAGCTGAAATAAAGCGAAATAACCAGTTGATAGACAGGCCTAAAGACTACAATAATAAAATGCATTTTGCTTACCTCTATGGCCTGGGCTCTATTACATTTTGTCATGATGTGGTTGAATATTATTTCTGGCCTACATGATTCAAGTAAAGTTTTAACAAGGTAATTGTTTTATACATCATTAATAAGTTGTCTTTTTCCGCCAAGTGGAAAAACTACAACGTCAAGTCCACATTGCAATGAATTGTGGGTAATAGAATCAGTCAAGTCTGGTGAAGTTTGAACCCCAAACAGACTCTCTGGAAGTCTGCAGAAAGTCCGCTTGAGGGCCCTTGTGGACTGGATGAATTGTGGAGCCCTCAGCACTCGCAGACTGAAGTCCTGACATTTGAATTGGGCCTAAGAGAGCCCACCTGCACCCTTCCCACTCACATGATTTAAAGCCCACCTTCTTTCTTCTACTGTCATTACATTTATTAGAGTATCTGGAGAGGGTGAGCGATTGCTATTGGTTTTACCTTCTGGATCTTTTGTTTTTGCGCTCTTTGGAGGTGTCAGAGTCAACGATGTCTGCCCTGAGACACTCCAGGGTGCCGGAGAAAGACAGGTGCTCTCCAAAATACATCTTGTAGCTGAGAGGAGTGCTGTCTTGGGCTTGGATCCCTGTGTGGCTCAGCAAAGGCTTGAAAACGACCTGGGGGTGGAGAACAGACCAAAGACGCAGAGTGAGAAGGCTTACGCCTAATTGATATGGAATGAATGTGAACATTAATGAAGACATGGCAATGCCTCATGGGCTGGGGAGGGGATATAGGTAGACATGGAAATTAAACGTATTATAATTTCTGAAACATTTCTACATTTAACTGCAAGATGCACCATATGATTGAAGATGTTTTTAAGGATCTGCAGAAACCCAGTTAGAAGGTTTAGAGAGAAAGAGGAACAGACATGAACAGGCAGACAGAGCGATGGAGAGGACCTGGGCATCGGCCAGCTGGACAGCAGCAGGACACTGGTTGCCCTCCTCCACATCAGCCATGTCGTCCTGGCTGGTGCTGTGTTGCGAGTGTGTCCCGTCCAGCGTGTTCTGGTCGCTGGACAGCACCGTGTTGAAGTCTGACGCCGAGGGGATGGTAGGCAGGTTACACGTCCCACCTGAGGGGGCACAAGAAGAGTGTTGGCATTCGAGCACCTGCTGTAAGACTAGGCGGGTCCTTGGTAGCCTGGTAAAAACCATCCTGATAACGTGACCTTACATTCTGTTTCGCTCTATGTATCAAGTCTGGACCTCCAGCCACCCACAGCGGTTTCTTGAAATTACAATGTAACCAGGCCAATCAGGGAATGCGTCAAAGTTGATGAGATAACTGGGCCAATCAGGGAATGCATCAAGCATCAAGCAACAAGTAAACAAGAACAAGAACATGCAACAGTGGAGTGTCTTGGTGGAAAAGACGTTTTCACCGTTCTTCCGAGCAGATTTGGCGATGCTGAACAAACAATTGCAAAAGCATTTCTCCTATACTGTTACGGTTCAAGATACAATGCTTCAGCATGTGCTGGGACGCGTCATCAGTGATGTTAACTGGGGTCGTAAGGTGTTTCGGGTCTGTCCAACATCATACACCCTCGCCCAGTAGACCCAGCCGAGGCCGATTAAGACCCCGACCCTCGTCCCAGAAGCAGCCGCTCACGGATCAGCCTTCCTACTCTGTCTACAGCGTTGCCCGCGGAAGGGTTGATCATGCCCAATCCGCTGCAATAGAGCTAGTGCTACACCGCAGCATTGAAAGACCCTTCGGTGCATGGAAGGCTAAGGCTCTGTGGGTTTCTCCCGGCCGCACTCCTCCTTCGTCTCACCAGACCCTCCAAAAGGCAATCCTACTATGCCTATGCCTACTGTACTGATGTCCCCCCAGCTTTTTACTACAAGAGGTTCCAATGAGTACTGGTGCTGGCAGCTCGTGTAGTAATAGTAACAACAACAACGCAACAAAAACAGACTGAGATTCAACTAGCTAGTTCACCCACAACTTTGACAACACTGAGGACAACACTTGTTGTGGAATTGAAACTCTGGGGTGTATAGTTGACCAAAATTCAAATATGATTCAGACAATATTCTTAGTGGATAGGTGACCACATTCACAAAGTACTGAGGTCGTGGAAGTCTCCAGGCTTTTCTACTGGGAGTGGATAGAGAACTGGGAATGGTTCCTAAACAAGAAGGTTAAATATATCACAAACATCACAGTCACTGTATTCACCCAATGATCCTTGACTTGTCTGCAGGCTGTCTGGTGAGTCTGGGATAAACCAAGAAAACAACAGTAATATTCAACGATGTTTACAGAACCTTCCCTAGTCCCTAACATGGGCTGATGCGCTGACAGAATATTAACATAGAGTTCCGGGAGACATATAAATTAGGTACGCAACTGGAATAGACTAATGTACTCATCTAGCCAGCTACAGTACATAGTTCACCAGCAACATTGACACAACACTGAGAAACTATCCCTGACCTCCTTCCGGGCTGGAAGTTGTTGGCAGTGGTCTGTAGTGGTAGTGGTGGACAGGAGAGTCCGGTTGGTCTAGTAAATCAACAACAGTATCATGAACATTTTGCTACATTCCTCCACACTCATAGAAGAGTCTCAAGTCAGTCTCAGGACTTTAGGCACAACTCTTAAGTCAAGTCCCAAGTCTAAGGTTGCTTTCACATAAGCTGGTGGACTCGGTGTGATTCGGGGGGGGGTGAAGTTGCAACATTGTTGCAATTTTCATTTGGTCCGGTTCGCTTTCACACAGCAATTTGCCAAGCGCACCAAACTTTCTGAACAATTTCACGTGGTCGAAACAGTCACTCGTCTGTTGGACAGAATATAGAGGGGAAATCTCTCCTCTTCAGCGGGCTTCTTGCCTCACTGAGGGCTGACTGAACAATACAAGTGAATCCGCAAAACAAGCAACACCACCTGCGATATTGGGATTTCTGGTTTTACTTTGGTGTTACTATCAAATACATATTTTACAAGAATGTGCCCAGTATGAGCAGCAGATGAGGCAGCAAGCTGTTGAATATTTCATTCTGCAGATGAGACGAGCGAGGCAGTACGTACCGAAGGAGAAGGCAAGCCCTGTTGAGAGACAACAATGTGTTGTTATGATGACGTACATCACGCTGCGAGCAGGTACTGTACACGTGTGTACACCGTAGTGTTTGTTTTGCTCCCTTCCGTCTTGTGGATCAGATGCATCAGGGGCCGGTTGCACCAACTGGTCTTACGACTGGTCTTAAGCTAAGTCGGTCGTAACTTTACGACCTAACAGCTACGCTGGTTGCACCAACAATCTGTTTGAATGTCCTATATTTATTAATAAAGAGGTTGCATGCCGCATCAACAATTTTGCGGGGGTCAGCAGAGCGTCATTTGACGTCAGCGCACTCTTCTAAACAGGTCGCATGCCGCATTCCAGTGGGCATTCCCGGGCTTTCACATGGACGCGCATCGCTACGACTGGTGTAGTTAGACCAGACGTAAGCCCTGTTGGTGCTAGAGCTGTGCATCTTCACTGATCTCACGATTCGATACGATTCGATTATACAAGTCTACGATTCGATTCGATTCGATTATACGATGCATCTCGATGCATCTCCGATGCATCTCGATGCATCTTAAATCGATGCATCACTTTTTCCGCAATACATGATTTATTTTTTCTCACTTTCTTTTTTCTCACTGTGTGGCTACTTTTAAAATAAAAGTGCATTTGGAATTGCATTGTATTATGATCCATAATTAAAATAAACAACTGCATGTACTTACATTCTATTTTATTTGATTATTTAAAAAAAAAAAAAAAAATTTTTTTTTTAATAATCGATTTTTGATATTTGTTAATCGATTCAGAATCGTCCTATTAAGCATCGCGATGCATCTCTGAATCGATTATTTTCGGCAGCTCTAGTTGGTGCAACAGTCCACTCTAAAGACTGGTCTTAACTAAGACCGACGTAGGAATTACGACCAGGCATAGTTAAGACCAGTTTGTGCAACCGGCACCTGGATGCACTGGCGCTTCCTATTTGCTCTTGTGTTTAGTCCGGTTTGCTTTCACACAACAAACGAACCGCGCCAGGGTTCTTCACTTGGAAGCGAACCGAGACCCACGTTTTCAAGCGGACTAGAATTCACTTGTTTGTTCCGCCCCAGAGTTCGTTTGTGCCTTCACACCACCCCAAACGAAGCGGACTATCCGAGGAAATGAAGTCTGGCGCGGTTAAAGCGGACCAAACAGCTTATATGTGAAAGCCACCTAAATGTAGATTACCAAGTCAGGTCAATCATTCCATACAAATTTACAAAACGCAATTTAAATTCAGTCGTCAAGATCTCAATTTAAGACTTTAGAAACCTGTTCAAGTAATCAAAGCACAAGTCAACATCAAGTTCCAAGTCACTGGAATCCAAGTCAAGTCAAGTCTCAAGTCTTCATGCATCAAGTTGAGTCTCAAGCAATTAAAACATTGACTGGAGTGAGGAGTCCCCCCTCTACTAACAGCATTATAACATTAACAGCATTAAAAACAAACAAAACACTAGCGTAGTTTTGTCTGATGAAGAACTCTTCCAGGTTTTAACAATCTAACAGACAGATCCTTCTTGCTACTGAACTGAAATTCTACAACCATTCCTTTCCCCAAAATTTGAGGACGCTCTGATTAAGGGTTTAGGTTTTTATTTTTTTGTCCCACAAAAAGATTCTAGACGATAAATGACCATCCAAGACAAACACTGAGTGAATGTCGCCTCACCTGTCTGCAAACTGTTGTGCTGGGAGCGGGGGAGGGGGGAGTCCTGGGCAACGGCCCCGGTCCTGTTGCCCACGGCATTGGACATCCAGTTGTAGAAGCTGACAGAGGACGGCTCCGAAAGCAGTGGGTGCTCCGTCAGCATGTCTGTCCCCAGGCTGTTTCCTGAGGCCCGGGAGAAGGACAGTTAGCTTGAGGACACATTACATTGGACATTACACACGGGATAAGTTTGGCCCTTTTGGACCTTGTGGGACCAAGGTTAGTTCAAGCACTTGCAAGCAGGGTTAATTCAAGCACTTTTCAAGGACTTTCCAGGCCGAATTTCCTCAAATTCAAGGACCCAACATGGCATAGTTTGAGACACAGAAGGTCACAGCTCACAGACAACAATTAAAAAGAGAGAGGCTTGAATCTCTGAACACTTCTCAATTGTGCTGTGCTAAACCGATTTACTATATATACTGTATTAGGGGTGTCGCGGTACGTGTATTCGTCCCGTGAAGTCGGTATGGGCGTCACGGTTCGGTGCGTGAAGCGACACGACGAATACGAACGGTGAATTTTGTGTATCGTGACACCCCTAATATATATACAGTATATACAGCATATATATATATATATATATATATATATATACACACACATACATACACACGGCACGCACACATCAAAAGAACTTCAAATTCTATCTTTCCCACCATAAATGGGAGCTCGGGCTCTGTGTGTCTGTCCCACTGTGACATCATCAGTGATGTCATAAATCCCACTGTGACATCATCCATGATGTCATAAATCCTGGGCTCTGTGTGTCTGTCCCACTGTGATTGTCCCACTGTGACATCATCAGTGATGTCATAAATCCCACTGTGACATCATCCATGTCATAAATCCCACTGTGACATCCTCAGTGATGTCATAAATCCTACTGTGACATCATCCGTGATGTCATAAATCCCACTGTGACATCATCATCAGTCACGATTTGTGACGGAAGTGATGTCATCAGTGATGGCACTGGAGCAATTGTGACATCATCAGTGATGTCATCAGTGATGTTACTCGAGCAACTGTGATGTCATCAGTGATGTCACTCGAGCAACTGTAATTGCTTAACTGTGACGTCACTCAGGCAGTTGTGATGTCATCAGTGATGTCACTCAAGCAACTGTGATGTAGTATGAGCTGATGGCGCACAGTTGATGATGATGGTGCCTAGGTGGGTGTGCGGTCTGTCTGTCAGTCATGATTTTGGGAGCCCGCGGTTTCCATAACTGCAGCCATGGCACATCATCTCCAGAGTCTCCACCCTAGGAATCGTGCACGATTCCTAGTACCATAAGAGTGGTGGTGGTGTCTGTCCGTCTGTCTGTGGCGGTGTCAGTCTCCAGAGTCTCCACCCTGGTAGTTCTATAAATTCAAGCACTTTCAGGCACTGGACCCATGTCTATTTATGTCTATTTTAGAAAACTTTCAAGGCCTTGATTTTTTTTCTCAAATTCACAAACTTCCAAGGATGTCAAGGACCGGTGAAAATGCAATACTGGCGGCATGATCTAGCTTTTTTTTAATCTATATATATAAACATATCCCGTCTGGACATATTTGATCTATAGGCTACACAGATGAAGTGTGATGAACTTGTCTAAATGCAGAGGCCATGGGTATGAGTACCTGTGCGAGTGAGGGAGCTGCTCTTGGCTGCGTTCGGCTCGTTCTTCTGGGGCGTGCCCTCCAGCAGGTTGTGTAGACTGCGGAAGCTGCCCGTCAGGTTGCTCAGGAGACTCTCCTTCCTAGGGCTGTCCTTGGCCGGCATGCCCCCACGGCTGACGTGGGCGGGGGAGTCGGCCGCCGTGTCCCCGCTGGTGTAGCTCAGAGACTGGTAGGGATGGGAGCCCTGGGAGCAACAAAGGTCCAGAGGCAGATTAGGGATAGAATAAGGCCACATTCACACTATCCCACTATTTTTAAACCTTTTTAGACAACCAGGATTGATAGTGACTACTTTGGAAAAAACACTGTGCCTGAAAAACGCACTGCCAACAGTTTAAAATTTGAATAAAAATGGAGAAAACAGCAGTAGAATCATTGGTAGTAGACATGATCATTGTCCTATTTCCTGCATTAGAGGTCTCAGACAAGAGAGATTTCCACCACGTGTCGTATCGTTGTGAAAAGAGACTAAACATTTTGTTGAACAAGCATTTCTTTGTGACTTATATCTTGGTGATCTCAAGGTTGGGTGTTATTCCAGATCTGGAATTAGCCCCAACCTATTTCACAAATATTTTCAATTCATTGGCAAACAAGCATGCTCCATTCAAGAAATGTTGGGTAGAAGATAGATCAAACCCTTGGTTCTCATCTGAGATCTCAAGGTAAAGGGATGCAGCTTGGACAAAAGCAACAACCTCAAAGTCCTCCACTGATTAGCTGACCTTTAGACAATGGAGGAATAAATGTGTCAGAACCATTAGAAAGGCCAAAGCTTTTTTGTTCATGCCATGACTGATAGTTACAATAATCCAGCAACATTTTGGAAAACAGTAAAGGCACTAAATCCTGGTCATGCTTTCTCTTTACCCAATCATCACTCTCAGCACTCTGTTGTCGTTCCTGGAAAAGAACACATTTGTGATGTTTTTAATAAGCATTTTGTTTCTCCGGGTTTGAAAAATTAAATCCGACCACCAGCACCTCAACTGATGCTGGGTTAAATGGTTCCACAAATGATTCAACTAAGCAAATGCTTTCGCTTCGGGAATTCTCAGCTGGGGAGGTATATGAAGCCTTAAAGTTGATTGAGCCAAAGTAAAGCAACTGCAGCAGGATATAGCTCAAAGCTGTACCTTTATTTTGAGTGCAGACTCGCTGTGTGTGTGGGACTTGGACAGTTTCCTCATGATCTCCACTCCACTGACGGGACCGGAGTTGGCTTCTTTTGGCGGCGGGCGACTGCATGCTCCCTCCAGCAACATGGTGTGTTCACTCACTGTGGCTTCACAACAATGACATCAAATAAAACTCACATGCAAACTTTACGGCTGCTGAGGATTCACACTGTAGCATTCAATTAATCTCTAAATCTCCTTTCTGCAAATGCTGTAAGTAAAACCTAAATATTTGCAAACCCCGAGAAGCAGAGAAGATTAGGAGTTGTACAGTTTGTCTGGGGTACCAGATGGGCACACATCACACATTTTGGGAAACCTGACTAGTTAAATCCATGTCAATGAGTATGTTTATATGCACACTAATAACTATTATTCCAAAAATGACAATATTCTGAATATGATATGGGTCATTTAAACTGCATATATTCTGGTTTTCTGAATTACCGTAAATTCCGGACTATAAGCCGCACCTTTTTTCCCGTTTTTTGGCCTTTTTTGGCCCCTGCGGCTTATATAACGGTGCGGCTTATCTATGGATTTTTTCAAAAAAAAAAAAAAAAAAAAATCTCTTTTTTAGCACTCTTTCTAACTATAAAGCCACTTCTGTTTTAATTTCCTCTCTTGCCCTCTTTTCACCACACTGTATGACACTGTATGACACTGTATGACACTGTATGACACTGTATGACACTGTGTGCACTGTAAATAACAACACAGGTGGTGTTGTGTTATGTTGTTTTGTTGAAATGTTAATAAATGGGAGCATTACATATGGTAATTAAACATTAAAACACAATAAAAAAAAAAAAAAAAAAAAAAAAAAACATTAAAACACCCGCGGCTTATAGTCCGGTGCGGCTTATATAAGAAAAAAATAGTCAACTTTGAAGGTGCGGCTTATACACCGGTGCGCCTTATAGTCCGGAATTTACGGTAGACCTTTTTAAGAATTTAGCATTTTCTGATTAAACGTGGGATATGCCGAATCTTATTCAGGTTTTAGGAACATTCCTTAGACATCTACAGTATAGCGCATTTGGATTATATGCGTCTCAATCTGGTTTTTACGGCAGTTTGCGAAACATAGTCAACGTGGAGTGCTGAGAGCTCCCACCTGCATCAAACTCAAATTCAGCTCCATCGGCACTGGTGTCGCTCTGCAGCGCGGCACCGTTGTCCAGGCCCAAGATGGTTTCGCCCAAGCTCGGCTGGGGCTCCTTGGGCTTGGGCAGCTGGTTGGGCCTCATCAGGCCAATGGCCTTGAAGCCCTGAGTCACCACAATGAACTTCATCCACTGTCTGGCCAAGGCCACCAGCCCCTTCTTTAGAGTCACTAAGGCTGGCAGCCCATCATTCTGCAGTGGAAAGGACCTGAGTTAGTGCCATGATTTCACTTCAGGTTAATAGATTGACCAAAATAGTGAGCATGGTTCCTACACCTTCCTAAACATCAAAGTCAATGACTTCATTACACTTTCCAGGCACAACATGGATTAAGTTTAATTACTGTCAACATTGAGAATTTTTATGAGAACTAGCAGGCTTTAGAGAAGCTCACAATTAAAGACTATTAAAAAGAGAATGAGGCTTGAATGTGTGAACAATTCTCAACTGTGCTGTGTTAAACCAACTATATTTACTTACGTTAAGTAAAACAATATATCTTCAATTTCTATTCTTGCACAAAATATATAAATTCAAGCACTTTCAATGACCCATGTCTATTTATGAGTGGTGTCTGTAAGCAAGTGGTGTCTGTGGCAGTGGTGTGTGTCACAATTGTGATGTCATCAGTGATGATGTCATCAGTGATGTCACTTGAGAAATTGTGATGTCTTCAGTGATGTCACTCGAGCAATTGTGATGTAATCAGTGATGTCACTTGAACAATTGTGATGTCATCAGTGATGTAGGGATAAGAGGACAATGACTTTTCATGGGCCGTTCACTGTACTATGTGAGCAGCGCTCTGAGCATGAACACCTCAGCCCCAGCGCGAAGCGCGCACCCGGTCTGCGAAGCTCGGCCTCGCGCTGCCTTCCTGGAGTATGTCCTAAGCTTAAGTGGTGGGAGTATAAGTAGGGAGAAGAGGACAACTAGCGCATCATCTCCAGTCCAGGAACCCCTAGTAAAGGGCAGGAGATGCACTGGTATCCGGAAGAGGCCACTGCTCAAACTAATTGTCATCTAAGAAGAAAAGAAGAGATTGAGAGGCCAGTTCAGAGCCTCCCACTAACCATGGTGGCCTCCTCTATGACAGAGTAGTCTGCCTGCTGCAGATAGCGGTGCAGGATGTTACACAGCATGCAGGAGGGGTTCTCGTGCAGGTAGCGAGCTCGCTTGTTCACGCGGTTGTACTTGCTCCGGATCGGGATGTGGATGCTCTTTTTCTGTCGGGAGAATGAGAAAAACAGGTGAAGGTTAAAAAAATGCTGCGGAGAGTTAGGGACTTAACATTTACAAGCTACTACAAGGTTGGCTCACTGATTAATTTGTTCAACCGCAAGACCTTGGACATTCTTCAAGTATACTGATACCCGCCACGCCAGGGATAAACGCGTCTGCAGTGCATACTTGCCAAAAATGCTAAACAGCAGCTTAAATTTGGGCAAATGGAAAAATCATCTTCCTTAGGGCCTATGCCAATGCTCAATGCCCATGTGCAGTTTCACATTGATTGGCTAAGCCATTGGGGAGATAAATGGATGCAGACAGAGTTTTCATCATTCTATAGTAGGACAGTAGGATTCTATAGTAGGATAGTATGATTCTATAGTAGGATAGTAGGATTCTATAGTAGGATAGTAGGATTCTATAGTAGGATAGTAGGATTTTATAGTAGGATACTAGGAGTGACGTTTTATTTATGTCAAAAATGTATGTGAAAACCTGACCTTTTTAATGAATGGGCATTTTTTATGTTGGGAAGTTACACAAAAAATGTCAGGATAGGACATTCACCAGAAGGGGTAAATTAATCTGACAAATGTCAATCCGTACCAAAAAGAAACACATTGTACACATCTTTAAATGTCAACAATATGACGTTTTCAGCATGAACATTTGTGGAGTGTTGACGTGTTGAGTTTATGGCTTTTCTTCCCCCCTTCTTTTTTATGAGATGATAGTTATGCTTTTATTTTGAAGGCGAAACCTTCCTACCTCCTGTCTTGTTCTGGCTAATTATGGTTAGCTTGATACAATTGCAGATGCTACAATAGAACTTATTCACAGTGCAGCCATCTTGGGATGACGTCACCCGCTGGTTGGGAACGCAACGTGACTCATCCAAACCCCTGTCTGAACATGGGAGCAGTAGACCAACAGTTTGAGTTCTGTCACACCAATTTCGTTTGATCACATCGATAAATGGGCAGATGAATGTGTAGAGGATTAAAAAAAAAAAGGGCTACAGCAACTGGATCGAGTTTTATATCCACGATATTCAAGGAAGTGCAGCCGATGATCTAAATTGTAAACTGCAGTACACCCTCGCACCACTGAGCATCGAACCAATACATCTGGCGCTGTGGAGCAGTTGAACCCGAAATGACACAGTTGAAGAAGGCTGTATTTGAGCTCACCACTGTCATGCTAACCTAGCTAGCGAAGGTGCTAACGCTAGCATCAATGTTAGCTGACCTCGAGAGCTTCTGTCATGATGCAGCCCATAACAGCACACACTCGGAGAGTGCCTTCCATTTCCAGCTTGCGCAGGGAAGACTTGAGCTGGTCGATGGGAACCAGCCAGGCTCCGATGGCCGGCGTGGCAGTGCTCAGCAGATTCAGCTGCCTGCAATCACGAGAAAGAGAGAGACAACCACAAGGACTTTAATCACCGTCAATACCAGTCACCAGTCTTTTTGGCACTTGTGAAGAAACATACAGTACTCCGCTTCATCTTTCCAGGGATCCCACGCCCAACATCAAACTCAAGGACTTTTCAATGACTTTCCAGGGCCAACTCCATCAAATTCAATGACCCAACACAGCATCATTTGAGACACAGGCCAAGGTGAATTAGTGTTTTACAGTGAGAACTAGCAGGGTTTACAGAAGCTCACAGACATCAAGGTTAATGAGCGTTTTACAGTGAGAACTAGCAGGGTTTACAGAAGCTCACAGACATCAAGGTTAATGAGCGTTTTACAGTGAGAACTAGCAGGGTTTACAGAAGCTCACAGACATCAAGGTTAATGAGCGTTTTACAGTGAGAACTAGCAGGGTTTACAGAAGCTCACAGACATCAAGGTTAATGAGCGTTTTACAGTGAGAACTAGCAGGGTTTACAGAAGCTCACAGACATCAATTAAGAATAGACAGGTTTGATTATGTGAACACTTCAACTCAACTGTGCTGCATTACACAGTAAGTAAAAATACAGTATATCAAGAGAATTTCAATTTCTGTTTTTGCACAAAATCTATAAATTCAAGCATTTTAAATTACCCGTCTATTTTCAAAAAATGTCAAGGCTTTGATTTTTCTCTGTAAAATTCACAAACTTTCAAGGATTTCAAAGACCCATGGTAACCCTGTGTTTCTGTGCATTATTTCCCCCCCCCATTTCAGGTAAAATATGAATTAGGAAGTAAAAAACACATGTCCTACCTGGAGATGGCCTGTGAGGGTGAACGCACATTGGTGGGAGCGGCAAAGCTGAACCAGATCTCCCTGATGGTCAGCTTCATGCTGCTGGAGTCGGGCGGTGGAGGCATGAGAGGGAGGTCTTTCTTCAGGTCGTCTGACTCCACCCCTTCATCCTACACAACAGAGCGGGACATGGCTTAACAGGGGCGGACGAGGTGCCAACAAGTTCCAGCAGTGCAGCTTTGAATATAGGGTTCCTATACATCAGGGGCACTCAATTAAAATTCAAAGAGGTCCAGATAGAGAAAATGTCCTCAAGCGAAGGTCCGGAACATTGAGCTTGCGTTATGATTCAGTGGCATTGAACTTAGGCTACTTCAATGATTGCAGTAGCCTAATGGTACAATGTCTGTATGTAGTCAACGACTGACTGTTAAATCAAAACAAACATCAACAATGTTTATTTAGTTTTCAGATTTAACTGGATTACCGTAATTATAAATAACTAGCCTACACTAATAATAAATACATGTTCTTTTCTCATTTCAAGTAAAATAATGGCTGCATTTAGAAACAACACAACAGAGTGCTTTGGAATGTGCATCTTAAAATAAAGTGCTTTAATTTTAGAAAAATAAGTTCCCCCTTTTCTTCCTTTTCTTAACTCCATTTCACATTTTATCAGTCAGGCTCTCAGCCAACAAACCTCTTTTTCTCTTGATATAAGTGAGCTCCCTCCTGTCTTTCTATCTATCGGTCGCTCGCAATGCAAACTTCGCATGCCATTGGGCAGTGAATGTGTGTGTGCCCTGGATTTGAGTGTGTGTGTGTTTGCTCATGTGTGGCACTTCCATAGACAGCTGGTCAGGATCGCATCACACTTCACGAGACAGACTGGTTTTGAACTGCTCGTCAGACCAATGAATGAACATGAGTCTGCCTGCTCTGAATTAAAACTTAAGCTTTGTTTTCGCGGTCTACTCGTTTCTTTTGAGCACGCGATGTGAAAGTACTTCTATCTCTCGCATTTCTCCGAGTCTCGCCTCTCCTCCGTCCGTCCGTGTGTCAACTCTCCCGCAGCAGCAGCAGGCAGAATCAATTCGCTTGTTGATTGGCTGAGTAGCATCACGTGTGATGATTTACAGCGCATGCATTGGTCTGTGAGCTTCCTGACAGATAAACCAGTAGCCTACCGTAAAGGCTAGAAAAGCATGTGCCGGTTAAAATAGAAATGCTCCGTGAAAATGTAACTATTCAGTGATTTGTAGGTTATAGGGCTCGGTCCGGATAGGACTGCGTCTGGGTCCGGATGCGGACCGGAGTCCGGACTTTGAGGATCGCTGCTATACATTTTCAATTAAAAAAATCCCACTCTTCCAGACATTGATTTGTTTTGGAGATCTTATCTGTTGTTCAATATGATTTACACAGATAGACATCTTGCCCCTGCTAACTAGTAACTAGGTCATAATATCACAGATGAAGATTGTTCGTCACAGCCACAAATATCAGAATACCGGTACAGTATGTGAGATGATTGGCAGGGTTTCCATTTTAAAATTCCATATTTTTTCAGGCAGACCCTATGTTCTCAACTGGATTTGATTTTGGTGGGTATGTGATATAATGCACGCAGACAGGGTAATAAGAGCATCCCTCTATCTGAAGATTATTCTTCACACCACCAAATACTGTGGACTCAAAGAGGGTCTGCAACAACATAAAAGCTAGAATTATGTGTGTATCAGACCTGAACCACAACATTTTCCATACTTTTCCAAACCTTTTTTTTTTTTTTCAAATTCCTAAACTATTCAAGAAATGGAAATTATTAAATTCATTTTAAATACCTTTCCAGACCTGCGTAGGTACCATGAGTTAAGTAATGGCTAGGCACACTACATTTTTTCAACACAAATCTGGACAGGTTCTGATGTATTCCTGTAGTGTGCGCTGGTCAATGATTCAAATCTGAAGAGACCGGCAAGAGTCAATTAGACTTGAACATTAGAAAAGGAAAAAATATATAGAAAATGTGCAAAGAAAAATACTGCCTTCATGTTTGTTTTGATTGCATGTTGCAGGAGTTTGTGTTTATGTGGGATGTTGATGTGGTTTGCATGGCATTAGATCTGGGTGAGCGTGTAATCTCATTGTCAAGTGTGTGTGCACCTCTACTGCACAAGAAAAATAAATAAAAACAATTTGACTTTGATTCAACTTAGGTCGGCGGATCGAATCACATGACACATTTTCCTCCTGCAAAATGGTGTGGCTGAGACTGAGTCAATAGCTACAATCAATCAATCAATCAATACCTGGTCATCTGAGTCTGAGTGCTCGTTAGCGTCGGAGGCGGGGCTGGTCGGGTCGTGCGGCAGGTTGTCGTCGGACACGTCAGTGCTGTAGCCGCTGCCTGTCTGAGAGCCCGTCGAGCCATTGGACTTGGACATGCCCGTCTTCCCCCCAGTGTCCCGACCCATCACGCCGAACGCACTGTAAAGAATGGCTCCTGACTGGCGGCCGCCTGCAAGGGGAAGATATGCACAAATACAAGTTAAACACACTCCTTAAATATTTTGTTTACACAATTATTGTTGCTCATTTCATTTAATACCCTTTTTTATGTTTCCCCACACTGCTATCCTGAGCGCAGATTTGAAATGAACTTGTTCAGCTTAGGCCTTACATTGGTAGTTCAGCCCAAAATCAAAAATACATATTTTTCTTCTTACCTGTAGTGCCATTTATCCGTCTAGACCCGGTTACTCGAGATAATCCACAGACCATGTTGTGAGCAGTTTCATGTAGGAACTATTTTCTTTTGACTGAACTACACCCTAGCAGGTAGCGGGTGTAATTCAGTCGAAAGAAAATAGTTTGTACATGAAACTGCTCACAAGGTCTGTGGATTATCTTGTGTCACCGAGTGATTTCTGGAAAGAGACATTGCTGTTGAGTTTTGCAAATGTATTTCTTTTTGGCGCTTTGAGCACCACAATCCAGTTCCATTGTATTGGAGAGATGGCAGACATCTCTAGGGCCAATAGAGTATCTCCAAAACGCCACAACTCAGACCAAAACGAGCTAGATGAATATATAGCATTACAGGTAATATATAATTATTATTCTTTTCCTTTTTTTCTTTTGGGGTTGTGGGGGAGTGAATTGTCCCTTTAATACAAGTAACAGTTCTTGCTCAAGAGAGTTGACCTTTGACCGTGAGGTTCTCGATGCCACATTCGAACATGATCCAGCCCCATTTCTCCAGGGAGGCACGGGCCAGGTCAGCGTTCATGGCCTGGGCGTCGGTCTCATCCACCAGCGAAAAGTCTTCGCTCTCCTCGAGGCCAAACAGTACCTTGGATTTCTCAAAGGGGATGGCTGTGATGGCACAATGGCCAATGTCTAGAGAGAGCACAGTGTAAAGAGGAGGCATCACTCCACTGCTACAAGTACTGGACCACATAAGAAAACATTTCAAATTGATTGCAAAAGCAGTTTGTGGGTTACCCTGGTCCCCGATTTATCCAGTTCTGTTTGTTCTGTACAGTCAATACATATACATTTTTTCATGAAGTATGCCAACAAGGAGCAGCCAGGGCGAGGCCGCGCAGCAGGCGAGCCTAGGAATCGAGTGCACGTAGCGCACGACATCCCTAGTTAGGTCAAATTGTCAAAAACCAAGGCCTGTAAAAATGTGCCTACAGTAAATTATCCTCTTACACCTGGTTTCATGCATTCTAGTCCTGTACGTATCCAGCAGTTAGACGTCTACTGTAACCCTGCTTGAGGTTACAGAAAACCTTGAAATATGGTTTAGACAGGAATAGCTCAACATAGGTCAAAAAATAAGCATGCTTTTTACTACTTTACATATCCTCCAGAAGCATCCTGCATGTACAAGCATCTCACCAGAGGGGCCAGATGTCAGATACAGGTTCAGTGTCAAACAAGGGATGGGAAAGGGAGGAACCGACCTGAGGAGTCCAGCCCTCGCAGCTGGCTGTGGATCCGGTGGACGTTGAGCCTGGCGGCGATCTCCTTGCCCTTCTCGATGCCGGCGTTGGAGCGCAGCGAGCCGGATGACTGAGGCTGCATCTTGGTGGCTGAGGCGTACTTTTCCAGCCCTCCACCAGAGGGCCGGCCGTGTTCTGTGGTGTTGGGCGTCTCTTCTACAATCCCCCTGAGTGGAGCAGAACGCAAATGTGTTTGTGTCCGAGCTTGACCGATGTCTCAAATGTGTGCGAATCGGATGTACGGGATGTAGAGCAGGGGAGGCGTTACCTGTTCATTCGGAACTGGGTGGCGATCCTGTCGAAGCACAGCGCCACCAGAGAAACATGGGTGACACACTTGCCAGAGCAGGAGGGCGAGCCCTCTTCTACGGAAGCCTGCAGGAGGCAAAGGTTGACCTGGAGGGAATGAGAACAAACTAAAGTTTCCTGCAACATCTTTGGGAAAATTGTTTGGCTTTAATATCACAAATAACCGAGTGAAAAAATATACTGTATACTAAAAATACACCAATAAACAGATTAGGAATATTGTATGTGAAACTAAATAGATATTTTGTCCTTAATTCTACTTAATTATCGAAAGATCTACAGCAACATTAGGAGGGCTCACCTTGGGGATGGAGACGTTGGCTTGGAGACCCTTAATTTTCACATTGTCCGGTTTAACGGACAGGTCTGTCTGGCCCTGGGAGATGTTGAGGGAGCATGGGGTGGTGCCCTCCGTCTTGGACAGCTTGTGCTCCTGCTTGCCCGCTTGGCTCTGTGTGGGGTCCGCAACCAAAACAGGGGGATAATCAGCCATTGGTAGGCGAGACTGGCTCAAATGTGTTTTGCATTTTAAGCAGAATTTGACAGCCTGCTTTTAATTCATATATTAATATTTGTAAATGAACACAATCTCACTTTTTTCTTCTTCTTCTTTTTTTCCTGTGTTTGTCTTCATTGTCTGTGTATTGTTGTACTTACAGACTCGGTGACGGTGGACTTGCTGATCTGATAGGCTTCGTTGAGGACTTTCGCGTGCAGGTCATCCAGAATGGCTGCAGGGTGACGGATACTGGCAAAGTGGACCATGGACTCAATGTACCTGAAACAGACCAAGCACATTGGGATAGCCATAATATAAAGAAATATTATTTAACACTTAGTTATGTTAGCCACAAATGGGAACTTCACAAACAAACAAACTGTGTGGGCATATCAGAATTAATTTAGATGATTTTGTGAAGATGACCCCTTTAAGTAGAATCAAATGTACTGTGTGGATACTGATCTGGCTTCACAAATATTCCACCCTCAATGCCCACATGTACTGACAGCTCCTAGACTTAGCTGCACTTCAGCCTCGGAGCTGAAATTTAGCCTTTTCCTCACTGCAATTGAGCCCAGAGCTAACCGCTAACTGCTAGAACATCTTCAACCCTGGGCTCTTAGCCATTAGCTAGCTAGAGTTTCACAATGTTACACCAGACCACACTTTGAAGCAGTGACAGTAGAATGTTGGATCCCAGCTCTGAGCGAACAGCTACAGTGTGTAGAGAGATTAAATAGGCCTTCAGTTAACTCAGCCTGAGGCTGCTAAAAAATAAATAAATAAAAAACTCACAATATGCAGTATGAGAGACTTTCAGACAGCTATGCAGTCATTTTATTTTTTTATTTAACCAGGTTAGTCTCAGGTTAAGAATTGGGATGCATTTTTCCCCACCTACAGTAACTTCAGAGAACATCAAGTCTCTACTGTAGTGGAATTAACACATTCTTTTACCTACTCTTATCGTGATGGTCCGCTGGGCAGATGCAGATATAAATATAATGCTTATCAAAATGTACACATTCACTGGGCAAAATAAGAAAACTACATCAAGCATAGAGCATTTGCTCCATGGTCAGACAGAAACTACCACGCCTGGAGTGACAAGGGGCTGGTTTCCATCAAAGACCTGTACATAGATGGTCATTTTGCATCCTTTGATCTACTAAAGAGGAAGTTTGAGTTGCCTGGCACGAATTGGCTCAGATTCCTCCAAATCAAAAATTATGTTAGATCCAAAATCCGCACCTTTGAGGCACTCCCAAATGAACATGCTTTTTTCGATGTATTGCTGAGCCCTTCTAACTCCAAGCACCTAATCTCTAGATTTGTATGTCTGTTTGGCAACTGCAGCATGGCCTCTACTGAGAGGATTAGAGAAGCATGGCAGGCTTGGTATTGATGTATCTGACATTATATGGGAAAGGAGTCTGTCTGTGGTACAACTCTGCTCAGTGAATAGCAGACACCAGCTGATCCAGTTTAAAGTCACTCACCGTTTTCACTACTCCAAGCATAAATTGCACAGGATCTTCCCTTCTGTCTCGCCACTGCGTGACAGGTGTCAGGTACCAGAGGGCACACCATCTCATGCCTTCCGTCTCTGCCCTTCACTAACAGGATTCTGGGCCAAAATATTTGACTGGTACTCTAAGGCCTACAAAATAACCCTACAACAGGAGGAAGAACTCGCCATCTTCGGCTGCTCGGAGTCCTCACTGAACTTCCCTACAGCTGTGCAACAATTTCTGACATTGGGGACAACAGTCGCCAAAAGACTCATTCTGAAGGAATGAAGTCCTCCTCTTCACCTTCTTTTCAGGTGTGGCTGATGGACATGATCTCTGTTGTACAGATGGAGAAACTCAGGTCCCTGAGAACCAACACGCTTGGAAGGTTCTTAACTATCTGGGACTGGGACCCGTTTTTGGCCTAACGAGGTTAAGAATGACCAGTGACTGAGGGTAGGGGTGACGGAGGGCTCGCCCAGCTGGTATCTGGACCCTTTGCGCTGGACCCCATGCACTTTTTTTACAAACATATAAGCACCTTATGCGGCTGATAGGGCCATGTTGCAATGTTGATGTATGTTTTTTTTTGTTTTTTTCTTTCTTTTCCTGTGTCTGAGCCAGTTTGTCTTGTTTGTATATTGTTCTCTAAAAATTTAAAATAAAAAATATATAAAAAAAGCATAGAGCATTTGGGCATTATTTACGCATGGTTTTATCGGCAGAAATGTTTGTTTCAGGCCGATGCCGATATTTCATTTCATTTCTAACCCAAGAAAGCAGCATCAACAAACAGAAAGCAGCAGGCTGAAAACATACATCAGTGTTTAGAAAGCAGCATCGACAAACAAAGCAGCAGGCTCAAAACACACATCAGTGTTTAGAAAGCAGCATCGACAAACAAAGCACCAGGCTCAAAACATACATCAGTGTTTAGAAAGCAGCATCGACAAGCAGGAAGCACCAGGCTCAAAACATACATCAGTGTTTTTAATCAGTTAAAAACAATGGACCAAATCAAAATGGAGGATGTCTGCTACCTGTCAAGGGCTTCGGCTACGAGGGGGGTGAGCACCACATTGACGGCCCCTTTCACCTCCACAATGGCCGTGGTCCTGGTCTGGGCCAGGGGCTGCTCCAGAGTCCAGTCCTCTGTGGTGGTGTCCTCGTCCGTGTTCTCCATGGCCTTCTTATCCAGGGGGGTGTACGGCGTACTGGGGAGGGTCGAGAAGAGAAAGGTCATGTTGAGCACACAACACACACTGAAGACATTGTCACGTTGCAAAATACTGTGACTTAATTACCTGTTTGTGTCTCCCATCAGCTCAACTCCTCTGTCCAGTAGAGAGCTGGCTGAGAGGCCTTGCTTTAGCACCTGAAATGTCAACATTGATAGAACTTTACTATGAGCGCTAACTGACACAAACAATAAAGTCACATTTACTTTACTGTGAGCGGTAACTGACCCAAACAATAGTCACATTTTCACAATTTAGCTGGCTACTTAGAGCAGAGATTCAACAGAAAGAGGTGAGATATCACTGTGCAAAATACTGGATTCATTTAACCACTTTGTCGTTTGCTTTTTTGGCTCGAGAATGAGGCTTTGTAGCCTTCATAGGCGAAATGTGTTGCAATGCTGGCCGTCATCCAGTTGAAAATGTGAGTAGGTGGAGGGGAAGAGATTAGGACTATCGTGAAATGCAAAGTAGGGAGTTTTGTTCCAAAAACTGAGTACAGGCAGGAAAGTGAGTTTTGAAAGCCAGAAATGGCATCACCTCAAGTATAACCATTAAATTGTCAGTATTGGACAACAACTTTCGCACCCCCCCTGATATATGATCTGTTGGTGCTATTGAGCAGGAGAAACCTTACTCATTGGAAGATGAAGATGGCGACAGGGACAAGGGCAAATCAGAATTACGTCATGAAGAAAGTGTGGAGTGGAATGAGGATAATCACAGGGTTTCATCTGCCCAGTGGACAGGAGGGGGAGGAGAAGAAGGGGGACGAACCACGAACCGAAGATATACTTCAACAGATTAGACACCTGCCTCGGAGTGGAAGCGCCATCTTGACTCAGTGATTGCGGGCTGTATTGGCGAGAGGGAAGGAAGGGGAGTGTAGGACTGCTGTGCTTTGTCACGCTGCAGAGCCGCCCGCAGCTCCATGTCAGGAAGACAAAGAAGCTGGTGGGATGCATGGGGACATCACTGGCATTGAAGCAGTGCAGTCCACTGCCACTGATGCCCTCAAAGCAGGCTGGCTTGGGTTGTTTCAGTGTGCACAACAAACAGTGGTGGTGGTAAGAATAAAAGGGGAAAAGATCTGATCTCTCCAGTGAGCGACTCATACCACCATGAGGTACCAAGCACTTTTACTTTGACACCTTAATAAAGAGGACAGTGAAATACCCTTCTTTGCCTGTTTGGAGTTCAAAATACCATCATGAGCAATGTCAATGCTGATACTCATCATACTATGATACTGATTCACTCGTAACTGCAAGACAGTGATCGCAACTGAGCTGATGAAAAAAAATTAAAGAGAGTGATTCTAACTCTATTGTAACTGGGGGGGATCAGATTTGACGTGATGTTATCGCAGGCTTTTGGTCCAGATGGAGGAGCAGGCTGTCGCCCATGAGGAGCATGACATAGCGGCAGCAACCTGTTTCTGTGCGTCAACAGCTATTAGTATCCCGAAGCCTAACCGCAAAGGATGCCTAAGCCAGGGAGATGACATGCTATCCAGCTACCATCTATTCATTTGATCCATCTTGGCAGCAGTTTTAGGCGAATTTGCTGATACTGGAACTGTACCTTCCCTATCAGAGCATTCCAAACATACACAAATGTCTATATCCCACCCGTGAGTGAGTGAGTGAGTGAGTGAGTGAGAAGAATTGTGTTTGGCCACAGATATGCCATTTTAAATGCGATCGGGCTGAATCTTTCAGGAAATGCAAAGAGCACCCCTGCAGGTGACCTAGATAACGGAGTTAGATTTTTGAATTAGGCAATTAGGGCCAACTAAATGGGCAAAAAGGGCTAATTAGTGGCCAAAATGCCTCAACACAGCAGGTTCAGCATCATGGAGAGCTCCAGAGTGGAGCAGCACACAGGTGAGCGCAGTTTGAATCAGCCAGTGAACTTTGGAGCAGCGCACAGGTGAGCTGAGTTGTAATCAGCCACTGATGAGGACTATGAAAGCCCTCTGGGGAGAGAGAGGAGAGGCTGCATGGCAGCTCTGTGAGCGAGGCCTGACTACATGACCAGTCACACAGGGACAGGTATTCCATTAGTACCTTAAAGCTAGGAACAGAGAGTTGGTCAAAGGAGGTGGAGCTCTCCTCACTGGTGGGCGTGTCCAGATCCAAGGGGCGGTGTAGAGAAGACTTGGAGGTCCTCTTATTGGTGGGCTGCTTGACAGACCAGTTTGACACCTGGCAGAGGTAAAGTACATATGTCAATAAAGTGATAACAATCGGACTTGGCACTGCCAGTTTTAGGCTTAACACTACCAGACTGTATTGCCATATAATATATGGCATATTGTAGTATCACTTAAAAAACCTCTTTCTCAATACATGAATGATGGTTAGTTGGACAAATGGACAAATAACCTATGAACTATTATTTCTGCTGCTGCAAGCTGTGCAAGGATCCGGTGACTCACATGTACCAAGACGAAACCGATGAGCCATGGTTAGTTTAGGTATTATAAAAATAGACCCTTCATGGGGGCCATTTTGTGTCGAAAAGGCAGGGTAAACACAATCATGGAAGTTGGAAACCCTCATTAGTGTTTTGCTTGCACCTGTTTACCCTGCCTTTTCAACACAAAATGGCCCCCGTGAAAAGGGTCTATTGGGTCAGTCTCATTGCATCAACTCACATTGACTGATACAATGTTGGTTTTAGTCTACACATAAATTATTAACACTTAAGTTTAAATAAATAAATAAATAATAAATGCAACAACCATTGCAACACAATGTACACTACATGGCCAAAAGTATGTGTTGACACCTGCTCGAATTTCTCATTCCAAAATCATGAGCATTATTTTGGAGATGTTTGCTGCTATAACAGCCTCTACTCTTGTGATAAGGCTTTCCACTGGAGCACTGTGAGGTCTATAACAGCCTCTACTCTAATGGTAAGGCTCCCCACTGGAGCACTGTGAGGTCTATAACAGCCTCTACTCTAATAGTAAGGCTCCCCACTGGAGCACTGTGAGGTCTATAACAGCCTCTACTCTTGTGATAAGGCTTTCCACTGGAGCACTGTGAGGTCTATAACAGCCTCTACTCTTGTGATAAGGCTTTCCACTGGAGCAATGTGAGGTCTATAACAGCCTCTACTCTTGTGATAGTGTTAAGATTTCCCTTCACTGTAACTAAGGGGCCTGAACCATGACAAACAGCCCAGACCAGTACAGTATTTCTCCTCCATCAAACTTTACAGCTGGCACTATGTGCTCAGGCAGGTAGCGTTCTCCTGGCAACCGCCGAACCCAGGTTCATCCGTCGGACTGCCAGATGTTGAAGAGTGATTCACAACTCCAAAGAAAGATTTTCCACTGCCCCACAGTGGCATCCTATGATGATGCCACTTTGAAAGTCACTGAGCTTTTCACAGGCCTGGGCAATATATCAATATAATATGTTGATATCGTGATATGAAACTGGATGTTCTTTTGGATTTTGGATATCATAATAACATTGTGATATGGCATAGGTTTTATCAAAACATGTATTATATTTTGTGAAAGCACCAAGTTACAACTGAACATTTAGCCCATTTCATAGAAAATACTGAGATATATAATGTGTATCGCCATTTAACCTTAAAAATACAGAGATATGATTTTTGCTCCATATCAGCCAGCCCTAGCTCTTCAGTGCGGCCGATTTTACTGCCAATGTTTCTCTATGCGATGGCTGTGTGCTTGACTGTAATGGGTGTGCCTGAAATAGCCAAATTCACTAATTAGGAGGGGTGTCCACATACTTTTGGTCATCTGGTGCATCTGTAATTGTAATCTCTTATTTGAAATGAACTTCCACGGGAGAGCAAAAGGACAGAAGTGCAGATATGGAGGTTCTAACTGGAGGCTTTTACCTGCTACTGGGCCAGGTAGTTTTGGTAGATATGGAGGTTCTAACTGGAGGCTTTTACCTGGTACTGGGCCAGGTAGTTCTGGTAGATATGGAGGTTCTAACTGGAGGCTTTTACCTGGTACTGGTCCAGGTAGTTCTGGTAGATATGGAGGTTCTAACTGGAGGCTTTTACCTGGTACTGGTCCAGGTAGTTCTGGTAGATATGGAGGCTCTAACTGGAGGCTTTTACCTGGTACTGGTCCAGGTAGTTCTGGTAGATATGGAGGCTCTAACTGGAGGCTTTTACCTGGTACTGGGCCAGGTAGTTCTGGTAGATATGGAGGTTCTAACTGGAGGCTTTTACCTGGTACTGGGCCAGGTAGTTCTGGTAGATATGGAGGTTCTAACTGGAGGCTTTTACCTGGTACTGGGCCAAGTAGTTCTGGTAGATTTGGAGGTCCTAATTGGGGGCTTTTACCTGGTACTGGGCCAGGTAGTTCTGGTAGCAGGCCATGACGTGGGGCTGCCGTGTGACGGGGCCCGGCTCGGCCGTCTTCTCGGCCTCCACCGAGCCCTCCTCCTCCATTGCCAGGGCAGAGACGAAGGAGGCCTGGGACGTGTGCCTGGGCAGGGGCTGGGGGGGCAGCGGGGGCAGTGTGGGCAGCATGGGGAGGGGGCGCGGCTCAGTGATCAGCTCGCCATTCAGAACGTAGGTGAGGGGCCCTTCCACGCTGTGATAGATGGAGCTCCGGCTAGAGAGGGGGGGTGGGGGGTGGGGTACAAGTGTGGAAGTTCTGGACATTAGATGCAGGGACTTTGCCACAACTTAGGGTTTCCTGAAATGACACCCCTCAATTCACAGTAGCCAATTTAATATGCTGGCAATATGCTCCCTGTAGCCAAGCCCTTCAGTGTTCAATTTAAGAATTTGGTTATACAGTCTCATCTGATGGGATGGCATGAATAAAAATTAAATGCCTGCTTTCGAACAAAATCCCCACTCCATCATTTCTAAAATATAGCAATCTGGCAAGGTTAGCAGTTGCTTGAGGGGCTATTGATTCCTAAACTTGACATCCACCCACTCCAAAAGATGACAACTGAAAGACACTTGGATGTTGGCTTAAGGCACTAGAATCTACCATCACCTCAACCCCACGCTTAACCTTGGACTTGATTATCATCTAACATCAACCCATTCTGTTTTCACGACTCTGAACTTTTCTGAGCTCTGTTTGAGTCGAGCTCCATCAGTAGACTCTTCCAAACCCTGTTGTAAAGTCTGCCATCCTCTAAGCCAGTGTTTCTCAACCTTTTTCATTTAGTCCACATTAGAGCCACATGCCCCCATTTGACAAGATTTTGTCCTTTGAAGCCCAAATTTAGAGTATTCTGTATTGTTACAACATATGATATTGTTGTCGAGAATCCATGACTATTTGTATTGTAGTTAGAGACAACAGTGAAACTATAATCAAAATAATCATTATTCGACATTCTCTAATTGGGTTAACTTCTTGTAAATTAAATAATTGTGAGGTTTAACAATTCATCAATTTTCTGGGGACCCACTGGAACCCCTTCAAGGACCCCTGGTCGCCCTCGCCCCCCACGTTGAGAACCTCTTCTCTAAGCTAACCTGTAGTTCTCCATGTGGTACGGCTGCTGTGGCTGCTGCATCTGCTGCCTCCTCTTCTTCTTGCGGCCTGGGTACGTCCCAGGCCCCTCGTCGGCGCTGCTGATGGGCTCAAAGTCCTCGGTGGCGGAGAAGTAGGCCTCGCTGTCGGCCACCGACATGCTGGAGTCGGCCGAGCGGTACTGGTGGAAGGTGTTGGAGTCGGCCGAGGGCGTAAAGGGAAAGGAGCCGTAGCTGCGTCGCTGGCGCGGCGAGTCCAGCACGTTCTCGTCGCTGCGGGAGACCTCGCTGCTGAACTGGACGCCACCGCCGCCGCCGCCGCCGCCAAGCACCGGGGGCGGCTTGTCGGTGAAGACCGCAGCAGACAGGCTCTTGGTGCTGCCCAGCCGGCCAGAGTGCACAGAAGACTGGCGCTTTAGAGGCGAGCAGAGCGGGGAGCGCAGCGAGGCGCGCTCCAGGGTGCCGTTGGGAGAGACCGGCGAGCCCTCTGGGACGTCCCCTAAGGTGCTGCACAGTTACAGGAGCAGATGGAACATTCAGTCATTGACTATATAAAAAGGAATTAAAGGTGCCATGTGTGCCATTTCTTAACATCAGCATATCATTTTCAAATGAATTGCGATAACTTTGTCTAAAGTAAAACAGGAGACAGCAACTACATTTGGCCATTTCAATTTCACTTAATACCCATTTCTATTGTTGGTGCAATATATTTCTCTGTGCATTAATTGTGAAAATACTATACATGCCTCAAAAAGTGCTTAAGTCTTTCCCATCAATATGGGAATGAGCCATTTCAAAGGGCAGGCACTTTCAAAAAATGCCTGGCAGGTGATTGGATAAATCATCACCATCTATCACGGGCTCTCTCTCACTGGTGTCACACCTAAAGCCCGCCTGTAACTGCCTCTGGGCATTGATTGGTGCAAATCACTGGTGGTTCAGATTCAAACCAATAAATTGGAGCGGGGCAAGATGGATTTGTTGTGTGACCGGTGATCTCATGATCTCTCTGGATCCAGCTGCCTCGCAAGGTTAGGCTCTCTTAAAAAAAATAACAAATGAAAAAAGGGGGGGGGCAGCTGCTTACCAATCTGGTAAACCGAGTCCATGTCCAATGTGAAATTCTTATTTTGAAATGTTGGGACTATTTGCATGACAAGATTTTTACCAGTCTTGTCATCGTTTATTCAGCAGGATCAGTCAGTCATAGTACGCAAAGGACGCTTTTCACTCTCGGGGACGCTCGGTGAGTTTCACTCTCGTTTCCCGAAGGGGGGGGTGTGTTTCAATACGACTGACCCCGCCCGCTTGGGATGCAGCGTCAGTACAACGGGCGCGCCTACATACACACACACGGACTGCAGCAGCACAGCACCTACTGCTAAACACCAAGGGCTGAAAGAAAACCACAATTTATCAGCCAGAAATGAGCCACACATTACAACCAAACGTCAACTTCTGAGTTTAATGTCGATACAAAGGACTCGGGATGCTCTGGCTGTGTGGAATTTGTTTCTTGATGAATTAGCGGACGTTACTGTGGTATGTTTGGTCTTGTTTGGCTGCGGCCACTGGTTTCCTGCATGTGCAAGAGGGACAGCAATCTTTGCAAATATCGCATTCTGAAATGCGTGTTTCAACATTCCAACCCAGTGATCCTTTGTATCGACATTAACTCATTCTCTGCCAAAGACGTACCCGGACATACTTTTAACAATGGCATTCTGTGCCAAAGACGTACTCGGACGTACTTTCATGTTTTGGCTGTTTACATTACATCAGACACTTTCCCAGCCTGTGACATTGTTTCAAGTCAAACTGATAAAAGGAACCCGCTAGTTTAGTATTTATGGGTGGAGCCTGTGGTCGAAACAGAGTCCGATCCAGAGTTCTCGGCTGGCGACGATGGCGAGGAAGACGCCAGCGTTTTTGTTATTGCTCCACGACGGAGCGCCATGGCGACGAAGGCTCCCCTTCACAGCGTTCTGATCCACAGATGAATCGGAGGAGGAGAAATGGGTGCCACTTGGAGAGAGCGATGACGATGGTAAAAAGTAGCCTATTTTTTGTATCGCGTTTGAGATGAAATGATCACACACACAACATTCGAGTATAATTGTCACGCATTGTTTATAACTTATGCCGCCGGCATGACTCGCTTCACGTTTCCTCTTGCCAGCTCTCCCTCTCAAGGGAGAGCTCTGTCACACTCAAGGGAGGGGGAATCACATGGATACGTCAAACGCGTCAAACCGCGTCACACACCCGTCCCCAGCAACCAAGGCGAAACATGTGTCACATAAACATTTCAAAGTTTACAGCACTAACGTAGCTATTGTGTGATCTTCTGTGCTAACGTTAGTTATGAGAGGTAACGTGACAGCAGGTAACGTTACAGCACTCGTTATTCCTGTGTGTGTGTGTGTGTGTGTGTGTGTGTGTGTGTGTGTGTGTGTGTGTGTGTGTGAGAGAGAGAGAGAGAGAGTGTGTGAGTGTGACCACATAAGGGTTCGTTCCATTTGTTTATGCTTTTATCAAGCTAAGCTAAAAATCCACATGGCAACTGTAAAAGTAAATTATTTATTTGATTTTGTGCACATATTTATCATACTTTGATAAATACTGCGGCCAAGCCTCATCTGTCAAGAAACCCCAGGGGCCAGACTCTCTCTCTCTCTCTCTCTCTGTAGCCGCTCACTGGGCGGGATGGACCGACACAGCTCCCTCAAATACATTCTCTTATTTTTTATTTTTTTATTTGGGAAAACAAATACTGTATAATGTGTCTGATGTGTCACTGAGGCAAAAAATAAAAGGCTCAAAAGAGAGTTCTGCTTGAAACGGTGTCCTTCACTAAAAACCTCTTTTTCTCCTATTTCCTGTTCAAAGGAGGGCATTTTTAGTGAAAACAAGCTAACTTCCACTGCTTGTAACTAAACAAGGAAAGATGGTCGAGTTTCAGTTTTTTACAAGGGGTAAGAAGAGAGTCTCTGCTTTATTGTGAGATATGTTGTGTAATTTTATTCCTAGCACAGAATATTCTGTGGGTCCTGGAAGATCAGGAAATATGCTCAAAATCCTGGCACTGGGAGCACACAGACCGAAATGACCCTGGCAGAGAATGAGTTAAAAGAAGACATTCATTTATTTTTGTAAGTTTTGGTTTGGTATTTTGCAACGATTTTAACATACACGGTATGGCCGGCCACTTCAAGCACCATCCACCCAGCCCGCCAGCCGAGCTGCAAGCAGATCCGTCGTGTCAAAAGCTCTAACACTGAAATGTCACTATGGAGCTACAAAATACATCATTTTTGGACACCCGACCCAGCGACAACCACATGGGATCGTTTAATGTCCCGATTATGAAGCAACCCAATCGCCAGAATCAAATGTCAAAAAAGAATACCGGTATTATGGAGCTAAAAAATCAACTCAATCAAATTCGTCAAATTAACGTTATACGCGCCGCAACAAATAAACACATTTCCCAGTGTCTCTGCCATCACACTGGACATCAACACTAGCGGGAGACTTCTCCCCCTCCAGCAAATATACATGAATGCTATGCGTAACAAACAACACATCTTACCGAGAGGGAGAGAGCTAAGCTAAGTAGCTAACAGCTAACTAGCGTGTTAGCTAGCCGATCTGAAAAGCATGTAAACAGTAGGGATGGGCATTTCTAGCAAAAACACTATTCGAAATTCGCTGGCCAAATTCGAATTTAATTCGAAATTCGAAAAAAAAAAAAAAAAATGTAAAAAAAATATATATATATATATTTTTTTTGTGAGTGAAATGTTGCATTGTCTCCCCTGATTCTAAGTCTACGGCTTTATTAATTAATATAAAAAGCTTCTGCTGTGGATTTTTAGCTCAAACAAGCATTGCACCACTGAAGTAAAGAACATGTTACATGACATTGACATTTTCGAAAATAAAAAACAGTTTTGACAATCATGAGTGGTTCATTAAATATTTAGTAGGCTCAGGTCTGAGTGCCAAAGGGGTGCCAAAGTCACCCCCTCTCCCTCTTCATGGGATTTCATCCGCCATTCATTTTTCCATAAACCTTGCTTAAAATGCTTATAAAAATTGTTTTACTTGCTCAAACCAAGCGATTTGACTATACTTAGAATCAGGGGAGACAATGCAACATTTCACTAAAAAAAAAAAAAATTTTTTTCCGAATTTCGAATTTCAATAATAAAAGTCGACCTTGATAATAACAACGATTATTCGAAAATTCGAAATTCGATGCCCATCCCTAGTAAACAGCGGTGAGATTAGTGAGAGAGTCGGTAAAAGGAGGAGAGACCCTCGAGTGCTTGTGCAGAACTAGTGCACGTTGTGTACAATGGGTAATGAGCCGCTGTGATGAAGATTAAATCGAGATTAACGGAGTTGAGAGCAGACAGATACTATCGTAGCTGTGGTCTCTCTCTACTAGTCAACTCAGTGCACATGACGCGTTCAGGAGCCGTCGGTAAAGCATGCGAGTGTGGCCTTTGAGTGACATCTGTAAACGTGTCTCAACAAAATAATTAACCTGGGTTACCCTTACTACAAAGTTTACTATACAACTGAATGGGGGCAACATCATCCGCCCTGCATCTAATGTATTGAGTAGGCTACCTGTGATCATCATTGTAGGGGGATACTCACACACACAGTATTATAGGCTACTTTCATATTGGGGCCATGTATCCTTGCCTTTATCTCACCCTGTTGTATCTTTGCTTTCGTCATGACACTATACAAGAAAGAAGTAACACAAATTACATGGAATAACAATTGCCACTCCATCCGCGGCTGTACCCCATCGAGCCACAACCCAGGGATGCCTGCCCCCACAGTTGCCACACGCCGCACGTGGTCTGGGGCCGAATTTGCCCTTGTTTGATCTTGCAAAACATGTATATAGTAGGGGTGCACCGATTGCAATTTTGTTGGCCGGTTCCGATTTCATTTTTTTTAATAGTCTGACTTGAATAATTTACAGCTTACACAAACATTTTGTAACTTTGTTTGAAAATTAAGATTCATATAACAATTCTTATCATCTCAAAATAAAAGTGTTCCAGGTTACTGGACAGAGCTTTTTTGTGCAAATACAATGAATAAAAAATAAAATAAAATCCAATAGCCTATATCCCACAGCTATCATGCATTTACTTTTCCAAAAGAAAACAGGTGCAACAGAACATCAAGGAGTTTATAGCCTGGCTCCAGACCAGTCCGCTTGAGTAGAAGGGGAAATTAGTTTATGAGTTACAGTAATGATCTTCAGTCTGAATATCAGAGTTTATACAGTCCGAAATTTCGTATGCGTTTTTTTAAATCTGCCATCCGAAAAAAGATCGTCACGCACAGAAAACCTTGCACACTGAGTCCGATGCATTTTATTATTATGTTCATCATTCTATTTGCAATACGAAACAAATAGTCGACTCTCTCCTGTATCCACGTTACAACATGACTGACAGGTTGAGGCAGCAGCGGTGATGTGGAATGGAGAAGGTCGGGGAATGGTTATCATACTGGACACAATGCTCACGTTCACCTCGCCAAGCCAGCTGTGCACGATGGCGGGTTGCTGCAGCACTGCTTCCCGGGGAGAGAGAGCAGAGAGAGGGGGAGGGGCCAGTGAGGTGGAGCGAGCCGTTCAGACTGGACTCCAACCGAGCGGGACTCGGCCGCACCTCTGTCTCCACGGCTTATTTTCGACTTGCATGTGTGACAAACGAGCTTTGTCTTCTTCACTGACGGTGAAAAAATTCCACAACGAGGAAGGTATGCTGGCGTGTGTGGTGTGGTGGCTGCCTGTCTCTTTGCTTTGGGGTGCGCGCACGTCACGTGAAAAAAGGGGGGGAGCCAACCGGCACACAGAATAGGCTATGTAGACTGACCGATGCAGGTCACCGGTCACGGCCGATCAGCTGAAAATCGACCATTTCCGGTCACGTGCCGATCGATCGGTGCATCTCTAGTATATAGGTAGGTATATTAAATTAATTTTTGAATTGATTTGTCATTGTCAGTGTGTGTTACTCACTCGGCAGGGCTCTTCCCATTCATGGGGAACATGCGCTCCTCTGTGCTTGGAGAGGGGGTGTCCCTCTCCCCGGCCAGCAGGGGCAGCGCGGCGCTGGAGGTGCTGTTTTCCTCGGAGGAGGAGGCGGAGCTGTGGGAGCGCTGGTGCTGGGGCACCTGGAGGCTAAGGTGCTGCTGGCCGCGTCTCTCGGGCAGCTCGGGAGGTGGCCCGGGCGAGTGGGCGTCCCTTTTCAGTCCCACGGCCCTGACTGAAAGAAAATACCCACGGTTACTGCAAATATGACATACATTTTTGCATCTTATATGTATGTTGTACATCTTTTGTTTCATGTTCTCATATGTTCTAAAGTTGTTAAATCTTGCATATATTTTCCTATCTATATTTTTCATTCTGTATACATTTAGTTAGTAGCATGGTAAACCAGCCAGTCACGTGGACTCACATTTCATTTCGTTCTACCAGAATGAAATGAAATGAAACAGAAAGCTCTCAAGGAAGCCTGGCTTAGAAACACTGTTCTATGATATATCCAGGGAATATAACAAAGATCACAACTAATTCTGCAAACTGTTTGACTGCCAGTGTGTGCAGTAGTCAAGCCCGTACCATCCACTTTGGGCGTTTCCTTGGTGAAGATGCACTCATCAGGCTGCAGCAGCGACTGGCCGTAGCACATGTCCGATTCGGTGCTGGAGCAGGAGAAAGCCGAGGAGGAGGAGGGCGTGAGCTCCTCCAGTCTGAAGAAGTCCAGGCCCGTGTTGGTGCCGCCGAAGAAGCGGCAGCCCCCCAGGCAGCCGCAGCGGTTCCTGCTGCGCCTGCTCCGAACACCCGCCTCCTCTGGCCACAGGAACCAAAGTCTGGGGAGAGACGGTGGAGGAGAGCGATAGAGGGGGATGAAGGAGGGAAGTACAAAAGGAGGACTGGGGCAGGAGTAGGGTTGGGTAGCGTTCACATTTGAACCGATACCGGTACCAGTTCAAATAAAGTATCTATCTCCAAGTTATGAAAGCTTTCCTGGCCCAAGATTATTCACCATGGTTACTGAAAGCAGTTTCATTACTATAAATAGCTGATGATATCTATCATAGAACTTGAACGGTAAAAAATGGTATAAAAACATTCAGCAATGCATTTTGGTAACTGATAGGTAATGGTAACTCAGTTTTACCATTGTCCCTGTGGGGGGGGGGGGGCAATTCCCCAAAAAGAAAAAGGAAAAAAATTAGTAAGTTTTCAAAATTGCAATATTTCCTGAATTTCGCAATGAATTTCGAATTGAATGGGGTCATTCATTATCTCCATTGTTCAGTCAACAAGGTTTGGTTTGGGGTCATTTACCTGCCCCAGCATATGCTATAGACATCCTAATGTGGCTATGTTTACATAATGGCCTTCTTCAGCTTAATGCTCCTCTTCTGCTGCTGCTTCTCTCAGGTGTGCAGGTATGAATTTGTCAAGTTACAATGGACAGTAAGCAGTGAAATAACATAATCTGCAGCAGGGCAGACAACAATTGTGAAAGACCATGGTCCATTGACCATTGTTTTTTTTTAATACAACGAACGCGTTTCAGCGGGTAGCCTTCATCAGCATTGATGAAGGCTACCCGCTGAAACGCGTTCGTTGTTGCTGCTGTACAAGCTAAGTATTAAAAAACCTAAATTACTTTTTTGAGTGCTGGCCTTTTGTTCTTTTTTGTACGTTTCTACCTTGGCCCTGCACCTTGACTGACTTCAATTTTGAAGTGTGCTCGCTACTGCTGTTGTTTTATGCTATCTGATTACACCCACTGAAGCTATATAAATTACTTTTTAAAAGAAAGTTTCAGCATTGGCATTTTAGTTGGCCAAAAAAAAGTTATTCGCAATGCCAGAGTCCCTTGATCAAAACAAAATGGTGCAAATTCAGAAATGAAAAAGCTCATGGAGATGAAAAATAACAGATGACCGTGATCTTGGTCTGGGTTGGCTACCTCTTGGTCTGAGCGTCATGCAGTTCCAGAAAATGCCTCTGGACTTCACATTTGGCCGGGTGGTCGGCTGCCAGGGCGATGTCCGCCGTGATGAGGTTGAGGTTGACCGTGCCCGCCTCCAGCCAGACGGAGCGGCGCAGCAGAGGGGGCTGACCCGGACCCGGGCCCTGCCCCCCGGGCTGCGGCCGGGCAGCCTCTCCATGCTGCTGCTGCTCCATGTACTGGCGGATGGTGACGTCCTGCACCATGGCGCTGATGCCCTCCCCCACCGCCTGGTTGTGCAGGTTGCAGTTGGCCACGCGGACGGCGCCCGTCTGGGGAGGGGAGAGGGAATGACGGTATAATGTGAGAGTTGTGTGAAATCTAGGGAGCAATACAAATCTGTAGCTGTAACTGCATTGAGGCTTGAAAAAAAATCCTTGGTACCAATTACCTTGATGTTGGCAGCACAGCCGTGTTCCACAGCGAAGAGGTCGACCCCGTCCATGGCCAGCCGGGTCATGGTATACTTCAGCTCCTCTGATGTCCGACAGTGACCTGGCAAGCAGGTCAGCTGAAAGAGAGTTATCATTTAATACCAGGAAATCTCCTACAGATGCAAATCTCCAACTGCGCTCTACGTGATAGCACTTTGTAGCCTCCAGCCACAACAGCAAAAGTGTCAGGAGCTAAGGAGGGCTCTCTGGCTGATGTTTTAAAAATATCCTTGTTGTTATGCGAACACAAACAAGGCATGTTCTGATACAGCCTTGATGTTCTGATACAGGCTTATTGTTGTTTTTTTGCTCTAACATGCCGTTGAATTCTATCCCCTTGTTTGTGGCTCGTGTGAGTACATCAATAGATTTGCATTGTTGATTCAGACAAAACCTGCAAAACTAGAACCCCCTTTTCAAGGTGTGTGTGTGTGTGTGTGTGTGTGTGTGTGTGTGTGTGTGTGTGTGTGTGTGTGTACCTTGGCGTCACAGATACGGCGGTCGACACCATGCTGGCACATGATGGAGGGTTTGGGCTGCTCTAGCTGGAACTCCCTGGACACCCCATGGAAAACGAAGGTCTCTCCCCACTCCATCAAACTGGCCAACTGAGAATCACACAAACACACCGTTAAACACCTTGACTCGAGTAGCATAAGTAGCAGAGACTAGGCCATTGGGTTTGGCCAATGCCGTGTGAAATGCATGATTGAGGAAGGTACACGGTACAAGGTACACCATAAGTATACCTTGCTGTGCGCAGTTCCGGGTAAATTAAAGTGTTTCTGAATGTCTTGGAATGAGTGGAGACCACTGAGCTAAGACCCCCAAAAATATCCCCCCAAAAATATAATTCAGAGTGTGAACACAACTATTACTCCACGAGGGAAATTATATTGGACTGTCTCTCAACTAGAGACCATAGTTACAGAATATAGGCGAATGAAGGTACCAGTTGGTTGTAATTTTGCAAAACATATTTGTACATAGCCAGTAATGATGGAGTCAAACTTAGTTTTAGCATGTTTAGGAGAAATATTGGAATAGTCTTGTAGTCTATGAGGGTGAACAGTGTTTTGCTCGATAGGGTGCCAGCATACAGAGGCAACCATTTGGAAAGAGGACGCAAGACGAATGACCAGTAGTACCATTGGCAGATTGGGAGTCGCTGTCCACCTCTATATTTTGGTTTCTGGAGGGTTGAAAGTTTAGGCCTAGGTTTATTTTCCTAGGTTTATATTTCTTGACATTTTGATTTGTAAAACCAATGACAGACTCACCACAGATCTGTATAGAAAACCCACAGATGGTAACTCCTTACTCCATGTAGAGAGCTATCACCCTACACCACTTAAAAAGGGCATTCCCATTGGCCAGTTTAAACGTTTACGTAGGAACTGTAGTTCAGATGACTCAGATGAGTCTTTACCTCCGCAAGCCCTTTCTTGTAATTAATTGACAAAGCAACTGAGGGGTGAATAGAGATCCCAAAGTATTTAATCCACCACTGGGACATTTAATGGGGTAGCTGTATGTCTGGCAGAGGTATTCAGCAGCAATAGTGCAGATTTTCTCCAGCTAACTTTGTATCCAGATTTCTGGTAATTTTAAGATATTTAGGAGGTGGGGTCTGGGGAAGAGACTGTGGGAAATTCTGAATAAAGAGCAGTATATCATCTGCATACAGATATGGTGTTTGGTGTCGTGAACAATAATAGGGTCATGGTTAGCTGGTTGCCGAATGGCCTGGGCAATGCCTGGGCCACAGGTTCGAAGGATAGAGCAAATAACAAAGGCGAGAGAGGGCAGCTCTTGTGGAAGCTACTGTACGTGAGCCTGGGCATAGTTTTGAGCAAGTGTTACCCATCAACACCATAGCGGTTGGATTGGTATACAGTAGCTGAACTATTGCTAAACTAGAACGACCGCACCGCGGATTTATGCCTCCGCCATTAGTTCATCCTTGAGTCCAACTGGACGTTTGAGGCAAATGAGATGAAATTCCATCAAGGCATTCCTGAGATATGGCGTTAACAATCTTGAAAATGGAGGTCACAGTGACCTTGACCTTTGATCACCAAAATGTAATCTGTTCATCCTTGCGCCCAAGTCAACGTTTGAGCCAAATTGAAAGAAATTCCATCAAGCCGTTCTTGAGATATCGCTTTAACGAACTTGGGAATGGCATTCGTGAGGTCACAGTGACCTTTGACCACGAAAATCGAATCAGTTCATCCTTGAGTCCAAGTCGATGTTTGAGGCAAATTTGATGAAACTCCGTCAAGGCATTCCTGAGATATCGCGTTAACAAGCTTGAAAATGGTGTTCGAGAGGTCACAATGACCTTGACCTTTGACCACCAAAATCTAATCAGTTCATGCTTGAGTCCAAGTCGATGTTTGAGGCAAATTTGATGAAATTCCGTCAAGGCATTCCTGAGATATCGCGTTAACAAGCTTGAAAATGGCGTTCGAGAGGTCACAGTGACCTTGGCCTTTGACCTTTGACCACCAAAATCTAATCAGTTCATGCTCGAGTCCAAGGCGATGTTTGAGGCAAATTTGATGAAATTCCGTCAAGGCATTCCTGAGATATTGCGTTAAGCTTGAAAATGGCGTTCGAGAGGTCACAGTGACCTTGACCTTTGACCACCAAAATCTAATCAGATCATCCTTGAGTTTAATTCGATGTTTGATGCAAATTTGATGAAATTCCGTCAAGGCGTTCCTCAGATATCGTGCTAACGAACATCGGACGGACGGACGGACAACCCGGATCCATAATGCCTCCGGCCTGGCTATCGCTGGCGGAGGCATAAAAATTATTTCCAAAACACATGTGGCGCAACAGCCCATAGGTAGTGCCACTCAAGGCAGTCAAATGCCTTCTACGCATCTAGAGAAAGAATAGAATTAGATGTTTCAGCAGTATTTTAATTTTCCATAGCATGAACAAGGCGATGAATATTATCTGAGGCAAGGAGATTTTTGATTTAGCCCGTTTGGTCCTCATGTACCAGAGAGGTCATAAACGGTTCCAGTCAAGCAGCTAGTATTTTGATGCAAAGCTTCATATCTCGGGGTCTTGTTCTCGAGTGAGGGGACAATGGAGCGGGAGATGGAGAATCGGAGCAGCTAGAGTACCGTAGTATTTTGTTCACTGTATTGCACCATTGTGACGAAAAGAGAGCCGAGCCAGAAGGCAAAGCTCTTTATCTACCGGTCAATCTTTGTTCCTACCCTCACCTATGGTCATGAAGGATGGGTCACCGAAATAACAAGATCGCAGATACAAGCGGTCAAAATGGGTTTTCTCAGTGCAAATGTCATTGTTAAAGGGACACTCAAAAATTCAGCCACATTTTTCTATACTTAAACCTCCATTAACTGAAATATGACTTGGCTATCCCCCAGTAAAGACAACGGTTAACAATGGGTGCTAATAGCCACAAGCTGGCAACTAGCAACGCTCACTGACACTGACTGTGACACACAACGTGACTATATATACAGTATACTATACAGTGTTTCCCCTGGAAAAATGTTCAGGCCTGGAGGGATTTCGAAACGTACACTGACCGCAACAGTGGGGGCCCTCGCTGGCGACGCTAAACTTTTAGCTAACCTGTTCGCGTCTATGTTCACAATGGCATTCCAAGTATCATACTATTATGATATGCGATGCGAACCGTTGTATTATGGGATGTGCGTTTCCCAGGCAACGACACACGTTGACATGTTTTGGAACAGCGGCGCATGCTGGCGCAATGCTCCTAAATGCTTATTGTTTTGAATGATTTGGCATCTTCTATTACGGTCAACACTGTCAACACCAGTATTGCTGTATTGTAATAATATGCCATAAAGGTTTCTTTGCAATTCTTTTTCTGGCCTGGCGCCGTAGAATGGTAGGGGAAACACTGCTATAGTATATGAGTGAGAGGATGTATACTAATCGCCCAACTCCCCTGGGGTTTCCTCCAGATAGGAACCTCCCGCTAAAAAAAACATGGGGGGGGGGGAGGGGGGGGATGCCACCTGGGCGAGTTGTTCCAGGCACGTCCAGCTGGGAGGAGACCACGGGGCAGACCGAGAGCTATGTGGAGAGATCATATCTCCATGCTGGCCTGGGAACACCTGGGGATCGCCCAGTCAGAGCTGGCTAATGTGGCCGGGGAAAGGGAAGTTTGGGGTCCCCTGCAGGAACTGCTACCTCTGCGACCCGATCCCGGATAAGCGGTTGAAGATGGATGGATGGCTTCATATCTGTGTTCAGAATTGATAAGGGACGGTAGCTTGAAGAGAGATTTGGGTCCTTGCCCTTTTTTAGAAGCAGATAAATAAGAGCTATGTTATTGTTATTGGATAAGGAGCCTTTTTTGATTGCAGAATGAATCATTTGAAGAATAAGAGGGCCCCACTGGGGCCAAAATGCCAAGTTCAGGCGGTAAACCATGTTAACCTGGTGACTTTCCTTTGTTCATATTGCCAAGGGCTTTATGGAGTTCACACAGAGTTATAGGGACTTCCAATGCAAGGTGGGCTTGCGGGAGAAGCTGTGTTAACTGCAGGGAGTTCAGGAAGTCATTACAACATTGATCATTGTAACTTATGTCTGAGGAATACAGAGCAGAGTAGAATATGTGAAAGCATTATCCACTGGGCTGCTGACCTGTGGGGGGATTTGACACAGGTTATATGTTTGCTAGTTGTTCAATAGTTTTAAGTTTAGAGGCTAGTAAGTGGCTTGGCTGTGCACTATGGAGCTAATCATTTTGTCTAATCCTGTGGATGAGGAAATCTGCTCTAAATCTAAGTGATTGTTTCAGTTCTTTATTGAGTAATTCTCTTTTAAGAACTAGAGCAAGGGTAGGATTCAAAGTTTCTGCCATTTCCTTTTCCAATTCATGTTTCAGTTAGGACTTGTGCAAACTGGGAGAAAATCCCATTGTTTTGTCCCTGATGAACCCTTCACTGCATCCCAGAGAACACTAGGGTCGAGCGCAGATGGTTTATTGATAGTTAGAAATGAATCCAGTTGTTCTCTCACCTCCCTTAAAATAGACTCCTTCTGTAGCAGGGTGGATTTAAAACGTCAGTGAGGGGGAGGGGATTGCAACTGTGCCCATAATTGCCCTGTGGTCAGAGAGACCCATTGGTAGTAAAACAAAATCAGAAGTCCTATCAGGGCTGCGATCTTCCCTAACAATTGATAACAATGGGTAACACTAATATCACATCCCGGTAAAACACTGCAACATACATACATTTAAAACTTGAGCACACAGATGGAAACAACTGCTGCTACTAATAGCATACCTGTGGCACAGTGACCCTCCCGGTGAGCTGGCCGGCCTGCATGTCGATGAGCCAGGCGTACTCCATCGTGTCGCTGCCCAGCGGCAGGCCCTGGGCTGAGAACATGGCGTGAGCCCTCATCTGCAGGCCGGACAGGCTCAGATGGCCGTCTCTTAACACGCCGTCTGCTGTGGGACGCTGAGGGGCATTCACAATAAGTCACAAGAAAGTCACAAGATGGCTCCAAATATTCTCATGCAAGACGCAATGTATCAGATTTAAAAAGCTGAATAAAAATGGCTGATTTTGGGGGGGAAATAAAAAATCTAAAATCTAAAGCTTGGTTTGGTAATAAAAAAAACTACAATATACAAATGCATTGGTTGATTAAATACTGACAGGTGTGTCATGATCGGCCCAATGAATCATTGAATATCATTGCTCAGTAGTTGGAAAGATTGAGTTATGACAGTAGGTCACTACCTTGATGAGTTAAGTTATCTGAAAACTCAAAGAAAGTGAAATAGCATGAAGAAAAATGTTTCTTTCAAAATGTTTCATTTTGCCTCAAAGGTCAAAGGTAACTATATTGTCCCTTACAGGGAAATTGGTTTGCAGCCAGGTAATAGGGTTAGGGTTAGGCTAACCCTAACCATAAACACACACATCATACAAACGCAAAAAATAATATATATATAGAAGACTAAAGCCTAAAAACAGGGCAATGGAGGCAGAGAGATTTTTAAAAGTACAACAGGTAGCAGCATCAGCAAAAGTGCATAAGTGGGCAGTCTGTGAAAAAGGGCAAAACCAGAAAAATAATCAGCTATCTCTATCAGCTGAATAGCAGCCGGGACAAAGGAGAGTTTGAAGCGCTTGGTTCTTGTAGCAGACAACCTGAGGACAACAGCTCAAACTCCGAACGAAGGGGGTGATCTAGGCCCCCCAGGAGGGAAGTGGCTTTCCTCAGAACCTGCCTCTTGTAAAGGTCTATGAGCTGGGCTTGGGTACTCCCAGAAACCTTGCTGGCCACTCTGACGAGGCTACGTCAAGCCTGTTCTTATTGGCCAGGGTTGTGTTACCAAACCAGGCCACAATACAGAACATAAGAACAGATTCAATCAAACTCATGTAGAAAAGGGTCATCATTACAGAAGATACATTAAAATAACACATTTTCCTCAGGAGAAAAGGCGCTGCTGGACTTTTTTAGATGTGGCAGCAACATGAGAATGAAAACACAGTTTGTTGTCAAGAACAACACCCAGGTATTTGTAGCTGTCTACAAGCTCAATGTCTGTGCCTTTGATGCAAGTAAGAGTAGGGCTAGGAGGAGTCTTTCTAAAGCTGATGATCATGTCTTGGACACATTTAGCTCTAAGAAGGACTCGTTGCACCAAGTTATGAAGTCACCGACCACTGGTCCATGCTGTGATTCATCCTCATCAAGGAGACTAACAATGACAGAATCATCTGCAAATTTGATGATATATCATTTAGGGTGATTGCTACGATAGTCATTGGTGTACAAGATGTAGAGTAGTGAGGAGAGACAGCAGCCTTGGGGAGAACCAGTGGAAGAGTGCAGCAGAGAAGAAAGGAAGTCATTCACCCTCACGCACTGGGACCTATTTATCAAAAAATCAATGACCCAACCCACAAGATTTAAATCCAGTTTAAAAGTATGAATCAGCTTTTCTGCTAAGAGGTGTGGCTGGATTGTATTAAAGGCTGAAGAAAAGTCAATAAACAGCAGGCTGGCATGAGTTTTTGTCCCCTCAAGGTGGGGATACAGGAAATGTAGTAGAGTGGTAGTAGCATCATCTACACCTCTACCAGACCTGTATGCAAATTGCACGGGATCAAGGAATTTCTCCACCTGCTTTAAAATCTCTTTCTTTGACTAGTTTTTCTAGAGTTTTCATAATCAAAGAAGTCAAAGCAACAGCCCTGAAGTAATTTAATGTCTTAGGGGTCTTCACTTTGGAGATTGCCAACCGCAAGGGGACGAACTCTTTACATTCTGTGGCAGAGATTAAGGAAAGTTAAGGATTAAGGAGCGTTGTTTGGGAAAGCCGTTTACGTTGGGCAGCAAATAAGATCCAACTCATGGCCAAAGCTTAGAAACTCCCCTACACGTATGTGCTTGTGCACAGTGTGAGCGTTACCACATGTTTGACATCACCAAATGCTCAACTCTGGCTTACTGTAATTCAAGGGGTTTTGAAGCACTGTGTTACAGTAGCAGTTAACAGATTCAACAGTTATGTAACATGTCTCCGTCTTATTCAGTCTATTCACTTGTCAAGTTGTGACTGTGAGATTTAAAGATAGTCTCATCCAATAGTTGTATCCAAACATAAATCAAGTCAAGCTAAATCTAAGTGATGACAGAACTGTATTGAGACAATTGGAGTGGCAGCATGTTTGTGACCTGGTAGTTGTCGCTGATGAAGATGTGCATGGGAGAGAGCAGCATCTGCAGCTTGGTCTCCTTGTAGCCCTTCTTCATCTCAAAACACAGACGCTCCAGGTGGCCGGACGGACCCTCGGGACCCTCGCTGCTGCAGTGCTGGAGGCACACAATCATACACACAATCAAGCTTTTTCATAAGTGCTATATTATATAGACGACTTTCAGATCAGAATCAGAATCACTTGTATTGCCACAGTATGCAAGTTACATACGAGGAATTTGTCTTAGTGTCTGTATGCAGCGTAGCGGTCACATCAATATACAGAGATAAGAAGTAGGAAGATAACTAAAGACAATCGCAAAGTTGCAAGTGCAATCAAATCGAATCAAATCGAGTCAATATATACAATATGTACATGAGTGGTGAAGTGTTCTGTGGATGATAAATATGAATTTACGTTGGATTTACATGAGATTTACAGACTGAGTTAAATAGACGTTAAATAGGCAGTGGATTTACATGAATTTACAGTCAGAGTTAAATAAGAGTTTACATTGAATGTACATGAAATTTACAGGCTAAGTTAAATAGGCATTAATGTGCACGGAATTTACATGAATTTACAGTCCCAGTTAGACAGGCATTAAATTAGATACAGTATGAGTTCCAGTTTTATGGGGGGGGGGAGTTCAGTTGAGTTTAGGAGGAGGTAGTGAGTTTGTGTGTGGGGGGGGTTGTTGGTGAGGCCCTTGGCGGAAGGGGTTTCCGGGCCTTGTTGGTGAGGCTGATGGCGGTTGGGAAGAAGCTGGTCTTGTGGCGGGCGGTTCTGGTCTTTGCAGACCTCAGTCTCTTGCCGTGGGGGAGTGTCTTAAAGAGTTTGTGGCCAGGGTGGGAGGGGTCGGCCATGATCTTGCGAGACCGCTTCAGTGTCCTGGCTGCATGCAGGTCCTGGAGGGATGGCAGGTTGCATCCGATTATCCTCTCAACGCAGCGGATGATGCGCTGAAGTCTGTTGATGTCTTTGAGAGTGGCAGCAGCATACCAGACGGTGATGGAAGAGGTGAGGATAGACTCAACGATGGAGGTGTAGAAGTGCACCATCGTGGCCTTTGGCACTTCACAGAATTGTGTTGCTAGGGGACAGTTTGGAACCTAGTTTATGTCCTGTCAGTTATTGTACTAGCAAACACTGCAACAGGAAGTAAGCTGAGGGCAATTCAGAATGTTTGTTGTCGAGTTGAAACCATCTATAGCGCTTTCTGCCAGTCTGATGACGGCTCAAAGCGCTTTACAGTAATGTCTACTGTACATTCACTCTCACATTCAGACATGACAGCATCTGCAGCCATGCCAGGTGCCAACTGCTCATTGCGAGCAGTTAGGCATTCAGTGCCTTGCTCACACACACACTTGGACACTTCAACACGCAGCCCCGGAGGAGCGAGCCACGAACTGGGAACCTTCCGATTCCCAGACGACTGCTCTACCTAATGCACATTTAGACACTTTTTGCAAACTACTGGTTATGCATATGATGCACACTGTGCACATTATGTATATATACATGTGATCCCATGTGATACATGTGATTTTCTAGTGTATGTATTTTCATGCTTCTCTATATTTACATACATGGTATATGTTTTTATTGTCTCTGTATGTTCCACTGCACCTCCTGCCTCCTGTAGTGTAATTGATATTTTCATAATAACTATCATTATATAATACTGTATTTCTATTTAATAGTCTCTAGCATTGTAATTACCGTTGCATTATCACTGATACTACTGTACCCATTTGCCCTGCTGTTATTTATATCGTATTTTTCCTTTGTTGTATCAGGTTCCACTGCGGCGACACCTCGATCTTGCCCACAGGGACCATTCCAGTTTTCCAGTTTCATCTCATCTAATCCAACAGAAACACATTCTTAACGGCATTAAACAAGTCTTGGGGAGGGGCCTCACCATGGGCAGACGGCCGTGGACCTTGTACAGGTTGATGAGCACGGTGATGTCCCAGGGTCTCAGGTCCAGAGGGTGGATGTTCTGCTGCGAGCTGTCCTCCATGCCCAGGGGAGACCAGCCCAAGCCAGAAGAGGTGGAGGCGGACAACACTGGGCTGGTCACCGCCTCCTCAAAGTCTGTGTACATGTCATCCTCACCAAAGTAGTTTTCCTATGCAAAGAGAGATGGTGAGGTTCTGGCTGTTTTTATTCATTGTTTGTACTAAAATCTATGACAAGTAATGCACTATAATCTATCTATCTATATATATAGCTGCAGGACGGGCGAGCCCGCAGAGCTACGTGCGCTCGATTCCTAGTATATCTTATATATATATATATACAGTATATATTATATATATATATATATATATATATATATACAATTTAGTATGTGGGCTCTGTCCACTGTTTGTTTCAAGTTCTGTGTTCGGCCACAGCTATGCCGTTTTATGTGCGATCTGGCTGGAATCTTTAGGGGGTGTAAAGAGCACCCGTGCGGGTGACCTGATGGCGCCATATTTTTAAATTAGGGCAGATTAATTGCCCTAAGGCTGATTGCCCTAAGGTTGACGCTATAGTTCAGTGATGTCATCAGTGATAATGTCATCAGTAATGTCATCAGTGATGATGTCATCAGTGATGCCATCAGTCTGAGGCTATATAAGTGATGGGAGTATGGGAGGAACCAGATGGAGACGATGGCTTCCGCCCCTGGGCTCTGCGGGTGACCTACAGTAACTGAGCCAGATTTTTTAATTAGGTGATTGCCCTAATTGTCATCCATGAGCAAGCGAGGCCACGACGCACAGTGGTCATCAGTGATGTCATAAGAGCAAGTGAGCCCGCACAGCGGGCAAGCTGCAGGGCGGGCGACAGAGCAAGTGAGCCTGCACAGCAGTCGAGCTGCAGGGCAGGCGACGGAGCAAGTGAGCCTGCACAGCGGTCGAGCTGCAGGGCGGGCGAGGCCGTGCAGCAGCCAAGCTGCGTATAGGATGAGGCGATGTCTCGTCATAGACGCTGCGTTAGCTGGCTCAGCCTGGCTGGGGGCGTGGTCAGGGTCGGGTAAATCCCCCGTTCGATCCATTCAGCAAAGTTAGAATTTAGCTGCTAGCCCAGCCCAGGCAGACACGATCAGGGATTCAACCACCGCAGTAAACGCACATCTGAATAGACGTCTTGTGTTCTGCTCTAGAATCCCCAAAACTGTAGTTAGAGCCGCACCTTCCTTTGGTGAGTCAGCCCATTGAGATATATGGGCGGTTTTACCCCACTCGCGCGCCAGCCATATAACATTTTGTGGGCGTTCCCACACATGCCAACTGTCTCTATGCATACTGTAGGGCCAGCTCAGCGAGCTGCGCGCGAGATGCCTAGTAATATAAATTTTGAGTAATGCTTTAGACTAGTTTCACTCCATATGTAATAGTAACATCACAACCAGTATTTTTGTATGTGTAAGCTACTTTATGGAGGTCCCTCATAGTTAAGTCTATGAAAATGATTTAAGTTTATTTTGCACCGTGTGCTTTTATTTTGAAGGCTAGAAAGTCTACATTTCTACCGGAAGTCACATTTAGAAATTGTGTTATTTAAGCCTAACCATTGACAATGAGCCTAACCCAAACCATAACCAAGTTGTTTTAACTTGCCTAAACACAACAGTTACAATCAACCTTTGCGATGTAATTCAACATTTTCAAATCCGTTGAAGGGGCTTTTATTGTGAAGTTATGCCCGGAAAACAAATTATTTCATTCTGACTGATTTTACACTTGTGTTGCTGGACACATGTTGCAGGGGCTCACGCAGGCACACTGATGGCTCATTTTGCTGGACATTGGCAGGATTATGTATATAACTGAAGAAGTAAGATCATATGAAGCATTTCATGAGGATACCTTGTGAGGTTAACTAGATGTAAGATATCTATGAAGCGTTTCATGAGGAGACCTTGTGAGGTTAACTGGATGTAAGATATCTATGAAGCGTTTCATGAGGAGACCTTGTGAGGTTAACTGGATGTAAGATATCTATGAAGCGTTTCATGAGGAGACCTTGTGAGGTTAACTGGATGTAAGATATCTATGAAGCGTTTCATGAGGAGACGTTGTGAGGTTAACTGGATGTAAGATATCTATGAAGCGTTTCATGAGGAGACCTTGTGAGGTTAACTGGATGTTTGATGCATGGTGAATCTGCACCATGCCATTCATTAACTGGGGCGTGAGAAATTGATTTTGGATCCAGAGGAGAGCGCTAATCTTCTGTACCTTGATGGCGAACAGCGCTCTGAGCAAAGGCCCGTAGAGGAGGACCTGGGAGCCCGGGGACATCTCCATCTCCACATGCAGCCTGTCGGGGGGCAGCTCAGACGGGTCGGTCGGCACCCGGCCGTGGGCGCCCGAGCTGGAGTTGTGGGGCGCCGAGGCGTGTTCTGGGGGTCGCAGGGCCGACAGCATGGACTCTTCCATCTCTGACACTGGGCATGGAATCACAAGCGAGTTAGACAAGATTATGTGCAACAGCTACAGTAGCAAAGACAGAACCATTTTCCGGCTATTTTCGCGGTCTCATTCAAATTCAAATGAATGAGAAGTAAAAATCCAAACGCTAAAACTCAGCTGCATTCGATCTTAGTGAGTTTATATTCTGATTTTCGAGACAGTCAAGTGCCGAATAACCCCCAATGTCAAAACTAAGTGGAATATTTAGGGATGTTAACTCATTGAGTGCCAATGACGACTATAGTCGTCAATTCAAATAGTAACGTTCAGTGCCAATGACGACTAAAGTCGTCAATTGCGTTTTTTGACGGTGGGACGTGGATCAAAGCCTGATCTATCTCCTGTGAAAGTATGGTGGGTGTGTAAAAGCTATTTTACAGACCCATTAGGTGGCGACAGTGCTCTCCAGATTACAGAAAGGCGAGGAAAAAACAGAGAAGAAGTCATGGGGAAACGGAAATCGCATCCGTATGCATCGATATGCATGAAGCATAACGTTAGCTGTGCCTGCAGCAGCCAATCTGCTGCCACAATTGAGCCCTCCGTGTCCGCTGCGATAGCCCATCCGCATGATTAGTTGTGGAGTTGTTATTATTCTCAACTGGAAGCATGGGAGTCGGTGACAAATGCACGCGGAACGCTGTAAAAAAGCTGGATGTAGCGCACTTTTCAGTACAGAGCAAACGCAGCAGAGAGACACTCCCACGGAGGTGGGGTTTGCAGTTGAGCGGGGTGGGGCACGCAGGGCAGCATACAACACTGACCCAGACAGACCCAGACAGCAGGACAGGATTGGCAAACGCAAGCTAGAATATCTGATCTGAACCAGCAGCGCACGCAGGGGCCAGCGCTGCTGGTTGCAGCTAAAAAATATTATTTTGCCAAACAAAATTCCTTTTTTTTCACTGTTTTATTGAAGGAAATTATTTTTGAGGTGTGACTACATCAGAAAATATTAGCTTCAGAGTCAGTCATGTGCTTGAAATGCTTCATTTCACAAAAGGCTAATTATCTCAGCTTCTAATTTGAAACTTCTCCTTTTGGTGAAATCAACCTATCTTCTCCGGCTCATAACTAAAGAACGGAAAATGATATCAATAAACTTTTTTTTGCTGATGATAGAAGAGAGTCTCATCGTTCTTTGGGCGTGTTCGGTGTTTACATAGTAATATCACACAATATTCTGTGGGCCTCGAGAAATCACTGAAAACGCTCTGAAACTCTGGCACTGGGAGCATCCGTTTTCCAAAAGTGGCTGGCACTCAATGAGTTAATAATTAACATGACAATAAGATTCTAGAGATTTGACTGATTAATCAGTTAAATTAAACATTAAGTTATTTATGTAAAAAATATGTTGCATGGTAAAAGAAAGATGGGTAATACAGCCTATTTCTTAAATACAACTCATGGGGGCGACATGTACTGTGTGTATTGTGTGTCTTCACATTGTGTCATCCTCTTCAGTGAAGTCTCTACACTGCACTCCACTGAAAAACAATGCTGATTTATTTTGCTCATGATCTCACACATATCCAGAAACTGTAAACTGTTTTTAGCCAGTCATTTAGTTTGACAGTTGTTGAGAGTTGATTTGAGTTAAGTTGTGGACCACTGATGTCATTTTGTGCATGAATGACATCACCATTCTAAATAGCCTACATTTTAAACTTGTCTGTTAATGGTTAATGATCGGTTAACGAGGGACAGCAATCGGTCAGGGAAAATAATCTAAATTAGCATCCCTAGGAGTTGAAGAGTTGATATTTCACTTGCAGACCACAGTCTCATGACTGGCTTTTATAGGACAACAAAGAATTGCTGCTAAAGCAATGAGCTTCAGGGCTCCACATTAACGCTTGTCTGGGACAAGCAGATTTTTTGCAAGGACAAGTGGATTTTCTTTTTTTACTTGCCCCATCGGACAAGTAAAAAACACTGATCTGAAGAGCCAATCAAATGCACGCGAGACAATTAACTGCAAGGCACCTAAAATTACCCCTCTCTCCCCATCAGCTACTCACACACACACTCTTGCTCTCTGTCCGAGCGAGCGCACACACACACCCCACCACAGTTCTCTCTCACACACACCAGTTCTCTGTCTCTCTCACACACCCCACCCCAGGTCTGTCTGTATGTCTGTCTGTCTGTCTCTGTCTGTAGAGTCCGTGTTTAACTTTACTCTGCAGCTGCATGCCTCATGAACCAAGCAGGCAGGCAGAGAGACTGTAGGAGACAGGTCAGGCTTATATCACTCTCCAGTCCCCAAGGTCCTAAAGGCATCCTTGTTACATATAGGCTACTATTTACTTTATGACTCTGACTCAGAACGTTTGCTCCCTCAATCCAGATTAATTTTGAAAAATAGTTTATTATGTTGCAGTTTTTTTTTTCTCCACTTCCACAGGAAAGCTGTATTTCTTAAGCTGAAGTTGTTGTGTCTCTAAGAGAGCCTCTAGGGAGAGTGGAATGTTGCACATATTGCCTGCAATAAAACAGCTGTCAATTCATGATACTTTCTCATCTCCTAATTTTAATACTTAATAATATACAATGCCAATGTTGTTAAGAATAATTAAATATATAAATAATGCTACACAAGAAATAGAAGGCTTCAATCGACCCTGTGATCAGTGATCGTTGATATCGGTATTGGCAGATACTGCTTTCGGCGATCTGTCATCGGGCCCAAAAATCCAGATCGGAGCACCTCTAATAAAAAAAAAAAAAAAAATGAGTTCTGCATTTAGCAGAAGAGGTCCTCAGTAATATAGAAAGTCTGTTTTATCAGGTAATAAACATTATCAGGGCCTGATAACAATAAATGACGCACATTATTCACGGTTAGGGTTTTCCATAAGTCTACCTCTACGAGTTTCAAATATACATACTACAGCATGCGCTGGGACGCGTCATCAGTGATGTTAACTGGGGTCGTGAGGTGTTTTCGGGTCTGTCAACATCATAAACCCTCGCCCAGTAGACCCAGCCGAGGCCGATTACGACCCCGACCCACGTCCCAGAAGCAGCCGCTCACGGGTCAGCCTTCCTACTCTGTCTGCAACGTTGCCCGCGGAAGAGTTGATCACGCCCAATCCGCTGCAATAGAGTTAGTGCTACACCGCAGTATTGAAAGACCTTCGGTGCATGGAGGTCTAAGGCCCTGTGGGGTGATTCCAGGCCGGGCACCTCCTTCATCTCACCAGAACCTCCCGTGGAAGAAGGCAATCCTACCATGCCGTACCATGGGCAGGGAGGATGCCTCAAGAAGGCCTGTGCGCTGCACGTCATACGATATAGATGGATAAATAGCACTACAGGTGAGAGGGAATATATGTATTTTGGATTTTAGGGTGAGCTGTTCCTTTAATATCTTAATGTATTTTTATGTGCTTGTTAACGTTGTTGTTCGCTAAAGCAATGAGCTTACATGACTGCTTGAGTTGCTCGTCAGCCTTCTGGGGATAGATGGGGTGCCAGGTGTAGTCGATGATGAGCAGGAAGTTGGGTACACTCCAGCAGTCCACCCAGCCAGCTCTGGAATGAAGAAGAACAACATGGCCGCTCAGAACATCACAATGCTTTAGTTGATCAACATTTCAAGCGGATATCCCGGGTCCATCGTGTGTTTTATCCACCGTTCAAAGAGGAGGAAGAGGACATGCAGTACCATGGACAGCTCTTTCATCCATCCATTTACCATAGCAAGTCAATGTGTTGCACCTGACTTCACTGCACCGCAGAGCACAGTGCTAAAGTAAATGGGTTGCACCTGACTTCACGGCACCGCAGAGCGCAGTGCTAAAGTAAATGGGTTGCACCTGACTTCACGGCACCGCAGAGCGCACAAGTCCAAGCAGAATTTGATCCTTAAACTCCAAGGGGGGGATGTGGGTAGGGATGGGGATCGGGATTGGTACTCTGTGTATTATGTCTGTATTGTGTGTACTGTACATCGTGTGTACATTGTGCGTACTGTATTGTATGTACATCCTTGAATATTTGTATGTATAGCTTTGCTCATGTGGTTTTATATTTGATTATGTTTCTTTTTGGGTATGTCCTCTCGGGTGTATTTTAGTGACTTTCTGTAGTGACTATGTATAGCTTTACTCTTGTCATTTTTTATATTTGATTTTGCTTTTGGGTTGTGTTTTGGTGTAGGAGTCGCCTGTGGACAGGTGTTGAAAATTAGCGTTCCGCTATATACAGTACACTTAACACTGTGTATCTGGTTACTGTGCATACATGTATGTTTCATCTCCAATGCTCTGTGATGTCCATATCAAATAAAATTAACCTAACCTTATCAATACCACTACTGATACTTTTCTAATATTTGGTGGAAGGACGAGATGAAAATAAATTCTTAACAGATCTGGCATTGCTTCCATAAAGAAAATAAATTGCATGTTCAGCCATCCTAGCAAGCAAACAATTGAGAAATGAAGAGGCCGAGGGCATGAAGCAATTACATTATTCTTTGTTTAGTTTAACAGTGGTTGGCTGGCAATTCAGTTGAATTCAAAAACTTTAGAGAATAGATGTATGATTGTGCACCAGTGATTTGAAATAACATGACTCCCGTCTCTCGAGACAGAATGTTACATTATAGCCAGGTCTCACTAGTCTTGAGAGCAGTGTCGATAAGGTCTGGGTCCTTCTCGGGTCTCAATCGCCATCCCTAGATGTGGGCGTGCTGGATGGCTACGCCGGCACAGCGTTAGGCACGAGGCTATTCATAATACATGATGTGGATGTGGAGTTATCATGTTCAGAGATGAGCTTTTCCACTGGGCAGGAAAGTTGGATGCTCATCGTTTTAACTGTATAGTTAATGGGGGGATTTGTTATGTTGAACGTCTGAAGGCGGCTTGTTTGTCTGATTGTCCCTGCTCCTCCCCCACCAGGTTCATCACCGCTACTAAGGTGAGGAAAAAGGCTGGGGAAGCTCCATAAGCATTATTTCTATTGATTAAATATACAATACCGCAGAAAATATTGCCATGTTCACAGAACATCGCAATATTTGATGTTATCGTATAGCCAATACCGCCCCGAGCCTACTCTACATTGGAAATGTCAGATTCAACTCTGGGTCATGCCTCCTCTATGACTCATCTGCAATGACTCATCTATTGTGTCACACACTCCGTGAAAGAGTTGAGGAGTTTAGTGCAGATCTTGGCCAGATGGTGCCAGCAGAAATGTCTGCAACTCAGCGTCAGTAAGACAAGCTGGTCGAAGGTTTCTGACGGAGCAAGAAGCCACTGGCATCAGTCACCATCCAGGGTGATGCCCGGGGTGGAGGTAGCAGATCAGACTGTGGTTGTACTGGTCAGCTTGTAGGTATGAATATGTTTGTGAATGTGAACAGGGCGCTCCTGAAAAAGAGAGCATTGCTCTCAGTGAGACTCCCCCTGTATAAAATAAAGAGGAAAAAAAAAAATATATATATATATATATATATATATATATATATATATATATATATATATATATATATATATATATATATATATCTCATTGTTAAAGGGACACTCAAAAATGTAGACAATTATTTTTTAAAGATAAATTCTGTAGTGAAAAGATTCTATAATTAAGCCTCCATTAACTGAAATATGACTTGGCAATGGCAGCATCCACCAGTAAAGACAACGTTAACAATGGGTGCTAATAGCCACAAGTTGGCAACTAGCAGCGCTCACTGACACTGACTGTGACAAGCTGCCTTTCACGCAACTTAAGTGCCTATATATACAGTATATACTATATTTATAGTATATGAGTGGGAGGATGTACACTATCACTCAACCATAAACTACAACTCAAAATGTCAAAATTAGCCTTTAGAAATCATATTTTAGACTAATGAAAAGATAACTGACCAAAGCACTGAGACTGAGTGATACAGTCACTTAAAATTGCCACCTACTACCTCAGAGCTATCAACTTTCCTCTCAGTGTTGATGCGAGTCAGTGTTCCTGCGATGAGTCATCAATCCTGCTCCTCGCTAACACACTCTTCTCTCCCCACACGCACAACCAGGGACCCAAAGAGAATGTATTCCCCCGGCTTTCCACTCACTCTGCGTGGGTGATGTTCCGCCAGCGGGACTTTGCGGGCTTTGGCGGGGGCGCTCCTTGAGTCTCCCCAGGTGTGAACATGTCAGGCGGCAGCTTGACGTTTTGATAGTCTTTGGCCAGGGTGAGGAGGGGGTAGCGGCTGGGGTGGCACTCCGGCAGGGACAGCCGCATGTCTGTGTCCTCCGCCTGACAAGGGGGGAAAGCACAGATACATACATCATATACATATATATACACATCACATCAGTGTTCCTACACATTTTAAATTGGAGGTGGGGAACCATACTTTTTCCTGAGCTTGATTTATTTTGAAGAACTTGTCTGGTGTTCAATATGATGAACACAGATCTTGCCCCTGCTAACTGGGTCAGCACTGTATAGATGAAGATTGTTCTTCACAACCACACATGTCTGAATAGGCTATGTGAGATGATTGGCAGGGTTCCTACACACTTTCCATTTTAAAATAAATGTTTTCCAAACAGACCATGTGTTCTTGACAGGATGTGATTTTTGTGGGTATTTGACATCCTTTCTTTACATCAACAACACCTGTGTGTGGACTCAAAGTGGGTCTACAACAACATAAAAGTTATAATTAATTATGTGATTATCAGACCTGAACCACAACATTGTTCATACTTTTATGTACTTTTCATACTTTTTTCTTTTCTTTTTTTTCAAATTCCCAAACTATTCAAGACGTGGAACATGATCAAATACATTTTTAATACTTTTGCCAAATTTTTAGATCTGCATAGGAAACCTGCATAGTTGAGTGTCACAGTGTGCATAACAAATGAAAAATCAACAATGTAGCCATATGTAAATATATTCTGCAAACGGGGGGGGGGGGGGATCATTGCAGTTTTCACTCCATGACTCACCCTCAAGCAGAAGCGGGTGTTGCAGGTGGTTGGGACAAACTCGTTGAAAGGCAAAGTGAAGTCTATATTGAGCGTCTCGCCACAGGCAGCCAGGTACACTAGGACATTGATAAGACGGCTGATTAGGATGGCCCCATTATACAACTGTGGTAAAATTACTCTTCTAACATAATAAAGACCAATAAACTAGAAGTTAAAAAGTACAAAAATTATTTATTTACAAAAAGCAAAGTAACAGAGCTCTGCTGGTCCAGCCCCCCTTCTCCTACCCTTGTCTTTGGGGACTGGCCTAGAATAACATCATTCAGACCTCAATATTCCCTAAGACAGGAAGTCCTAGAGTAGAGCAGCTAACTGTAGATAGTGCCCCCTAGATCTTGAGGGAGGTATTACAACTCTAAATTCTCTCCACACAGCACATGGTGACTCATAGGGCTTTCACACCGGCAGGGCTCTGTGCCGGTTCCAGTTCCCGAACCCAAATTTGAACCGGCCGGGGCATTCATACCGAAAAAATAATTGGTTCAGAACCTGAAAAGTTGGTTCTCAGCGGAACCAAAAGATAGTTGGTTTTTCCTTGGGAACAGTGACATCATCAGTGGGTGTGTCTTATTCTAGGCTGTGAAAATGAGCAGGAAGGAGAAGAAGGCAGCGACAACATGGAGAAAAATAATTTGCTAGAAAGCAGTACAGGAAAGAGCAAGTTGTATGCCGAACTTGCGGAAGAGATGGCCAAGGCTGGGTTCACTCGAGCGCCAGACCAAATAATTAACAAACTTAAAAAACTGAGGACTACCGAATAACATCCTCCTACTTTGGTTCCGCTTAAACTGGTGTGAACGCGGGCTGGTTCGCCAGGAAAGCACCAAGGTTCTGAGACTCCAGAACAGAACCAGAGCCAGAACCAGAACCGTCTCTGTCTGAAAGTGGTATTAGTGAAGCCGTGTCGTAGTCATTAGTTCCCAGTATTTACGGGGCGTTGAGGAATCATTACATTACATTACGTCATTTGGCAGATGCTTTTATCCAAAGCAACTTACAATAACACATTTTTTGTCAGCAATAGAGCAATCAACTATGGAGCACAGTCTATGACAACTACAACTTCTGAAGGAACAGTGGTACAAGTTTAGGTTAGTTTTTGTTTTGTTTTGTTTTTATAAGGAAAGAGAGAGAACGAAGTTAGATCAAGAAGGGCCCAGATGGAGCCTGAAAAGGTGTGTCTTTAGTCTTTTCCGAAAGATCGGCAGTGATTCAGCTGTCCTGACCGAAGGTGGAAGCTCGTTCCACCATTGAGGTGCCAGGGACGAGAAGAGTCGAGATCGGGATGAGCGACTTTTGAGCCCCCGTAGCGAAGGAGGGGCGAGGCGACCTGCACTGGTGGAGGAGCGAAGGGAGCGCTGAGAGGTTTGGAACCTGACCATGGATTGCAGGTACAGGGGATTTTTTTTTTTTTTTTTTAACGATTTTTTTTGCTGACTGGTGTACTGCCCTGTAGGCCAGTACCAGTGTCTTGAATTTGATGCGGGCCGAGATGGGAAGCCAGTGGAGCTCCTGGAAGAGGGGAGTGACGTGAGAGAATTTGGGTTGGTTGAATACCAGACGGGCTGCAGCGTTCTGAATGAGCTGATGAGCTCCATCATGAACAATGACTCGCACCCACTCCACGGCGTGCTAGTCAAACACAGGAGTACGTTCAGTGAGAGACTGATTCCACCTAGATGCAATACGGAGAGGCACAGGAAATCATTCCTGCCTGTGGCCATTGGTCTATTTAATGCCTCTCTTAAAAGAGCACCTCGGAGACGCTCAGCCTCCCTGAGACTGAGCCAGCCGATAGGTTAACTGTGCCTGGCTGAGCCACGTGTAACGTATAGGGCAAGCCGACTTAATATAGTCCAGGGTGCAATAATGACAATTGACACGGAATGTATACTTACTCGACGTAATTTGTATTTTGCTACTTAGACATTCTACTTATTTTTTGCTTCTAGCGCATTTACCGTAAATTCCGCACTATAAGCCGCACCGGAGTATAAGCCGCACCTGCAAAGTTGACTGTTTTTTACATATATAAGCCGCACCGGACTATAAGCTGCGGGTGTTTTAATGGTATTTTTTTTTTTTTTTTTTTTTGTGTTTTAACACGTTGACTGCCACTGACGTATGTATACGTCAAAAAAAATCCAGCGCTTCACTGCCATGGACGTATTGATACGTCAAAAAAATGATTTTTTTTTTTTTGACCGTGGGATGTGCATCTAACCCTTTTACATCTCTTATATAATTATTGGAGCCACCGAACGTTTACAACCCATTCCACCGACCCACTAAGTGGCAACAGTGCTCTCCTGACTAGAGGAAGGCAAGCATTTTTTTAACTTGTCACGCCATTCTCACCCCAGCCATTCTCATGAAAATGTATGGGGGAAAACGCTTTCGTTTTCGCGCTGATTGCTGGCGATACGGGATTGCAAATTTGCATAATAGATTACAGGTGGAACACACTTTGAAACACGCAGCATAAATATGACCAGAATCGCAAAAGCTTCTCTCAACCAAAACTCCAAGAAGCGAGCGAGTACATCCAGACTTCCTCAAACAGCGGCCGTGCAGACATGCAGGCACAGGACAGCAGCAAAGCAGACAAGCTTGTGACGGCCGCTGCAGCCAAGAAGAACGCCCACGGAGGGAGGAGTTGAAGCAACTCTCCCTCTCGCTCTCTCCCTCTCTCTCTCTCTCTCTCGCTCTCTCTCTCTCTCCCTCCCTCCCTCTCTCTCTCTCTCTCTCTCTCTCCCTCTCCCCCTCTCACTAGGATTAAACCTAGTGCGTCTCCCTCCCGAGAGGGAGGGAGAGAGAGAGAGAGGGAGGGAGAGCGAGATGGAGGGAGAGAGAGAGAGAGAGAGAGAGAGGGAGGGAGAGCGAGAGGGATGGAGAGAGAGAGAGAGAGAGAGAGAGCGAGAGGGGGAGGGAGAGAGAGAGAGAGCCAAAAATGAATGGTTAAAGTGACTGTTCTATCGAATTTCACAAAAAGCCGTTTATCTCTGAATATTTTTTCTGATGCTGAAACCATGCTGTATTCAACTGCTAATGCTTACATAACTACTAACTCTACAAACTAACTCTTTTAGACAGAGAAAGTACACATTCTATTAGTACTTTTGAGATATTGTATGTTCACAAACTCCAAGCAGAAAAGAATCCTCGGCTCTTGTAAAATGAGCCACAATCCTCAAAAAACGGCTTGGCAGAAGCTACCTACAGCAAGAAAAAAACGGCTGGCAGTCAATGTGTTAATGTTTAATTACCATATGTAAGGGTTCATGCACAGAGGGGATTGTCGGGAAAGAGATGGCTGTTTGAGGAAGCTCCCATTTATTAACATTTCAACAAAACAACATAACACAACACCACCTGTGTTGTGTTATGTTATGTTATGTTATGTTGTTAAAAGAGGGCAAGAGAGGAAATTAAAACAGAAGTGGATTTATAGTTAGAAAGAGTGCTAAAAAAGAGAGATTTTTTTTTTTTTTTTTTTTAATCCATAGATAAGCCGCACCGTTATATAAGCCGCAGGGGCCAAAAAAGGCCAAAAAACGGGAAAAAAGCAGCGGCTTATAGTCCGGAATTTACGGTACTAGTTATTCTATGCTATGTTGTGTTTTTCTGCTTATTGCTTAATATTGCATTTGCATTGCATTACTACTGTTTATTTTATGCTATGTGTGTTCTGTGAGCGAGCTACTGTAACTTGTCCCAATTTCCCCTCGGGGATCATTAAAGTCATTCTGATTCTGATTCTGATTCTGATTCTGAAGCGGTCGGATGTCGGTGGCAGGTAGGCCGGCCAGGAGCACGTTGCAGTAGTCCAGGCGGGAGGAGACAAGAGACTGGACCAAGAGTTGAGTCGCTTCTCTTGTGAGAAAGGGACGGATTTTGCGGATGTTGTAGAGAGAGAACCTACAGGAGCGTGCTGTAGCAGCTATGTTGGCAGAGCAAGACAGCTGGTTGTCAAGGATCACCCCAAGGTTCTTAGCTGTTTGGGAGGGAAGTACAGTGGTGTTGTCAATGGAGATGGAGAGATCTGCGAGAGGGCAGTCTTTTCCTGGGAGGAAGAGTAGCTCTGTCTTACCAAGGTTGAGCTTGAGGTGGTGGGCAGACATCCAGTCGCCAATGTCTTTGAGGCATGCAGAGATGCGAGCCTCGATTTGAGTGTCGGAGGGGGGGAAGGAAAGGAAAAGCTGGGTGTCATCAGCATAGCAGTGATGAGAAAAGCCATGAGAAGAGATCACATACGCAACAGATCTGATATAGAGAAGGAAAAGGGGCCCAGGACTGAGCCCTGGGGGACACCGGTCGTAAGAGGACAGGATCTGGAGAGGGACCCTCTCCATGAGACCTGGTATGAGCGGTTCGAGAGGTAGGAAGCAAACCAGGAGAGTGCAGAACCTGAAATGCCGAGGTCAGACAGAGTGGAAAGAAGGATTTGGTGGTTGACTGTATCGAAGGCAGCAGACAGGTCAAGGAGGACAAGAACAGAGGAGAGAACAGAGGAGAGGAATCTGTGACCTTCTTTGAGCTCTATTGGCCTTTTTCACAGCAGCCATTTTGTGTATAAAACGCAGGGTAAACAGGTGCAACCAAAACATTAATGAGGGTTTCCAACTTTCAATCCATTTAGGTGTTCCAGTGCTGCGGCCCTCATTAAGCGCTTACAGCTGTGTAAACTCTACTATCGTTAACGTTACTGCACCGCCAGACTGTTTTGCCAACTACGGCCCGTGCACTTTGTCATTTCTGGAAATCACTGTGGGCGGGCTGGAGGCCAGACTGATCGGCAGAACGAAACAGAATGTGAGGTCATGTGATCAGGATGGTTTTAGCAGGCTAAGGAATTGCAACATTTATAGAACTTATGGCAAAAAAAGTCTAAGGTCTGTCTATAATAGGTAGATATAATAGGCGATATAATAGTCTATAATAGGCGCTGGTATCAGCGCTATCGGAACATTTGTTTTTTTCGCCCCATACCGCTGCTAAGACGATACTGTCGAAATGGTGCATGAACCAATACTTATTTTGATTTAAAGCACAAAAACCTGTACTGTACTGTGCATCTTGACATTTTCAATTGTAGTCAGATAGTTTCCTTCACGAGGACTCCAAAGAAAATCAATTTTAATGTGGAAAACTTCTTAATCTGAACTGACCCTAGGAATATAGCTTTAATGTTCACTACATATTATTTCTATTGGTGTCCGCATCTTGTATCTTCCTTACCATTCTCCTGTTGCTTGGTGGAACAGTCAATCCAGTTGTGCTGGTTGGCCGCCCAGATCATCTCAAACTGGTGGAAAAGGATCTTGAACTTCCAGGCATAGGGCACAAAGGAGTAGATGTCAGGGGCGCTGTCACTAGCCCAGTCTTCGATCAAATCTTCAAAGACAGAGTGATGGTCAAAGAGATAAGAGTTTCATTGAGTTTCATTCATCTTAGTATCAAAATATGCAAAATCTCCCTCTGTACAGTGATTGTTCCTATTTGTGTGTTGGGGATTACCAGAGAAGAAGTTTTTCTGGGCATAGATGAAGTGGTAGGTGGCTTTATACACCTCAATCTCGCACTGCCACGACTGAGGCATGTTCCACACCCGGGGGTAGCTGGCTATCACATGGAACTGAAAGACAGGGTTCCCACATCTTCTTAAACATCACATTCAAGGACTTCCCAATTCTTCCCAATTCTCTCAAATTCAAGGACCCAACACACCACGGCATTGTTTGAGACATGGATCAAGGTTAATTACTGTTATAACATTGAGAATTTTTAGAATGAGAACTAGCAGGCTTTACAGAAGCTCACAGACAACAATAGACTACTTGCACAACTCCACTACTTCCTGAAATGAGTAGGGCATCTTGGTTTCCTGTCCTACACTATTGGATGAACTGATTAATGTCAGGTGTGCCTGACTGCTGCAGTCACAACAACAGTGATCAGGCACACCTGACATTAATCAGTTCATCCAATAGTGTAGGACAGGAAACCAAGTTGCCCTACTCATTTCAGGAAGCAGTGGAGTTGTGCAAGTAGTCTATTAGAAAGGCTTGGATGTGTGAACGAGGGATGAGCCAATTCGCAATCAAATCGTATATTGGCGATTGAAGGGAGTGATCACCAACCAGCGATTTTAACTAATTTACTATCATAAGACGTTACAAAAAAGAACCTCTAGAAGCTGCGCCCTACTGTACAGATGTTTCTGGCAGAGCATCTCTGCCCACAGATCAGCTTACAGCATGAGTGAGGGGAGGAAAGCCGTGCTTTAACGTTACAGCACTTCTCTGCTCTGTTGTCTCTGCTCCTCTCCAGTTTCCAACGAGCACCATCAAGTCAGCCAGAATGTAAAAGTATGTCTTCCACAGCGGGCTTTCAAAATGAAATACTAACGTTAACCTTAATATAAATTTTGAGTAATGCTTTAGACTATTTTTACTCCATTATGTAATGGTAACATCACAAGCAGTATTTTTGATGTGTAAGCTTTTTCATGGAGGTTCTCATAGTTAAGTCTATGAGTGATTTAAGTTTATTTTGCACTACGTGTTTTTATTTCGAAGGCTAGAAACGGAAGTGGTTTGTGTTATTTGTTGTGTTCTTGACACTGCCTCTGGTTCTCTCTGCAGCCGTCATTGCCACGCACCTGTGAGTAAATCTCATGGCGATCTCGTTCAAACTTTATTCAGCCTCCGTGTTGTTACTTTCTATGAAGAGTGCAACAGTTACATGACCTTACAGCCTCTGTGTTACTTTCTATGAAGAGTGCAACAGTTACATGACCTTACAGCCTTTGTGTTACTTTCTATGAAGAGTGCAACAGTTACATGACCTTACAGCCTTTGTGTTACTTTCTATGAAGAGTGCAACAGTTACATGACCTTACAGCCTCTGTGTTACTTTCTATGAAGAGTGCAACAGTTACATGACCTTACAGCCTTTGTGTTACTTTCTATGAAGAGTGCAAAAGTTACATGACCTTACAGCCTCTGTGTTACTTTCTATGAAGAGTGCAACAGTTACATGACCTTACAGCCTTTGTGTTACTTTCTATGAAGAGTGCAACAGTTACATGACCTTACAGCCTCTGTGTTACTTTCTATGAAGAGTGCAACAGTTACATGACCTTACAGCCTCTGTGTTACTTTCTATGAAGAGTGCAACAGTTACATGACCTTACAGCCTTTGTGTTACTTTCTATGAAGAGTGCAACAGTTACATGACCTCACAGCCGTTGTCAAATCATCCAAAATGAACATGAAAAAGTAGACAGCAGAAAAGAAAGTCATGGAGAGTTTGAGCAGGAAGAAGACATGGTCGGTCTCTCTTTAATCTTTTCTCTTATACAGTAAATGCATAATCTACATTTGTTCTTCAGGCTGTATTCAATAATATTATGATCGATTGTTTTCCCCCCTCCAAATTATTAATGCCATTAAATTGGAATAGGTCTCTTTATCAAAAAATAATAACAATAATTAAGATGACAGCCAATTAATAGATTATAGTGATTGGATCGTCTATCGCCAATCTCTAATGACCACGATTGGACAATATGAAAATAGGGACGATCTAACATCCCTAGTGTGAACACTTCGCAACTGTGATGTGTTACATGTTAAGTAAAAAAAAATCTAAAGAACTTCAATTTCTATTATATTCCTGCACAAAATATACAAATTCAAGTACTTTCAATGACCCATGCCTATTTATGTCCATTTTCAAAAACTTTCAAGGTCTTGATTTTTCTTTCTTTCTCAAATTCACAAACTGTCAAGGATTACAAGGACCCGTGGGAACCCTGCAAAGAAAGGCAGTGGCAGGGCTGGCTTTCACCAATGGCAGAGCATTTGGTGGATTGACCCAGGAGCTTCTGTATCAGGGTGCAAAACTCAACTTTGTGCAGCCACACAGCCATAGCATAGCACTTTCACACAATAACAAAGTTGATTAAGCTTGATGTGTGTGTGTGTGTGTGTGTGTGTGTGTGTGTGTGTGTGTGTGTGTGTGTGTGTGTGTGTGTGTGTGCGTGCGTGCATGTGTGTGTGTGCGCGTACACGTGTGTGTGTGTGTTGTGTGTGGTTGCAGCTACTTACAATTAGCATCTCTGCCTCCAGAAGGGTCCTGTATTGCATACTGCTGGTGGTGTCCACGTGAAGTAGCTGGCCTTTTATGGTGGGAGAGTAGCCTGTGGGCAGGAGAGAGGCAATAGCATTTACCATCAAAACTTTCAAACTCTCTTAAAATGGTGGTCTCGACCTAGTTTGCAGATGAAGACCAGACACGCTGCCTCACATCATATGTAATCCTAGTGTGACGACAAGTGTAATCTTAGTGTGATGTCCGTGTGACGCACTTGCCAATATGACGCCGGTAATGTCGTCAATGCCGAGGCTATGACGTGGCAGTATTTATAGCCATGCTCAGCGTGTCATCATCCTCTTTCCCTGATCCTTCTGGTCGCTGTACCTGAGCTGATCGCATCCCAATCCGGCATAATTCGGCGCGCTGATTTAGCATTAAGGAAAACCCCCACAGCGGCTTACGAAAATCACTGAAAATCACCGACCGGGCTTGGCCGCAGCGCTACAGCGGGCGCTGGGTGATCGACCAATCCGCCATAATTCGACGCGCTGACTTAGCATTAAGAGAGAAAGAAAAAAAAAACGCCTAGTCCGAGCAGATGCCTCAAGAAGAGAGGCATCTTACCACGGAGTCATTACGCCAAAGAACTAGTTGCCATGCTGCCATGCCATCAGAATTAGTTGCCATGCCGTTTCAAGCCATAGATCTTATCGCCATGCCATACTTGAATAAAGCTTGCTTGTTAACTCTACCCTCTGGTCTCTCATGATTGAAACACAATCATACTCAACGTCAAATATGGATACGCATACGGACGAAGCCTTCTGCCTGTACTCTGCGTTCATTTCCGTTTTCTGAAAGCTTACGGATATTGATGTAATGGAGCAGTACCACACAGACTCACACATTTGACTCTCTACTGCCCACTAGTGGATGTATTGCTTAACATGATAGGAACGTGAAAGACACGTGAAGTATGTGGGCAGTGACATTTACATCGTTTGAAACGGACGCATTTATTTTCGGACAAAAATGGAGCATAAATGAGCTCTTATACGGAGTATATTTCTGCTGACAAAGTGGTGCAATGACCGATAACTAGGGCTGAGTATCATTTAAAAGATTAACTTCTTTGCACTTCTTCACCTTCTATGAAGGTCATGTGTATAATGCATTACGAGCACATTCATAAGACATTATAATGCATTAAGGCTTTATAAAACAATTTATAAATATTTATAATCATGCATGGCAACTTATAACAAGGTTTATAAAGTATTATAAGTGGTATTATAATAAACATCAATAATATGCATGACTTTGTGAGCTTGAAGTAAAGTGACAGCACTATAAGCACTATAAGGGTATTATGGTGGCTCAGTGGTTAGCACCGTTGTCTCACAGCAAGAAGGCCACGGCTTCGAACCCCGGTCCGTCCCAGGTCCTTTCTGTGTGGAGTTTATGTTCTCCCCGTGTTGTGTGGGTTTTCTCCGGGTGCTCCGATTTCCTCCCACCATTAAAGACATGTATGTTAGGTGTAGAAAAGGCTGGAGGAAAGGTCCTGAGACCAGGCCTGGAAACGCCCACGAACCAGATATGGGTCAGGGACCTGCCCCCCAGCACTTCCAGATTCCCAGACCAGGGGAGGAGGAGCCCACCCTCCGTCAGCAGGAAGAGCACCTCCATGCTCAGGCAGCCTACACAAGGGCTGAGTTCGAGAGGAGGTTCGACCAACATAAGAGGACGTCAGAGAAAGGCTGGACTGAGGCACAGCAAGCTACAGAGAGTCTCAGTGGAGAGATCTGACAGGTCGAAGCCGAAATGGCGCGGGGACGCGCTAGGAGAATGGCCCTCGAGGAACAAGTGAAATCCCTAAGGTCCCGATTAGCTGGTCACCAGTCTAGTCCGGGCAGCGACGACTATGTATCCTGCAGCGCCAGCGAGCAGACTGTGGTCCCTGACGGCACATCTTCTGCCCAGACTCTCGCCTGTGACCCGGAGGCGACTCGGCTACCCGGCGCTCGGGCTAAGCCGGAGAATCCAGACGTGAATGGGTCAGCGAGGAAGTCCAGCCCCTTTCCCGAGCAGAGTCCCGGCTGAGGAGTCACAGTCACAGCAGTCATCATGTTGCGTGTGGCCATGGACAGTGCATAATAAACTTCACACATGGTTGTGGTAAGGCTCCTCCTTACCTCAGGCTGAAACACCTGCAGCCTATGAGCTGATTGCTGATGCAGCTCTGCCTACAGGTATTAAGCTGGCTTGCTGCTGGCACACAGGTAGTCTACACCTGAATCCAGCCCAGCAGCACCTGTACATTTGGTTTGATACTTTTGCCCATTTCTTTCCTTTATTAGGTCCTGGCACAATAGGTGCCAGGCTTTATTGTTTTAGTTTAACCTGGTAGTTTCGGTAGTGATGTTTTCGTTCTTAGTTTTAGTTTAGTTTTTACTAAATTATTCTTGAACGTTTTTCAATTGTTAGTTAGGCTTCGACGGCCCTATATGGGCCAGCCCAGACCCTTTTCCCTTTTCTTTATTTCGGCCGAACTGTCAGGTTATCTTGTTTTATGGAAAGGAAATAAAAAAAAACTATTATTTTGATTCTTGTGTGGCGTCCTTTTTATGTTGTGGTTTCCACTTGAGCCTTATTTCTGTTATGTGTGGAGGCCGTAACAATCATCATAGCGTGAGCCACCGGAGTCACCATGGCCCATCGAAACACAGCAGCGCCAGCTCACGCTCAACGAGACGCTCAACCGCCTCCGCCAACTCTCTCTCAGCCCGATCGGCAGCCTATGAAGAGAAGGCGATGCTGTTGAGGGCCGAGAGCCTTCGCTGCCAAATCGCAGAGGAGGATGAAGCTGAGGAGGAGTACAACCGGCTAAATGAGCAAACCAGAGCGGCTCAGCAGGCCCAAGTAGAGGCTCAACGGGCCCAAGAACAGGCCCAAGCAGAGGCTCAACGGGCCCAAGAACAGGCCCAAGCAGAGGCTCAATGGGCCCAAGAACAGGCCCAAGCAGAGGCTCAATGGGCCCAAGAACAGGCCCAAGCAGAGGCTCAATGGGCCCAAGCAGAGGCTCAACAGGCCCAAGAACAGGCCCAAGCAGAGGCTCAGCAGGCCCAAGAAGCAGCCCAGCAGCTCCAGGCGAAGACCCTCCAAGCTAGAGAGCAGGTCACTCGCCGCCTGGATAGAAGCAGACGCCTGCGGCAAGCTGAGCAGGAGCACGAAGCGGCCCGGTTTCGTGTCAGTCTGCTCGCCGGGGAACCGGCAGTTCCACCCGTGCCTCTCGCCCCCCAGGACCAGGGTCAGGCATGCGTACCGGCTTCAGGGTCAGCACCCCGGAGGGTGCCACCCTCTGGGCCGGTGCTCGCACCCCAGCTCACCGTTTTACCCATGTCCCGCGCCTCCCACGACCAGGGTCAGGTCAGCTCCAGAGCCAACGACCCAAACTACGTTACCCCTTGCTCCATTGCCAATGCCACCAACACCCGCACCCGGGGCACGTCCGGCGACAGAGGTCGCCAACCCTGAGCAGGCAGTAGAGTGCACTCCGACTTTTTCCAACCTCCAACCTCAGATCATCCTTGAGCCTAAGTGGATGTTTAAGGCAAATTTGATGAAATTCCGTCAAGGCGTTCCTCAGATATCGCGTTAACGAACATCGTACGGACGGACAACCCGGAGGCCTAATAAAAAAATAATTGTTAGTTGCAGTCCTATAGAACACGCTAATGTGTGATTCTATATGAACAACAGGTGGGACTCACAATTACCTACAGTATGAGTGCTGCTGCGAGTGCTAGTGGTATTGTTCCGTTATAAAATAGTACAGAACACACACTCTTACCATTCTCTCCTACAGTCATGGGGATGTTGACTTCAAGGTAAGAGCCTGCACCCACATTCACATGGATGGCATTGGTTTCCTAGTAACAGGGATAGAGACAGAGAGGGAGGAGGGAGAGGGGGGGGGAGAGAGAGAGGGAGGAGAGACAGTGAGTGGAGTCATGCAGGCTGTCAAAATATTAGCTATGGTGGCTCATTGGCCTTGAAATAAAAGACAGTCACCTCATGTGAACAAAAGCACGTTCAAAAGAGGTAATCAAATGACAACCTTCCCCTGGTGCGAGCCTTTTTTATGCTCTCGTTCAACACACATTTACTGCATGTTGCTACTCGGTATGCGCCTCGCACACTCAGCGGGGTGAAACTCCCTGCAGTGCCGAAGGATGAAAAGTTTTAAACAAGCACGAATTCGCAATATGCCAGGCAGCATGTGTGTTACTGATGACATCACTGATGATGTAATTTGTCCTTAGGGTTGTGAGTCAGTCAATCAGTCAGTCAGCCAGCTTCAGACAGAGCCAGATATAGGCCGGCAGCCAGCTGCCTGGAAAAGTGGCAAGGTCGCCAATGATGTCAGTGTTTCCCCTACCATTCTACAGGCCTGGCGGGCCCGCCAGGCCAACGGTGCCCCCCCCCCCGCCAGGCCAGAAAAGAAATTGCTTTTTTTTTTTTTTTCCCTGCTCTCCCCAAAATTTCAATAAACCTTTATGGCATATTATTACAATACAACAATACTGGTGTTGACAGTAATAGAAGATGCCAAATCATTCAAAATAAGCATTGTGCCAGCGTGCAGCGCTGTTCCAAAACATGTCAACGTGTGTCGTTGCCTGGGAAACGCACATCCCATAATACAACTGTTCACATCGCATCCCATAAATACTATGATACTTGGGATGCCATTGCGAACATAGATGCGAACAGGTTAGCTAAAAGTTTAGCGTCGCCAGCGACGGCCCACACCGTTGCGGTCGGGGTACATTTCGAAATCCCTCCAGGCCTGAAAGATTTTCTAGGGGAAACACTGGATGTGATAGGGTTCTATGTCCCCACAAAGACAGACAGACAGACAGAAAGAAAGAACTCATACAGTTCTGTGTCCCCGGGAAAGAAGAAAACAAGCACGAATTCGCAATAGCTGTGGCCAGATATCAGTGATGATGATGTCATCAGTTATGTCACTTCAGCAGTTGTAATGTGATCAGTGTCTGTCACTAATCACTTACACCGAGCAATTGTGATGTCATCGGTGAAGATGTCATCAGTGAGTGTCATCAGTGATGTCATCAATGATAATGTCATCAGATGTAATCTCTCATGATTGAAGTGAGGTTTCCATACCAAATTTCAAGCTGAGAGAGAGGCCGGCATTACCTGATCAGCCCGTGACGTCAGTCTAGCCCAAGCATGACGTCAGGCATGACATCAGTTGTCCTCAGTTCATGACGTCAGGCATGACGTCAGTCCTCCCTAGTATATATAGCAAGGGTTCTACGTCACCCCCAACTCTGGCGGATCATAGCAGCAGCCGGCATCACGGCTGTTCATTCCCCCTGAAACCATCCTCTGAAGCCATCATTTCACCCCACCCACCTCCCCAGTCCACCACCAACGAGTGAAAGTGGTCCTCATGTGTGAAGATTATCCTACTGAACACTGGTTCGCGTTTGTTTAATCTTGCATTGCCCAGAGACCTTATTAGAAGCATCGCGCCAAAAACCCATTCAAAAATCCCATAGGCGAAAACAGTGAAGAACCAGGGGCAAGTTGCACCAAGTGGTCTTACGACTGGTCTTAAGCTGGTCGTAACTTTACGACCTAACAGCTACGCCGGTTGCACCAGTAGGGCGTAAGCCTTTTTCTCACTAAGACCGGTCATAAAAATATTACGCCTGGTCAGGAGGAGGCGTAAGGTGCCTGTGCCTGTAAGAGATCTAGCGGAGACCTGCTGTGATTGAGTCCTCACCGTCCTCATCGTCGTAAAGTCGCCTTCGAAGCATGATGTTCGATTATAACAAACTAGTTGTGTGGCTTAGCCTTCCCAAATGTTTTTTTAGAATTTAATACATAGAATTGGGAACGTTACATTCAATTTCATTCAGACTGCCTGGCACTAATCGCCGCCATTTTCCCCCAGAGCTTCCACAGGCGGAGGGGGGTGGGAGGAGGGAGGGTGTAGTGACGCACATACAGTAGTGGGTGACGGCGCGAGGCACATTTTTGGGCCAATCAGGGCACATTCCCCGGCAATTCACATGGACGCGCATTGCTACGACCAGCATAGTTAAGACCAGACCTAAGCCCTGTTGGTGCAACAGGCGTAAATCCACTCTAAAGACTGGTCTTAACTAAGACCGACGTAGGAGTTACGACCAGGCATAGTTAAGACCACTTGGTGCAACTGGCCCCATGAGTGTTAGCATCGATGATTTCCGGACTCGTTCCTGGGGCTCTCTATTGTGACTTCACTGCTGTGGTGACATCCAGCTACAGTTTGGGATGCCCCTGCTTGGAAAGCCACTCCTTAATGTCACTCAGTATCATGACACTACTGATGATGTAACTGATACATGACATCACTGCTCCCTAATGTTGTCCCTAGGAGGTATGACATCAGTGCTCCTTGATGAACGGTGACAATGTCACTAATGCTGACATCACTACTGTGAATCAACAGAGTGGCTTATAGAGCTGCTGCCCAGTTATGCTGGCCGCAGCTAAAAAAGTGCCATGATGTCATACACGTTTATGTCCCCGGGAAAGAAAAAAAGAAAGAAAACAAGACTATGCGAAACCTAGTATTATGCCAGGCAGCAAGTCTGTTAGTCCCTCAAGCTAGTCCACCTCTTCCACAATCTTCATCAGTGATGTCACTCGAGCAATTGTGAGGTCATCAGTAAGTGATGTCATCATCAGTGATGATGTCAACAACAATATTCTTGTAATTTTACTGTTGTCCTCAGGGTTGTGAGTCAGTCAGAGACAGAGCAAGATACTGTATAGGCAGCCAGCCAGCTGAAGGGCAAAAAGCATAAAACATGAACAAATATGAATAACTGAAGCACAGTGAGGGATTAAGACCAAGACAATAGAGCCATTTGGAGTGGACGTCACAGGGTTAGTTGCGCACACATCGCGGTAACCGAAACTCTGAGGAAGCAAGTGAAGCTGAAACTAGAGATATCCCTGGAATACTGTATAGGAAAAATACGTCTTGTGCCATAGAGACGCTGGAATTCCCACTAGGAATTATGACGATGTCCGGCACTGCAACTTTAGCGATGTAGTTGGATGCTAGACGCATCCTGACAGTGAGTAGAAACCTCACGCCATTGACAGAGTTAGCTTATTTGTGTAAGGTAACCTGTCTGATGCTGGTAAAGCTTTAAAATACATGGAGGCGGCATCCAGATCTTCCATACTTCTATGACAGCTGAACCGCTAGCTGTCACTTTCTACAACCAGTTTGGCTCCGCCCACAAAATACGTAATTGCTCTTTACAAACATAAAAAGAGCACAGTGAGGGATTAAGACAAAGACAAGGGGAGCCGCAGAGAGGAGACGATCAAAAGGGCACCCTGTCTGGAGATACAGAGAGACCGACAGAGAGAGAGAGAGACAGAGAGAGAGAGAGAGGAAGAGCCACCCTGTTTTTGGTGAAGAGCAGGTCGATGGAGAGACAGACCGAGAGACAGAGAAATAGAGAGAAACAGACAGACAGAGACAGGAAGAGGCACTCTGTTTTTGGTGAAGAGCAGGTTGATGGAGAGACAGACAGCGAGAGAGACAGAGAGAAAGAGGCACCCTGTTTTTGGTGAAGAGGAGGTCGATGGTGGCATCGGCGATGATGTTCATGCGGAGCTCGAAGGCCAGGATCTGTCTGGGCTTCCCCGGCCCGGCCGCCTCCGTCACCTGCATGGCCTGGAAGTCTGCCGGCAGGAAGAACTTCCACAGACAGTCTCTGTGACAAAGAGCAATCATACAGTATATTTATACTGTATAATATATTGTAATATACATACAGTATAATATACTGTAGTATATATAGTATATATATAGTATAATATACTGTATGTATACTGAGTATATCCATGATCGCATGAATGCAACAAGTCTGTAAAGCCTAAATCTAGCCCTTATTTGACCACATTTTGGTCTGGCTGAACTGTACATGAAATTCAAGACGCATCTGATTTACTTCCTTTTAAGATTAAAGATTAAGAACAATTAAATTACAGTAGCTTTACTAAAAGATGCGACTCATATCCTCTCAATACAAACTTCTGGTAAATGTTTTATGTGAGCATAAAGTATGACTTGTGTATTCATGTATAAATATGTACAACTAAAGGCTTTTGCACACCAAGTCCGTATTTTCGTCCGAAATTGACGCACGAAAAAAAGAAAGAATACAACCTCATTTGTGTCAATCATCATTCACACACCAAGTCCGACAATTACGTCCGTCATTTAAGTTTTCGGAAGAGGTTTGATTTTCTGCGTTTCTCGCATCAGTCAATAGATTTTTGCGAGCTGGGACCCGTCTGTGTTTTCAGATGACGGATTTAAAAACACGCATACGAAAACAATCGGACTGTGTGTGCAAAGACCTTAACTCATGATTAACGTACAGTAGCACTTTACAGAATTGTTTTGTCTTCTTTAGACATTCACTCATATTCCACAAGACACTTGACTTTCAACTTCCGTATTGTCGGACTTCCCTTAACCAATATTTATTGAAATACATTGGACCATCTCTTTGGAACAATCTACTTTCCCATCACTAAAACCAACATCTACATATCATTATTCAAAAAACATCTGAAAAGGACTATCCAATGCTTTTTGGTTTTGTCCTTCATTATCTGGATTCTGGGCCAAAATATTTGATTGGTACTCAAGGCCTATAAAATAACCCTTCAGCCGAAGGCAGTCTCTGATGCAGGGGACGACTGTCGCCAAGAGACACATTCTGAAGGAGTGGAAGTCCCCCTCTCCACCTTCTTTTCAGCTGTGGCTGACGGACATGGTCTCAGTTATATATGGAGAGACTCTGTCCGGTTCCTGAGGACCAACTCACTTAAGAAATTCACAACTATCTGTGGGACCCATTTCTAGCCTACTTAGACGATGTTAAGAGCGACTTGCACATAAGCACTTGATGCGGCTGGTAGTGCCACGCTGTAACATGAATGTTGATGATATATGTATGTTTTCGTTTTTTGTCTAAGCCTGTTTTTGTTTTCTATGTTCTGAAAATTGCAAAATAAAATATGGAAAAAAAGAAAAGTTTTATGACACTTATTAAGTTCCATGCACATTGTACATTGCTATCACTTTTGTATTTGTTTAGTTTTAAAACTTTGTATGAATTACACAATCTTTGTTTTTAGCTTTTTTAAAGTATGACTATTGATATTCATATAGACCTTTCAAATCGACAACATAAACATTCAAAATGGCCCTTAGCTTACTTTTGTTGCAGTGTTTGCTAGTACAACAGCGGACGGGACATAAGCTAGGTTCCAAACTGTTTCCTAGCAACACAATTCTGTGAAAACGGTCTATACTGTATATGCGTGTGTGTGTGTGTGTGTGTGTGTGTGTGTGTGTGTGTGTGTGTGTGTGTGACCAACCTCTGACGGTCCGCCCAGGGTCCGTAGTTGAAGTCGGTTCCTTTGCCGCAAACGATGTCCAGACCCCAGCAGGGAGGCAGATCCTGGAGCTGATCCTCCTCTCTGACCGCCTCTGCCTCCCCGCTCTCCTGCTCCTCAGGGACAAGACCTACACACACACCCACACACACACACACGTAAAGCCCAAGACCATTCTGACAACAACTAATGGACATACGACAACTGCACACAAAGCCCCCTTTTGCCTCTGTCTGTCTGTGTCTGTCGGATATCTCAACAACTTATGAAGGGATTTCCAGGAAACTTGGTAGAAAAGCAGGTTATTATCGGCTAACTTAGAACTGATGAACTTTCCACACCACCACTGGCCAAAAGGGGGCGTGATGGCCATGGCCAATTACTAAAAGGTGTATAAGTTCCAAACTGATTCACATAACACCACAAAACTTTGTGGCGCTTGGCCGAGGTATGCACTTTACAGAGTGCCCTCTAGTTGTGTGTGTGTGTGTGTGTGTGTGTGTGTGTGTGTGTGTGTGTGTGTGTGTGAGTGAGTGAGTGAGTGAGTGTGTGTGTGTGTGTGTGTGTGTGTGTGTGTGTGTGTGTGTGTGTGTGTGTGTGTGTGTGTGTATCTCTACCGGGTTCATCCTGGTAGTAGTAGATGTCCACATCGTTGGACTGCATGACAACAAAGCCTTCACCCATCAGTCGGGGGGGTCTAGAAGACAAAAGCACAGTTCAGAATCAAAGGAAGCTACAAACTCTCCTGACCTTCTGAATAAGGACAAACAAGGTCAGGGAAGGTGGAGCAGGTGCAACAGGTGAAAAGGTACATGTTGGGGGGGAAATGTCCTTCTGAGTGCACAGCCAACTACCGTAAATTCCGGACTATAAGCCGCGGCTTTTTTCCCGTTTTTTGGCCTTTTTTGGCCCCTGCGGCTTATATAACGGTGCGGCTTATCTATGGATTTTTTCAGCAAACGGCCACTCGGGAACCTCCAAAATCTATGGATGTTGGTATGAGGCAGAACGAGAGCAAGACAGACATTACGAGAGCGAGACCCTGATTGGATGATGTTGCAAAAAATGTGCCTCGCGACCTGATTGGAGCACTGTGCCACTACTCTCTCTCAGCCACTACAGTAAAACACCCTCCCTCCTCCCTCGCTCCGGGGGGAAAAAGGCAGCGATTGAGCCTGAAAGACAGTCTGAATGAAATTGAATGTAACATTCCCAATTCTATGTATTACATTCTAAAAAACTAATGGCAACATTTTGGAAGGCTAAGCCACACAACTAGCTCGTTGTAATCTAACATCATGCTTCAAAAGATGGAGAACTGGCTGTGTTACGACGATGGCGGCGAGAAGAAGAAGGAAAGAAGGAAATCGAGCAGCAGCACGTAACCTTGGCATCAGGGTGTTGACACAGAGAGCAGACGGCCGAGGTGCCGTTCAGATCCGACTGAAGGCTCAAGTTTGCCAGTGGATCCTGACAGCGTGGAGGAGTGTCAAAACATCCACGATCACCAACGGGTTCCGAAAGGCTGGACTGCTGCGTGATGAAGAGGAGGACGCCGCCACAGCTGAGGGCCTTCAGAGGCTGTTCGATTCCGACAGTGACGAAGAGGAGTTCGTTGGTTTTGAGAGCGACAACGAAGGAGAGAGGAGAGTGGCTGACGAAGCCACCCTGAGCCTGTTCGTTTCCGACACTGAAGATGAGGACTTTGGTGGTTTTAGTAAGCAGGAAGAAGACGAAGATGAGGATTAATGACTTGACTTTTCTGGTTACAGCCGTGTACTGCACCTTAGCCTAAGGCCATGTCCACACGGAGACGGAAGCTATCTTTTTTTTTTTCGTTTCAGAAAAGTTTTCCATAAACATGGAAACGTTTCAAGAAATGTGTGTATCCACATGAAACCACTGAAACCGCTGTAGAATAACAGAGAATAAGACAATCTCGTCAATAATGGCATACAACCTCTAGGGGCGCACAGTCTATAATGTGTATCTCACTGTAGCAGCAGCTTAAACCCTTGGCTTTGCGGGGAGGTTTGCCATGTCGATGAATAAAATGATGAAACCTACAGTATACAGGCAAATGCAGAGCTGTTCAGCAGGCTGATGGTCTCCCTGTAGCCTACAATATAGAACGTTAACTATCGGTGACATTCCTGATATCATCCACTTCCATGATCTTTAGACATGTTGCAAACACATCCCAGCGTATTGGCCGCTCCTGCACATCACAGCACAGGCTAAATGATGCAACATAAATATACATTATATAAACTCATGGCATAAATGTGTTTTTATTGGAAAAAGTCGCGTCAAGTAAGCTAAAGTCTTGTTGAAGTGGACACGAGCGGATATCACAGACATCACAGTGCAACCGCGTGTTCCTCAAACCTCTCACTTCCCTATTCACGTTGTATTTATGAGGGCTATATATAGGGCAAGAGAGTATGTTAGTTACACTCAGGGTTTAGATTTCACTTCATTTCATTTTGTCCAATATTAAAATATTCCAGAATTGCATGTTGTATTAAAAATAAATATAATTTCTATCTAACACGTTAAGCCTGATTTTGTTTGTGTTATTGTAAAAATGTAGCCGCCGCTAAGCCTTCTGGGAAATATCCGATGAAGGGAGGGGAGGGGTGGATGGGAAGAGTCAGCTGTGTGGAGCCCTGAGGATGTTGTAGGCTACACGCTGTTCTCCGTGTCCACTTGTTGCTGACGGTGGTAATAGAGGAGCATTATATTTTGCTGCAAGATCCCCACTGCTGTAGCACGAACGTTACTGCCATTATTGTTGCTGGTGGAGAGAGGTGGGGCTATGGCGTCATCGTTTCAGGAAAGATGCGTATGGGTTGTAAACACGGAAATGCAAGGGTGGCGTCTTCAGATTTAATCACTCTGGGACCCGTTTTGAAAAATTAGCGTATACGGCCAGAACGTATAGTCCCAGAACGCGGTTCCATCTGGACGAAACGGCTATATGACAAAAAACTTTAGCGGATACACCTAAAGTCGTCTCCGTGTGGACATGGCCTAAAAGATGAAGACAAGGATTAATGACTTTTCTGGTAGGCTGATTACCGTATATTTTAAGCAGCCGTGTTACTGCAACTTTAGGCTTACGCGCTTACTGTCGTGTTACAGGCACTTTATTTTGCACTTTAAAAAAAACACATTTAATTTAGCCATTGATATTGCCTCGTCAAGCGCTGTAGGCTTTGTTTTTTGTTATGGTACTACTGTAGGCTATAATGTAGATCAGTGGTTTTCAACCTTTTTCATGCCAAGGACCCCTAAATTTACACAGCACAGTACATGTTCTGTAGCTACTATTGCACTAAATGGTAACACTTGAATACGTTATGCAAATATGCAACTTGTTTTGTTGAAATGTTAATAAATGGGAGCTTCCCCAAACAGCCATCTCTTTCCCGACAATCCCCTCTGTGCACGAAACCTTACATATGGTAATTAAACATCAAAACACCCGCGGCTTATAGTCCGGTGCGGCTTATATAAGAAAAAAATAGTCAACTTTGAAGGTGCGGCTTATACACCGGTGCGCCTTATAGTCCGGAATTTACGGTACTCAAAAAATTGCCAATTTAACTATACAAATAAAAAAATATTTTCTGATGTAGTGACGTGGTGTAGTTGTGTGGTGCCCTGCGTGCCCCACCCCCCTCTCCCCCCCTCAGCTGCAAACTCCTCCCCACACTAACACACAGCCTAACACGCACCCAGTCTATTTTCGGAGCGCTCCGTTTTTGTGCGCCGGCTCCCAGCGCGACACGGAAATGCCAAACTGGACTGCAGGGAAAGGTTTGGCCCTTCGGCGTCGGGTGCTGCCTTTCTGGCGGCTAATCGTGTGGAGAAACTATGCAGACAGACAGATAGAGGCAGAGAGGCTCAGTTGTGGGCGCGGATTGACTGCTGTTCGCAGCCAACGTCAGCTGCAGACAGAGCAATCTATATGGCTCTGGCTGCAGCATGAGCGGTTTCTCTTTCATCACGGGGCTTTTTCCTGCTGTTTTCCGGACCTTTCTCGAATCTGGAGAGCACTGTCGCCACCTAATGAGTCCGTAAAATAGGTTATACACCTTCAATAGCTACAATATTTGTACAGGAGATGCAGGAGGCTTTGATCCACGTCCCACCGTCAAAAAACGCAATTGACGAACATACTCGTCCTTGGCACTCTACGTTAGTATCTGAATTGACGAACATACTCGTCCTTGGCACTCAATGAGTTAAAGAGTGGGTGACATCAACTGGCACAAAGACCAGCCAATAGCAGAAGGCCAGTAACCTATTTTTCACAAATAGTTCTAGTTGAGTTACTCTTTAAATATAGTGCAGCAAAGTTTAGAGATTGCCACCACAATCTAAGAATGACCCGGTAGAGTTTCTCCATGGGCAAGTGGCTTGGCACTTACTCGTCATTCTGCATGCCCAGGTAGCGTGGACTGGGGACCAGCATGACGCGCACGTTCTCCAGCGAGCCTTTGAGGATGTGCATGTACTGGTCCAGGTGGCTGGACGGAGGCTTGGTGGTGTACGTCAGGAAGGCGTCCTCAAAGTTCACGCACAGCGTCTGGGGAAGGTGGTGGTTCCCGAACGCCAGGCGACCCTACAGGGAAAACACGCACATATCACGATTCAGTATAACGCTCGGTTCGATGTGATCAATTAAAGCTCAATGACATTGTTTCGAGCGAAGGCATTGGCTGCCAATTGCTGCTCAATTTAAAATGGCATTGCAAAGTGCAAATAATATAATTTGGATGGAGAGCTTGTGAAATTGTGATAGTCACGCGTCTCATTTGTGATTACTACAGCAGCATAAGATGGAGCTAATATCACCATTCATTTTTGTGCCTCACAATACATATTGTCACATTTGTATATCGTACGATTCATAATATGGATTCATGCATCTGAGTGAAGCTATTGGTCAGAAGAAAAACAAGACATTCCCCAAGTTCAAACTGCTCATATGTGACAGCAGATGGAGAGGATTTCTCGTGTCATATGAGCACACAAACTTTAAGATGAGCTAAAAATAAGGATTGCACAATAAGGATCATCACATGCTGTCTGGTTCCTGTTTGAATGATGTTCTCTCTTGAGTCCAACTCTAATTCACTATTGCCAGTCAGTGATTTGTGTCGTTCTCCATCTAAAAGGAGACAGGAGGTCGATATTTGTCCAGATTACCGATCTTGGAAAACAAATCAATCAACCTTGGAAAGCCTGTTGCCGACCTCCGACTGGCCTGCTGCAACATGATCAGGGTGAAAAAATCAGGGTTAAAATCAGCTCAATTCCGCTTCCCGACATTCACCCCAGACCACCTCGGCCAATTTATTTAGCGTTCCCATCTAGACGGTCTCCTGGCTGTATGATCATCTAGACGGTCTCCTGGCTGTATGATCATCTAGACCAGTGGTTCCCAACCACCGGGACGCGGACCGGTACCGGCCGCAACGCATCTGGTACCGGGCCGCGAGCCAAAAGTTTTTTTTACAAACTACAAACATAAATAAACGTCAACTTGAAACTATGTTTCAACTACCACACAGCCTATAATATTATAGCCTATATTTATTAAAAAATATACATATTATTAAAATTGACAACCGTTCCACGACTTTTTTTCCCATCTATCTACCGGTCCGCGGCACAAAAAAGGTTGGGAACCCCTGATCTAGACAGTCTCCTGGCTGTATGATCATCTAGAGGTGTCCTGGCTGTATGAATTAGCGAGCCACTCACCGTGCTGATGTTCACTTTGATGACGGGGATGAGGGAGCGCCAGGAGGACGAGGGCTCCGGACTCTCCGCTTTGATGTCCACGCTGCACGAGGACCACAAGACATTCACACTCAGAACATTTTCTGCTGCTTCCATGTCTAGTCAGTGCAATGAACCTGACTGTCAGTGAGAAATGACCCTACCCCCAAATGCATTTGCTGAAGGAAGAGAGAGAAGGCAGTCTGTATTTATGCAGTTTGTTCAGGCTTTTTCACAACTAATTTCCATTCATTTCTAATGGGAAACTGCTGATTAGCCTAATTCTTGAATCAAAGGGAGTGAATGGGTGATTGTCCAGAAGCAAGGAAAAAACACCAACATAATAACTGACATACTAAACAATCGCATGCTTGTATTCACAAAAATATAATTTCATTTTGACATTTGGACTAACACCAATGCTTGAGACACTTTTTGGTTTCCCCTAAAAAAAAAGACAATTTTAATCCAAGCAAAAGCCAGTGGAGTCTGCCTGGGTCGTACCTGTCCAGGGTCTTGTCTCGCTCCTCATCCTTCTTGGGCGTAATGAGGGTGGGCTCCAGGCCGAAGGTCTCCTGTAACCGGGCGTACAGGTCGGTCCGGTTGTACACGTGGAACTCGAAGCCATTGACAGTCATGTACAGCCTGGTCTCTGCCTTGGGGTCTGGCCACAAGAGATGGTAAGTCAGAAATCAAGGTTGGGGAATATATCACATTTGTGTCTCTGTTGATGCTTCCTTACATAAACTATTGCTTTATACAGCCGTTCTAGCTGCCTGGATGGTCAAATAGTAACATAATATGTGACAGGGATTACCTGGTGTTTTGGGTAATAAGTAGACACAGGTCATTTTTCAGTTTTTACAGATGATGAAAGTACAGATTGTAAGCTTTCAAATGATGTGTCATACAATGAAATCCGAAAGTAGTTTGCTAACAAATTATAAGTATTTAGTGATCCTAAAACTGTAGTTTGTTATATGAATGACTTCTTCAACATCTAAACTTACGTAATATGAAAAAGAAAAGGGGGGATGTTCATCTTTATTTGTGCAATTTCACGATTGCGTACTTGTTACTCCTTTCACTATACCGTGTCACATATTACAATACATATTACGGTACACATATTAAATAATATACATATTACATATTATACATAGTACACATATTACATACACATATTACAAAGATGTCATAGATACTGGACACACTGTTTGATGGACAGGTGATCTCTGGGAGAAACCAAAGATGGAGACTAAATCACAAGAGGCTCTGAGGGAAAAAACACTTTAACTCCAATCAATGATAATTACTGCAGACTAATTACAAACTGCCTAGCTAAATCGCTCAGTGAACAAATGAGACAAAGACTACTGACAAAACTATGGACATGAGATGTTCCCCCAGCGTGTTCCCTTTTTTTCCTAATTGACTTTCTAATTGACTTTGCAGAGGATAGACTTGCCCATAAAATATGTTAACACTCACCGTGCTGCTTCTGTTTCGGGTTATACATTTTCCACCAGCGAAATATGAGGAAGCCATCCTGTATCCTACAATACAAGGGGAGAAATAATAATCAGAAAATCTGAAAGGAAGATACAATTGGCTATACTATTGAGGAAGATACTGGTTGTAAACAGGTTACCTGATAGACATGTCTTGGTTGATGAAGTAGACATCTCTGAACATGACCTTCCCTGACAGCACAGAGAAAGAGAAGGAGCCTATGGAGAAAAAGAGAAAAACATTTTGCGTTACAGACACTAAAAGTAATATATTTCAATACACACGGGCATTAATGTTTATTTCATATTCTTTGCAAGAGTGATATATCAAATAAAATGATCTGTTGGAATCATTCATAACTTCAAATTAACAAATAATGCAACATTTTGAGAGAAGATGGTTGGTTGGTTTTGTAGTCATCGATGATAATAAAAACTGGTTGCATGTACGATAAATGGATATTTCATCGCCCTTTCTCTCTGGAGAAAAAAAAATCATACTGGTGAAATCAAACTGGGAGAATGTAATCATGCAAGTGGGTCTTGGACTGGATCACTGAGCGAGAGAAATTGATTTTAAAACTGAACATGATTTTCCATCATCAGAGTTTTCCGGTTGGCGACTTGTATTTCCCTCTCTCTGTCAGAATTTAAATGATTTCTAAAGTGACAGCAGCCAAAGTACTCAACTATATCATCCGTGTCAACACTTAGCATGTTTAACTTCCTTTCTTCATGGTTATGGAAGCTTACAAAGAGGAACTTTGATTGTTTTCTGTCATTTAACATAGGATGTTGCTTTTTTCTAATGTGCTTTCTAATGTGTTGAGCTTCTTTTTGTCTGTTTCGCTTGTTTCTTATTCTGTTGTCTGTGACATTTGTTAGATTCTTGTTTGTTTAGCCTTGTGTGCTTTCCAAGAAATGGGGGGGGGGGGGGACTGAGGGGAATAGCGTGATCCTCCCACATGCATCCTCCTGCCGGTGAAACACCTCACTGTCAGGTGAAAAGAAGCAGCTGGCAACTGCACATGTATCGGAGGACACTACCCCAGGTAGTGCTCACTACCCCAGGCACTTATGTATGTACTTAACCTAACTAACTTAACCTAACTAACTATCCAGTGTGCACAACATTGTCAGACTAAACTCCGGCTGACACCCCAAAAACCTACGATCCGCTACAGAAAAATTATATTGTTTATTAACTGGCCCCTGGCCTCCTATCATTTCACGAAAGTGGCCCCCGGGCAAAGCAAGTTGAGTATCCCTGTGCTAGGCTATTGCTCTCCCCAGATCGTCAGAGGGGCTGGAGCAATAGAGAGCCGCAGGAACGAGTCCGGAAATCATCGATGCTACCACTCCTGGTTCTTCACTGTTTTCGCCTATGGGAGTTTTGGTTTTTGGCGCGATGCTTCTAATAATCTCTCTGGGCAACGCTGGCTTAATCAAACGCGAACCAGTGTTTAGTAATATCATCTTCACACACGAGGACCACTTTTATGAGTTTTGAAGCTTTTACGTGCCGTTAAAAGGGCGGCTAGCTAGCAAACGGCTAAATGAGACTACACTGTTGAGTCGATAATGTCAATAATGTCACCACTTCAAAGGACGAACACGGAAATTCTCTTTCCCTCACCTGGTTCAGCCCGTTCAGCCCGGGGTAATCAGTGCACACATCAACAACAGTCCAGGTTGAGTGCTGACGTGACGTGGAAGCCTATGCGACAGTGTGTAGTTCTGGATTAGCTTAGCTCAAGCTTTTTACTTCTAGGGCTCGCATTTACGCTACAAAACTCATGAAAGTGGTCCTCATGTGTGAAGATTATCCGACTGAACTCTGGTTCGCGTTTGATTAAGCTTGCCTTGCCCAGAGACCTTATTTGAAGCATCGCGGCAAAAACCCATTCAAAAATCCCATAGACAGAAACAGTGAAGAACCAGGAAGTCCGGGACTTCCGCGTTCTGACTACAAAAATACGTCATCCCTGCGGCTCTCTATGCCTGGACAGGGAATTGGCCATGTACAATTGGGGGGGAAATCTGAAAAAACTTGATGAAAAACTTGAGGGGGGGAAAACATGTGAGTAGAAGCTGTTGGGTCATGGATTCAGTGAAAACTAAATATATACAGTACATGTCTCATTACAGTGTGAGTGTTCACAAAGGCATGCTTCTGGGATTGATTTTTGGAGGCAAGCAAGGTCAGCAGCTCTGTAGTGAAGCAGGTCAGTAGCTCTGTAGTCTCGCTGGCCAGCCTCCTCTCCCTTCCATCCAAGGAGTCTGGCGCCGCAGGTCTCCATAACTGGGATAAACCCTCCCCTGCTCTACTCTGCTCTCCCATTGGAAGCGTCGATTTCAGACGCTGCCGGATTTCCGCTCCCCGCTTAAGAAGCTCGGTCATTGGCTCCGACCATATCAATCAGAGCGGCTTCCACTCACTCCTCCGTGTGTGTGGCTGTAAATAGTGCCCTGCCGCCTCAGTGAAAACAACAACGCTAACTAGCTAGCAAGCTAACGGCAGAAACCTACACGCTAGCTCGTTGCTACACGCTGAAAACGGCAAGTTGGTTTGTTTGAAACTATTTTCCAAGGGCACTGCCGCTAAGCGCCGCCCATTGCAATCCCACTATGGAGACCTGCGGCGCCAGACTCCTCGGACGGAAGGGAGAGGAGGCTGGCTAGCGAGACTAGTAGCTCTGTAGTGAAGCAGGTCAGTAGCTCTGTAGTGAAGCAGGTCAGTAGCTCTGTAGTGAAGCAGTTTGATGAGATTTTGGTCACAATCCAAAATCATGGAAAAGTAATGGCTGATCTACCCTTTAGCAAATGGCAAGCTTTATGCTTCAGGTTACATTATAAATTGCATTGATGATACAGCCAAGTCAAGTCAACTCGGGAGGAATTCCATCTGGCGTCGGTGGCAGTTTACTGTTCGAACAGCACAGAGATAATCAGCCAGAGAACATGGCCCATCATGAAATATTCAGCAGATGGAGTTAAATGCTCGGTGGAGCTCAGGGGCTTTGGCAGTGCTCCTCCAGGCCCATTCATCAGCCTGTGACAGAGCTCTGATCAACTCACCGATGTGAATGTAGCCATCCTTGTAGAGTCTGTTGATGATGAGGGTGAGGACGAGGCCAATGTTGCGTGAGTTGTAATAAGTTAAATAGATGATCCATCCACAGGACAGAATGGTGGCTGTAAGAGGCCAGAGGAGACAACGGGCCAAGTCAGTCAAAGAAGACACATTCTGATGTGAATTTTTATAAATGAGACGGCTGGTTGGAGGAGGCAGATCCTAGGGCTGCTCAATTAATCGGATTTTAATCTCAATTACAATTTTGGATTTCCACAATTATGAAAACAAGATAATCGAGATAAAACAATTATTTTTATATATTATTTATTTTAGTCTGTCTAAAAACAATAATACTTTTATTTCTTTGTTTTTCCCTTAAATTATATTTAAAGTTCAAAGACATGCAGTATTAAAAAGACAAATTTTTTCAAGTTAAATAAATGCATGATGTTGCCAAAGTCAATGAGTAATCGCGTTAAATAATTTTGATCTTATTATCAGTCAAAAAATAATCGTGATTATGATTTTTGCCATAATCGAGCAGCCCTAGCAGATCCTCATGTCTAACGTCTTCAATTGGCATGTGCCAGAGGCTACTGCTCTTGTTATGAAGAGACCTATCAGCACAGAGAGAGACCACCGCAATACAATCGCTTTTTCCTTCTAAATTTAATAACAATCACATGACTTATCAGACTTATCAGAGTACCAGTAAGTAGGCAATTTTAAAAAGTAAGGGTTCCCACACATTCATAAACATCAAATTCAGGGACTATCCAGGTCCAATTCCCTCAAATTCAAGGACCCCACACTTCATAGTTTGCCACACAGATCAAGGTTAATTACTGTTACAACACTGAGAATGTTTATGAGAACTAGCAGGCTTGACGGAAGCTCACAGACAACAATTAAAAAGAGAGAGGCTTGAATGTACTGTATGAATTAGAGGTGCTCCGATTGATCGGCATGCGATCGGAATCGGCAGATTTTGACCTCAAATATGCGATCGGATGATTGCAGACATTGCTTTATTTGCACCGATTGCAAAACCGATTGATGACGCAAAAGACGTGAGCGGAGTTGTGGTGAAAGTGGTCGCATGCAAACACAGCTGAAACATCTCAGCGGTGTCATTACAAAGTGTGTCTGTTATGTATACCAGGATAAAATACCTTGTGGGAGAAGCAACTACTGTAGCAATCCTTGCAGCCGAGCAGGAGGACTGCAGCTCCGCTCGTCATGTCTTCACATGTTTACTATTTCTCCACGCTGAGTGAGTTTGTTGAGTGTCAGAGACCCAGGCTGCTTCACCAAGGCTACGTTAGCTCTAACGTGACTTTATAATGCAGTTAGCTTGCTACATGTAGCATTAGCTACGAAATAGCCACGTCTCATTAACATAGTTTGTTTTGCTCGTCTTTACTCGTCTTATCCTAGTAATAACATCACGGTGCAACACAAAATGATCAACGGTTCTGGAAGTTAAACGTTGCATTGAACTCTCAACTATCAAGACCGCAAGGGTTTGGAGGGTCAGGTTGCCAGATACAAATACTGTTACAAATACTAGTTCCCAGCACAAATACTGTTGAAAAAAAGTCAAAATGCAGGTATATGGAAACAATTTGGCAACATGTAGTCTGAGGTGTCTGTCTGCTACCTA